>NC_088200.1:62598083-63198083 GCF_028769735.1 Zonotrichia leucophrys gambelii
TCCCAAGAGAGAGTGCCAAGGGCAGTGCCTTGCTTTTAACCCCTGTGTATTCTCGGAGGTGTGTCCAAACCCCACTGGCCACACCGGACGCCAGTCTCAAACCCAAAACCTTCATTGGTTTGACCACAGCTTCCCAGAATTCCCACTCCTTCCTGGTCAAACCACGACAGCAAGTCTTACTTGATCAGCCTAATTTCCTTCTATGACAAGGTGACCCACCTAGAGCATGAGGGAAAGGCTGTCGATGTGTCTGCCTGGACTTCAGCAAGGCCTTTAACACTGTCTCCCACAGCACACTCCTGGAAAAGCTGGCATCTTCACTGGGCTAGAAACTGGCTGGATGGCCAGGCCCAGAGAATGGTGGTGAACAGTGCTATATCCAGCTGGTGGCTGCTCACCAGGGGTGTTTCGCAGAAATCTGTGTTGGGACCGGTCTTGTTTAACATCTTTATTCGTGATCTGGGTAAGGGGATCAAGTACATCCTCAGTCACTTTGCAAATGACACCAAGTTGATCTGCTGGAGGGCAGGAATGCTCTGCATAGGGATCTGGACAGACTGGATTGATTGGCCGAGGCCAGTTGTGTGAGGTCAAACAAGGCCAAGTGCCAGGTCCTGCACCTGGGTCACAACAACCCCTGCAGAGCCGCAGCCTGGGGAGGGACGGGCTGGAAATCAGCCCAGAGGTGAAGCACCTGGGAGTGTTGGTCAACAGTGGCTGAACAGGAGCCAGCAGTGTGCCAAGAAGGCCAGTGGTGTCCTGGCCTGTACCAGTAATAGCACAGCCTGCAGGACCAGGGCAGTGACCATACCCCTGTACTTGGTGAATCCACACTTCAATTCCTGTGTCCAGTTCTCGGCCTTTCACTAAAACAAACCCACTGAGGTGCTGGTGTGTCCAGAGAAGGGCAACAGAGATGGTAGAGGGTGTATAGAGTAAGTTCTGTAGGAGTGACTGAGGGAGCGGGGATTTTTAGCCTGCAGAAAAGGAGGCTCAGGGGTAACCTTATTACTCCCTACAGCTACCTGAAAGTGGGGATCAGCCTGTTTTCTCAGGCTGATACTGGCAGGAGGAGAGGACATAGCTTCAAGCTGTGCCAGGGGAGGTCCATGTTGGACATCAGGATGGATTTTTTCACTGGCAGGCATTGGAACAAGCTGCCCAGGGAAGTGGTGGAGTCACCATCCCTGGAAGTGTTCAAGAAATGATTGGATGTGTAATGGTCTAAATGCCAGGGTGTGGTTGACCAAAGGTTGTGTTTGATGATCTTGAAGGCCTTTTCCAGCCCTGATGATTCTATGATTATTGTTGTAGCTGAATTATTTAAAGAAGTCTATTGAAAATGAGTAAAAACAAGAAACAAAATCACTTATCAGGCCACTCTGGGCTAAATACAGCTTTAAATCACTTTAATATATCATGATAATCAATTTTTTACAAGTTACACTACCCAGAAAGCTTGAATATAATTGCTTCATTCCTGCATTACATGCTGTTTGAAAATGGAGGAATTCTGCAATTTCTTCTATTAGAGCCCTAATAGAACCTTCTGCCTCTTTAAAAATAATTATACATATATTCACATATAAAGTATTTGTTATCCTCTTTATTATTTATGCACTACCTTCTGCAATGTAAAGGCTATATAGACACAGATTTTGGTAAACAAACACAAGTTCATGGTGAATGGAAGCAATAAAAAGTTTTAAAATCCCAAGATGTCCAGGCAAAATATGCATATAAAACCTAAACACAGCACTTCAAACTACTTCAGTCAAGTAACTCACAGGTCACCACACACCAAGAAGCAAAAGCTACAACTTCTGTGGGGAAAGAGTAAAAAAGATGTATTTTTGGTATGAGACAGAGAAGGAAAAGGGAGAGAGAGACATAGGAAAGTGGTATTCTACACAGAGCCCAAAGGATATAGCAGGGGGTGATATGTCAGGAGACCCTGCTCAATGACATTGCAAATGCTTTGTCATTAGAAATACTGAACAGACCTGGAATTGGTTTTTCTGCCTTGTTGTGCCACCAGATATCTTGTAAGAGTTTGGACAGATGGGTTTCATTTCCTTATCTGCAAACACAGACGGTGACTTTTCTTGCATTGCTACTTCAGATCTCCTCCACTGTTTGCTGCCGTCTTCCATCCCTCATCTCGTGCTGTGGCCACTTCAGAAGATCCTGTGTTTCCCAACAGAAGTGAGTACAACAGGAGACTGGCCGGCGGAGGCTCGGCAGAGCTGCGTTAGCTCGCACACGGACGGACGGACGGACGGAGGCAGCAGAGCGCACGGCCTCGGCTAGACGGCAGTGTTGGCTCACGCTCCCAGCACAGCCCGGCTGCTGCTCGGGTCCGTGCAGCCGGCAATCCCTGTGCAAATCCAGCCACGGGAATCGCCCTTCCACCTCCCTTTTTTGTCATCTGAAAAAACCAATGGTTCAGCATCTCTGAAACTTCAGTCTCGAAAACAACAACCACAAAAGAGGCGCTCAGGGCGTAGGGTAGAGCAACAGCCAAAAAGGCTCAAGTGAAATTCCCAAAGCAGAAAGAACACACCTTTTCCTTAACAGTAAAAGGTGTTTTCTTCCTTTAATTCAAATTTCTGCATGTCAGTAGAGGTCCAATTTAGCAGTGACACACCACTAAATGAGCTTGTTACTAAGAGGAAGTTACAGTTTTTGAAATGGCTCTTTGCATTCAAATGGAAGAGAGGTGGAGAACTCTGCCACAAACACTGGAAGAGACAAATGGTTAAAAAGATAAAGACCTTCAAAGACCATATGTTGCCCCAAGCAGCCGTTAATTGATTTTACTGTGGTTCAGTGAGTCTGGCTTGCTTTTAATGGTTCATTTGGCAAGTTGTTGCTGCAGCGATTTCTAATAATAATAATGTCATAATAATCTTTTAACTGGATGCAGACGTGTGGCTATTCAGGATTGCTCTAAAAGCGATTTCTGGACTTGGTGAGACCAAAAACCATAGACAGTACGTTCCTTTAGTTCCTTCCTCTGTGGCACACATCACACTTAAGAACAGAAGGACAACAGTCACTCTAAGGAAGAGGAAAACGTATTTTCTTCCACTCATTTTGAAATAATTGCAGCAGTTAAGAGCCCATGGCCAGCAGATAAAGACAACATTTACTTTGTTCACACTACGTGTGTTACTGATTACAGTCATCAAGACAATATATTTTTCCTCAACAAATTAGTTTTTGGCAGAGTGATTTTCATAGTTCTCCATTACAAAAGATATAGATGATATTTTGACTCTATCCTTACACTGATTCAAGTAGCAAAGTAATCAAAATTACTAAAATGATGAACTACAATTAAGACCATGTATTGGTTTTTTTATAGTGAACCAAAAGCTCAGTGCCAGCATTAGAGTACAAAAAGAAAAAAAAAAAAATAAACCCAAGCAAGTGAAATAACTTGCTGGTTATGCAGCTTGATAATCACATCTTATCAATTTTCATCAGCTGCAGTCATCCTGCTGTCACTACACATTGCTACAAAGGCTCTCAAATGCAGGAAAACACACTCTTAGTTCTCTGTTGTCATTTTTCAGATGTAACTGTGGATGGACAATACATTTTGTGGCAGGTAAAAGTGTCTATTGCAAGAAGGAGAAATCCCTAGCACAATCTCTGTTTCAATTTCTTCCCCTTTTCCTTTCTTTAGAAGACTAAATCCAAAATCCACACAAATTACTCACCTGACTTGGGGCAAATCATCCCATTAAAGTCAATAAAAGCAAACAATTTTTTAAAAATCATGCTCTGTATAAACATCTGCAGTAGGCTTCAGATCCATGTCAGACATGAAGGTTCCCATGACAGCTGTTCCCAGTGACTTCAAGGTGACTATTCACATACAAAAGCATGTGCTGAACTTCCATGTTCAGGACGTAAAGCCAATTAATTCGGTTTTAGCTACACACAAACACCAAACTAAAATCCTTGCAGGGTTGCCATTCATTAATTAGTTTTTATGTATCACTATGTGGTACCTTCTAAATCATAAATTCACAGACCTGAAAGGGAGCAATTTGATTTTTATTTGTGGCTCACCATGTGGTATATATGAGGTGAAACATCACTGTAATAAGGACTGCACCCGTGTGGGGAGCCCTGTCCCGGGGAGCCTTGGCCTGGCAGCCACTCAGGCCAGACAAAGCTTCCCCGATCGGGCTGCGAGTGACCCCACTTGCTGGGGGGGATGCTGATGCCCGGGTTCCTGACACAAACCGCCTGGGAAATCGGGCTGCGGGAGGAGCTTTAGCGCATCAAAGCAATGAACTGCGACACCACCGATGCCATTTTGCTTTGGGTTCCTTCCTTGGAGGGAGCAGGGGCTCGCCCGGAGGCTCAGCCCGGCCCTCCTCGCCCCTCGCTCGCTGTCTGCGCTGTCCCGCCGGGCTCCGCCGCTTCCCGGGTAGGACAGACAGACATCCCGTGCGCATCCCGGCCCGGCCCGGCGCGGGCACGCGGTGCTGCCCCGCTCGGGAACGCGCCCGGAGCTGCGCGGACCCGGCCCCGCTCGCAGCGCCCGCTCTGCCTGCCCGGCTGGGGCGGAGCGGCGGCAGCGGCCTGGCCCGGCCTGCTGCTCCTGCTCCCTCTCTCTTCTCCCCTCCCTGCTCCCTGTTCTGTCCCGCTTCGGTAGCAGCACTTGCCCTGCTTTATCAACAAAAAGTTCTCAGATATAATATTGCAGCGCTTGTGCTTTATTTTCATCTGAGAGGTCTATCAATAGGAATCCTCCCCAGCTCCCCTTTTACAGCAGGACAGGACACATGGGTTGAGATAAAGACAGTTTTATAGGGAAAGTAAAAGAAGCAAAGCAAGTCAAGGAATTCATTCATTGCTTCCCATAGGCAGCCAGGTGTTCAGCCATCTCCAAGAGAGCAGGGCCCCATCCTGTGTAAGGATGACTTGGGAAGACAAATGCCATGACTGAACTTCCTCCACTTTCTTCTTCTTCCCCCAGTTTTACATGCTAAGCATGGCACCATAAGCTGTAGGACTGGGATATTCTTTGGATCATTTGGGGTCAGCTGTCCCAGCTGGGTCCCCTCACAATTCCTTGTGCCTTTCTCCTTCCCTCAGCCTCTTCACTGGTGTTGTGGGTGAGGAGTAGCAAAGGCCTTGGCTCTGTCTAACCCCTGCTTAGCAATAACAAAAATATTCCTGTGTTATCAACCCTGTGTTCATCACAAATCCAAAACCCAGCCCTATACTGGCACTGTGAAGAAAGTGGAAACTACCTAAGCCAAAACCAGCACACAGAACATCTCCTTGTCCTTGTTCTTATACACCTGCCTAAAAGATGACCAAGTTTTGCACATAACCTGAAGCCTTTTTAGAGGGGTGCCTCACTTGACCTGAAGTGCTGTCTGACTCTGGTGTCTCTGCATGGATATGTCCCTGGTTCAAGGTGGGCTGCAAAGCTGTGCCTGCTGGCATTCTTCCCACACAGCACCCTGCCAGCACGGGCGGCCCCCAGGGCCTTTCTGTGCCAAGGAGAATGGCCATAAGGAGCTGATGCTGCTTTACCCAGCGTGATGCCAGTGTGTGGCATCAGACACAAAAGGTGGCTGGTGTCCAAAGGAGTATCCGAGGGATTAGTTTTGGATTATGGGATGCTCAGACAGAGCTTGATTTGCTCTTTACCTTGTGCCAGATGGGGAATCCCTGTGGGGAGCAGACACTGGAATCAGTGTTTCTATCTGGGCCTAGGGTGTGGGCATATTAAATTGCCATTTTCAGGATGAGCTTCTGACTCTGTGTAATAGCCACAGAGACCAGTGGAGATGCAGCTACCCTTCCTCTCTTCTTCAGCTTTCCCACTCTCCTGTCTCAGTTTTCTTCATCACCCTGTCCCCTTCTCCTTCCTCCTTGGTGTCTGCATGACACTGATCCATATGGCTTTAACAGAATACCATTAACCTGCAGCACTACTGAATGCTGGTGCTTTCTTAAAAACCTGCTGCTTTCTTATTTTTACAGTCTCTGAAGTACAGGCACCTCAGACCAAGCTGAGGGGCTGACCTGCTGCTATGTACTGATCTTGGCTGCTGTATCCCTGCACAGGTTTTGTTCTGCTGGTACTTCAGGGGTGACTTGGACTCCAGGTTGTGTCTCTTCAGACTGTGGGCCCATTTTGAATGTGTACAATATCACATCTGAAAGGGTAGAAGTAAATGTGCACTTTCAATTTTCAGTTATGGAAATGCAAATGAGGATGCCTTTGAAACTTGAAGAAGAGACTGGGGGTTTGCTCTGTTTCTATATTTCAAATTCTCTTCTTGCCCCACCCTCATCTATTTTTTCTCCTGCTTTCACAAGTGCTGCAAGAAATGAGCTATCTTGCCTTTAGAACATAACAAATATGATGTGGCACAGCACAAGTGTTCTTGTGCTCTCCTTCCACCATGCTGTAACTTCTACTTGTTCACACAGCTTTTTAAGGAAGAGTATGATAATAGTTTGTATCATATGAAAAACAAGGACTCTCCATTTTTGTCTCACTCAATCTAGGTTGCATTTTACTTATTTAGTGGCTGGATAAGCAAATATTTGCTGCATTTATTTCATGTGGTTGCTTTCTGCTCAATGATTATGTTATCTCTTTACTATGCCATGTAAATTTTGGTGAAGGGGGTATAGATTTTTTCATTCCAGACTGATTGCAAACCTTCTCAGCATTTAGCAGCCTGTTTTGCTGGCAGCCAGTTGAATCATGTGTCCATGGTAAAGGAAAGCACATGTGATTATATTTGTAAACTGCCTTTTTGTGAATATCAAGGAAAGTTATTTTACCTCAGAATTAAAAAAAAAATCTTAAAACTGTAGGATCCAGATGGACATCTAACTTTCCAAACTCCAGGAATGCTAAAATTGAATAAACTAAATAAAAAAATCAAACCTTGAAACCTTTTCAAATCACCAAGTTTCATCTTAAAATGCTTCTCAAATATCTAAAGCTCAAAGCATGTGCCTTTGTGACTGAAAACCTTTGGTGGTTTTGCAGTAGTTTTTAACTTTTAAACTCTTAAAACAGAGGAACATAAGGCATAGTACCAGATTTTGACATTTTATATATTCTCTAGTGAAAGTTGCTTATGTAACTTAAATGTGCAGTTCATTCCTTGCAGCATCAGCCTGACTCTGAGAGCTTGCCACGGTTACAAAGCATGTTGGCTTTCAAAACCAGGCTGTTCCATATTGGCTGTTTTGATGTCTAAAGTATATTTAATTACAAAAGGGGAAATAAAAGAAAATTAATTAAAAGGAAAAAAAAGGAAAATTAAATAAATGGGCAAGCTTACCTGGGAATACTCTGTGCTTGCAGAGAGCTGCAGTTTGCGTAGGACCTCATAATTTGTTGCAATTTATTTTTCATGACCTGACCATTTATAGGCAAGTACAAAAAGGGCTTATATTTTTTTTTTCTTTCTCCAGCTGCAACATAATGATGTGGCATACAATAAAAGCAGCATTTCCACTGCATACAAGGAGCAGAGGAGAGAGCCTCAGAAGCCTTTCTGTGTGCAGGGCTCAGCTGTTATGGAAGCAAGACAGAATGTGAATTACCTTTGTTATTCTTTCCCTTATGGTCTCTACTCGACCTGGCTCATCCTCTTTAAAAGAAGCTGCTGTTACAGTAGGATGTTACTTCAGTCCCTGTTCACAAGTGCTGGCTGTTTTTTTCCAAGACGTAAGGACAGATAATTTGGGGTAACAGGCTAAGGCTTCTAGTAAAACCACTGTGCCCTTAGTATTTCTGTACAAATTTCCAGGTAAATTTTTCAGTGCAGGATTCTGCTATTGTCTTACACCAGTTCCCGCAGTCCTGGTTTGGAATGCTTTTTCTGATTGCATTCCACCAGGGAAAGGATGGGTTGTCTTCGTAGTGTTCACACCTGCCATGCATCTCTTTTTTCAAGGTTCCCTGTTTCTACGCTCAGTGTTGTGTGCTCTGAATACATTGCAATGAAGGACCAGAAGCTGCCCAGGATCACAAAGCACCACCTTTGTAAGTTCTGAAATGCCTAACAAAGGGTGTTACAGGGATTCTTGTAAGCACTGTCCTGCTAGCACCCTTCTTTGAGGAGGATGGAGACACTTCTGGTTTCATTGCTCTTCTTTTGAGGCAGGTTTAGTCATGGTGCAGAAGGCTGGAAGCTTAGACGTTGCGACTTAAGAGAACAATATGCATTAAATCCTTGGAAGGTTAAAAGTTCTGAATATGTGTCCTGTTAGTGAGTGTGGAAAATTTTCAATGCTGTCCTTGCCTGTCTTGTGAAAGCATGTGATGTAATTGCTTCCCTTTATCAGGATTGTTGGTTTGTTTTTCCCTGCACACCTTGTTTTTGAACATGGCTTCTGCTCCCAATGCAGCTTGCATCTGCTTTATACAACCTCTGCTTACAGTTCAAAACTGCCTGCAGTCTTGAGCAGAGCCAAAAGCAAAGCACAACCCGGCCACAGAGCGATATTGCCACATGGACCGCCTTTGAAATAACAACCTTGGTTTCTCACTTTGCCTAACAGTTTCTGTTTCAGGCCCTTTTGACCCAGTTTTCACATAGCTCGAGAACTCATTGCTCACTTTACTTTGTGTCTGCAATATGGCTCACTCTGTTCAGAGATTTCCACTTGACCTTTCCAGTTTAACTTGCTGCTTTGCCATCAGCCAACCAAAGGGCAAGCGTTGAATTTGTTTAAGGTGTCAGGTTGCTAATGTGGCCGCTGTTTGGCCAGTGGATGTGCAGCCCTGCAGGAGTGTGAGGAATGACTGGGAGGATTTACTGCTTGCTGGTAGAAGGCAGTGCATTTCAGAGCTTGAAGGCTTTGCATAGAAGAGCCTGTGCCAGGAATATTAAATATTATTCCATGTTCAGAAATAAAAGTCTGCAGATCATACTGAATTTCTTTCTATCTTCCCTTCCAATTGTTACCCAGAGAACTCCTCAAGAGGAGCATGCTATTTTTCAAATATTCAGTCCCTTTGGTAAGTGACTGCATGTTGTACATTCTTGGTCTTTTGGATTATAATGCTGGTTTAGACTGTATATTTAGATTCCTTTCATGTCCAGAAGACTGAGTCTATATTTTTGTCTAGACAAAAATAATTAATTTTCTTTTAAAACAAATTTTATTTTATTTTTTTGCCTTAGAACATGATTATTTTATAAAGTAAAATAGCTCACTTGATTGTGAGAACTGGGTGGCTTAAAATAGTGGTTGTTGAAGCTAAACCTTTGCTTTCTGAGTTTCTGACTCAATTCCCATTCACATATCAGTGAGCAATGCTGCCATCTGACAGCTGCCTGCAGGTCACATCAAGATGAGATGGTTGCTTAAGACCATCCTTGAGATGGCAGGGAACTAAAATAAAAACAAAAAGAGAAAGACCCTTGAATCTCTACTGCAAGTTGTGACCCTGTGGGCACCCTTTGGCTGAGAGCCAAGAGTGGAAACAGGAGGTGCACACAGAGCATCGGCTTGGAAAAACTCCTTATGTCAGTGTGTAAACTCAGCCCGTCCTTCACAGGTCAGGATGTGACTCATGCTCCAAGGTGCTTTGCAGCAGGGATGACCTCACTTGCCAAATGGTAATCCTAAAATGTGGGAGGTACTAGGTGCTTTCTGTTAGCTGAGAGATTGCAGAAGATAGCAATTTTTCTCCAAAAGCCAGCACCAGTAAGCTGCCGACAGATGCGTCTCCCGACTCCAAGTGCCCCATCTGCCTGGACAGATTTGACAACGTGGCATATCTGGATCGCTGCTTGCACAGGTTCTGCTTCCGCTGCGTGCAAGAGTGGTCCAAGAACAAAGCAGAATGCCCGCTCTGCAAGCAACCCTTCTTCTCCATTTTCCACACAATTCGTGCTGAAGATGACTTCAAGGAGTACATCCTCAGCCCTTTAGAAACAAGCTCTTTTGCCAGCCCCGACGGCCGGAGGTTTCGTTACCGCACCACCTTGACGAGGGAACGCCGCGCGCGCGGTTCCCCTTCCCGAAGGATGCCGTCCCCTCCGGATAACGGGATGTTGTTTGAAGGGCTGTCGAGCGAGCCGGCGCGACACAGGCACAGGGAGATTCAGCAGATGCTCAGGAGGCTGGCCTCAAGGAGGAAGGCCAGCGCGGAGGGCAGATCTCTGAGGCAGATCCAGGAGGAGGACATGATCACCTTCCGCAGGGCTCTGTACCGCACTGGCGTGCGCATCCGCAGCATCCAGGACGGCGGCCGATACCGAGAGATTTCGGCCGAGTTCTTCCGCCGCAACCCTGCTTGCCTTCACCGCCTGGTTCCTTGGCTGAAGCGAGAGCTTACGGTCCTGTTTGGTGCCCACGGGTCTCTGATCAACATTGTGCAGCACATCATCATGAGCAACGTAACCAGGTACGATCTGGAAAGCCAGGCCTTTGCTGACGACCTGAAGCCATTTCTGCTGAATCGGACAGAGCACTTCCTGCACGAATTCATCAGTTTTGCTCGTTGTCCTTTTAACTTAGAAGCATACGATCAACACGCCAATTATGACTGTCCTGCCCCGTCGTATGAGGAAGGAAGCCACTCAGACTCATCAATTATTACAATATCTCCCGATGTGGCGTACCCGCAAGGGCCGGATAATAGTTTGTCTGTTCCTGGCCTTGGTCAGGCCCCGTGGGATGATGAAACTCCGGGGCCTTCCTATTCCGTTTCAGAAGAGGTTCGTGCAACCATAGCTTCTCCTCTGGAGTCATCAGAAAGTTCTGACGAGGACTCTGCTTCAGGGAGCCGAAGAACCAAGCTGCAGACTGAGTTACAGGCCAATGCTGACTCAAACGACAGTGGCTCTTCCTCAGACAATTGTGTCATTGTTGGGTACGTTAAGCCGCTGGCTGAGAGGACCCCAGAAGTGGTCGAGCTGTCCTCTGACTCTGAGGAGTCCATCAAGGAAGAGAAAAGGGAAGAGGTCAAGAAACAGCGACCAGTTCAGTGTCACAGCTGGAGTGACAGTGAACCAAGCAGGAGCTTCTCACCACATTCCCCAACATACAGGGAGGATGTAGGACGTTGCAGAAGGTAGATACAGTGCCATTAAAAGACCATGTGAGCTTGTCATTAGAGCTTAATTTGTAGCTTGCCTGTCATCAGAATATGGCCAATTTCATACCTTGATTTCAAGTTACTAAAAAGCTGCATATGCCTGCCTGCAGATAATAAGATTGGAATGACTGGGCTGGGCAACACAAGAAAAAAATACCTGAATTCCAGGAAACAGAAACTCCTCTGTGAAAATGTCTTTTCAATCAATTGTAATTACAGCTGTCCACTGATAACCTCAGGGCTGGGATGAGACATTAGATTAATGCCATCAAGTTGCTGGACCTCACAGCCAGACTGATTTAATGAGTTGCCTCAAAAGGTGTTATAACGGATGTGAGTTAATCTCCTCACTGCATGACTGGATCTCGTTGTTCCAAATCAAGTTCCCCAGTCTGGCAGACAGTGCAGCCTGGAACATTAGCTTAGCAAGAAGGGCTAAGCCATTGGAAAGCATCTTTTCTACAGGCAGAGGTAGAAAATGCTGCTTAAATACTATTTTATTAATTCTTTGATTCACGAGGACAATAGGGGATACTGCCAGTTTTCAGAACAAACACAATCAAAGTTTTTTTTAGTATTGATCTTCTCGGGAGAGCAGAAAACCCTACCTTGCATGAAGTTTGCCTATTTCCTCACTCCTGTGTCCTCATACATTTTATTTAGATACATACTTCACATGCCAGCTTCCCTTTATGAATGTTCAGTGGGAAATGCACTTCACTCCCAGAAAAGCATTCCTGACATTTCTTTCTTATGTTAGCTCTGTCCTGACACAGGAAAAGCCAACATGGAACTTCTTGTGTTCACTGGAGAACTTGGGAGTGGAGGGATCCTGAGTCAGTGTTGGGAGAGAGATGTATGAGATGAGACTTAAAAGCTAACAATATGCCTTTCTGTTCAAGTTACACTCCTCCTGTACCATCAGAAGACCCTAATGAAAGGGAAAAATAAATCAAGGGTGTTGATTTTTGCACTGTCAATTGAGACTCTGTCCAGGAAACGGAGCGTACTTGATAATATACACTTTCGTAGATATTTGAAGTGTGTTGGATTATGTTGGGCTTTGTTAATGGTAAAAATTACCTTCTTATTCTTTTGTTACCTTGTTATCACTGTAAGTAATTGGCAACTTTTTCACTGAAGTTCACCTGATAATTTTGAAGCATTTAGACAGGTTTGTTTCAAGTTGCTATTATCAATGTCACTAGGAGAATATAAAGTATGTGACTGATGCATAGTTAGGCACCAGAAACAAGTCAAGAAGGCCAGCTGTAGAAATAACTTTCTGGTTATCCTTCATATTCCACATGGCTTTCTGAAAATCAAAAGGCTTTATATATGAATGGTAAAAATATCTCACTGCATGCGTGGGTTAATTCCATGTTTTTCTCTTCATTCTGTTTAATAAAAGCTGTAGTTTAACATTAGTTAGATTAGTTTTGCACATTTTGGAAGCTATGGAAAGATGAAGAGCAGCAAGCAGATGAAATGCTCAATGGTTTTCAGCATGCATCATCCCTGTGGCATCTCTCTGCCATATCCCCCTTATGAAAAATCCATTAATTTAGGTTACTTTTTTGATAAAAGTTTTTGCTTCAGAAGACAAAATGTCTGCTCTGAGTCTATGCAAGGAGTTTGTGATCTTTGCATGTCAGAAACACCTTGTGTATGTGGCAAAAGGCTGGGCACTTTCAGGGAGAAAAAATACAGATAATGTCCCAAATTCAGGCAGTGATTACATATGTTTTTCCACCTTAAACTGCTTAAGCTGATGTGATGATGCATTTTGGAGCAGTGCTGCTGTGGCATCGCAAAACCCCTTGCATCTCTTCCCCTTAGATGTTTGTACTCTCATGCAGGCAGTAAGTGCATTGCTGATTTATGTCTGATTCACATTCTTAAAGCACCCAGGAGAAATCTGGGAACAGAGCATGGAGTAATAATTCATTGATGAGTCTGGCCCATGGATGAAAACCAAGACACCAATCTTTCAGCAAAAACTAGATGGCCTAGGATGAAAGCCTAGTTGGACAATTTAAGCTAGATATCTAATTCTTGGATGGCTGTAAAGAGAAAATATCTATCTAAGTTCTCATATGTTGGCCTAATCAGTTTCATACTAGAGTAATTCAAATTATACATGCAGGCATGGGAAGAGAATGAAATCCTTAAAATAATTACAGATTTGTAAATATGGAATATAAAACAGGTTTTATCTCCTGTCTTTTAATTGTGTGTTAGTTCTTTATGCTGCTTGAAAGCCTCATTCAAGGCTCTTGATAACATTAAAGCACCATTTTTACACTGTAGAGTATGAGACTCTTGCCTCTGTCTACTTTACTATTTTCAAAGGAACGTTGTGTGAACTTAGCAAAAACCCGACTTCACTTTGAGTTTTTCACTTTCAAATTGTGGCAAGTTGTGCTTGAACTTATTATAAATGTAGCAAAGGAAGAAACAGGCTTTTTTCTACTTTTTTTTCACAGGCGTGACTTTGTGTCTACTGAACTAGTTGTGCCAGGAAAGAGTCAAACTTTAGTTTGGTGGGTATGGTCTTGTTTTCTAAAGGGCAAGTGGTTTTAGAAATCTCTACTTTGCATTTTTTTCCCTGGGAGGGATGAGGATGCGTGCCTGATTTGACAGCTCTCTACATTCACATGCATGACATCAATCTTTTTTTTTTTTTCATTTGGGCTTTTCACACAACATAGCAGGGAAAAAAGCATTTCTTTTAGTGAAAAATATGCCTGTGAACATGTAAATTATCAGCAGGCTGCAGGCACAGCTTCCTGTCTTCTAAAAGTAATAGTAACTCAGTTCTATGTGGCAACTGGTATTGCCCACTTAATTCAGCACAGAAGTTTTATACAGATTTCTAAAGCATTACTTACAGTTTCATTATCTAACTTAAATAGCAAAAAAACAACATAGATGAGTTATGCTTGACCCTGAGGAAGCAGTAAAAGAACATACGCTTATTAATAAGAATCCTACTAAGCTATTTTTACAATTGCTTCCGAAACTGGAAGTATGTACTCTTCAAATGAGCCCTTTTCCCAGAAGTTGTTTAGAGCTGTGGCTGAAAAAGATAAATTGGCCAACAGCAGGCTGAAGCATGAGCGAAGTAGTTCTGAGATGTAGTTATGCTTCTTTCTTCCTCATGGGTAAAAGCCTCCTAATTAAGAAAAATTGATAGCAGTATTGACTTACTCATAGTCTATCTGTGGGTGAATCTTGCACAGAAAACACAGCCAGTTTATTCTAGTCTACCAATATCTGTCTTAAGAAAGCATGGTTTTCTGAGCTTTTAGTATTTCAGGAAATAGCAAATTATCTTTACTACCCATTCAAATGTAAAGTTAGTGGTTTGAGATACAACCATTTTATAAAGCATATTAAATTACATATTTGTACACAGACTTTGTCCTAATACATATTAATAAATCTCATTATATCTGGAATAGTAATGAAAATAGTTTCTGAATTTGTAAGTCTGTCCTACTATTTATTGTAAAACATTTTTTTTTTATCCAAAACCAAAATTCCCTACGCAAGTTTTTTGGTTGGTTGTTGTTTGGTTTTGCATTGAATTTTTTTGCCTGAAGTCAAAATTAATGGACCACTCAGAAAGAAACAAGCTGTCAGGAAAAATACAAATCAATCATCTATGAGTTGCTGATGTCCCCATGTGGTCACTTGTGCTGGACAGACTAAGGTGTATGGAAAATATATCCCCTTCTGCTGACTTGCTCCATCTTGAGGAGGGCAGTTTGCTATTGCCTGCCCAGTGGAACTGTCTCCTTTCCTATCCTACCCTTCAGAGCAGGGTTGTTCACTGTCCATCTTGCTCAAATTTTTAAATATCAGATTTATTGTCTTTTAATCTGGGACATTACAATGTGACACCACAGGTTTTATTTTCTCTTAATCTCTACAGTTCTCCATTGTCATCCATTTGCAGCCCACATTTCCCATCACAGCTATGTCTGTGTTTCAGTACAGTTTCAGAAGTCTTTAATGGAAATTCTATGTTAGCTATGTTTTAATCAGCTCTTTAAAACCCTGTCTGGCTTGGGAGATGCTGTGTCATCACAGGAGGGCTGTGGTCGATCAGTAGCTCTCACCTTGCCTGAGAGCACAGACAATTTATTTGCCAGTTCATCTCCTCAGCTCCTCCTCAGGGAAACAGCCACGACTGTATTTTCCTTTGCTTCTTTTGCAGCTGTTCTACGTAAGACCATAAACTCCATGGAGTTTGCTATCTTTTGCACTCCCCAAAAAATTTAGCTATCTCAGTGTTACTTTTACAGATGGCTCTAACAGTTCTATCAGACCTCCTTGAAACCTGAGATCAGACCTAATGAAATGCAGTTATTTGAAGAGGGGTTTGTTGCTGACACATTTGTCACTAGGCTAAATCCCTCCACTATTTTCTGATGAAAATCCCTTCTGGTTGCAATAAATAAAGCTAAGGCCTGATGTTGCATTGCCTTGAGCTAGGGATATTGGCTTAATTGACTACCTTTTGAAATGTCGTATTTTGAACTGGTAACTCCTCATAGGTACCATCTATCAGCCTAGGAATGGAAAGAAGGACTGAAATGTGAGCATTGCTTAGTTTAGTTCTCTTGAGGTGAAACACTTAGTGTCTCTGTAGAGAAGACAGCCCAGCTTTACCAAGGCAGGGGTTGTTCATTTGAAGTTAAGGGCTTTCTTCTTGTAACAGGTGGTGAGATAGTAATGAGCAAATACATTCAGCTGAAAATTTCACATAAAATGTAGTCCACAGACCTTTGCAATGCAAATAATATAAAAATCCAGTTGGAAGCAGCACAGAGAGATCAGCTGAACTCTGCAATACTGTCAAGACCATGGCATCCCCATTTGTGAGACTGGTAATGGTAAATGTGACTGTATGGTAATACAGTAAATTAGAATATAAGCCCTTCTTGCAGACATATGGTACTTGGGTATATATCATCCCTATTGTCTGACCCTGTAAACAGGGTGTATGAATGCCCCATCCTGCTGTAAAAGGGGAGCTGGGGAGGATTCCTATTGATAGACCTCTCAGATGAAAATAAAGCACAAGCACAACAATATTATATCTGAGAACTTTTTGTTGATAAAGCAGGGCAAGTGCTGCTACCGAAGCGGGACAGAGCAGGGAGCAGGGAGGGGAGAAGAGAGAGGGAGCAGGAGCAGCAGGCCGGGCCCCAGCCGGGCAGGCAGAGCGGGCGCTGCGAGGGGGGCCGGGCCCGCGCAGCTCCGGGCGCGTTCCCGAGCGGGGCAGCACCGCGTGCCCGCGCCGGGCCGGGCCGGGCCGGGATGCGCACGGGATGTCTGTCTGTCCTGCCCGGGAAGCGGCGGAGCCCGGCGGGACAGCGCAGACAGCGAGCGAGGGGCGAGGAGGGCCGGGCTGAGCCTCCGGGCGAGCCCTTGCTCCCTCCAAGGAAGGAACCCAAAGCAAAATGGCATCGGTGGTGTCGCAGTTCATTGCTTTGATGCGCTAAAGCTCCTCCCGCAGCCCGATTTCCCAGGCGGTTTGTGTCAGGAACCCGGGCATCAGCATCCCCCCCAGCAAGTGGGGTCACTCGCAGCCCGAGCGGGAAAGCTTTGTCTGGCCTGAGTGGCTGCCAGGCCAAGGCTCCCCGGGACAGGGCTCCCCACACGGGTGCAGTCAGTATTACAGTGATGTTTCACCTCATATACACCACATGGTGAGCCATAAATAAAAATCATATTGGTCCCTTTCACTATGGGGTTTTTTTTCCACTCTTACCCTTTCCAGTCTCTTCCCCATCCCACTCTGTAGAATTTCAATTTGCCTAATTACACACGTGAAATGATACCTGTTTTCCTAATCCTTTAACTTACTCTCTACACTCCATGCCACATCTTGGAAGCTAATGGGCTTGGAAGAAGCAAAGTTTCAGGGATGACAGCCTTTCCCCAGTAAGGATGTGTATTGAATGTGTTCATCTGCAGATTGAGCTCAGATGCAATGTGAGCTGGCTGACTCTGGTAGCACATGCAGTAAAGGCAGGCACATGCCACCTCCCTGCTGCAGCCTTTTCCCAGTGCTTTGTGTCATGGTCAGAGGATGCCCATGTCACAATCGGAAGAGGGGTCTGGTACGATGGCAGCTACCCCTGACAGACATGCAGGAAGGAAGCTGTAAATCGGCACTGAGTGAAACCTTGACGGACACCAGGGACAGACTGACGTAGGACACCCGTCACTGAACAACCTCCTTCCCAGAGCCACTCCACCTGCCAACACTAGCCTGACCCAGAAGATGCCAACTGAAATTCTACCCCTCAAGCAATGCAAGCTGAACCGAGACCCCTGTGGGCTGAAAGTAGATGCATCCACAGGTGCAGATGAGACAGAAGTGTGCATTATCCCATCTCACAGCAACTCCACAAATAATTTGTCCCCATTGCATCTTGCAGACCTGGATGTGTATGCTGGCAGTTGACACAACTGGAAATCCTACAACATGTCCAAGAGGATCCCTGAAGGTCAAAGAGCAAGGCACACAGTAGAGAAGCTGCCCCCTTCTGATCTTTGTCATATTCAGCATTCTTTCTGTGAGACCATCTCTCTCATTGTAGCCCTGCTGCTTTTGGCTGCTGCTCCAGCAGGACAGAGGTCCCTCCAAGGTGGTGTAGCCAGGGGTTACCTTTGGGCCTCATATTGCTTTTGAGCAGAACTACAGAAGCAAGTGGCCAAGGCTTTCAACCCTGGTGTTGAAATATCCTCACTACCTCAGTGATTATGACAGGGGCAAGTTTTCTGAAGGCCTGGAAAGCGTCCTATTCAGAAGCTCTGACACTCTGATGTGACAGCTGGCTGCAGTCCGGCAGCAAGGGTCAGACATGAGCACTGCAGCTGATTTTACAATCCACAGGAGTCACACCAGACCATTAGAGCTAAGGACCAGTGGGCCTCAAAGCAACATGCTCTTGCTGCCAGGACTGGACTGAGACCTGGTCAAAAAAACAGATGCAAAAACACATTCAAAAGGAAAAGCAGAATAGGCACCACTGCAGCTATGGGCTTTCTGTCTCCACTCGCTGTCTGTGGTTTTAACTTTTCTTTCACTACAGATAAACATCAGCCAACACAGGTGTCACAGGTCTGTTAGGCAATGGGGAGGTAACCAGTTACCTCAGTGGGGGTGCCTTCTCAGCTATTCAGAACAACATGTGCTATGTGAGTACAGCCTGCCAGTGCACCTGGCACATCCCCTGCTCTGAGACCCTCCCCACCTATGGGAGTTCAAGATCCAGGAGTGAATTTAACTAGCAGGACAAAAAAAGGATGATCAAGATTAGCAGGTCTAGGAAGACCATGATAAAAGTGTATGTTACCAGTGTGGTTTTTCTTGGAGAACTGTGAGAACTGGAATCATTCAGGCACACCACATCAGAGTGGTGGCAGGGAATCAGCTCACGCACCACTGAGATATATTTGTCACTGGAGGGAAGTGCAGCAGCTGTCTAGTCATGTACAGTAGCAGTGTGTAACAGTTTTATGCTAAGAATGCCTGAATTAATTGGACCTTTGGGGAAGCTGGGGAAAGCAAAGTGTAGTTACTAGAGCTGGAATTTATCCACCTTGAAAAAATTCCAGGTTATTCCTGGAAAAAGTATTATGTGACCTTCCACAGTGAAATCCATTGTTTAAAAGGACCCAGGATGCCGGGTTATTACGTCCTATTGAAAGTTATCCTGTTCTGTAAAGAAATTCACTTTTCAAATATAAGATAATTGTAAGAGGCTAATCTCATGCAGGCAGGTCTGATCAATGAAAAATGCAAATCAATATATACCTATTGACTATCAGAGTAACAGAGCTCTTTACACTGATTTATAAATGCTCCATGCCTGGCTGAGGTGTGCTTACTAGTTTGTTTATAACATATGAGTTACTTAAATAAAATAAATAAGCATTATTTTTTTTCATTCCTCTGGCCACCCTAAAGGCAGCTGTCATGTTGTAGATGCAGAGAAGTCTATTGAGAAATGATCTAGAGTTAATGTCAGACTGTGAGCTTCTGAGCAGCCACAATTCTCTATCATTCAGTAAATTTTGCACCAGATATGATTGGTTTCTTGTTTAAATTGAATTAATTAAAGAAATATTAAGGTAATGGATGAAGTAATGCCACTATTAGGCTAGTAAGTAATTTAACCAGTACAAACAAGGCAAGTGAGCCAATCTGAACTGATCATGCTTTTGTGTTTAGACAAAGGGAAAAATGTCCAAACTCAGTCCTGAGACTTACTTTTCAGTGGCAGGGTCTCTGCAGAGAGCTCACCTGGAGCACGTGGTACTTCAGTTATGGGGCTGTCTACGCAAACCTATGCAAACCACCAGCTGTCTGAGCTGCATACATTGCTGGAGAGCCCGTCAGCAGGTTGGCACTTGCTGACAGGATGGGCTGGTGCTGAACCTCCTGCCAGAAGCCACCTGGAATCCCATGCAGCTTGTGTGCAGCTGACCTTCCAGCCCTGGGCTCTTCTTGTCTTGTTCAGAAATGAATGCAATGGCAAAGAGCAACTTAGGGCATGTTCTCATTGGGGCTCTGCTGTTCAGGTAGCAGGAGGACATCTTCCAGGACACAGTGTCCCACATCTAAGGCGAGTGGGACATTTTTAGTATTAGAAAGCTTATTTTTATATTTGCAAGCTTAGAAAGATATATATTATATATATATATATATATATGCAAGCTTCCACTTCCACTTCCAAGTTTTCCACTTGCTTTGTGGAACTAAAACTCCGATACTATTCATACTGGCCTTTTTTGTCACATGCTTTTGACAAACACAAACCTGGCAATTAAAACCTTTATTTAACAAAACACCAAAAAAATGGCCAAATTTGCAAAAACGCTACTAATGTTTTTCCCACATATTCATGTACATGCTTGGGTGAGCACAGGACAAACTTTTAGCTATCATGTGCCTATGGATAGCTGGAATTCATGGAACTCTGATATCACTGAATTACAGTTTTGTGCAGTTAGTCGTGAAAGTTGGGTGTTCCATTTGACACTTAATGTCTCAGATATACATTTAAGAATTTGATCCAATTAATAGACACTTAAGCTTTTATCCACTTAAAATCTCCCTGGGACATATGGATTGACAAAGCTGATGACACTGTCCCAAAATTGGCTCTGAAGTGACACTGGGCAGCTGTTACACAGCTCAGTGCTGAAAGCTGATCTGGCTTCATCTGCAGGCAGCCATGGAATTGCCTGCCCTCCAAACATTTCAGCAGAAAGAAAGAGGGATCGTAGCCAAAGGAAATGAGAAAGTGATAGGCATAAAAAGTAGAATCAGCTCAAGTGCCACAGAGGGTGATGGAATAAGTCTAAACACAGGCACAACTTTGCTCTACTAAGAGGCTTAGCACTGTCTTCCCAGAGCTAGCTTTCACACAAGGAAGCATTTAAGAAGAAATGAAGTGTTTAAAGGCATTTCAGGAATACCAGAACAAATTCAGTGCTAACATGACGGGGGAAATAGCTACCACCAGCAAAACATTTGCTCTGCTAGCGCAGTCATACTGCTGAATTTCATTCCTTTTCTCTAAGTACATTTGAGACACACTCGAAAAATAAAAATTTCAGGGGAAGACAGAGCAATTATCTCAACACCCTTTCACCAAATCTCCTAGGAATGAATAAAAAGTAGTGTCAGTTCAGCACCAGGTTCTGCAGCACCAGTGGTAACAGGGACTGGAAATGCACAGCTACAACCATGGATGTAAACTTAGCTCATCTCCCATCTAGTAGGAGCCATTTTCCAAACTCAGGGCTAAATATATGATGATGAGAGAAATTGCTACAGCACACTCCTCTGACAGGACACCAGCTCCTGTCTCAGATGATTACCAGTTGAGAGAACAGACATCATCCAAAGAGGAAGCATAACACATGCATTGTTCCCTTATCCAAAGAGTAGACAAAGCGATTTATCATTTCTTTTGAAGCTGTAATGTTGTAATGGTCTTGTCCACTAATCAGAGAGAATAATATCTTGGTCTTCTGAGGTTATTAGTAAAATTTCCATTAAATGTAACAGGATAAGGATAGGGCCTTTGATCACAGGGGATGAATCTCTCTAATACATGTTGCTGAGGAATGTTTAATCCAGTCTTTGTCCCTGTGACAGATTATATGTTTTGCAGGTAGCACCTGAGTAGGAAATGTGGAAAAGATCCTGACAGGGATGTAGGGTCGGAATGAATGCTGAAACACTACTAGAAACTTTATTTGCTGGACGCAGCAACCCTGCCAAAGGTCATTGGATAACATGGCAGCTGGTGGCTCCCCTTGGCAGAATAGGGTGGGATTTAGGGCAGGAATTCACAAAAGGAAAACCAATGCTCTTACTAGAGACACAGGATCATACTTACAGTTTAAGCCCAAGGACTCCATGCCTCGTGGGCTGTTCCCAGTGTATTTAACAGGAGACCATGTTATCCCTGAGGATAGCCCTGGCCCTAAAGGGAGCTAGGAGTATAGAAGGAACCAAGTGCTATGCCTGGGACCCAGGGCAAGAGAGCACCTAGGAATCAATGACACACATTTGGTGAGAGTCTGAAAATCAAAACTTCAGAACCAGGTACAATGTGCTGTTCAGTGTTACTGATGGGGCCGAGCAAGCCTCTGCAAGGAAATATGTAGCATGGGGGGCTGTGGTCACTTGGTCTTCAGATGTAGCTCATCCACAAGACCTTGCCATGATTTCATGTTCCCAGAAAGAATTTCTGCTTTGGAAAGTTATCAGCAGATATCAGGTCAGTTTCAGAAGCCAGACAGACTCTCAGGTACTGCAACATGCCCAAGTACCCCATCTGCAAATACACCTGTACATGGTTTAATGCTGGCACAATGCCAGTGCCCCCATGCAAATACCTTCTGCCTGGTGTCTGCTGTGAGATGTGACCAGGAATAGAGCAAAGTTGATTCCAACTTAAGAATAGAAGGAAAAAAACTTTATTAACTTACAATATATAAAAGAAACACACAGAACTGAGGGTTCCAAACATTCCTCCTCCCCCCAGCCAAGTTCCAATGCATCACAGTAAGACAAAACCTTGGACTCAATTCAGTTGCCACCCCTCAGATCACCAACTCTCGGTCCATCACCACCCTTCAGACAATCAATTCTCAGTTCATCAAGAGGAGAGGAATCCCTCTTGTGCCATAGGCTTCCCCAGGAAACACCGTTGAAACCTCGTGTGTTTCCATGTCACTCGTGGCACTGCCCAGAGAACATCTGCCGTCGTGACCTCTTCCTTCCTTGGCCAGTGCTCTCACCACTGCACATGGACCAGAGCTGCTTCTAGGGTTTTCATTTTAAGGATGCTTAGTCCATTCCAAAAAGAGCAGAGTCTCTTTGGGACACCTGTCCCCCCCAGATTTCACCCCCTGGGCCAAGGGGTCTCAAGAACAGAGATCTCCTCCTCTGATGATTGAGGGCACCAACCACCCTCCTCACCCGTTGTCTCTGTTCACGCACTCCTTCACATAACATCACTACACTCCCTTGGCTCCGAGCCATTGCCTCCCCCTAAATGCAGTCTGCATCACAGGAAAAAAATGGTTCTGTCCATGGCTATACAAGAAAAGTCCAGCCAAAGGCCACTCCATCATCTCCTCCCACCGGAGATTCTTCTCAACTTCTCTCGTGGCCCATTTCCTGCTATTCGTCCCTATCTCTCTTCTCATTCAGGAGGAGGATTAACATTTGCAAGGTTTCCATCATCCAAGAAAAGGGTTAAAAATCTCAGTCTCTGCCTGTCCAGAGCTCCCACGGCTGCCTTGCTGGGCACCTTCTCCTCACCGCATCCCTCCCCTTCTCCTTCTCGGCCGGCCCTGCTATCGAATTTCAAGGTGGCCCAGGCACAGACACGGCTCTCGCTCTCTCTCTCATTCCCTCACTCCTTGGGGGGGAAGGGGTGGCTGCCCAATGACTCTCCAATGTTCCTCTACCCTTCCATTCTCGGGGCCGCTTCACCTCCCCTCTCTGTCCCAGGCCCGGCCTACCTCACCCGGCCGCATGGCTGCCCCTCCCGCCCAGCCCACAGCCGGGCAGGAAGAGCTCTGAGCTCTTTCACCACCCGAACCCAAAAGGAGTTTTCCTGGGAGTTCTCTGCTTTTAACCCCCGTGTTCTCAGAGGCGTATCCATGTCCCCAATGGCCATACCATGTGCCAGTATTCAAATCTGAGCACCTATTGGTTTTACCACAGCATCCCAAAAAACTCACTTCCTCTCAAACCACAACCAAAGCACAAAGGACACATGAGTTTACACACAGCATCCTTAGAAACCACACAATATTATTGGAAACAGATATTTAATAGTAAATAAGAGTACAAAAAAAAAAAAAAAAGACCATCTAATAGTTTGAAAAGGAATGAAAACTGCAGCTCATCCAGTTGCACCCAGCTGTTGACATGAGCACCCTGGCAGACAAAGTTGTTTATTGGCAGGCTGAGCTTGCCAATGGAGTAGCATGCCAGGTAGGAGTCAGCAGAGCAGTGCCAGTGACCTCAGGAAGGCACCATGAAATGCCCCCAGGGCCGCCGAGAAAGGACAGAACTAATAATTTCATCAGTGTGACACAGGCTACTTGTATAAAGCTACTCCTCAGTGTGGGATCTCAGCACCTCAGGACTGAGGTGCCGAGTCACTGAGACCACCCTTGGGGGGCTCGGGAGTCCTGGAATGTTGCCAGAAGTGTCTGGTGGCTGGACTTTGATCCTACACAGGAGACGACACTTGTATGAGGATAGGAGGATTTCACTGGAGTGAATGGTGAAGGGATAAGTTAATTAGAGAGTGAAACACAGGGTTTAGGATTTCTGTACAGGGGGGGTTTAGAGAAGTAAGATGGAGGAATTGGGGCGTGTCCTGTCCTTCTTCTTCTTCTTCTTCTCCTCCATCTTCTGTGGTGATGGTGGCACTTTGGGATTGGTTATTACTAAAAGTGCACTGGGCAATAAGGGTAAAAGGTATTGGGGAAAAATGATAAATATTGTATACGTAAGTTTGAGTATAAAGATAGGTGACCGCCCCGGAGGGCAAGGAGTGTGCTCATGGCTGGCTGCTGAGCAGACCTCTGTCGGGCCGAGAGAAAATCTTTTAGATAAGCAATTAATAAACATCGAGACCGAGAAAAGATCTGAAGCCTCTTCTCGTCTTTTGAAGCGCGGGCTGCCCCAAGGCCACCCCAGGCCTTTCCAGGCCATCCAAACAGCCGAAAATTGGACACCTCAGGAAAAAAAGCTTTAGAACCCTCCGCTTAATAGCGCCCTTGGAGGCTCCTGGCAGGAAGAAACACAAGCTGATAGCACTGAGCCAGTATTTACCTGTGAGGAGTGAGTCAAGAGCACGTTTTGTCACATGGCTGCGGCAGAGGAATCTGCTGGGGGAAGTGCACAGGGTGCATTTCAGAGGCAACTGCATTCAGTCCTCACTGCCTTCTGGCTGTCAGCACTCGGCCTCAGCAGAGCTGCTGGGTGCTGCAGCCACCCTCTGTTCCACGGGGCCTTCAGCCTTGGGAAGTGGGTCACCAGCCTCCCAGCATGCAGCCAAGGGGGAAAGCAGCCACAGCCCGAAGGATCAGGAGGCAGAGGGCAGATAGCTACAGCAAATGAAGTCACACTACTTGCTGTAGCTGCTTGCATCCAAAAAGGCTCAGACAGGACTGGGAAGGAAGTGTTTACACTCAGCCAGACTGCAACAAGGGATAAAAATCATAATGTGTGTGGCTTTGTGGAGCCTCTACAGCATAGCTCTGTTGCCATGAAACAGGGGAAGTGTTCCAAATTCTGGTCACACAGAATTTCTGGGAGCGAGGGAGAGTGAGGCAAGAATTACAAACAATAAGGTGCTAAGAAATGCAAACTGATAACCTCACTAATGTTTCTAGTTTTCACTTCCTATGTGTTATTCTAGACAAGAATATAGAGATTTTAGTTTGGGATGGCATTTTAGAAAGAAAAGCACGGAAACACTCTTCTTCATCAACAAACATTGATGATTTGCGTGCCTCTGAGCAGGTGGCTCTGAGCAAATGACTTGTAGGGGGGCAGTCCCAGTTTTCGCAATTTATCCAATGAAATTATGTATCCAAATCCACGAGCCAATTTCAACCAAACTTGGAAGTAAAGTTAATCTCTGAGGCTTTAACCTAAGTTTCCGATGGTGTTTGAAAGCAGGGAACTGTTAGTTAGTATCCCCAGGGAAAAAGAAAACACATCAGATGTTCGAAGATTCATTTCGAAGAGACTTTCCCAATTAATTCTAGTGACAACGAAAAACCTGATCTCAGTCATGTGGAGAACTTCGTCCTGCTGAAAATCACCCAGAGTATTTAGTTGCTGCTGTGGCACCACCCTACTCCCCCAGCAAGCCCTTTCAGCTCTCGTTCTTTGCTCTCTTTCTCCACCCAGAGCCCTAGTCCTCCTTCCAAGCTGTGAAATCATATGCAATGTAAGGCCCAACCTGCCACCTTTGCTGTCATCCCCTCTTAATCTGGAGTCAAATACTTCACCCTCACAATTATAACTTGTGAACATGAGGCAGTGCAGAGACAGAAAGGGAAAGTAAAATCCTCCTGCATGTTTTCCCATTAGGACAGATTGTGCAGAGAAAAACAAGCTGCCTCTGGATTAATTTTCCACCCATGTCCCTACTTTAGTCCAGGCTACATCTGGCACTCCTGTAGGCTCCTAAAGACAAACTGTGGTGGTGCAGTTAGGTAGGGTCAGCAGGTAGGGTCAAGCTTAACATTTGAAAGTTAAGGTAGAAAGGATGGATACTCCTTCCTGCCATTTCAAGGATTTAGGGCCCTTTTCTGATTCTGTTAGGCTTTGTGGGAGATCCTGTGAAAACCTTGGAGTTGTACATGTATCAGCATTTTCCATAGTCATGGTTGCAGGGATTGTTGGGCTGGCAGGAAGTTTGGTTCCTCAGTCCTCATTGAGAAGCAGACAGCACTGACACTGTGGTGCACTTAGCCGCCCTGGTGCTCAGTCTGCAAGCACCACAAATGACTCTGATGGGAAATCTCATTCAGGAGCATTAATTGGCTCCTAAGAACCTGCGCTTACAAGGTCACCTTCAGTTTTCAAAACTTCTGGACTTAGGTTAAGGTGACATATGGAAACAAATGACATGACACAAAATATCAGAAGGAAGCATATGTTTTGCCTCGATAAAATTAGTGCACTCTTTGGCAAAATTGTATTGACTTTTGGTAGCTGGGAATTCAAAATGTCTATTCAAGATCCTGCTGTTTGCCACACATTAATCTAATGAGTTGCCTGTGAAATAAACCATTAGAAAAGCCCTTGTTAAATTGTATCAAAGTAAATGGTTATCTAAAATAGACACCACAGGGAGGTTCTTAATTAGTCTGTTGTCAGCTGGGACTGGAAATGCTTGCAGCAGCATGAGGCTAATTAATTTCTCATCCTGCCACACGGCAGCTTCCTGTCAAAGCACAAGGTAAGACTCAAAACACACCAATGGCTGGTTGCTCCTTTCCAGACACCATGACAGCAGCAGAGGAGGGTTCCAGCTTGGCCTGTGCTCACTTTCCACAGGGAGAAGGGTTGAGGGTGTGTCCAAGCCCGCTGACTGTGCCTGGGATAAACTCTCTGTCTAGACAAGGAGTCTCTGATGCCCACATTCCATTGCTTCAGCTGGACATTGCTTCCTGGATGGAAAATGAAAGTTAGTCTTGGGAGGAGGGCATTTGGAATCAACTGGAAGCCCCAAGGGTCTTTGCCCTGTGTCAGGGTGACACTGATGAGTTGTGCCCATCTGCTTGTGGGGTGGCAGTCAGGGAAGCCGGAAGGACGCTGGCTTCTCCTGCAGCAGTGTCCTTCTCCTGTCCCTCTGACAGCTGTCCTGCTGTAACAGGGCTTCTGGGAATGGGTCAGCTAAAGAGACAGTGCCCCCACACCCTGGGGCCCCAAAATGCCATCAGAGCCTGAGGAACAACTTGGACTTTGGAGGAAGGAGCAAAAAGTTACCAAAATTCTGTTACCATCTTTCCTACCACCATACCAATGAAAAATGTTTCCTTTGGTAGAAGTGATTTAAACAGTTTTGTACATGCTTTGGACAGTATTTCACCACAACCCACAGAGCAAAAAAAGAACCTGCCATGTGGCCCTCTTTATTGACTGAAGATCCCTCAATAGAGGATGGAGGGTACCTGATGCTGGATGCAGAGATGGAGCCTCAACCAGGGAATGGCTGGTGATGGGCTCTGAAGGGCCAGCAATAGTAAACACATTGGGTAAATACTCTCTGCACCCTCCAAACCTGCTGTCTCTGGAATGTAGTAAGGCACATCCCCACTCAAATGGAGCTGCCCCAAGTGGCCTGCATTATCTCTGCTCCAGGCAGAATACAGGGGAAATGAGTGTGGGTAGAGGAACAGGTCTGGCCCTTCTGAGCCTGTTCTCAAGGCTTGGTTTGCACCAATCCCTCACTCCTGCAGGATGGCTGGAGACCTTCATGTGCTCTGCTCCTCCTCTGCAACATTTGTAGCTGTTTTTGCAGCATCCTTCCTCATCCTTCTTGTTTCTTCAGAGACACAGGTCTGTTCTACAGAAAGGGAGTGAAAAGCAGCATATTTACACCCACACTCACAATCAGGAGCCACTTGATATCAGCATGCAAGGTTGTTACCAACTAAAGGTTGCAAGCACTCCAAGTATACAGCAATAAATACTTTATTACACCCCTGCATCAAATGCCTTTGAAACACAAGAACATCCTACTGCATTGAAATGTGTGTAATGCTGGCAAAGTCCTCCCCCATCATTGCCCTTCACACCTTTGTGGTTACACACCTCCTCATGTAGGAAACACCAGGATCTGTGCATGTAGGAAACACCATGCATCACAAAGCATGCCCAGAGCTGTGCTCCCAGCACAATGAACACAACCCTTCCTTTAATACTGCTCCTGGCCACAGTACAGTACCATGACTGACTCATGCTCGTTGTCATCTCACCATCTGCAATGCTTAGTAAGATAATGGATGCTTATGGGTGCAGCTTATGGGAAAAGGGAACAAGTCCACAGAAACAAATATTACCATCTGTGAAGCTGTCCCCATTAGCTGTCTAATTAGTCGGTTGGGCAATAAGGTTAATCAAATACACATTTAGCCACTCTTACGAGTGATGCCTGCACAAGTCAGTTCTTAATTTTTAGACCATGGTGGCATGCAAGGGCCATGGTGATGCACATGCATTTTTCTTTGGACAACAGAACATATAATTTTTCCCCACTCCATCACAGAGGCCTTACCACTACTACCACTTCCTACCCATTCATTGCACTATCAATGGAGGAAAACAACAAGTTCCTAAAAACCATTTCTGCATATTCTTCCCCATAACCCCTCATGGAGGGTACCTTTGGGTACAAACTCAAACACTGTTTCCTCTGAAGGCACTCTTCAGCAGCATGTTCACCATGCTGGAAGGAAGCCTCAACAGACTTCTGTCACTCCCTGATCTTGGTCTCTGGTGTACCCAAAAGCCAAATAAGAAAAAGGAAATTTCACAGTGTATATGTGCTTTGTTCTGACCCCCAGCAGTGTTTATTGCTAGGTATCGATCACTGGGACAGCAGAACTGGCAGGTACCTGTCTCACAGCTCACCTCTCTGCCCTGGTCTTTAGAGAGGCTCTGAAAGCTCTTCACAGTGGCCACCAGCAGCAGCTAGAGGGGCTGAGGTGAGATGGGATGTCTCACAATGGAAAAGTGTATCCTGAAGTTCAGAGGGAACCTCCCGTGTTCCTGTTAGCACCCACTGCCTCTGGTCCTGTCACTGGGCGCCACTGGAAGGAGCTTTGCTGTGTCTTCTTTGTGAGCTCCCTTCATGCACTCACAGACATTGATGACATCCCCCTGTGCCTTCTTCTCTTCAGGCTGAACAGGCCCAGCTCCTCAGCCTTTCCTCATAGCAAAGGAGCTCCAGCCCCTCAGTCATCCTAAGGACTCTTCCACTGAAGGGTCCATTGGAGCACAGGTTCTCTGCAATATGTTCATGGCTCAATTCGATCGAGGAGCAGAGAACTGGACAAAGTACTTTAGGGATATCCTCACCAGCTCTGCATAAAGGGCCAGGATCACCTCCCAGCTGGCTGGCAAAACTCCTTCTAATGCAGCCAGGACACCATTCTCTTCCTTTGCCCCAAAGGCACTTGCTGTCTTACGTTCAGTTTGCTGTCCCCCAGGACTCCCAGGTCCTACTCTGTCAAGCTGCTTCCCAGCTGGGCAGTACCTAGCATATATATTTTTTTTCTCCCGAGGTGCAGGATTTGGCATTTCCCCTTGCTGAATTTCATTAGGCTCCTGTCAACCTATTTCTCAAGGCCGTTGATGTCACTGTGATGGTAACATGACTTTCTGATATCAGCCTAGCTTTATGTTCTCTGAAAAATTCCTGATTGTGCGCTCTGCCTCATCACCCAGATCATTAATGAAGATTGTTGAAGGACCCAGTATTGACTGCTGGGATACACTGCTAGTTACCAGCATTCAGCTACATGATGATGATGACCAATCATCAGCATTTGGGTCTGCCCATTCGAGCAGCTTTCAGCCCAGCTCACTGTCTGCTCACCTAAGCCATACAGCAACTGCCTGTCTCGGAGGATCTTATGGGAGACAGTGTCAAAGGCCTTCCTGAAGCCCAAGTAGACAGTACCCACACTCCCCTCATCCAGCAGGCCAACCATTTCACTGTGAGCTATCAGGCTGATCAAGCATGACTTCCCCTTTTGTGAATCCATGCTGACTGCTTCTGATTATTTTCTTGTCATTCATATGCCTGGAAATATTTTCCTGGATTAGCTGGTATGTCTTAGCAAAGGTGCAGATGTGGTATGAAGTAATCATGGGTCAGGAAATCAGGACTGTTATGACAAAGATTTCATTTCTTCTTTTGTATCCACAGCATAGGATGATTTTTTTAAAAGACACATTTGCACTGTTTAAATGAGCTATAGACTTTGATGATATCCATCCCCATTTAAATTTGGTTCAAGTTTAATTGGCTTGGGAAGTTCCAGTCTTCCAGAACCTGCAAGGAACATGCACAGTCTTTTGATCAGTTCCCTTAGTTTTATACTAAATTTTCCTAAACAGACAGGAAGGATGTCAACAAGCTTCACAGAGAGAATTAGTCATTGCAAGTATCCTAATACATCGTCATGATTATGCTTAAAACTGCTTTAAAATTGTTCAGCACATCAAAAATTATTAGCTTCTTCTGCAGAGGTAGGTCAAGACAACCTGTTTTCCCTTCCTCTTTCTCCAAAGACAAGCAAAGACAAGACTCAATTAGAGACCCCCTTTAAGAAGTGTTTTCTAAGTTCTCTGGGACAAAGCAAGCTACCCATTATTCACTGTTGTGCATAACATGCAGTACTTGTGGGTGACTCCCCTGAGTTTATTGCATCTTGTGTGAGCAATTTTCGATAGAAGAAATAAAGTATATTTAATCAGGAGCTTCCCAAAGGGGAAGAGCACATCAGGCAGAGCGATGCAGATGGATAAAGTTCCCAGTGAATTATATTGGCTAATTTATTGCCTGATGCCGTGACTCACACAGCAGCCTGTACCTCTTCCACAGCAATCCTGCTAAGTCCCCGAGGTCACCTCAAGACGGATGCATGACTCACTACCAGGGTTTCTGAATCCCACTCCTGGTGTGATGCCTCAGTGACAAAACACAAGCCCTTCAGGCATCTGATATTTCTCTTTTGCCCCTTTTTATTGATCAGATGCTCTCATCAGCAGAGTCCTTCCACATCCGGCCAATTGGCCAGCAAGCCGCAGTCCAGCACAAATTATTATCCACAAAGAGCAGGACTCAGGGGCTTGACTGAACAGTCAGAGCCCAAAAATCCTCCCTCAGGTGAACTTGTGCTTGAGGACATGAAGACCCAGAGAACTTTTGAGAGCAGTCCAGAAGCATGGAAGAGGCATCAGAAGTGGCTACACAGACCGCATAAGAACTAGAAATAAGGTAAATGTGAAGCTGGGTAAACAACAAACATTTTCAAACAGGGAGGAAAAAAAAAGTCTTTCAGCAGAGGCATATGAGTATCACAGGACATAGCAGCATATTACAAAAAAATTGTCAAGTATTTTCTTTTGTATATGCTGCCAAGAAAACACAATGTACAAAAAGGCCTGAAGATGGATGCTGTGCATTCAGCACCCACTTTCAGCAAGGAGTACTTGCTGCAGACAGGAAGAACTTTTGTGAAGCAGCTCTTGAGCAGGCTTGAAGTGCCTGCCAGTGACCTCAGCAGAATGACTGACTGTCTCCTCAAGCTAATGGGGTGCCTCAAATATGTGCACAAGTGCATTAGAGTAAAAGCTTGAAATTTGAGTATCACAATCCACACCGAACTTGCTAGCAAAACTAAGTCCCATGTTCCATATCCAGATTACAAATAGGACCTACATGATCCCACACTCAAAAACAGTACCAAGTTTTAGCATTACCACAGAGCTTGGGAGATGAAAACTAGAGCCTAATTTTACCTATGATGTTATTAAGGGCTTGTGGAGTTTTTGGTATGAGGTCTTATAAGTAAGCCAGCTGTGAATTGTAATGTATTAATTCAAAACTCCATCTGCTAGGATACTAAAAATTATGGCACACACACTTTTCCATGGATTTTGCAGTACTGCCTGGTCAGAGAAAGTCTTTGCTCTTGCAAAAAGCCATTGTCTGAAGCAGATAATCGTATCTGCAAAACAGCAGGTTCAGAAAAGGGTTTAAGAAAGAAGTACCAGGAAAAATTACCTGTCATTCAACTGGTACCCTTTCCACCACATCCTTCTTGGTCCATCGTTTTCTGATCTCTATCTTCAAACCTACATAAAAAACCAAAAGGAATGTAATAAACCTAAAGCTGCTTATCCAAATAGCTGTTTTGGTTGGTCCATGGTTATTAAGAAAGGTCAAAGAAAACGTACTCCTCTGATGACACAACTAGAAAAAAACCAGAAACAACAGATGAGACGAGGCTGAGATACTCAGCAACTTTTTTCATTGTCAGTCTCTCTTTTCACGCCTCTTGAGTGGATGGAAAGCAAGGTCGGGACTGGATGAGAAAAGTGCTTCCTTTCCTAAGAGATCAGGTTCCTGGTCATCTGAGGAACTAGGACATATATGTCTGCGGGATCCACTGAGGTGCATCCCAGAAAGTCCTGAGAGAATTGGCTAATGTAGTTGTCAAATCACTCTCCACCATATTTGCAAAGTCATGGCAGTCAGGAGAAATCCCCAGTGACTGGAAATAGAGAATGAATAGAGTGACTACATCAGTGGGCAAGGGAAGGACTATGAATGTCATTTATCTCCTGTAAAGCCTTTGACATAGTCCTTTACAGCATCCTGCTCTTTACATTGGAGAGAGATGGACTTTTAGATGGATAAGGAATTAGTTGGACTGTCATACTCAGAGGGCAGTGGTCAACAGCTCAGAGTCCCAGCGGACATCAGTGACATGAGATGTGTCCCTCAGGGGTTTGTATTGGGATCAGTGTTATTTAATATCTCATTAATGACATAGACAAGGGTATTGCATGCACCCTGTGCAAAATTGCAAATGACATCAAGGTAAGTGTTGTGGTTGACACTCCTGAAGGATGGGATGTCATACAGAGAGATGTGGGCAAGAAGGAGAAGTGGGCCCATGGGAATTTCATGGTTCAACAATGCTCTCAGCTTTTCATTGTAGCAAAGATGCTCTGTACCTCCAATCATCTTGGTGTCCCTCCTCTGGACTCACTCCAGCAGGTCCACGTCCTTCCTGTGCTGGGAGCCCAGAGCTGGATGCAGGTTCCAGGTGGGCTCTCCCAGAGCAGAGCAGAGGGGCAGAATCCCCTCCCTGCCCTGCTGCCCACGCTGCTCTGGATGCAGCCCAGGGCACATTTGGCTCTCTGGGCTGGGAGTGCCCCTGGCTGGGTCATGCCCAGCCTCTCACCCACCAGCACCCACAAATTCTTCTCACAGGGCTCCTCTCCATCCATTCACAGCTTGTGCTGTTATTGGGGGTTGTCTCAACCCAGGTTCAGCATCTTGAACTGAGTCCTGTTAAACCTTGTGAGATTCCCATGTGCTCACTTCTCGAACACATTCAAGTCCCTCTGGATGGCTTCCTGACCTTCAGCGGTCTCAACAGCATCACGCAAAGCAGGTTGGCTGCAGACCTGCCAGTGGTTCTTCTTTATTGAGGAAGACATTAAACAACACTTGTCCCAAGGTAGATCCCTAAGGGACACTATGTATTACCAATCTTCATGTGAAGATTGAGCTGGGTTGACCACTACCCTCTGGATATGACTGTTCAACTAATTCCTTACCCACTGAACAGCACACCCATCAAATCCTTCTCTAGACAATTTAGAGAGCTACTGGGTAGCTTTTAATAGGAAATGTCAGTCCAGGGAGGCTGAGACATCAGTGGTTCACAGTTCTCTTTCCTACCTTTTTTAAAGGTGGGTCCAATATTTCTACTCTTCTAATCACCTGGGACTTCACCCAACTGCCAGGACTTTTCAACTACCGTGGAGATTGGCTTGGCAATTATGCAATGTAATTCCTTTGGGACTCAGGAATCATCTGTCACAGTTTAACTCCAGCCAGCAGCCAAGCCCCAGCTGCCGCTACTCACCCCCCCTTCCACTGGAATTGGAGAGAGAATCACAAGGGTAAAAGGTAGAAAAGTCATAGGTAGAGGTGTAGACAGTTTAGTAGGGACACTAAAATCCATGCAAAGCAAAACAAGGATTTTATTCTCTGCTTCCCATGGGCATGTAGGTGTTCAGCCATCTCCAGGAGAGCAGGGCCCCATCATACCTGACAGACCTAGGCAGACGAACATCATCACTCCAAATGTCCCAGCCTTCCTCCTTCTTCGGCCCACTTTATGTCCTGAGCATGAAGTCGCATGGCCTGGAAATCCCTTTGGTCAGTTTGGGTCACCTGTCCCAGCTGTGTCTCCTCCCAGCTTCCTCACCAGCATGCAAGAACACACAGCAGAAAAGGCCTTTGCTCTGTGTGAGCCCTGCTGAGCAATAACAAAAACATCTCTGTATTATCAGCTCTGTATTCAGCACAAGTACAAAATACAGCTCTATACCAGCCACTCTGAAGAAAATTAACTCTACCCCAGACAAAACCAGCACAGCATCTCATCAGATCCATAGACACGTATGTTCAGGTTCTTCAGGTGATCACAACCCTGATCTATTACAGTAGAGAGCACTTTTTTCCTTCAGTCCCCATCCTGTTGCCCATCCACTCAAGAGGGGGGAAGAGAGGTTGCCATTGAAAACTGAAGTAAAAACATGGTTGAGTACCTAATTTTTGTGCACAGCACTGGAACAGAAACTTCACCTCAAAGGAGTCATTTTTTTTCTCTAGTCATGAACAGGATAGAAAATGCAACCATTTGCATTGTTGCTCAGTTGTGTTAAGTGGCACTTGCTGATCTCTTGATTTCTACCTTGGGAAGACAATTTTAACAATCGTGGCATGCTTTCCTGGAACTGGGTGATTGTTTTCCCTTTCTATCCCCTCCTGCTGGAAGCATACAATCTTGTCTTGAAATCACTCACAAAGGGACAAATTGAAGACATTTAGTTCCACCTTTGTCCTGACATTTTCTGTGTTTTTCTGTCCACTAACAGCTTTCTGTTCCAAAGTAGATGTTCCCTCTTCCATCTCAGTAAGCCTGTCGCTTAAATTTGAAGGGCCATTTTTATTCCTGTTAGATACTCTGACATGTACTTCAGCTCTTACAGCAATTTTCCCCTCCACAAATGCCACTAATATTTACATTTCTGTGTCCTTTTTCTATCTCTGAAGGACTGTTGATGAGTACAGCTTCAGGTAATTGCTTTTTCCCAGGCATCATAATTTGTTTTTCAACAAAAGGACTATTTCCAATTTTTTGAAAAACTATCCAAATGCAGTAGGGGAGTTGAAGGAAGGTCAAGGAGCAGGAACAGTGACTTTCATTAGCATTAGTTACCAACATACTCATAACTTCATAACTTACAACATTTTAGTTCTGTGGGACAGACTTGCTGAAGGTTAATCACTTCCTTTCATCCAGAATCTAGCTGATGGATAAAAAAAGGCATTATTCATTCCTAAGTAAGGACATAAAAGCTGTGTGTCTAAATAACAGCAGATGGAAAGAAACAGCAAATTTTCACTCTGGAAAATAGGAGCTGAGAACGCTACTGTCATTTCTCATACTATTAAATCCTGCACAGTGGCAAAAGTAGAAATTAACTTGTGCTGGCTGGAAGGTTTTGATTTTTAAATCTTTCAGTCAAGGAAGGTATTTCTAACAGAGTCCAAACATTCCTGTTTCAGCCCACTCTGCAACAGGTGAGAGGTTCATTGTGAATTTTACTGGACAATTTTCTGGAGGACAAGTTGAAATAATGATCATGGTCCATTACGAACTTTTAAGCTCAAACCCAGATCATTGCCACTGATTAAAAAACTTTCCCCACTGTGTACTTCTACTGCCATTTACTCATCCTTCAAATGAAACAGTAAATACTATAACTTGACAGCCCATTTACAAAGTGTCCTGTAAGGCAAGAGTTGTTCCCACTTGCAAAATTATATTCTTGGACTAGGTCTCTGCAAGGCAAGTTTGAAATCTACAAGACAGAGGTGCTCTATTGATGTTGTAGTGTATGGGGGGTAAATAAAACACATGCTTTTCATGACCTGAGAAATTTCTGAGTGTTTTCTAAACTGTCTTCTATGAGCTTTCCAAGTTTGTAGTACGAGGAAAATTAATCATGTTAATGGGAAAACTTAAAGAAACCTTGGTTTCAAAATTGTAGTTCCGAGTGTCCTTTTCTGTTACGTTAACTTTCTTGGAAGCTTTCTGGTATCATTCCTTTTTGTCTCCCAGTATCTCTGCCCCAGGTGAAAGCATTTACTCTTTTGTATCACTGGCAACCTGCCTGAAGATGCTGCTGCCTTTCCCATTCCCACCTGTTTGAGATCCTTTTCTATACTCATTCAGCTGGTGGTGCTTACTTCAAATTACCATCACCGAAGTGCATCAAATCACAGGGACAGAACGTCACCATCACAATCGGCAGGCCATGGATACCGAGGGATCCCAACATTTATGTTCATTCTTGGGGAGGGAATAACACCAGGAGAGGCTTTCTCCCTAAGGGCCACCTTCAGGATGAAATCCAGCTGCCGCAGAGCATCTCCTGAAGCCTTGCTCTCCACAGGTGCCTGACTCAGGAGAAGACTCGGGGCAGGACTTCTGTCTGCCCAGGAGACAATTCCTTTCAACAACTTCGCAAGCCCCGTCCTCACCGAAGAAGCCGCTTTAGGTGCGGGGGCCGTGCGGAGGATGCACATGCCGGCTTCCCGAGGCAGGACGCCCGTCGGGGGTCCTCTCCCCTTGGCCCAAGAGGGAAAGGCTGCCCGGGGCGGCGGCAGCAGCCGGCCAAGCTGCAGCGGCCACCAGGTAGGGGCGATCCCGCCGAGCCCCCGCGCCGGCCGCGCAGCATCCCGCGCCGGGCGGAGCGCGTACTCACGGCTGTGCGGGGCCCCGGCACAGGGGCCCGGCGAGGACGAGGAGGAGGAGGCGGAGAGCGGGCAGGTGAACCCCCGCGGCAGCTGTCTCCCCGGCCGCTGCTGCTGGAAGCCGCCCGGCCTCTCTACTCCCGGCCTTCGGCAGGGCCTGAGCCCCCTGCGCCCGCCGCCGGCGTGGGAGGGCTCGGCGGGGCCGCAGGCGGGGGAGCCGCTCCGACCGGCTCCGGGGAGCGAGGGAACGAGCGCGGGAGGGAGGGAGCGAGGGAGGAGGCAGGAGGCAGGACAGCTCCCGGCCCCGGCCCGCCCTCCGTCTGCGGATCCGCCGAGGGGAAGCCGAGCGGCGCCGGCTGTCGGGGTGCTCCGTGCCTCGCTGCCCGGGAAACTTCGGAAGCTCGCCGGGGAGCGCCTGTCCCCTGCCCCGAGGGGCGCTCCGGTGGAGGGAAGCGTCCCCGTGCGCACCAGCTGGATGGCGCGGACCCTGAGACCCGACGACATCAACCCCCGGACGGGGCTGGTGGTGGCTCTGGTCAGCGTCTTTCTGGTGTTCGGCTTCATGTTCACCGTGTCTGGCATCAAGGGAGAGACCCTGGGAGACATCCCGCTGCTGGCCATCGGGCCGGCCATCTGCCTGCCGGGCATCGCCGCCATCGCCCTCACCAGGAAGACCGACGGCTGCACCAAATGTCCCGAGAACATGCGTCCGTGCTGTAAGGAAGTCAAGGACCGGGATGTCTTGGAGCTGCTAAGGACCCCTTCCGACCTGGAGTCTGGCAAGGGAAGTTGTGACGAGCTGGCCAGGAAAGCTTACCGCAAGGACAGGAGAGGGCTGAGGGGAGAGGACACCGTGTTCATCTGCACCACCAGCACCGCCGCCGCTGCCACGGCAGAGTGCAAGACCCTCACCAAAAAGGTGGAGCAGGAGGAGATGCTGAAATACCTGGAGAGCTGTTACCCAGAGATGCCAGAGAACGTGTTCGTGGGAGACGGCTCCACATACAGTGCCTTGGAGAAGAAGAGCTCTTCTCCCAGCAGGGACAGCAATCCTTGCCCTGACATTGAAGACAACATTTTTGTGGCTCCTAAAGATAGTGTCATTGTCTGCTCTTACAAGGATAACAGCCCTTATGACAGGTACTGTTGTTACATAAACCCCACTGGAGTCAATTCAGACCCAGAGACCATTGTGTGAAAGATGCATACTTTATGTATATGTATGTATACAAAAACTGCAACTTCAGCTTCTTGATAGGGGATAATATAGCTGACTGCATGGGACAATCCTGATACTATTTCAATTTAAAGTGGTATGTGACTGATACTCAAACCTTTTGTGCCTGAAGTACGCTTTCTGTAAGTAAACAAGCATGTTTAAAGGTTAAAGAATTCAATTTTTCGTTTTTGGAAAAAAAAAAAATTTGATTTTAATTTTCTTTTCTCCCTTTCCCTCCCTTTTGTTTTCCTGCTGCCCAAGCCGATAGGCACACTGGCAGGAGGGCAGCAGTGGCTGTCAGCTGAGATCAAGAGCTGAATGAAACTCTGGAGCTGACTGTAGGAAAGAATGTGCTGCTCTATGGCTGAATAAGTTTTTGAAATATTGTCACTTCATTTTGGGAGGGATTGAGAGATGTCAGAATGAACTCCTATAGCTGCCTGATGTCAGGGAGTGTAGAAATCATTTGTCTCCCTTTGTCCTTGCTGGATTTTTGTTGCCTTTGTGTCAAGGAATAGGTGTCCTGACCCTGTGGGCTCTTCTGAAAGCCTCCTAGGAACCGTATAGGCTCAGGAGAGTTTTCAAAGACTAACCCTTCATCAATAGCGCGAACATAGATGTGTTAGCTTAATTTTCCACTGGTCTAGAGTTCACTGGAATGTTTCTAATACTTTTGGATTTTAGAGTATGCACTTGACAAGGAGAATGCAACATGAACAGGACACAGTTCTTGCAGAGACTAGGAGCAGATGTCAGTGAACTCAGGTCTTTAAAATATATTTCAGTACCTCAAAAATCACTTCAGGAACAGACTTCTGTGAGTTATGTTCTGAGTGGGATCTGACTCTTCTGAAAATGCCATTTTCTTGTGCCTTTTCTAAAATGCCAGATATTTCTGTATGGGGAATGCATGGTGACAGTCCACTCAGGGGTCTCAAAGCCATGCTTTGCTGGGAGAAGGGAACAGAGGACCTGACCGACAGATGGTTTTTTCACAGCTTATGGATACATAGCAAGAAAATGTGAAGTGGGTAATGAAGATTAACGATTCAAATTCAGAGCCTGCAGTTTACATACTGAAATACAAACCTGGCTATTCTGTCCAGCTCTAAGTTGCGTGTTCCATGCTGTGCATAAACATCTTACCTGACCTCGGAGGTGTAGGGAACAGAGATGTGGTGTAACATAATGTGCACGCAAAGCAGCTACTCTCGGTGTTCAGGTCTTAGGGTAACGGTTGCTGAAGCATAGAGTAATTTGCTAACATCTCACAAAGCCCCAGTTCCTGTAAGCAAACTCCCAGAACACCAAAAAGTTCCTGTGTGGTGAAAATCTTAATAGCTGCTCCTACTTAGATATTTTTGTGAACCATAGGTTGTACCAGAGAAATGCATTGAGTTACCAGAGTAGGAAATAAATCATTTGTAGCAACCTGAGATGTTGTGTAGAAAATGAAGAGGAATTTTGCACTTAAATGAGGCTTTCCCTGCCCATGGAATTGTTTGGAAAGTGAATGTAAATTTTATACATATACTAATGTGTGTATTTCTTTGTTTGTTGAGAAATTTATGTGAAATTGTAACAGACAGTGAGTCTCTGAACATGTTTCCAGAAGAAGGAAACAATTTTCTGGCTAGCTTCTTGTCTTTCAGACCAAATAAGATGTTAACCCTTTTGCCAGGCTTTGGTGGGGCATCTGGATACTACTATGATAAATGAAAAAAACAGTTGCTAGTTGAAGTCAGACAGAAACTCTGAATAGGTGGTTGCAGGCAGCTGTGCTGCTCAGGCATGCAGCAACAGTACTGTGGTAATAAATGAACACCTGCACTCTGTGCAGCCCGGGTTTGATCCAATGAGGAAAGGAATTCCACAAAAAAAGACCCTCTCCCTGACACGTTCAACTTCCTCATAAAAGCACTCAGTTGTTGTCAGCAGCTTGCCTTCTGCTTAGGCTTAGTCACTGCAGGACCTGATTCTGCAATGTGCAGAGCAAGTCTTTTGTGGCACCAGGAACTCTTGTTTCATGACCTGTGAAGCCAACAGATAAAACGCTGCTGATGAACGTGACGACAAACAGAGTCTTTTGCTTTCTGCTTCTAAGCAGAGCAGGGGAAGGTTCTCACTGCATGCCCAGGGGTGCTCAGCATCCCTGGAGATCAGACCCACCATGAGAAAACAGGCTACTGGGTCCTGCCTGCTGCCTTTGACAGGGTTGTGAGTAATCACTTGCCTTGCATAAGAGAGCACCAGCCCACTGGGAACCTAGATTTGTACGGTTCTGCAAATATATATATATATATATATATATGTAGGAAGAAGTCAAGTTTTTCCATTTTGTCTAGGATTAGATGTTCTCTGTCAAAAGTTACATGGGCTTTTTCAAGACACGACAGCAAACTCTAGTGACAAATGGAATAGTAAATATATAACTTGATATACAGACATGCAGATCTGAATAATGCTTTATTCCATTTGTAGTGTAAAAACAAAACAATGATTGTGTTCAACAAAAGTTTAATGAGAATGAAAACTTCTCACAATATAGAAAGAGGTTAAAAAAAAAGTGTTTAAAATTTAGTGTTTACAGGCAATGTCATACCTCCATTCATTCGGCTAAGATTTCACAATAAAATACAACTTTAAGCAATATTTTTAGGTTAATATACCATAATCCTCTAGATTTGTCTATTGAAAGTGTGAGAATTTGAAATTAGAGAAATCAATTGGTACTGCCTCTGAAGCCTCTTTATTTTTCTGTTTTGTTCCCTGCTGATTTAATAGAGGATGAAATGGAAATCGATTAATTTGGGCATTAAAAATATGGATTTTAAAATTTGAAAATGAAAGGGGTTTAGATTTTTTATTTGTTTGGGGGGGTTAGGTATTAATATTTGGGTTTTGTTTGGTTTTGTTGTTTTGGGGGTTTTGCGGTTCTGTTGGTTCTATTTATTTTATAATAAAGTGACCTTTTTATAGGTTTGCCAGTAGAAATCGAATGCATATTTCATCACAGACATCATTACATCATTTTCCAATTTTTTATGCAGATAACACACCCAGATCAGAGAGCACCTGGGATTTTATTTTCATTCAGCTCAAGTGGACACTAGAACTTGTGGTACCAGTGCTGATCTTGGAACAAGCAGGAATAATCACTTTGCTTTTCAGAGGCAGCTTCTAGTCTGAACTTGGCTTAAGGATACCACAGCTTGAGGTGTGATTCCAAGCTGTGACCAGAGATGAGAGCTTCTTTCTGTTCTTGCTACATTAAAAAACCGTCAGGTCAGAGTCCCACTTCTCTTCTCAGTGCTCTCTTCCAAACAATGCATGAAGTTGTATGAGGGCTCAGTTTGGGGGATAAATATCTTGGGGGATAAATGTCTTGTGAACCACATGTGAACCACTTTAGTCCTAAAGTGGCAGGCTGCATAAAGCATTTAATGGAAAACAGTAATTTGGACATTTAGAGAAGTTTCCTAAGATATATAATCTTTCTTTTTGGAATAGTATTTATCATAGTGCCACAGTGTAGTTTATCTTCTTTTAAGAGACAGTATGATATGCAGATCAGCAAAAGGCAATTTTGTGTTGTTTTGTTTAAATTTCTGTTGTCATAAGTAGCATTGTTAGTCATACAAGCTGATCTCTGCAGAGTCTTAATAAGACAATTTGAACTTTCAATCGGTGTGCACTTTGTCCTCCTCAGTGCAAAAAAATAGCTGGTCCTTTCGGCCTGAAACTGAATAAGCAAGAGGTGAGTGTGCTCAGAGTATGTGTCCCTCTGGACTGTGTTGTGTTCTTGATCTGCATTCTGTAGAAGTGTCATACTCTTGCAGAGGCAGTTCCTCCTGCTCTGATCCAAACTCTCTGCAGTCCTGGCTCCAGTAACTATTTATTATGTTGTAATTTAGTGGAGTAACAGCTACTGTGACCCCCTCTCACGATATCTGCTGCTACATACCAGACTTCACGGAGTGAGCTTCTGCATTTGGCCAGGGTGGTAGAATTTTACACTACATCATCCATCCAATCTAAGCTGTTATGTTGAGACATTCAGTTATATTGTCAGTTCTTGCAGGACAAGCTTGGGATTTTGCCATGGGTCAGAGGTGGGTTGCTGTCAGGCCACCAAGCACTGGCAACCTGATTTTCATGTGTCTGGGGACCAACCTATTTACTTGCAGAGCACAATCAGCACACAAGACCTTGACTCTCAGCATGTTGGCAGTAAAGTCATGGCATAGGAAACAAAATTTTGAGTCCTGAAAGGTTTCTGTCGATTCTTCTAATATAAATTATTTTGAAACTTGTAGAGGAGTTTCCTAATACATAGGCTAGAGGTGTTGTCTTGACACATGGCATGGGGCATCAGCTGCAAAGCAGCTCATGCTGAGCCCGTTTCCACTCTGAGCCAGTCTGAACATCCAATCCCTGCAGGGAGAACTGTCAGCTCCTCTGGTGGTATGGGCTCTTTTATGGCTCTAAACCACAGAGACAGTGGGTTGAGAAGTCACTTTTCTCACACCTTGGCCAACTGTCATAGATAAGCATTACCTTTAATTTAGCAGTCCTATTGGTGCTGGAATTCCAGAAGCTCTATTGTCTTTACCAGACACGGAGATTCAGCTTTCATTAGTTTTTAAATATTTGTGTGTTTTGTGCTCAGACGGGTTGCATAGATTAGCCTTGTGTCAGATACATGGAAGTGTTTATGTTTAATGGTTTTACTTACAAGCTGCACCCTGGATGGGTGTGTGTATATATGCTATACATTTGTCTGCAAGGGCAGGAAACAGAATGCACAATCATAACACAATAGTAATTTGAGATCTCCTCAGAGGTGTTTTTCCAACACCTTACTCAGCTTTTCTGCTCAAGTCTATTGCTGAAATTTAAAATTCCTTCAGTTCTTTAGGAGAAAAACCTTCATAGAAGAACAACTCTGTTGTGGCTTTCTAAGAACACACAGTTCTAGCAGAGTTAAGATATTCCTTGTCTGTGTTTCAGTATGGCCCCTGTGAATTCTTGGAAATTGAAATCTGAATTTTTCCAGTGCTTTGCATTCAGCATTTCCCCAAACCACTGGTGAATGCCCTGAACCTTTAGTCAATTCTGAAAGATGCATTTCTAGCTTTAGTTTTTTCAACCTAAAGTATCCTTTTCACTCCTCAGGGAGTGAAAAAAGGGTTAAACACTTTGAAAATCTGGCTCTGTACATGTTCTAATGAGAGTAGAACAGAAGAGAGCTTCATAAAAGCAAAAGAGACCAAAAAGGCATCACACACAATATTTCATTACTTTGTCAGGTTAACTGTGTTGAATTCTTGTCACAAAACCAGTATGTTTAGTGCCCTGTTCCATGTGTGTATTGTATCTTTGGTAGCTTACCCAGATGGCTCCTCAAGAAGGGACAGAGAATGTTTTCCTGCCTGAAGGCATGATACAATAACTACAGGGAAAAAGTTACCACGGGGATCTGATTTTAGATCTCATCAAAACACTTATTTTCACGCCACTCTATTTTAGTATGAAATGCAGTAATAATCAGCAATTGTGCACAGTCATGAACACAAGGATGCTCCTATATTAGCTTCATATTTGGCACTCTTGGTAAGAATTACTTATTTTGTTGTTGAAATCCAAGGCAAATTTTGCAAAGGTGTAACACTAAATATTTCATTTGGAGCTTCCAGGTCAAGCTTAGTGATGTATGAAAACTGTTGAATCCAGTCTTGGCAATTTAGTTCCAGAAAGGATCCCATATGTGTTTAAGACATAGTGCAGAGGGAAGATGGTGTACAAAACATAAGGTGGAGTGGGTTGTTTCCCTGTGTGAACCAGAGGACTGTGGTTACTATGCTGTGGGACATTAAATAACATCATGTAGACTCATGTGTGTTCTTTGAAAGTTTCAGTCATTAGGGCTCCCACAAAGAAATTCTGAACACCCACTCTATCACATTTCCAAACTCTGGTTGTTTTATATCTCTATATCTGAAAGTGCATTTAAATTTAAAACCAAATTTACCTTAGGAGGAAAAGCAATTTTCCCATATTTTCTTTGGAGAGAACATTTTATTGCAAAATATTTTATCTTTGAATTTCAATTTAGAATGTATAAAATTGTACAATACAAAGTTTCATACTGTGGGGAAGGGAAGAATTGGGAGAGGAATTAGGAGGACAAAGTGCTCATTATCTGAAACGCAGATGGTGCTCAGCTGGAGTATAAGCAGAACAATCTTGCATAGCCTTGTCTTTTAAAGGTTTTAAAGGAGAGCCCCAGAAAAACACTCTTAAAAAAACCAAAGATTTCTACTTTTGAGGTCAATTCAGATGGAAGGGCTATGAGTAGTTTTTAGGGGTCTGAGTAAGTGGGAGAGATGTTCTACAAGCTGGGAAAATCTCATTCTAATCAGACATTGATCTTAAAGAGACACTGTATCTTTGACTGCACAGTCAGGTTCAACTCTCATTTTATGCCCCTGCATTGTTTGCAAAGGACACCTGATTTCACTTCCCTTTTATTTAAACAAATTATTTTATTTGACTAATTGGCTGTACAAAGAAGCAGATAACTTTTCTGTTTGCAAAAACAAAGAACCTTGGAATTGGGATCCCCCCCACACCAATAACAAGCTAAGTAAAATATGTTTGCTACCTATTCTAGGGGATAAAGAATAACTTCTGGTGGCAAAACACGGTCTTTTCCAATGCCCATGGTTTGAATAAAATCTAGGAAGTTTTACACTTGGAAATACATTAATGAATTTTTGGCTTTACTTGTCGTGGTTTTTTAAAATATTGTGATTATTCAGTCTGTTGCTCAATATTCAAGTTGAAACAATATAGTGAAGGTTTATCAATCTAATAAAATACTTTCTTAAATCAGTTTCTGTGTTGTGTGATTTTTTTTTAATGTTCCTGCCTGCATTCTCACTGCCAGGTAGATGGAGCTGTAATAAACAATAATCAGAATGCACAATCTTTCCAATAAAATCACCACATTGTGAATAGAGTCTTAGTATCCTCTGTATTATCTTGCATGACTGTAGAAATGAATGGCACTCTGTGAAGTGATCTATAAAGTACATATCACCTTCACTTCTTCAGCTCTATTATTGTAATTGCTTTCCCATTTTCTGGCATGGATAAAATCATCAAGAAAAGGAAGAACACATCACATATTTCTAGTATATAGTGCCATTTTAGAAAAGAATGCTTGCTAAATTAGCTGACTAGTTCCAAATCTGGGATGTGAATCTGTGGATTTAAAGCATCTCACAGATGAGCACTGTGCTGGTTATCATACTTCAGATTTACAGGCTGGTAAATGCTTTCCTGACTCTGAAATATGGCTGTTGTCACTGACTACATCTGTCAAAATGCCTGAGATTAATCTTAAAATACTTGTCAGTTGATTGAGGACACTTCTGTTTGTGTCTGTAATATTCACTACTGTACTTCTATCTTCCAGAGTCAGTCATATCATCACAGTCATCAGACAAACTGACATTAACAAGGACTATTGCTTGAAGTTTCAGGAAAGATATGAGAGATTCAACAGTCAGTAGAAAATAATTCTCGGGAGATGCTCTGTTGAAGGAGAGGATCAGGAAGTAACAATAAAACTGAGGTAGGGTGACCCAGGTACTCCTCAGGCTGTACCTCTTTTATAGAAAACTAACAGGCTCTAAGATTCCTGAAGTCAGCAAGAGTCTCTGCTGTCCTCAGCAGAACTTGAATACTACCCAAAGACTTGTCAGTGGTTAAAGCTGCCAATCCAGCAAACTTGCCGTTTGTCACTCATCACTCGTTTCTATTTAGATTTTAAACTCATAAGACACTTTGAAAAAATCTTTTAATTCTACAGACAACATTAAAATAAAGCAGAAGATTTAAAACTGAAATATTATGGACAAAGCATACACTTTCACATCCACATTTGATAAGGATATCAACCTTTTTAATAAAAATGTAAACAAATGCAAACTCATTAAAATAATTATGTAAAATATTTAATACATCAAAAAGCACTGTCATAAAGCAGAGAGTTTCACAATTTCTAGATACCATTTGGATAAAGGAAATAGTTGTATTAGAGGATATCTCTGGGCTACTGATAACTGAAAGGTTTATTCTGCTAAGATTACAAAACCAGTAATTGTACTATACCTTCTACTATGAAATTTAAAAAGATAAAGGAAGTTTTAAGCTTAGAAAAAATGTGAGACTAATTAAAAATTTTGATTTAAAAAAATTTGGGTGGACTTTATGTTGGGATCTCATGTGCCAAAGTCAGCTATGTCTATGTCCCTCACTGCGATACACAGACTTCTGAGACTTACTTTCACTCAGAAAGATATACATCTTTTCTGTATAGTTCAAAAAAACCTCCCATAATTTGGAAGTACTTAACTTTCTATCTTTGTTAGGCATCCCTGAAACATCTATCATTATAGCTGCATTTACTTCTCACAGAAGCTGCAGAAAGACTGCAGTGTGACACTCCTATCACTATCACACATACTTGGATTTGAAAGTTGTAGTTATGCTATGTAGCTATGCTAGCTACACAGAAACATGAACAAGTAGTTAGCTGCTTGGTTAAACTCCACAAATTTAAGCCAGAAATATTGCAACTCAATGCCTGTTTTTGTACTTGTACCTAGGATCAGGGACAGACTGGAGGGTAACGGAGAAGAATAAGCAGGATTAAGTGGTGCTATGTCACTCAAAGTCCTTCCTTTTCATCTCCTCCCAATTAACTTTATCCACTGCAGCTCACATTATGGTGAAAATGCTTTGATCCTTGATACCCTTTGTCTGAGTTTCACTTATTCTGTTAGATTGTTTGTTAACCAGTTGAACTTGAATGGGCTAAACTCTTCAAAATAGACTAGTCCTGAAAGGTAACTCTATTTTCTTTGAAGAAAGCCAACACCAGCAATGCTCACAGAATCATGCTCATCTAGAAATTACTCCACTTGTAGTGATGTAGTTCTCTCTTTACAGGAAATGCTGGCTCAGGAATGACCTTTCCTAAACTGTGTCCTAAATTACACAGTGACTCAGAGGGCTGCCTGATTTCACTGACAGACAGCGAACCAGCAACAGTAGGTTCACCACCGCTTTAGTCAAAGAAAAAACTAATGCTAAGAGCTGTTTTTCAGAGAAATCACAGAGAAGCTGTAGCAAACTTTACCCTGTTTAGCAACAGCATACAACATCTTGCATTTCTCTACCATGATTTTCCACAACAAGATGCAGGTGTCATGAGGAATTGCCTGTATGGAAACACACCAGACTTTCTTCTTAATTCCTCTTTCTATGCCCCAGAAAATGGAGATTAAATGGAAGTAAGAGTACAAATTCTTGTTTCAATTTGTATCCACTATAATTTCTCTGCTCTTTTTTTCATCCTTCTCTTTTGATGGATCTTGCTTCCTCACACAATACACACCTCATTTGTCCCTTTCACAGCACAAAACCAACCATGCCCACAGGGTTTATGATACCACTAAACATCAACACTGTTCCCTATCCTTTCCTGTGGGAGCACCTCATAGGCTGGAATGTCCAACCAGCTGATTTTGAGGTCATGGTGGCTGCTGGCTGAGCATTTCCTATTAAAACCACACCAAGAAGTAACACTGGGAGCTACTTTCTGCTCTGGTAGCTGGTGGGCCATTTCTATGTATTATTCCTTAAGATGAGTTTTTGCTTTTTTTCTATTTTCAGTGCCACTGCTGGGAGAAACACCTGTAAATAAAGCCTGAGCTAATACATTCACAAGGCCAAAGGGATGTATTATCTCTTTTCAAATTTTCTAATTCAGCACGATGACCTAACAGACTGAAAGCAGAAGGGATACTGGAGTTAATGAGTGACTAGGAAGCAGAACTTCAGAGAGGATCACTGGGAAGGACACCTGGTATTGGACTATATGAAAATCTCTTGGCATCTTGAGGAGTCACAGAAGTGCTGGTGACTGCCTTCTGGGCGACAGAAGCTTTCTTACCTTCAAGCCAGTATGTCACCATGTCTCCTTTCCCCTAAGAAAGAATATTAGTCATGGGGTTATAAACTATCTGTTATTTATGAAATAATTTTTTACTACAAGTCCCAAAAGGAGAAATATCTGTCTGTCAGCCACTTTACATAGAGGAAAAATGAGGCATAAAACCTTTCCTTAAAAGATAATAGCAGTAATATCAGTTAAAAAAATTCTTTGAAGTCCCATGCAAAACTGGGTCCACAAGTATGTTAATTCTCTTGTGGAACTCACGTGATGATTTATAATGTCTCTGAAGGACCTTTTTTGATTTCAAGCAGTCATGACAGTGAATGTTCCATACAGGACTTCCAAGCTTGACTAAGTCCTTTGTCTCTGACTTACCAGGTTTGTCCCATGAACAAATACATGGAATTGGTCCTGGCTTAAAATCTGAACATGCTCTCTTCAGGTACAAGAATTAGTCTAACCAAAGCACTGTGAAATACAGAGGACTAGAAAATATAGGAGACTGCATGGGTTAAAATTCAAGGACTCCAGAGTATTTTCACACTCTCCTCTCTGAAAAGCTGAGTATAAATGTTGCATACACACCTTGACTTGTAAATTCCCACGGCATACTAACACATACTCTCCAATCTGCTCCAACAGCTGGTATGCACTTGTACTACACTGTATTTTAAGAGCTGGAAAGAAAGGTAAATATCATATTAAACAATTGCTACATGTAAGACAGATCCATCTCCCAAAATGTGTCAAACATTTAAAGACTCATTAATGAACTCTCCCTTGGGGGTTTTTTCCAAGTCTTTCTTTCCATTCCTTGTTATTTGTTATTCAAAATGTTTGCACACAAGTTCCAGTATCCTGGCCTGTTTGTGAGAGCATCTCAGGGTAAATATGGGGCTGTCAACAAACACTACTCTTCACATTTTGCATCTAACAATATTTTTGTACTATTCACAGTTGTCTATCTGTGCTACTGATGAGCATCCTCTGCCTGTGGTGAAGAAAACCATACACTGTTCTACTTCCTGGTCAATAAAGAGCCAGTGCTTTCTAAGAACAATTAGTTTTCAGCAAAGTCTAAACACTAAAGAAACAGCACAATTGCTCTGACTGCAAACCTATCAATTTAAGACAGTTGGAAGAGATGATATTAACATAACTCCATAATTTTTTAAACATTGTTATTTTTCCTTAGTTGAAATTTTATCATCATGTAAACCATGTAAACCTCACTTGTTTTGCCTTTTGCAAATGATGGAGGAAGGACCAAGAAGGACAAACAGAAGAAATTCTACTTTTGCTTAAAATCAAAATTTTGCCAAAATTTAAAAAAATTTAAGAAAAGTTTTTTTTTTACCTGTAACATTCTGTGACACAGAGCCAATCATTATGCTTTTTTGTTTAAAAAACATCCTAGGTGATAGTAGGAGCGGCTAAGATTGTCTAACTGATTTTTGTTACATCAGAAAACAACAGTTCTATAATGTCCACTTTTTTTTGTTTAAGTGTTTTTTAGAGTCTTAGAACACTGCCTGTAGATCAGGAGATCTAAGTTTCAGATATATACATATCTCAGAACTATTCTTTGAAGAGACATTATATTTCAGCTTGTCATCTTGCTTGAGAACAAGACACTAGCACTCAAATTCCAGGTGATAGCATTTTTAGTGTGCATTGCTAGTCAAAGCAACGATCTCAGGGTTAAAACTTGGTAATATAATTTGAGGTCCTCAGATGTATGTGGCCTGAATAAAGGGAGAGAAAATAAATTCTTGAAAGATAAATACTTTGTCTTTATTTCTAAGTCTATAGTGCTGATGCACCATCTGAGAAAGAGACTAGCATACAGAGCAAAAGACAACCTATGAATGATGGAAGCAGATTTTGGAGGTATTAGTTTTAAAGGAGTTCAGATAAGATGACACAAGGAACATGAATGGTGTTATCAGGGAGACTGACAAAACGAAAATGAAGTTATATGTGTTCCATCCAGGTTAGCATTTGTTTTGGAAAAATAAAAATGGTGAGAAGCAATGGATGCTAGTGATTTTCAAATCCTTTCAAAAGTTTCAAATCCATACTTTAGGACCATTCCCCTACCTTTCTTCCTTGTTTTTAGGGGATCATGATAGATGTTGAAAGTATCTGTTTTTACCATGAAATTAAACTTGAAGAATCTTGTATGTGCCTAGCTCATTTACAATGCATTAAAACGTGGGCCATAAAACTACTCAACTTTGTTTCATGACTGTAAGGAAACAAGCCATCAAGGTTCTGTGGCATGGAATCACTAAATCTGTTAAAATATTTCAGAGTCTGAGTTTCAAATGTTCATGTTAGCTAAAGACAAAGTTTTCTAAGTAGACTTGGAGCTCTGTTATCTCTTAGGAAGAAGCAGTGAGAATACCTCCACAAAATTTCTGTTTAAACTCCTTTCTAGAGGGCACATACATAATCTTCTATTCTGGCTGAAGACAGACACAGCTCCCATGATATCCTACTGTTTCTTGTGTTCTCCATTAGAGAAAATTATCAGTGGCAAAAGAGGAGTAATGAAAATATTCTTACCATAAATTCACCTGGGTGCCAGGAACAAATAGAAACAGAGAACATAACCACTTGCCTCTCATTTTGTTTTAGTCCAAACTTTTTTTACTGTAGAGAACTTCAAAGCCACAAAAATCCCTTCCAAAGACTTGAGAAATAAGGGGATCTGATTGCAAAAACTGTTCTAGAGAACTTAATTCAAATAATTTGTCCCTAGGCAGACTGGACCCAGAAATCAAGAACCTCTTTACAGGATTCAGAATTATTTGAATAGGTCAGGACTCAAAACTCAGCCTAACAATTTTTAAGAACTAATTCAGGGATGATTTTAACCGCATCTGCAGTTTGTTCCTTATTACCTTCACTGGTAGATTCCATCCTGGAAGCTGTGTTCACAGTATCTCCAAATAAACAGTACCGTGGCATTTTGGTTCCAACAACTCCAGCTACAACTGCCCCTGTTAAGAAATGGAAAGCAAGATATTTTGTGTTTATAAATCACATAGTCAGTCATACAGCCTTGTGGTTGCTTCCTACACTACCTTAAATCTAATTTGTTCACCATATAAAGACTGAGTGTCAATGTTGTCTTTACATGGGTTACAAATCTGTCTTACAAGTGATTTAAAACATAGAAGATATGATTTCTTGGTAAGACAATGTACCCTGATTAGTTGGCAGATGCTGGGCTGCACAGGACATGCCCAACTCTGGCTGTCTATCGAGACAGAGTTGGGGAATGTAAGTATTACTTATAAGTATTACTTAAGTAATATATATATATAGAGCGGTTAGAGAGTGTCCAAAGGAGGCCACAAGGACGGTGAAGGGCCTTGAGGGGAAGTCATGTGAGGAATTGGAATCACATCAGATTAAATCAGGGAGCTAGGAGTCTGACAGTGAAGCCTAGATCAGACTGTCAAGAAACAACTTACTTTTTTGAGAAGAGAACAGCTGATAAGGACAGGTTACAGACACAGAATAGCAGTTCTAACTCACATCATCTAAGGCAGAGGGGCTATGGGATGTTTCCAATGTTGTATTCAAAACTGAGGTACCAATATCCCATGCATCCAATAAATTATTCTGTTGGGATGACGTCTATGTTATGTTCCACTGCGTATCAAAAAATTAACTTTATTTTTAATGGAGAGGAAATGGCCACTACAGATGCATTTGTAAGGCTAGAGAAGACTCTTTTGCAGCTTTCTCAACATACCTGAATGTATTCCTGCTCTTATCTTTAGGAGGGTATTAGGCTTGTGTGGGATCTTAAAAGTCCTGCAGACATCCAGAAGGTCTAAAGCCATGCTTGCAATCTCACCAGCATGAAGGATCCCGTTCTCCTTGGGTACTCCCGACACAACCATATCTTAACACAACAATGCAAATGTGTTAACCTTTGCCATTACACATAGATTTACTAAAGTATGCTGCCTATAATAAAAAAAAAAAAGGAAGAAGCCCTATTCCTTCATATCCCAAGGCACAATTACACCTGCTGAGCAAAGAAAACCAGAAACAAATTAATGCTAGGGCAATGGCTCATGTGTGGAATTACCTTAAGTATGAAAAATGTTGCTTTCCTTCTTATTTTGACATGAGATTTTTTCCCTCCAATCCTTTCTCTCTTCATCCTCCCCTCCACTGAGTAAGGTTAAAGTGGGGCAGGCAGTGCAAATGTGGCAGTTCAATGCCTTCTGTCATTGGGCAAATATTATAAAAAAAGGCAATGACTCCAACTGACTCCAAAACTGATGATGGGATACTGGGGTCCTAGAGTGCTGAGCTGGAGAATTATAAACTCCACCAAACCCTGAACTTATGTGGGATTTGCTGCTCTGTTTTGAGCCCTGTAAATCTATGGCACGTGATGGGATTTATCCCAATGTACTCAAAGAGCTGGTGAAGTCATTGTAAGATTTCTGAAAATGCTTTTTGAATGGTCAAGGAAATCTTAAGAGGTTCCAGTCTACAGGAAGCTGGCAAATCTGCCACCTTTCAAGAATTTTTCCAAGAATTGCAAGAATTGCAAGAGGGACAACCCTGCAAATTACAGGCCAGTTACTTTCACTTCAGTGCCCAGCAGAATTTTGGAGCAATTTTTTCTGGGAGGTTATGAAAAATGCCTGAAGGACAACACAGTCATTGGTCATAGCCAGCATGGCTTCATGAGTAGAAAGCCCTGATTGTCACATCTGATTTTCTATTATGACAGGATAACCCACCAAAGTGATCAAGAGAAGCCAGTTGATGTTATCTTTTTGGATTTCAGTAAAGCTTTTTATACAGCTTCTTCCAGGATCCTTCTGGACAAACTGTCTGGAACACAGCTGGATAAACACATTATGTGATGGGTGAGCAACTGAATCAGGGGTCAGGCAGAAAGGGGGTGCCTGAATGGGGAGACATCAGACTGGTGACCTGTCACCAGGGTGTTCCACACGCTCAGCCCCATCCTCTTCAACAGCTTCATAAATGGCTTGGACTGGAAGGGTTACTAAGTCTGCCAATGCTACTAAATTGCCCCATAAGCAGAAAGGCCCAGCCAAAAGACCTTGAGAAATCAGAGGAATGGGCAATCACCAACTTCATGTTTAAGAAGGAAAAGTATTAGATTCTGCTCCTGGAATGGGGCAACCCTGGATGTACAGACAGACAAACGAATGACACGCTGGAAAGCAGAAATGAGTGCAGGAAAGGGACCTGGGGATCCTGGCTGAAGTTGAACATGAGTCAGCAGTGGCCTGGCAGCCAGGAGAGCCCCCATGTCCTGGGGTGCATCAGGCACAGCATCACAGCCAGGCAAGGGAGGGGATTGTCCTGCTTGCTCTGCTCTGCTCTGGGGCATACTCACCTGCAGTGCTGGGGCAGGTCTGGGTGCCACAATATAAGTAATATATATATATATATTGAGCTGTTACAGAGTGTCCAAAGGAGGCCACAAGGACGGTGAAGGGCCTTGAGGGGAAGTCCTGTGAGGAGTGGCTGCGGTGACTTGGCGTGTTCACCCTGGAGAAGAGGAGACTGAGGGGAGACCTCACTGCAGTTACAAATTCCTCATGAGGCGAAGAGGAGGGGCAGGCACTGACCTCTTCTCTCTGGTGACAGCGACAGGACCCAAGGAAATGGCCTGAAGTGGTCTGGGTTGTGTTTAGGTTGGATATCAGGAAAAGGCTCTTCACCCAGAGGGTGGTTGGGCATTGGAAGAGGCTCCCCAGCACACTGGTCACAGCACCAAGCCTGACAAGCTCAAGAAGCATTTGGACAACGTTCTCAGGTACATGGTATAACTCTTGAGGATAGTCCTGTGCAAGGCCAGGAGTTGGACCCTATGATCTTTGTGGATCCCTTCCAACCAGTATATTCTATGATTCTGACACTGTGTAGGGCAAGAAACTGGTCTTCTAGGGATTATGGGGTGCATTTGTTCAGGAATTTTATGCTCAAGAATGTGTTCAACAGTTCCACGGAGAAAAAAAGAGTGGGTTTTTTTGTTCCCCATCTCTTATAGGAATTCTGTCTGTCTCCAAAAGCCCTGTTAGATTTTCCTTAGGTTTTAAAAAACTGAATTTTAATCATAGTCTATCTGCAGCAGATTGCCATGGTAGCAAATACAAAGCTATTTTCCTACAAAAGAAAAGATGAAAAAGAGAAGAGGCAGTCAAGCCCCTACAATGTATTAGGAGAAAGAAGATTGCTGAGGTCTTTGCAAAAAAGACAATAAAGCTTAGGGTATGGCATGTATGATCCCATGTAGAAGATAATTTTTTTAGTTGTGTTCCCGTAATACAGAAGTTTCCATCTGGGATTAATCTGCTGCCAAGACTTAAAGTCATATCTCACTAGTAATAGGAATCAAATGAACAGCAGCGGTATTTTACTCCATTAATTTGCCCCATTCAAGACACCTGTTAACCACACAAATGATGAAATGTATGCAGGAAAATGTTCCTAAAGTTTGCTAGGGCTCTGCTAGAACTCATCTCCTAATTGCTTTATTTGGTCTTCCCAGTCATAAGAAGCTTTCCAAATCTCCTTCAGCTGTTCTTCCTCGTCATCAGGGAGTCTCTATCCTGACCCAGGCCCCATCATAGTCCACAGCTCAAGGAACTTACAGGCATCTCCTATTGTCTCCACCTTATAGACATCATAGTTATCTATGATTTCATCAAAAATGGTATAAAGCTTGTTCAAGAGATCTACCACTTGATATGGCGTGCTGCTGCTGGACAGCTCAGTGAAGCCAACAATGTCACTGTTAAAACACAACAGAAAGAGCATAATCATCCACTGTCCTAATGGTTGCCAATTAGTAATCTTAAACACACAGTAAACATTTCTCAATGCAATTACATCAACTTTCTCTTTTCAATGATTCTTTCACTAAGATTCTTATTGGATAGTTTTGCCTTCATTTATTTAAATTTACAAAATTTCCTTCCATTTAAAAGGACAGATTGACCCAAGTCTTTTTTGCTTAGCAATGCAGTAAAACATTTTGAGAGGTAGAGTTTAAATCTGTAACAGACTAAGCATTCTTCTGCTTTATGTACAAATTTTAAAAAAAGGGGAACTTGATATCTGTTCTTTTATGACAAGTGAAGGCATGCCATTTGTATGTTGTTTCCTGCACACAAAAAATATTAAAACTGTAAATCCATGTGGACTCTAAGGATAGGCAAATTTTCTTTATGCAGGCTAAATGGTAGATTCTTTACTTAGACCTATTTTATGAAACATAGATTCATGCATGTGTAATACATGTAAAATGATGTGCTGCTGTTTGTTACAGCTCCAGAGTAATGTAATTTTTTACTTAAGTAATTCTAGTAAAAAATAGGGAGAGAGTGTGAGAATTTTGAAAGACACTATTTTGTAGAACCACCTATTACAACAGGTGGCAGTTTAGATAGAAATTCTGTACTTGGTTACGAGCTTCACCTCCACCAGAAGCCTAGGAGTTTCTTCTGTAAGAGACAGTTCTAATCCTACCTTTCATCTTTTATTTACCTGAAGAAGATGGTGGCACTTGAGTAACTTTGAGCTTGTGCCTGTTTTCCCTGTCTGAGATCATCTGCTACTTGTTTTGGCAACATACCTGTTGTAGAAAGTAGAGCATTGTAATCTTTTTACATGGAAAAATGAACATATTAAACATAACATGCTGGTTTAAATGCACAAAAAGTGTTCATAAAGGCAAAATATTATGAAGGTGAAAACACACCTTGGCATCAAAATCTGCTCTGCTGTAATGTGAGAAATCACAATAAATCTCACTGTTAACCCATCCAGATTCTGCACACGGCCCATAACTTTTAGGCCGAACAAACCAGTATGGATACATTTCAAGAAAGAGTAAGGTTATATTCTAATGGTGTGATCTGGGATTTTACTAATTCTCTCTTTGTGAACTCTTTGTTAGTGTTTTCTACCTGTGTTAGGTTTGTTTATTATCTCTTCCCTGATTTGTTTTTTTTTATTTAATTTGTTCCCCGTCTTGGACTTTCACATGTCTTTGTTTTTTGCTTTCTTATATGCTATTCCCATCTCCTTATGCCTTTCTTACAGAATTCTGGAACATACACTGCCATCAAAAGCAGCCAACTACCCTTCCACAACATTTATAACTATGCAAAAGGCCTGCCAGAACAATGGCTTTGCACAGTCAGAGCACTATGGATTTTTGGGCCATAGCTCTCGGATGAGTGTACTGATTTCTAGGGAGGAAATACAGGAAGTAGCTAAATATTTTTCCAGCTTTGCAAGAAACAAGTATATTCATTCTTTGCTAGCTAAATGTTACCTATTAAATTATCACCTATCAAAGGGTTCTTTTTTGTAGTTAGAAAGCTGAAATAAAATTATTATTGAGAAGAATATCCAGTATTTTTTTTCTATAACTTACTATACAGCAGACGATCAGTCTTCTGTTTTTCATGCATTAAATCCTGGGTTCTCTCAGAAACTAGTATCTCCAGGTGTTTGTTATATTTCTCCATCTAAATAACAGAGAACTATGTAAAATTTCTCAGAAATTCATCTGTTTACTGAAAAAGATGCCTAGCTGGATAGGATTTAAGTATTGGAATGATTCTGCTTTGAAAACATCCAGAGATTCAGAGATAAAAAGGGCACAGGCCTAAGACACTTAACACTTTTTTACAAAATACAAAGATCAGGTTTCTCCTCAAGTAAATTTATGAATTTAGACTTGAGGTTGTTGCTTACACACAAGACAACAGAAGGCCATTTCAGGTTTTTCAAATTTCATGCAAACTTGAGGGGGCAAATCCAATGCAGAGAGCAGCCTACAGACAAAATCTTAACAAAACAAAAGGTATCTAAGTCTCAAACTTTTATCAAAAACTCTCAATGCTTTCATAAACTATCTTGCTATGCTAGTCTGTGCTTTGCTTTTTGCATCCCTCCTCTGTGTGAGGCAATAGTCTGGAGGCAGATATCTTCTTTCTCTGCTGATGAGCTTGAGATACTCTCCTCAAAATGATTTATAAACATGCTATTTGTAGCATTCAAGGGTTCTATATCCATGGTACTGTAAGAGTGTTGGGCCACAGGAAAGGGGGAATATAGTTTGCAAACAACATTTGACAGACAAAAAATGTTCAGCCCTGAAGAAATTGAGAAAGTTAAAAAACTGAATGAGAAGAAAAGCAGGGTTCCAAGCAGAATTGCAGCTACAGTGACCCCAACAGAACTGAACAAATAACTGTGGATATTTTTTCCAAACAAGGGGTATAAGATTAAAAAAACAAAAAAACAAACCTGAAGGATGGAGGTGAAAGTTATTGAAAGTTTGGAGCAGATTGGATTGGATTAAAAAGCTAAATTTACCAGAGTCATCATCATGTCAACAGGGCTAACAGGATTCATCTTGTACAATATTTTCTTGACTTGTTCAAATGTAGGCCTTTGGGATGGATTGTTTTTTCTGCACCTTTCAATTAACTGCAGAAGGGAAGTGAGAAAAGCAAACAGCCTTTTATTATTCCAGGCACAAGCAGTATTTTAAGTTAATACTTCTGTTTTCTTGGTGCTGACTGCCTATGTGAAGCTCTATCTGCAGCTGGTGAAGTGTCAGAGAGATACTGAAGCTTCTGGAATTCTACAGGCTTTTGCTGAATGAAGGATATTAGTTCATGAAAATGCTGCTGTGGGAAATCATGAGTAAGATATGCACGTTCCTTCTGCCGAAGCTCTTGTCTTGTGCTGTAAGAGAGTTATGCTGCTGGAGTCACATACTGTTTTCAGAGGACTTGTCTGTACATAAATTTCGCAAAAGATTAAGAGCTGAAGTACCCCTTAAGAATGTTACCTTCTGATTAAAAAACAGGGCTGCTAAGGAGAAGTTTTTTACATTTATGTTGCTACAAACCAGCAAAGGTGAATTATATTGCATTTAAACGACAACTGAAATGAGGATGACCCCATCTTGTTCTGATTTAATTAAACTGGGAGGGGGTGTACTTTATTGAGGCTATTGAAGAGAAAGATTTGTTGCATAAGAAACAAACCAAACTCATAATTTGCCTGAGACAGACTTCATTATGTGAAAGCTCTCTATCAGTAAGCTAGATATTACCAACATAAAATATGTATGGAATTCAACACTTTACAATAAAATGAGATTGCACAAAAATCAATGATTGAATATTAAAAACATAATTGATTACACTGAAAAATGGAGGGGACAATTGAATTTTTCACTGTTACAATGACAGGTTTTTTATTAAGGATATTAGATATTATCATTTTGCCTTGTTTGAGGTGTGCTTCTTGATTTCTGGGTTATTTATATTTATCAAAGGTAATATCACCATAAAACTACTATGACATGTTGTAAATCCACTTCAATAAATGATTTTTTTACGCAATATTGTACTTTACTCGCGATTTGTACTTCACTTACATTATTGTATTTTACCCACCTCTACATAATCTGCAGGACAAGAATTCTCAGTCTTTCCTGAAATTAATTCTGCCAAAGGTGGGCACCAGGAATATTCAGCAGAATGCACATTATCTTTCTAGAGAAAAGGAGATTAAGCAATGTTGAAACAAGTGTTATGGTTCTCATGCCAGACACTGAAAATATATTACTATTATCATCACCATTTTATAACATCTTCCCTATCACTTCTAAGTCAGCTTTTTTAAGAGCACAAGGGAAAAGAAAGGATAAAAAAATACATAACCCAGTCTAAAATGGGTCACCTTTTCTAAAAGTTTTTAATGGCTGACAGGCTTTAATCTTAGTGTTTATACGACATAAACAACTTTTGAAACAAATGAATATCTGGCAAGATATTGGGAAACTTTTAGGAGAGCACAAGGACTATATTAGTCTATTATCACAAACTGTGAGAACTGGAAAAATAGTAGTTTTAAGTCTTTATTGCTACAACTCTTGATGTAATTATTTCAGAGAGAATGTGGTTACATATGAAGACTATCTGTTTCCAATTTCAAGGTGCATACTTTTTGTGTTTGTCATTTAGCAGTGATCAAAAGACATATGCAAAGCAGATATTTTACTCATGGAGAGCAGCTAATTTGCTTTTCTAGGTTATTCTTTTTACTGCAAGATTCCACTTAAAGGGCCTGTAAAAGACAGGTAAAGGAAGAAGCAGGAGAAAAAGGAATATATTAATACATACATTCTCTCTGCATCCACCTAGCCATTAAGCCTCACAAAACTAATCAAAAGGCAGTTTTAGAGCTACATTATTTTTATCATATATTCTTCTTCAAAGCTCTGAAATGGAAAACTGGTAGATCTATGAGGAAACCCTGATTGGATGTTCCATGGGAACTGAACTGGCATCCATAAAATCATGAGGAAAATGTATGCTCATAAAGTAACTCAAAGGTGCAGTAACTCAAAGTTTGGTTTGTCTTCAGCAGAAACAGAATCAAAGTTGTCGTGCAAATTCTACAAATTCTATTATCTAAAGATAGTTGATCTTTACTTACTGCCAGACAGTCACTTCTTGTGGCAATTTCTAGTAAAATGATGGCATAACTGCAGAATAAAAATGAAGAAAAATCTTAATACAATAATAGTTAACTGAGTCAGCAATTTCTTCTTTTCATGATTTCTTACTCTTCCCCATCCTATGGCTGAAATCCCAGTATCTCAAAAGGAAGGATGGCAATGGTGCTGCTACTTGTTACTGCTTTGTGTTTTCAGGGATTTGTTACTGAATGTTTCATAGCATTTGCCTCTCATGGTTATAGGCCCCAGAGACATTTGAGTTTGATGGACAGCAAAGCAATTCTCACTGTAGCTACTAATGGAATCCAGAGGTGATATGTCCAGGTTTATGTACATGAACCCTACCAGTTAAACATAAGGGTCTGATTTTTGCTCCAATCAAGGGTCGGGAGCAGGTTCGTCAGATTCACCAATGGGGGAAGTGGCTTTTTTTCAGCCACCAAAAAGATTGCTGTTCTAGAAAATTTTCATAAAGTCTGTGATGACATAGTTTCTCGAGAGAAGATATTCTATAGTAAGCATTTCTGCTTGTTTCTTCTGAATTATATTCTCGTGGTGATTATCTTTCTCAGTTGAAATAAGGTCTAATACATTCATCAAGGATGAAGAGTGGAAAAAGACAGTAAAAACAGAGAATTTAGTCTTTTTTTCTGAACTCATTGGAGATCTTCCAGAACAGTGATCTCTTAGAAGCAAGCACCTCCTTCAGCCAACAGCCTGGATAAAGATGTCCCTTTATATAGCAAAACTATGTAATAATTTATGCCTGCATGCCTCTCAGCTTGGTAACATTTACTTTTGTAGAGAATATTGGTTTTCAATCTGTTGTGTCACTAATGGTTGCACTGTTCTGGAAGACATTCTGTTGGTAACAGGATATGTTTATCTATCTTTCAGCCCACCTGTGGACCACCATTGGAAAATAAAATAATGCATACAAAATATGATTAATAATTTAGAAATTAATCTGATTATATTTTTATATTAATTTTGTGGTGATTTGTTAGGAGAAAGCAAAATCAATCCTGGTAAGGCAGCAAAACTAAAACAGATTTTCACAGATAGTAATTAGATGATAGTAACTCTGATAAAGCAGCATTGATTTAATTAATCTTCAACTGCACTGCCCAATAAAATGCACTATCCATTGTGGATAGAGAAATCCATATGATGATTACAATTCAAGAAGAACAAATCTAGGAGAAACTGTGACTGGAAACAGCCTCTTCAGGTCAAAACAGGAGTTACGTTCATACTTCTGTTCTCATTTCCATTTTAGCTTTCCCATCTGACCAACACTTTCCTAGAGAACTTTAAAAGAAAGTGATTCATCTGTAAGAGCACATTAAATTACAAGTCCCTCTCCTGCAGTTTCTACTCATTTTTTATTTGGGCCTCACCTTCAAGAACATTAATGGATTATTTGCACAGATAAGAACTAAGGATTTCAAGACTGGATCAATGCTGCCTGGCCAGTGAGGCCAAATACATATACCAGGAAGGCTTACCTCCTGCTCATATCATCAAAACTAATTTTTTTAAAATGCAAATTCTAAAGAACAGCCAGAGAATAAGAAAACTCTTTCAATGGTACAGGGTACTTCTTTATCTTCCCTGCCTGCATGTTGCTCTTCTCCCTTTTCTGGTGTGATCTCTCACTGCTTTTACTTTTTTAAATCAAGAAATTAATAACTTCAGTGTCACAAAAAAAGATGTAGATTTTTCAGACATGTGGGTGGGACAGCAAGATAAATCCAGGAAACATTCACTGAATCTGTCAAAAGTTCATTGTAGACATATAGGATGTGAGCAAATCAGATCTTAGGACTATTTAAAGGGGAACTCTTGGCAAGAAATGCCTTCAGGAGGCAAAGTGGCCTGTGAAGTCAAATAATGATACCTATCCAGAAGAGGATCAAAGTGAGAACAACAAGCCAAGGAAACATTTTCTAGGATACATTTTAGCTGCAGGGCAATGGTAAACTGGAATATCTAAGACAATCCTAAAATTATTGTTTAGTTGGAGCACAGTTCTTTCAAAGACTACTTCATGTTAAAAAAGTACAGATACAGGACAAATGACAGTAGCCAGAAATACCAACACAATCCCAAACTGCCTTAGCTGAGCTATTTTGGAGAAAATTCTAAGGCCATATTGAAATGTTCTATAGGCAGAAATACTACTGAGACTTCAACTTCTTGCTCAGTTAATCTGATAGAATAGATAAAAAGTAATGATGTTCAAGCACATATGCAGACATTTGTTTACAGTTGTGTTCCCACTTATCTGAAAAGTGATTGTATAGAAGCAGTCCACCACCAGGAGGGAAAGCCACTGGAAAGCAATCTTCTATAAAGCCTTTCAAAAGGAAAGGAATTGAGCTATTTGCTAGTGCATCCATTTTTTCCCCTTCTCTTTATTTTTCCACTGTAAACCAAATATTGTCACCATGTATATGCCCCCAAATAATTGTATTGACATTCAGTAATAGAATTACAGGATGCATATGTGCAATATGACATTCTAGAACATTGATGCTGTTAACTTCTAAAGTATTGCCATTGTTGAAAATAATTCTACTTTTCATAAGAAACAACAACAGAAAGAAAAAGGATAATTAGATAATAGCAGTTCTTTATGCCTTTTTATCTTACCAGTCAAGTGACTCTTTATAAATCACTGGGCCAACTCTGCTTTTAAATAATACCAGTGAATTCCCTATTTGATTATCTACCTTGAAAGAGAAGATCCTGTGATAGCTATGCTGTTCTCTATTCCAGGACCAATCCTTTTAAAAATACAATCAAACATATACCTGGGGTGACAACAGAATTCCACCAAGCCTAACTGTTGTTAAAGAATACTCAAGATTACTAAAAGTGAGATCAGGAAAAGTTAGCTACCTGTAGACATCAGACATAGAATTGGGCTCAAAATCTGAAAGAGTACGTATTTCAGGAGCTGTGTAAATCTGTATCAAATGCTGCTGGGATGAATTTGATCCATCAGGAAAATCTTCTTTTCTATATGACTGCAAGCCATAATCTGAAGTGGAAGAAAGCAGGAAGCAAACTATTCAGTGGATACTTCCCTGAAACAAGTACAGTAGTAGACAGTAGCACAGCTAGTCTAAATAAATTAATTTTCCCTATTCTAAATACACATCTCAGTCTAGAAACGGTGGGGTTTGTGTGGTCTTGCCTCCCTAAAATATAGCATCTGGAAAACCAAATATGTAGGCAAGACTGAATGACAGCAGGCAAACTGAACTTCATGACCCATTGCAATCAGAATTATTTTATAATTTTATCAAATTATTTTCAGATAATATTCTCACCTCAGTGCAAGAGTTAGCATGTAAATACAGGTTTCTGTTCTACTTTGTCCCTTGATCCTTATCTCTGGTGGCAGGTTGCTCAAGTAATTACTAGTTAGACAGACTAACAACTGAAAATCAGATGGTGGGTGTTACTTGAGCACCACTAGCATGAGAACAAAGGCAGCATAGATGTGAAACATCTTTCCATCTATACTTCTAGCCTAATATAGAAGGAATTCTTAGCATATGACTCAGAATCAGGAAGAATGAGAAAAAAACAACTGACTTCTGTTTTCTTTCTTATGTAAACAGCACTCTTCTGACTGTATGTGAAGGCTGGATGCAGACATCTGGCTTTCTCTGGAGTGACCTCTAATTAAGATGTTGCTAGGGACTGAATGTTTATGTGGAGGTCATTTTTAAAATAGCTCCCACATTTGTTATTTATGAGGTTTGTTTGACATGATTGCATCCAGATAAACCGTGAAGATTTGAAAACCCTATAGTTTGACACAGAACAGAATCAAAACATAAGTTGCTGAATGATTTCACAGATATCCTATTCAATTGAGAGGAACTGTGCTAAGGTGATGCAGTGGATGTGATCCAACTATGTCTAATTTGTATGTTTTTCTCCAGAACAGGCTCCAAGCAGAGTAGGCAGAAGGATACTGAAGGAGTTGGAGAAGCAAGCCTGGCCCCATGTAGGAACCTTAGTCATAGGGTATACCACTAAAAACCAATCTGCTGCTGCTTTCAGGATGGCTATGAGTTAAAGAGTATGATGACTGCTCTGGGCAAAAAGTAGAAGAGATGATCATTGCCTTAATTCCCTTTGGCAGCTGCAAACTAAACTACACTCTCCAGTGATTTTCCTGTTCCCACAAGCTCTCTTGCTGTACCAAGAGTAGACCTGACCTGCAGCTCCATCACTGGGAGAATACAATTCAATGCCATGAACAAGACTTAAAAGCTCTGAGTTGAGTCTGCTTTTCTCCATTAAACGACCTTGTGCTTACCAATCAGTCAGCATTACTACATCTTTACACCATTCTCTATGCCTCAGGGCTCTCTCTCTCTATCAAAAGAGAGAATGAGGCAGAGTTTCTGCTCAGATGTTGACAGGCTGAATCATTTGTGGGATCTAAAGTGTGCATCTGTGACACACACTAAATTACTTGACTTGATAATGTAACATGAAACTTGCTAGTGAAGTCTGGTACAGTTAGCAATTCCACATGAAATGTCAACATGAAAGCACTTGGGAAGTGTTGCATGTGAAATCTAAATTAGAGGGTTAGCTGGGCAGTTTTGAAAATTTTTTCTAGCTTTCTCTTTACCTGCAATTTTGCAAACCCACCGGTCATCTATCACACAGTTATTAGACTTCAACCGTCCATGATACATTTTGTGGTGGTGGAGATAGGCCATTCCTTGAGCAATATCAGTAGCAAAAGAAAACCTAAAAATCAAAAATCAGTGAGCTAGTATTTTCAATTTCCCTCAAAATTGGCTCCAAATTCTACTGAGGTTTACAGAAACTGTAGTTTTCAACTTGTGTCCCCACGGTCATTTTTCCAAAACACTTAAGGTGACTGTTAGAAAACCCATACCTCCCTGAGCTCACAGGCCAAGAGAATAAAGTTCCTTCTAGAAATTGTCAGTACTTTTTTATCCTTCGGAGTGCTTTCACATGTTTACAAGTGAAACAATTTTATTATCTTCCTTGCTTTATTTGGAAGGTTTCCTTCCTGAAAACCATTTTTCTTTGCTGATGGCAAGCATAAAGCAGAAGCAGAAAGGACATGTCAAGAGGACCAATCTCAAAAAACAATGTCACTGCCTTTGTGAAAGTTTCATTGACAATGTGAACTCATTTCTTCTATTGGTAAGAATAATGAACCACTTGCAGGTATGCTAATCATTTCACCCATATGTCTTCACGAACAGAAAGCTGACAAGTCATTGCCTTAGCATCGCAAGGACTAATCATGTAATTTCTCAAAACACCCAAAAGACAAGTTGGACTGAATATTCAAATTTCCTCCCTCCATCCCTCCGTTCCTCCATCCCTCCCTCCCTCTCTCTCCCTATATCACAGTACAGGCTTGTCTAGACAAGAACTTTATCTAAAATTAATATCTTGTCCCAAACAGCATATAGCACTGTCTATGTCATTTAGCTTTTCAAAAGTTGGATTTTTTCACCTGAAACCCCAGTTCAAAGGAATATCTTCATTGAGGAGCACATCACTAAGGCTGCCTTTGGGGCAGTACTCTGTGACAATGGCAACATTTGGAACTTCTATACAACCTCCAATGAATTTGCAGAGATTGGGATGGTCAAGTTCCCTGTGAAAATCAACAAAAATCATAGCATAACAGTAATTTTCACAGATGTCCATCCTGGTTTTGTAGTGCAACTGGAAAACCAAGTGTCTTGTCTCACAATGTAGAGAAAAAGTAAAACAGACATAAGGAAATTTTAATCTTTGCTCTCTTTCAAGCAAAGTTTGAAAGAAAGAGGAATATGAATTTACAGTCACATCTGGAAAGATTTCAAGCCCTAAAAAATCAGTGTAAGAATGGAACAACATACAGTTCTTAAATTTCGCTTCTTACCTCACTTGCTTCACTTCTTTACGTATGGTTTTAGACAGCGTGAATGACTTCTTCATTATTTTCTTTATGGCCACTGTTCTGCCATCACTGAAACAGAACGAAATGCTGTTTACAGTTTTAGGGTAACTTCAGAAGCCAGCAATACTACAAAAAAGGGACTGCATATATTTTGTATCAGGGAATAGCTCCACATCTCTAGAGATGAGGCAAAGAATTTAAGCATGCCCATACGTGGTTGTAACTGTGAATCTAGGACAAGAGACAGGATCCTGTTTATTTTGATAAAGGAAGCATTAGTCATTATATTCAATCTGGATCTGTGGACACCATTTGGAACGTGAGTGTTAAAGTCAGTTGGGGCAGTTTGAGGATGGAGCAGCAAAGGAAATGTCAGAGCTAGAGAAATACATACAGCCACCTCCCATCTATCCACTACTTCAGACTACTGTTCTGCAGATTCTTCACTGATGTTTAACAAAGTTTTGTTCTTGTGGGGTTGAGCATTCTCAGCAAAGAAGCAGCTGAGTTTCATTAAGAACAAAGAAATTTTCTTTTTTAGAGTAAAGGAATTCAGTGGAGATACCTGCAGGAATTTTAGTGATGAACCATATAAATACAGAGTATGGGGTATTTAGTGTAGCAGTTGTAGATGCTTCACCAATGAGACTGAAAGCCCCATTATACCCATGATAAATACTTTGATGTTGAGTCATCTGAGGAAGGGGATGATGATGATGAAAATATCACCACTCAGAAAGAAGCAAAAAAGATCAATGCTGAACACAGTATTTAATCAATGAAGTGGCTGTGATTTTCCACAATCTATGCTGAAGGCACTTTCTCCCCAGCCAATGATCCCAAGTAAGCTTCTTTGTCCTGCAAAGCACAGATCTGTCTCTGTTTATTCAAATGATAAGTACCACTTCCAGCTTTGCATGTGTTCAATTGCTTGTTGGATGGCAGGATATGACAAATGTAACATTTGTCCCTATAGTTACATGATATGCAGCCTTGTAATTTGATTCAGAGGTGAAATGCTCTGAATCTTGAGTCGTGTCAGCTAATTAAAGGACAAGATTTCTAATGTGCTACTGTAGAGGATGCCCTTCTTTAGAGCAAAGAACCTAGTTTGCTGTGCCTGCATTTCAGAAAAAAGGAATTTATAAAAGACTTGGTTACTGATACATTTGAACAGCAAGGGCCATTCATTAACAGATGCAGGACATCTTACGTACCAACAACCTTTCAACAAGACCCTAAGAGAAAAGGAAAAATGAAAACCAGGCCAGAAGCCTGGAATGTTAAAATACTCCACAGCCAATATGCAGTATAGAAGTCAGATGATGATCTTAACTTTCCCAGTTTGGCCTGACAAGATAAATTCATGTTTTTTCGCTGCCTATCAATTGAAAGTGGCAAGAATCAGAAATCAAGGTGAAACTATTATAGTAGATACTGCAGTAAATGAGTAATATATTGACTTACTATCTCCCAGTCTGGGTGAAGTATTTCCTCCTGGGCATGTTGGCAGCTACTGTGCCGGAGCTCAGAGCAGTAACACAACTGACACTGGAATCACTGAGTGCTGGGGAAGCGCTCATCATGCTTCCTGTTGCTGTCCGTATAATGCAATCTAAATGGGACATGGGATGAGAAAAGGCACACGAAGGTTCCTATTTATGCACAGGTGGAGACTCCAGACACAAAGAAATGCAGAGAATTTTCAAAACCTCGCATCTCATCTGCTCTTGTTAATATTTAAGAGAGAAAGCTATTGCTTGGGATGGGACTGCTGCATAAAAAGTAAAAAATGTTTCAAAGAGGATTCATTGCCAGAGATACTTCTCACTAATCCTCAGGACTTTATGCAACTTTCATTTCTCTGCACTTGAGAGGGTTAGCCCCTGCTGCTACACAGAAACTGAGGACAGAACCCAAGGAAGGAGAGTAAACCCTGTGCCATATTTTGACAAGTCTATTTGGAGCTCCTAGAAGACTGAAAAGTACAGGAATGTGGGAAGTGATTCTGACACCAGAGAGAAGTCAGAGAAGAGCAACAATACAGTAAGAGAAAAAAAACCCAGTGATTTTTAATGTACATTTTTTAATGTCTGTTGACCAGCTCACAGTAAAAAAATGGACTTCAAAAAAATTTAATGAGTTACACGTCATGCTATAATCTCCAATCAAAATCCAGATTTAGCCAATTAGGCTTGGAATTGCTGAGACATCTCAACTCTCTCTGGTAGAAATATCTTGCTGAGGAAGTTCAATATCTCACCTTGAATCAGGACTGCCATGTTCCCACACCATAGTATTATCCATATGCAGTTCAAAATTGCATTGACATTTGAAGCTTTCTACAACACTCCACCCAGAAATGCATTGCAGATCTCTGAGATGGTTTTGAGAATAAGACTGCATATATATCTATATGTCTATATATGGTCCAATACACCAAAAAAATAAATTATCTTAAAAAATATAAGGTTATTTTTTCATACAGAGTGCTACATACCCAGGGTGCAGCACTGCTGATGTGTTTTCATTTAGATATCTGCACATTTCAGGCTACTGTAGGTAGCTCTGAACAACTCTATCCAGAGAAGACATACTGTCTGTGACCTTATAATGTTATCAGTCCTCATTAAGTTGTTAATCATCACTCTTAGAGCAATACTCTGAAACAGCATTGCTGCATTGCAGGCATTTTTCCAAGAAACTTACATCTTTCATCTTGGAGTTTTCAAAGTAATTTTAATCTGTTATTTTTTGATCATGCTCTAATTTCCTTCCGTCTCTTTCTATTGCTTTCCCTCACATGTGGTGCTTATGACATTTTCTAATTTACTTTCAGCTGAAAATTTTGCTCATGTCACTTTTTGCTATATTGAAAAACACTTTTCTCCATTTCTGTTTTCAAAAATCTGGATTGCAATTCATTTTGGTTCCTGTAATCAAATTAATTTCTAAGCCAAAACCTCTTATTTACAACAACAAGGATATCTTATCAAAAGTATACAGAAATTAATGTTCAAGTCTCAGCCTGAAAGTATCTCTACTACATATTATCACAAGAACATCTTGACACCAGCAACCCAACAGAACACCAATAAAGCAGACATCTGCTGAGCAATTTCTCCCAGAGACAGAAAATGAGTGTGTGTACAGTCAGCACAGCACACTGCTATAGATTTACCCTTTCTGAGGATATAGGTATTGTTTTCCTTCTGAATGCTAAAAAAGGAACAGCAAAGTAAATAATCTATATGTATCTTACGTACAGCATAATAAAGCATATAATAACACCTGAATTTATTCTTAACCTGTTTAATTAGAACAAATGAAATAATATTTTATACCAGAAGATAAAATAGAAAAAGAGTGCTCCATACCTCTCACCAAAATTAATTACTTTTTGTAGCAAGTCTGCCACAGACAGCATACACTGAGAGAAATTAAGATAGTACAATATCCCTCAATATATTTGTGCAATTCCAGCACAATTTAGTGAGATTAATTATACAGAAAGGTATCTCCACTGAAGCAACTGTAATTTGTTTCATCCAACTCCAGAGCTTATCTGTTTATTATGGGGTAGGCTTGTCGTCTTTGACTAACAAATCAACATAAATAAAAAGAAAGAAACTATTTTAAATAACTTTGTCATCAAACTGTTTGATAAACAAAAATATGAGTGAGCAGCTCACAGAGATTACAGGGATGAAATATTGGATATGTCTTTCAAAAACAGCTTCACTTTTTGCAAGACCCTTAAAATAGGAACAATATAATTCAGATTATTTTTCAAAATTAATAAGTAAACTGATCACAGTATCAAGATTACAAGTTGCTAACCTTGTTTGATGCAGGTGAAGTCTATAATCCAGCTTTCATCCCAAAGCATTTTTTGTTTCTGATATTGAAACCACTACAAGAGTTAAAAAAAAAACATTCCTAATGCAGCCCTCCTCTCTTTGAAGAAATTGACTCAGAGAATATTTTTATAAAATATGAACATTTAAAAGTATACAAACTAAATCTGAAGTGTAAACATTCAGCACATGTCTTAAAGTAACATTAGAACCAAAATTATTAATAACAGGCTTGGAAGAAAACAGCATCTAATAAACATATTAAAAATTGTACAGGCTATGTTCCAGAACTAATTACATGTAATATTTTTCACTGTCTATAAGCTCTCCATTATTTTTAACGTCTGCATTTACATTTCAGCCTGGACATCAGATAAGGGGTTTACATCATCTCCTCTCATGGAAGTGCCCTGTGTTATATAGGTACATGACAAGAACTTCATCCCAACCCTGAGATAAGGAACAATGCATCTTATATCTTGAGTAGAATTAGCCCATGACCTACTAGTTAGGCCATATTATGTCAAATACTCTATCATAAAGAATATTAGGTAGGGATTCTGTGGCTACTTTGTAAAGAAGGCATTGAGCTAATAGCTGTTTTCAGTAGAACTGACATACAAAGCTAACATTTACAAAGTGTAAACACATGCTTTCAAATGAGCTACAGATTAAATTATGCTACTGCAATTAATGCCAAAATGTCAAATCAAAGCAGCATTTTATCATCATTATACCATTTTCTATAGTCCATAATTTAATATTAGGACTGATGGATTCATTGAAACAGGTAATAAAAGTTCGGATAATGAACAAGGAACAGGTTGTGGAGATTGTGTTGGTATACTAGTTGAAATTGTGACAAATATAGAGCTCACTGAATCAAAATTAAGTCATCGCATTTATTTCAAAAGGCTTCTGAGGAAAGAAACCTACATTTTATCTTGCAAAGGTGTGACTGTACAAAGATATATTAGCAAGAAGTGAGTACTAGGCTTGCTTCCTTTGACATTGATATCAAAGGAATCCTTTCTGCTATTTGAAGCATTAAAGAAGGCATTAGTTTCCCAGATGGTTCCTTTTACATTATATCAATTCCTGAATTAGATAAAATAATCTCTCCTATCTTATTACAGTAAAACCATTAAAATTTTAAAACCCAATTATGCCACTTTTGAAGAATTTAGTAGGAATATATCTACAGAAATGAAAGAAGAAAAACAAACAACTCCAAACATACAGAAAAAACAGCAGAAATAATAGATTTTTGCTACAAGAACTTTAAATAAACATATGCAAGGCCAAGAATCTCTCTTGCTTTTTCTGAAAACCTGTCATCTAAAACTGTCTGAACTTCTCATCTGTCCGGTTGCTTATTTCTATCAGATCATGTAGTTTTACTGGACACTTGCTATAAACTCATGGTCACAACTACCTTGAGGATTCCATTGAGGAATGCTCAAATAGCTTTCAACAGTACTTCTTTCCTGACTCACAAAGCCACACAGTGACAAACAAACAAACGTGATTCAGGCCTCCTTTAGAACCTCAATTTGTGGGCCATCAGCTTTCTCCTACTCATTCTCTATCTGTGCAGCTGCCTACCTCAGATGCTCACTTCAGCTGCAGTATAAGATGGACCGAGAAGGAATCCCTGAGGAAGTAGGAGCCTACAGTTTTACAGGATATACAGGCCAAGGGCTAAAAAAATTACCCTTCATGAACATAGTTAGTACAATGACTCTACAGGTGCCATATTCACCTGATAAACCTCTGTTATGAAACTCAAAAATGCATTTTTTTCAAGACACAGACACATAAGGAATGTAGATATTCTTTCCCAGAAGCACTTAATTAATAAACCATAATATCATTCTCTCTTTATACAGGCATTTTCATTCAAAGACTCCCAAAACTACTTCTCCAATATTGATACACTCCTCTCTCCTCATTCCTTTTTTGTTTTTCCTTCATGAGCTATAATAATTGATTATTATTATGTAAAATTAATCACTTTGAAAGAAACCAAGCTGTTTGTTACACTAAGGAAACAAACCTATTAAAAAATCAAGCAACCAAAACAGAAAAAAAAAGTTACCCTCTCTGCATGATTCTTTTGAGAATATCCCAACTTGAATGCTTTGCTTTAAAGTTCTGTTTGTTCTCTGATATTTAATGGCCTCGTGTGGAGCTAGTTCCTAAATGAATTTACCTAATTTGATTTTGAAATCTTTTATAATTCTGGCTTCTATAAGGTTTTGAAGCTGTTAATTTCATAACAGAGTTCTACTGTAAGTGAAAAGTACTCTTACTTTGCCTGTATCCCCTATTCCCCATATAGTGGAAAATTTTTTTCCTTTACCCTAATCTACCCATTCCCCCGTTAGATTCCACCTCAGGAATGAAAATTCCTAGTACAGGATGAAAATTCCTAGTACAGTGGTTTCCCTCATAAGGAAGGTTTACAAATAATTTCCCTTCTTTCTGCTTTTTTCCATAGCACACAAATGCTGAAGGCAGAAGAAAATCTCTCCCTCTACTTAGAGAGAGCTCCACTCTGTCTAATAAATTCATTGAAGAGAAAGGAAATAAGAGTAGAGAACAGGTACTTACCACTATTGTCAAAATGAAGCCAGTGCAGACAAAACATATTGGTAAGGCAATTGCTATCCTAACATCAACAGAAAGAGGGCATTCCCCACAGTCTGCTGGACAGATAGAGCAGCCTTCCTCTTCCTCACAAAAGCCATCTCCACAGACTGATTAGAAAACAAAACATTTTAAGGCAGTTTCATCCATCCACAAGATTGTATTCAGATTTAAACATGTGATTCTTGACTTGGGATACCTCAGAGTCCCCGAAAGAATAAATTTTGAAGAATTCAGGGACATCATCAAGAACAATCTGAATTTCTGAAGTAATACAGGGTTTCTTTCATCAAGGTAAATGTGAATTACATGTGAGCCTTTGACATGTTTTGTGTATAAATCACTTCATCACTATTGTGTTTCTCATTATCTACACTTTTTTTTCTGAAACTCTAAGTTCTTCAAGGCCAACATTTTTTTTTGCATTCTTTGTATTTAATCCAGCACTTGTGATTCCAGGAAGCCAGGGACCCTTCCTCAGCAGCAGCAAAAGACACTGGGAACTGCAGAAAAAAATCTTGCAACCCACACTCCAATTATTTCCTTTACTTACTCCAAGGTCTCACATAAATTATCAGCAATATTAGATGTAATTTAAAACAAAAGTCTTAAATAACAAAAAAGTCCCTCTCCCATGTTTTGAATGGTATCTCAATTTTACCTCTGTGATTAAACTAATATCATGCTGTACTTCAGACTTGAGAGGTGAGCTGAAGGTATTATTCTGTCATTATGTAATTTTTTTTTAAATTAAATAAAAAACTAAAAAAAATTCTACCGCTCAGTAATAATTCTGTTTCAGCCTCACTAATTCCAGTATAATACCAAGATAATAACAGAAGTCACTTTCTGTCTCAGGGGTAGAGCTGCATTTTGTAAAATTTCTTCTCTGATATATTGTAAGTTTCCTGGAAAATTCAGCTGCAGTTGTTTTGAAATGAGTAGAAAATTCTGTAGATAAATACTTCTATTCACACTGGAGTTGCTTTGTGGTTTTTTTCCTGTAACATTGCAAAATATATTCTCACATTTCCAGAAGAGTAGATATCAAGAGTATTGTGATGACACTTTTGTTTTAGCCAATAACTTTTCAGGTCATGCATTTAATTTATCAAAGAAGCCCACTTTTAAAATTTGACATCACTAAGATAATTGTTACAGTCATTTCTGCTTCCCTCCATACAGGTATACTAAAGAGAATGGAAGACTGATGCCCTTGGGAGCAATTTTTAATGTGAACAAGGGAACCAATATGGATTTCTACCTTTCCAATATGTTTAAGACTAGTCTGCTCCCCTTCAGGGGAAAAGCGTCTGGATTCTCAGAACACTAGCTGGAGGAATATTCTCAGATTCCCATGAACTGCAGACAAGCCTTGTAGTACCTGAAGCCATTGGTCATGGTATTTGACTACTTATTTGACAAGAGTGACTTTCTACTGTTCTAGATTAATACAACTGTTAGAAGCTCAAACACTTTTTCAGACTTCAGTGTTATGTGAAGAAGAATTTCAGGAAGACATTTGCGTATTTTCAAAGGCTGGGGTAAGAATTGCTTTTGGTCTTGGTAACTATGCATGAATGATAATAGCATTGAGATTTGCAGTCAATAAGAAGTTAGCTCACATTTTCATTTTATATCATACCTACTGCAGGAAGGACTGTGGTTTTTGCTTCCAGAGCAGCTTGGATTCTCCCCACTCTGATGTGTGCAATGAGAGAAGTAACACCCACGTGAACTAAAACAACCTGTGAAACAAGTGAACAAACCACCAAGCATCAAAACTTCACTTGCATACAGAAGGCTTTTATAACAAGAACTGAATGACTGTGGTATCTGTCAAAAGAATTTGTGCATTTCTTTCAAAATCAGGAGAGATTGCTCTTGAGAGAAAGACTGGTTTGATTCCCTTCCTGATGTGTCCTCTTCTCACCAGGCAGGGCTATCAGCCCTGTGCATTCTGCTGTGCATGCCTTCCTGCTATTTCTTTCAGGTTGAAGTTCCCTTATAGTCATAGGAACCTGCATCACAGGTTCATATCCAGTCAGTAGTGAGATGAATTCTTAGTGCGGACCTCAAATGGACAGATTATGCTATTCATTTTCCTGCCATCTCCACTCCTTCCACTAACTACCCAAGCTGTAAAGGTACCTTACTTGACTTCCAAGTCAAGTCAGTTGGGAATTGATAGTCAGCTCAGCTATATGCATAGCATAGGTAATAACACATACATATAAATGAAATGGGAAGCATGTTCATGAACTGCATTAAATTACCAGCAAGTAAGCTTCAAAAAGAGCAAATTAGGTAAAATCCTATATGCAATAAATATACTTTACCTTGGCAGTCCAGTTCCTTTGGCTCATTTTGCCAGCAGTAGACAAAGTGTGAGTAAATATCTGACCATCATCTGGGATCCATGGACCACATATTCCTCCTTTAGCCTTTGGTAGACATATTGGTTATGTCAGCATGCCATAACACAATGAAAGTCCTAGCTCCTCCCTCTCTTTCTTTCTCAAAATTACTTATGTTCTCTAACAGCAAATAAAATTCTGTTTTAAAACCAAAACAATCAAATTGCCAGAACATAAGAAACACTGTTTGGTGACAAAATAACAGAGAAGCAATTGCTCCTATATTTAGTTAAGATCTCACATATATTTTTATTTCTTAAAAGATGAGCCTCAGTAGTGTACTCAAAGAATGAGTGTTCTTATAAAGCTGGTTCACTTTTTTTGATTTCCTGTGCTAGAATCAGGACCAGATTTGTATTCCACTTTTAATATTTTTCTCAACAAGTTTTACTGAAGTGTCACTTTTGATAGAGCAGCTTTTTCCCTTGCTTTTCTTTTTTTCTTTTTTTTCTGTCTTTTATTCTTTTCCCTCTGAAGGGAGGCACTGCTTCAGAGTCTGTTTGCAGAGCACTTCTCAATAAAGCTATTAAAATGTAAACCTCCTACAACTGCAAACATGGAGGATTAATTTTGGCTGTTTTGTTTACTTGAAAGGATTAAGCTTGTCTCCTAATTCCAGATAATTCTTCAGACATTTCTTTTGAAGGACTGTAAGCAATACACCAAGTTAAAAGAAATGGAGCACATTAACCAAAATAAAATGTTTTAGAACACATGACACTGAAAAAATAAAGCAATGAAAACCCAAACTCCTCTCAAACAATGGAAAAACTTACTTAGAAGTGTATGTTCAATCTTATGCAGTGATAGACAACTCTCAGCTCAGAGTTCCTTTAGGCAGAATCTCTAACATTTAGAGCACTATGAAGAAACCAGATGATGCATGTTGGTGAACATGCTTTTGCCATTTCCACACCAAAATTTCAAGCAGAAATAATTGTGAAAATAGAAATAATAGAGACATCACCAAAGCAGTGGGATGTTCCAGTTCTTTACTATGATTCTAGACAAAAATTTTGATGGGATGCTTCCAGCAGGGATTCCTATTTTTAACCAAAATCCTGGTGCCAGCTAAGGCTTTTGGGGAATCATTAATAAAACAAGTCCTCAAGAACAGATTGCCAAGAAGCAAACTAGAGCTGTTGTGGAGTCATTAGACCTTCACACAGATGGGTACATGAAGCAGCTGCAAGATGTGTAGGCTAGGCTTCCTATTACACCACCTTTGATCACGATGAACGTGTCACATTTCCAGAAGGGAGATTAACTAGAAAAACTGGGCAGCTGCATGAAAGTTCTTATGCAGGGTAAGGCTTACCTCACAGATTAAAAAAAAAAAAAAAAGGTGTTCCAAACTGTATTTTTAGAACAGAACTTTAAGTAGTTATTCAAAGAGGGACAGGCCAAGAAGACAAGCAAAGAATGGATCTTGCCTTCACTGTATGAACAAAGTTTGTTATCTTGTATTTAGATTCTTTTTTTTTTGCTCTGATACAATGAAGAAAAATCATTCCATCTCAGGACACAGGTAAATAGGCTTCAGTTCTACAGGTCACAGCCAGTAATACTCACCCTCCTCAACTCCAGCAATCCAACCAAATTAATCACACTCACTCTGTAGAACAGAAGACTGGAATACATCTAACTAAAAATTTGCCCTGCTTGTTTTAGAATGCAGTGATTTGTCTTTCTTTCTCTCTTGGTTGCACAGTAGTCCAAGTCAGGTAAACTCAGACAGATGAAACTGGTCCCGCTAATGAGAGATTCTGAATGCTGCCTTGCAGCCTCAGCATCCAGTGCAAAAAAAATTCCAAAACTGACAGACATTGCCACAATGTTTTTAGTGAACCATAATTTGTGAGTGTATATCAAACTATATAAATTTGGTCTAATTGTAGTCACAGAAATTCTTCACGAACTTGAACCTGCTTATTACAATGATGTCTCAGCCAGCAGCAAGAACAGAGCACATGATGCTGCACCATCCCACTAACCATGAAGGCCAAAGGACAGGAATGAATGTTGGCATGGTAGACACAGCAGTTGTCCCCATTTGCGTCTTTCCATCTGGCAGGACAGTCATGCTCCTCACAGAATTCCTTTGCAGCAGTAGCATTGCTAACCAAGCAGGAGAGAGAGAAAAACTTTTACGTCCATTCCTCATTCACAAAAACTGCAACAAACACATGAAAGCTTGCTCTTTATTTTGCACAGACAAATTAGCAGCAAAAACATATGCAGTGAAATTAACACTGTTGAACCATTTCTTTCTTTTTGTCTTCTAGCTGAAATGCTCCTGGAGGACTAGAAATTGTTGTCAGCTCGACCTCTGCTGACTGCCATGCACTAGGGTCTTTTAGCAGATACTGTGCTGCAAGCAGGGACCAACCTCCACTACCCCTTCCAACCCGACTTCATGACCAGGTGGGATTACTTTGCACTTCTTCATCTGGCACAGGCAAAGACACTATTATTCTACTTCCACTCTCAGATATGTGTCCCTGGCTACTTCCAGTCTCAAAGTTTCCAATCAGAAACCTTCATCTATGCATGAAATTCATACAGACCATTTAGCTCCAGTCTTCACAATCTAAATTGCTGAGGAAAATAAGTATAATGGTCTTATACACCAGATACAATTTCCCAAACCACAACTTCAGAGCAGACTTTCTGAACAGACTGTGCTGCAAACCAACTTTTGAAAACTTATTCCTGAAAGATGCAGGTATTCACCTCGAAATGTGTGATGCAATACTGTTTCCTCAGTTACACTTTCAGTGGTTATCACCCTAATAAATTTGGTTGTAAGATAAAATTGTTTTCTGCAAACACAATTTACTCAGATACAGCCAGAATAATTGCAATTCAGCTGAAATGTTATGCACTTGTGTTGGATATTTAGAAAACAATTTCAGAACACAGGATTTATTTTTTGGCTTGTTCTTAATGAAAGAATTAGCCAATAATGGTTAGGTCAAAAACAGTAGGCTTTGTTTATTATGAGAAGACTGTTTATTATGACAAATAAACAAAACAACAAAGGATTAGGTTAACATTGATTGTACTCATGGCCAGATTTACAAGGGCACAGGCATATTTGAAATATGACATAAGTAAATATGTCAACTTCCAAAACATCTAAACAGATAAAATATTAAAATTTACTAGCCTTTGAGTTCATACTGGAAGTTAAGAAAAATACTTAATTAATTTAGTGTCTAATTCCATAATGTACTTTTCTTTCCTTTTCAAAATTTATCCTGTATTCTGTATTTTTTATTCAATAACTTCATCATGGCTTTATCCAATTACACTGATGCCCATACATTGACTTGCCAACCTCAGGTATATTTGGGTCAGCCACTGTAACCTTTAGTGTCAACCAGATAACCTAGACAAAATGAGAAGCAAATTTAATCCCTTTGAAAACTGAAGCATAGATTTATCTCCCTTTTTATAAAATATTTGCCATCTGTCTCTATTTTCAAGGGGACTTTTCCAAGTTCCTTACTGATTTGAGGGAGTGGGTCCCTCAGGGAAGACTAGAAAAATCATATTCATGCCAAGCAGTCAAAAAACCTGCTTCATGGTTAAGTTCCCAGAACTATTAGCAGCCATACATTTCAGAAGATGTGATAAACAAATTTTAAGTAGTTTTTAAACACAGTACATAGATGACCAAAATTTAAAAAAAAATCAATTTTTTGCAGTTGCGAATAGACTATGGATCATCTTTCAATATGAAAAAAAATAACTCTGGATAACAGCTCTTATAAATTGAACTTTGCGATGTGAACTCTCAGGCAGAGAAAAATGTTCTGTAAACATCTCTTACACAACAGCACAGGAAGTGGGGTCCCACCCTCTGTCTCAGGTGTTCCTATATAGGAATGGAGAATTGCTACTTACAGAGAAAAGTATGAAATCAGAGTGTATTGCCCCCAGGTTTATAGATCCAGATCCGTAGATCTGGAGCTGCACCCCTACATAATCTCTAACTGTCCATGTCCACAGTCACTAACACAGTGTGTGAGCTGACATATAAGCTTCTGGAGTGATTTTAATCTCACAGAAATCAAGCACAGTTGACCACTGAATTTAATGGATTCAGGTCTTTTTCATATCCATATTGTGCACTTGAATCATACTTATGATTAAAATGAGTATAAGATACAGGGAGCCTGTGACTCATGATGAAACTTCAACTTCATAAATTCAATGCGTAGAGAAGGCAAGAAGAGATGTCCAGCATTGCACTGTGACAGTAGTGATGTGCCCTGTCTCTGACCTAGCAGGCAAACATGCCATAATGGCTAGTCTGAGAGCAAAGGGAAAAACAGCAGGGCACATAGAGCTATGAGAGGTCTCAGAACATGGAAGAAATTAATGACGAGCTCGAGAATGTCTGCTCCAATTATATCACTGACGAGCTCGAGAATGTCTGCTCCAATTATATCACTGAATATGTACACACAAAATCCTCATATACTCATGATCATTATAGCATTTTTATAAGAAGTAATACCTGTGGGAAAGGATTCCATTTTGCACAGCATAGTGATAAAAACTGTCTGAAGCAAAGACGGCATAGGTCACGTTGAAGGACTCCCCACTCACAGCCTTTTCTGGAGGCCTATGAACCCATGTCATCTCCAGTCCTAGAAAAGTGCAATCATGGGTCATAATATTTGATTTTTTTGTCTTTTTTACTTAACAGATACATAGAAATATAAAACTCTCTCTGTAGTGATTTTCACCTATTCATAGGATCACAGAGTGGTTTGGATTGGAAGGCACCTTAAAGACCACCTAGTCTCTTCTCCCCTGCCATGAGCTGGGACAACTTCCAGCAGACCAGGTTGCTCAAAGCCCCATCAAACCTGGCCTTGAACATTTTCAGAGATAGGGCATCCTCAGCTTCTCTGAGCAGCCTCTTCCAGTGCTTCACAACCCTCTGAGTAACCCTCTCAGTATTATCCAATTATTTTTTATGAGCCAAATAGAGTAATTTATTTTAATGGCTGTATTGGTAAATACAAATGCACATTATTTGAAGAGTTCTGACACTCAGACCAAGCAGTTGGATAAATGCAACAAAAAATCTGCTCATCTTGTGTAAACTAACTTTGCTTCCATTATATAGCATTGATGTTTGTTCTGGTATATTTGCTTTCCTCTTTTGATCAGGCAATATTACCCTTAATTCTTGGCTGCTTCCACTGAGACACACCTTATTGTGGAAGAGAACAGACAACTCTACCACACACAAAATTCAGTCAAAACCCTTAAACTCATGAAACATAAATACTAATAATTGCATATTTAAGAATGCATTATCACGTGATGGAATCATATGGCATCTAGAACAGAGGACAGTGGAAGGAGTATATCAGACATCTGTTCCATTTTCCATTTTCACAATTTAAACTGGGAAAGACAATTTACCCCCATCATGTCTCTTGTCCTCTGTGCCTGAAAATGAAGTAGGATAAAAGTTGGGAGAAGTCTTAAATCCATAAACTTAACACCATCAAAATCTTCCCAGCGCACTCACCTACCTTTTTGTCTATTGGATAAAGGTTGGATAAAGGTTTTAATTTGAACCACATCAAATTACTTACATAATGAAACTGTGTAACTCAGTTTGTCAGGAAGTATTAAATTCCTTCTGCAGAGGACTGGTAAACCTGCCTTACAAGACATCTCATTTTTTGTTCTTGTTGTTCAGTTATGACCTCTTTTGTTACTCATACCTGTTTTAACAAGTACATTCTTCGCTTGCACAGTATTGAAACCACTATTTCCCCCCTAATTTACTATCAGATTTAACTAGGCAATTTGCAAAATAACCTTGATTTCCCTTGATAATCTCCCTTGAAAAGTAAAAACCCATTTTAATTGCTAACATTATGTGAAAACTATAATACAAAGGTGTAAAAAAAATGCTAGTGTGATTTCAACTAAAAGGTAAGAGAGTTGAGCTTCAAAGAATATATGAGAATGAAGACAAAAGGTCAGCACAAATTTCAGTTAAATTATTTTCTACTTCCTTATAAAGGTCTCAGAAAGGTAAACCAAACTCTTCTTTCAATGACAGTTACTCCCACATTTAGAAGCTTTGAAAATCTTTTGCTAATTCCACAGCAATGAGACCACAGTATATGTGCTTTGCTCTGTTTCTAGCAATGCCCAGAAAATGGCAAAGAAAACCTACAAAGAAAGGGAGGATAGAGTTGGAAGTTCATTCTAAAACTGATTGTAATGGGTACACATTAATTAGCAGTCTACTCACATTAGTTTTCCTTGTACTTAGTAAAAATAGGTTCAAACAAGGCATCTGTAGTGATAAATAGCTGTTTCAGTGTTAAACCAAGAGTAAATTCATACAGGAATAAAAGTCTTAGTTGAAACTTCACTGTTCCAAGAGAATTAATTGAAGAATGTTTAACTGTAACATTGAGCTAAGAGCGTGACACAGCAGTATATTTCCTGAAGTGTTTTATTAGAACCACCTTCTGAGGTGCTCTTGGCTTTTTTTCTAAAAACCCTATTGAATGCATGTCTCTGGTCCTACCTTTTACAACATAAACAAAGTGTTCCTTTACATCAGTTATTTGTTACAGAGTCACAAAATCACGAAGAGTTGAATTTGGAAGGCATCCACAGAAATCATTCGGTCCAAGCCTGTGTTGCTCAAGGCAGGGTCATCTCAAGGATGTTTCTCTAGCATTTGTCTAGTCAGGTTTTAAAAATCTCCAAGAATGGAGAAGACACAACCTTTCTGTAACGCCTGCTCTACTGCTTTATAACCCCTAGAGTATAAGAAACTTTTATATTTATATATTCAAATTGAGCTTTACACGTATCAGTTGCTCCTTAAGTAGCTTTTCATCTCAATAAATTACCAACTTTTTTTGGGGGGCATTTTTTTGTTGCTATCTCATCATGTGAATTAATTTTGGAAACTGACAGGAGTATGTTATTAAAGGTATAAGGGTTTTTTTAGGTAGTCATGGAAGAGTTTTGTGCCAGGTGGAAAAGTATGAAGTAGAATTGGTGATTTTGCTTACTGGTTTACTGATTAAGCACAGTATGCTTTTGAAATTACAATGCAAAGTTTCAGCAAGTAGATTTGCTACAATGTTGCACTGCCTCCATGCTTCATTTGGATTAAGTTCCAGTTGGTTTTCTAAAGAGAAATAAATGTTTTCAGTTTCTCTGGGCAAATGGATACAGCTGTTGTTATTACTTTTCTGTTAGAACAAAGGTATACTGGACAAATAATTACTCTGAAGTATCTTTAGTTGTTTTTTTCACTTATTTCTCTAGGAAGAGAAGTCGGCACTGATTTAGATGCATTTCATCACGGATTACATCCATCATGAGTAAGCTATTATTATGAATACTTCAATTTGGGGGTTTCAGCCATTCCCCAAGTAAGATACGCAGTCGTCTTTATGACTCACTCACCTCCACAGTCCAGCATGTTATGCTCATCTGGCTTTTCCAGGGGCCAACAGTCATAGTCTTTGTTATCTAAATCATGCCACCCTTCCACTAATACCACCTGCCAGAAAAAAAGAAAAAAAAAAGAGTCAAAAAAAGACAGGATAAGAAGAAGGAAAGGATGGATTCCATCTCCTAAGTTTATAATTTTTCTACAGAAATCAAACAAAATGCAGAAACATAGGATGGCAGATTTTGATGTCTCTAACTTCTGGAGGGAAAAAGAAAAAAAAAATTCCACACAAACACAACCAGTACATTATTTTGATTTTTCCAGAAACTGGCATGAAACAGTTAGTGGACTTAACTAACCTTTCTCTCCCAAAATGGTTCTTTACAAAGATCAGATGGTTCTAGGACCATATGCAGAGAGACAGTTTATTTAACAAAGGTTTTTTTGTTTGCTTTTAGAATGGCCCTCCCCCCATTCCAAAATGCTCCATTTCTTTTAATCTTTCATACATAAAATTTATGAAGGAGCAATTTTTGTTATTCTTTTAATAACACATTATTAATAACACCATAAATTTTATCCATATAAACGTTAATATGCACAATGACATATAAAATAAGAATTGTATAAGCCTATTATAGGTAGAATACAGCATCATAATAGCACAGAAATTGAATTGTAACAGTAATAAAAGATACATTATATATGTATATATAACAGGTTATATTAGTCATGTATTAAAAAATACACTTTAGGGTGTATGCTAACAGATCAGAATACTCTATGATAATGCACTCTGGACTTATTCTATTTCTAGTAAAAGATAATAGTTTCTACTCATGCAATCTGCTATTGTTTTTCTACATATAATTAAAGCATAACCATCTACTGTACTGTGCAATTGCTTATCACAACACAATGTGAATAGAATAAGATGGAATGGTACAACTTATTTTTCCAATATATCTTCCATTACTCTTGGTTTCTACATTACTAAAATAAAAATCAACAACTAGCATAAATAGCTGTTTCACTGTAATAAGCCATATACAGTTCTTCCTGAACACACGGATAAGAGGAATAAGTTCTGTTAAGCAGATCTAGGTAGACCTACCAAAAAACTGAGGAGGCTTCGGAGCTCTACAGCTGATGATTTGACAGCTCCCATGCTCCCCAATGTGCACCCAGCTCACCAAGTGTCAGTGAGGCTTCTGATGTTGCTGTTGCTTCTGAATTAGATACCCTCTTCTAAGAAGGGGGTTGCTAGGCAAGCTGATCCTGGCAACTCCAGCTGCTGCAGCTGTTCTCCCACTTCCTTCCTTCTTCTTCCACTCCACAGTGCAGGGTGGAAATACCCCTCTGCGCCTCTGCTGAAACCCTTCAAAACGTCCCCGCTTGTTTTAGGGGCAGCCCCATCCTCCTGAAATTTGTGCCCCTTACTGCTTAAAACTACAAAACCAACTGGGGGGATTTTCTTGCAGCGCTTTGTCATATGTGAGCAGCATCCAACTCTCAGGCAGAAGAATTGATGCTGTGGACATAAACACAGAGACACAGCTGAGCCCAAAGAAGATGCACGTAAACACCAAGGCAAGCAAAGGCTACCAGCATAAGATGAACAGTAAGGCAGACCAGCTTCCTGAGCGTCCTTCCAACCTGAATTGCATGAGACCCTGTGACTTCAATTTCTCAGTCCCTGAAGGTGTAGAACAACTTCTATCCATGTCCTGCTACTTTCACAGGTGAAACAGACTTCTGTGTAGCTATGCTGCTACAATATAGACATAGATGTGTCCATGAATATCTTTGTTCACTGAAGCCCTGCCAATACAAACCTTCAGTTGTGATTCAGCTCTCCAGAATATTTCTCTATGTTCCCTCTTGAATTCTGTCTCTCAGCCCAATGGGATATTAAGAATCTTAGTCAAACTGCTTGAACTTCACTTTTTCTTGCATGAAAATGGCAGGAGAAAAACTGCAATGTGTGCCCAGATAATCTTGAAAGAGCTGTAGATTAATTAAAAAATCTGTTTGGCTTCACTCATTAAAGAGCTATTTGTATAAACTAAATGTTTCAGGTTGAAATTTTATGTTTGTTGTGAGATGCTAAATCTCATGTGTGCTTTGTCTTCCTGTGCTGTGATAGGCTTCACTATGTGGAAGTCTTTTAGAAATTTTTTTGGCACATTTATCTACTTAGAACAGCCCACTTATATAACATCTTGGAGAGGCTTTATTGGCCCTGTGTTTTAGGATGTCTTTGCTTGATAAGGAATTTGCTGGCAGGGAAGCTAAGGATTATAACTTGTTAGATACTACAGAAGCCAAAAGACTGCCCAACTGATCCTATTTTCTGTAATTGGACTGACAAATATTCAGATGACATTGATATCATGATTCTCAAGAACTGTAAATATCATACATTACATTTACAGCTACTTGTCGATCACCTCATTCAGAACTCCTGAAGAACGGCCACAAATACTTGAGAGACTTGGATTAAAGATGGACAGACAGGAATGTCTGGTAATTGTCTGATTTAACAATTTATCCCAGCTACCTGAGATGCACATACCATTTCTGCATTAAAGTGGAGAAGCATCGAAAATTTTAAAAATAAAACCAGTGCAATACAAATACATAAACCTTTGTAAAAAGGACTGACAGCTCAGTGAGCAATATATTCTTCAGCTCTATCCACAACTCTCTGGATATAAAAGAAATCAGAAATATATTTCAATAAAGTGAAGTACTCATCTTAATAGTAATTGCTTTACATTTGCCCCTTTTACTGTTTGTAAGTTATATGCACTTACATAATTTGTGTTTATATCTTAACATTCCATCACAAAGTTTATTATTACAGATAAGTTTATGATCCTAGATGAGTTTATAATCATAGCCAGACCCATTCTAGCATAGATTAAGTGAATTCTATGTACTGCTGATTTGATTAGTGCAATAACACTGAGTTATTTGGCTTCTTCTCATCAAAGGATCACTTAATCTGAAAAAAAGGAAAACCCCAGGTAATTTCTACTGATTGAAACTAAATTATCAAATCACTTTATGTTTACAGATGTATTTCTATTATGTTGACTGTACTCAGGCAGTCCCTTAAGCTACATTATTTCCATTTCAGTAATTAACACAACAATAACTTCTACTATGAAAGAAACAGAGGCAAAATAAAGACATTTCAAAAATTTATGACCAAGAAAATTTTAGATATTGTTAAAAACATGTATTCTTGTTAATGTTTCAGAAATCATATAACTTACATACAAATTTTTAATATTTGTAGCAAACAATAACAATGGATACAATATTGCTGAACAAAAGTTGCCTCCTGTGTTCTTTCAAGTATTTTAGGATAGTAATTTCCAGCAGTAAATCAAAACAAAAATTTGTGTGATGAAAGATTCAGATATCCTTGAAAATATTTCTTTATTCTGACATTCAAATTTTCCACATGATTCTTGTCATGGAAGCAAAACACAGATACCGAGTTACCAAAACAAAAAAGTGCAAAGAAACAAAGAAACAAACAAAAAAACCAACCCACCCCAAAAAAGCCAAAACAAAATACCACCAACCCCCCCCCCAAAAAAAACTCCTAAAACTGCAAACAAATAAAACAAAAATTGAACAATCCCCCAAAACCTCCAAATCAAAAAAACCCAAAAACAAACAACCAAAAACTCCCAAACAAAACCTCAGAAGCCACTACAAGGGCTTATTTGACATTTCAAAATTATGGCATTCCAAAGACACCATTTGATGAGGGCTGTACTGTGATTTGTGAAATCAGTAGCTAAAGCTTTAGTTCTTAGTATATAAAACTCCATTTATGCAGAGTATATTCATCCTGTGCAAGGGTTGGCATCCTACTCAATGCTACATCGCTCCAGGCTCCTAGCGTCTAAGTGATGATTATCCATGCTATTCTCATTTTACAGAAAGCTCCAAAATAATTTTAAACGACACGGAGTCCGAGCGCCTTTCTCACTGGGATGAGCACAGGTTTCCCTACCCGCGGCGTTTGCCGGGTATAGCCAGAGCACTCTGACGCTGCTCTCTAGTGGTTTCCTTGCAGCACAGCGGCAGGTCTGGCTCAAGGACAGCTTCCTCCTACACCCAGTCTGATTTAAGGAAATCCTCCTCTTGATGCACCCACACTGAACAGTCTGGCGCAAGAGAAGTCCTCTCTTGATGGACAAATTGCTGCAAATGGAGTACAGAGCGACAGTGCAGCACAGAACTGTTCAATTTCAGGTTCTTACCAGGGAGCTCAGAGGCAGCAGATGGTGGCCTACAGCCCCTTCCCAAGAGCAGAGGGATGCACTGTGCAGCCACAAGACATTTCCAGGGCTCTGGCATGTGGTCACAGTACCACAGCACAACAAGCGATCACACTTTCACTGGCTCACCCTAATAATTTGTTTATGCATTTCAGCCTGTAGAGAAAGGGTTTTCCTGATATGTGTAATGCAGCCCTACAGACAAAGGGTGTTGACTTTTGTCTTGTAAATCCACATTGAAGCAGATAGCTATAAGTGCCACGAGAGTCCTTTCAGTATGGGCTTCTTGTTCTCTTCTCAGGGTGCTGGTCTTCCAAGCTTTCTTCTGCTTATGAACTGAACTGGACAACTGGATCAGAAGCCTGATCTGGTTACAACTGCTATGATGATGATGATGATTTTTATTATTATGCATTACCTTAAAAAGATTCAGTAGTTTTTTTCCTCCCAGCCTTTGTCTTTTTCTCGTAATTCTTGCTGCAAACACTTATTCAAGTAACACACATGTGAGCTCATACAGTTCAGTGAGATTTACACCTCATCTGAGCCTGGATAAGCAGATTTAAAAAAATAACACCTGATTTTCTCCAGAATTACAGATAATTTAATTAAAAGACTAAATATTTTAATAAACTGCACAGTAGATTAGTGGCTTCAGAGGTACTGAGTGACCTCAATCTGCTGGGACATCTTAACAGGTAATCAAGTGTGGGTTTGAAGAAATGCTGGAGAGCAGTAAGCAAGATCCTGAGCCTTGCACACACACCATCACTCTTTGTAGTACCCCTTCATTTCTCTAATACATTTTTCCAAATATTGAAATCTTGAGATAATTTCAAAGAAAGAGGTCTCAAGTAAAAAAAAAATTGTAATCACACCTTAAAGAAAAAAGTGATGACATACTGGTTTTCAAGGATCTGAAAGGTTAATGTTAGGTGATCGATCTTTTATGACAGTTTTCTTATAGCAGAAGTAGCAGTTATATACATACACAAAGGAACAGACCAGGGAGGCAGTATGCAAGCAAAACAGATAAAAAAGATAGCTACAGCCAGTGAAAATTACAGCAAAGAAACTGCTTATTCTGATGACCACCCACAATGTTGTACATACCTCAGAAACTCAGAGAAACCTCAAAAAAGTAAGTGACATTAACTGGTGAAGATGGCAGGTAATTTTCCCTGCACTCTCAGGTTACTGGGAATACTGAACAAATGAATGCTTTTATAGATGCATTCCTCAGGTTCACTCTAATTCGTGACGCATCACAGGAAGGCTTGTTGTGCTGCTCTACTTTGGATTTGATCTGTGTCACTAAACAAGCCTAAATGTTTAATTTATTTCAAAAATGTTATAAAATACATCAAAACTTGAAATGGAAAGTATCTTGTGTACTTCCTCCAGGTTCTATGAATACTGTCGCCCAGCATACGTCACAGACTTGAAGAAGAAACATTTTTCTTTAAGAATAAGACTATTCTCTGTTTAGATGACTGACCAGTACATGAACTACTGTGGAAAAACCCCCAACATTCAAGAATTTTCATTATGTAAAACAACATAATGAAATGTTTTTTCAAAAAAAGTAATTTTTCTTCTTTTAAAGAGATGACAGAACAATGATAATCTAGAATCCTGCAAGGAAAAAAACTCACAGGTAAAAATTTAACAGGTAACAGTGATTATCTCATTAACTGAAAATATTGGTGATGCTAGTTATTTGATGTAATATATCACTGAAAGCCTCTAAAGAGACTGGATAAGAAAAAAGGGACTCTCAGTTCCCAGAAAAGCCACCAAGAATTTTATTTTCAAAGGGTTAAACTTAAGAAAATCCTAGCCTAATTACATAACGTAATACAGATTTCTGCAGAAGGGATTTTCCTAAACAAATCTTTGTGTTTCTGTTACTGTAACATAGCATGTCAATGCTGTAGTTGTTCAAAGGGCATTCAGCAAGTCTGAGAATGTGAGAATCAATTTCAGTTTGTCAGGATGACTGCCTGGGAGGCTTAAGAAGAGTGGGTCCCAGTTCAGCACAGAGTAATTTGAATTTTTCAGCTGAGCAGAACATTACTGATGTTCTCAAATTCCTCCCATCTTTCAGTCCTCCCACACAGGCAGAAACATTACAGATGTCGGCAGTGCTTAAGAACAGAAACTGGCTGCTCTGAAGATCTACTGGAGGACCTGGGTAATAGTGACATACAGCAGCTGAGGGACAATTCTGTTCTTGGCCTGCATCACAGTCCTAAGATACACTGGACATTCCACTGATAGCAGGGGCATTCAACTGAAATCTGCCTTTTCCCTGAATGAGTTTTTCCTGTCCTCCTCACCTCTCACTGTATTAGTCATTCCTTTTTCCAGAACTCTTCAATGATTTTCTGAAGCTCATACTTTTATGGACTATTAGCATTGCACTATGGACATTACACACAGTCCTTCTCTCACCCAGGAAGATGCCCTCATAAGCCACAATTGCTTCCATGTTTCCAGGATGTCATACAATCAGGAATTCCTAAGAGACAATGAGAGAACCCTGAGATAGGGCGTCTCTTAATTGAAGGAACTTATTGATCATCTCTTAGGAACTTAGCCTTCTTGATCATCTCTTTCAACCAATTCAAAAAAGAGATTCAGATTATTTACTTTCCTCAAGTCATGATAATTTCTGCATATGCTGTGCTATAGAAATGTTTGCCTAACCTGTTTTTAATAACCATTGGAAAGGGAGCCCCTATCCCTTCCTTTGTGGTGTCATCCAAGGCGTCAGTATACTTCCTGGATAGAAGGGTTTCACTATAGCCCCATCAGCTTCTATCTTGCTGTAATTTCAGTTCAGTACTTATCCCAGCTACACAAAGAACAGCCAGATTGTTCTGTATCCCTTTTACAGGCTCAAAATCTCCATGGCTCTGATTTCTGTCAGTTACTATGTATCAAGATGCATTACAGAAATGTATTCTCGCATTTCTTCACAGGAAAAAAGGATCATCCTATTTTCTGTTACCCAATACAGCAATAAAGGCAGATCAAACAAAAAAAACCCAAAAACTTAAAAAACAACAACAACAAAAAAAAAAACACACAAAAGAAAATAGAAGAACAGATATTTCACCTGTAAAATTATCACTTTGTCCTTGGAGTATTGTATGCAAATAAGTGATTGCAAATGCAGCCTGGGATCACTACCCTGCAAGTGTTCTCATTCTGCAATTAAAATAAATGTCAGTCACAGAGAAACATAAAAATCAGTTTTTCTTTAACATCACAGTCTTTCTGCTGATGGAGACTTTGTCTCAGTGAGCTTTTTAAATCTGTGCCTCAAATAGAGCAAACTTAACTTGGCATAATGCCATTTTGTAGAATGTTTTGTGACTGACTAGTTGACAGAAGTAGTCTAGTGGGAGAAGAAGATTTTGATATGCTACTGAACCGGAAAAGATTTCTCCACAGTTCAGGATTCTCTGGTTCTTTGGGTACAGTACTTTTGCTGCTGAAGTCAGATATGTCTTTCTTCTGTCAGAAAACACTGGGCAGTCAAGAACTTCTTTACACAGAGACCAATCTACCACTTGCATTGTAGCTTTGACACAAGAAATAGTGGCTAAAATGGTCACTGAAAGGAAAATATGTGAGCATGTGAAGTCATATTTATAAAGACGATTTTTATTTTCCACTAGCTCATTTTTATATTGTCTAGGCCTACTGCTAATTGCTTGTTCTCCTTTTTTTTGATATTCCTCTCCCTTCAGAGAGTACACTCCAAAGTGAAATACTTAATGATTTCCAGTGTTGTCTGGTTGACAAGAAGCATAATATGTCAGATGATTCTACCATAAAGTATTCCAGTGCTCTGCTGTCAAATACTAGTTAGGAGTTGAGCTGTATCTTCTCATCTTATAAATGTCTTCCACTTCCTTTATAATTTAGTTCTTATAAAATAATTCTCTGGTTTTTTTAATTCTAAAAGGAGATTCTCAAAGACATAAACAGCAACCAGAGGCCTAATGTCCATTGAATCTCCACATAGCTTGCTGATACTTAGTTCTCAAAAAATACCTGATTTTTTATGTATTATGTGTAAAGTGAGTAATACAAAGGAAACCCAATCCTGACAAGCAGCTATGCTCCCCGAGCATGCCCCTCTCTGCTGGAAGTTACCTGCCTGCTCTCATGGCCAACACAGCCAGCACAGCTCTCCAGCCATGAAGCCACATGTGGAAGTGTTGCCTGAGAAGCCCTTGAAGGGAGCCCTCACCTTTCTCCAGGATCTGCTTTTAGGCTGGGCTCTCACAATTCTTTTTTTGCCAGAGCTATACTGCACCTATGCCCACAAGTGGCTAGGAACCCTGTTGATCTGAATCCACATGGAACTGACCTCCTGGCCTGACCTTGGATTTACCTCATCACCATGTTATCTGTTATCACCAGTCATTCATCTGTCAACCTGCACTTTTGGTTGAAGACTATCTACAGACCTGTCATGATTGCCCTCCTCTGGCACTGTCGACCTGGCTCTTTTTGGGGTGATGGCATTTTGTTTGGATATCCCTGCCTTGTGGTACACTCTGTCTTTGCTCAATCACAAGGATACCTCAGCTATAATGCTGGAGGGAAAAAAAAAAACTTATATGTGTTAAAAATTAACAAATAAAAATAATTTTCAGGAATAAATTTGCAATAAAAATTTTGCAATTCTAGCCAAAAAGGAAAATGTATATTATTTGCTCAAAACTCACACAGATATCCCTCTTAGAGTATCTATTGCCAAACTATTTTTAATTGCAAATATGGATTTTTGTAAAGGACTTACTCTTTACAAACAAGAAAATATTTTCATTTCCTTCTGTTTAAGTAGGAATTTATCAAGACAGGACAGAATTCTATACATCATTAACTTCAAACACAGACATTATCGCTATCTTTGTATTATCAGTGGTTTCAGTAATATTTTTAAATGAACAATATTATAACTGATTTAGTTTAATATCCAGTTTCACATCACACCCCCACTTCAAAGTATCTGCTTGAGACCACCTGTGGTTTTAGATATTTTTATAAAATATACATTGTCACTTTAATGTTTTACCACTGATAAGTTTTTGTTAATGCTTGACCATGACAAACTGTTGTACTGGATCATAATATCACTTTTTCACTAGTCATTAAAATGATGAGGCATATCTTCTTCTCATGCCCCAGGTGCTTATTCCATTAAAAGGAGATGACCTTTAACTTATATATATTTTGTTCTCAGTACTTCAGTGGGAAGGAAAAACCTACCTTATTAGTATTTATATCCCATGGAAGCCGCATAAACTGCTCCATACTTCAAAAGTTTAGAGATGCAAGTAACATGTTTGGAAGAACAATACACAAAATTCTTAGCCCTCCAAGTGTGAAGTAGGATTAAAGTCCAACCACTGTCAAACAGGGGATTAAAGAACCAGGCTACCTGCAGACAAGATAGGTGAACTAGATATGCAGTATAGGGAAAACCAGGAAAGAAACTGCTCTCCTCTCAGTTCCTCAAGTTTTGCCTCCCAAGGATCATGAGACTTGCTCATTTTACTTTTTGCATATAAACACGGGCTGTAAGGGACTAATTTCTATGGACCCTGAAATGCTGAGGTACTGATGCTAAGGTATTCTGCATTTAAGGGGAGAAAGGGTGCCTGAGAACCTGAATTTTCAGGGTACGCCGGTACTTATGTGAGAAACTCATTAGGAACACTGTCATAGGATATCTTAGGGTCTTCTTTTCCCTTTTCATTAGAGCACAAGGATGCTTTTCATCTCTAGGTTGGCTATTTCTGATACTAGCTAGGGCATCTTTCAAAGCAATCTCTGCACTTCATGAAGGGCTAATGAAAAGACTATTTTTATCACATGACTATTAGCAAATCTGTCCAGTTCTCCTGCCTCCCTCAGGGTCAAATTCTTGCCTGAAAGTGCTCTGATTATGTAAGAGACTTAAATTGTAACTCCATTGGGAAGCTGTGTCTAGCATAAAGCCGAAGAGAAAATTACTTGTGTGGCTTTGGGTAAACAGAAGATCATTCCGTTAAATAAATCAGTGCTTATTTTTGTTTCCTCTGAGGTATCAGTGGTTTAATAAATACCCAACACGTAACTTTCATTCTCAAACCAGCTTACACCTCCTGCTGCTTCAACACCCTCTCCCTGCCAGATCTGAGACAGGAAAATTCTATGACATAGCTACATCTCTGTGTATTATGATTGGGATCATAATGACTAGGATCAAAACCTGGTATTTCTAGTCCCACAAAGAGTATTCTCTTATGTCTTAATGAAATCTGAGATTACCTTCAGTTCCAACCATGAAATGAACATGATCTATCACTAGCAGCACCATTTTACTCCATTACTCTATGTCCACAGCATGTAATCACTGGGCCAGATTTTAGCCTTTTCAAGAAGCAACACTTCTCAATCTAATCCTATCTGCTTGAGAGGCACTTTTGTTTAAAGAAGCAGTCGCAATATACAAAAAAAGAATATAATACACTCACACCATATATGGATCATTGTAATGCATGTTTTGTAACTGTGTGCAGAAACCTCTGAGTTAGCCAGCTTTGATAAGTCTGCCTGGCAAAGGTTTTGAGCTATAAATGTTATAGCCTGGGAAGAAGAAACAGGGAAGGAAAATTTATTTCGAGTTGTCTACCTTTGGACGACCAGCAGTTCCACCAGTTATATGCATTCTAGAAGAATTTAAATAGTAGAAATTTTTGTGGTTAAAGGAGTAAAGAGTATCCAGGGAAACAAGTGAAGTAAGGAGTAGCAACAGGACCACAGAGCAGAGCTATTAGAAGAAAGGTTTACCTGGCATCACACAGTGGGAAAGTCCTTGAACAAACGTGTTTCACTAGATTTTTTGGGTTGAAAATTATCTTGATTTGATACAGACACACTCCACGTGCTCTGCTCTATTGTCTCCTTTTTTCTGATTGATAATCTGATTGTGAAATCAAAACAACAGATTTGCTGAATGCTGCTGGCACAACAAAGAGCGCAAAATGGCCTTGTGATTTCTTAAGTACTGGGAGCAGCAATGAGAATTTATGCAGGAGGGCACTTGATAGGCAAGCAAAGAAGAAGGTAGAGGGGCAGAGTTCATTGGCCCCCCAGCAAAGAGTGTCAATCATCAGTTTGGTCTGCTTTATTTGAGAAGGACAAAAGGACCTTAAAGGAAGAATGAATGTTCATTGCAAGGAATGAATGGGGGAGTGGTACTCATAATTGTGAGATATATATTTATACACACACATATTTACTTTTCATTAGATGTATGAAATGAAAAATGACAGGAGCCAAGCATGTCTTGACTTACCTTGTAATGCCATTAAGCACATCATCTCTGTCTTACATGAGAACGGTCACCAATATTTGTTACTGTCTGCCTTCTGTAGTGAATGCAGTCTCCCATTTCCTTTAGGGTGTGCTGAAAGAATTGTCTTGTCTGAGAACTTCAAGAAAAAGTGAAAAAGACAAATGTTGATACAATAGAAGTCTCAGTTATCACACAAACTGCCAGAATTCAAGCAAGCTGTATTATATGTGTTTTAAGCAATGCAAAAGACAATACAAGTTTCTACCTGATACAGAAGAGAAAAATCAAAATTGTGAACAAAGATGACAATGATCATGCATGACTAATCATAGTGGAAACTCTGGTAATGCAACATTTTTACAGACATAATTTTAGTAATTTTCTGTAATGATTTTTCGAAAGTCCAAAAACTTTAATTTAGCCAGGCTAAGTTTATGCATTCTTAATATAGTCTGTTTTGTAGTGTTTTCATTGGCCAAGAAGTTGCTCTTTTATTAATATGTTTAGTTAATTCAAGAATACATTTATTTAACTTCTTTAGTCCTAGTATGGAAGGGATCACAAACAAAATTCTGTATATGTAACATTAATTTACTGTTGCTGTAGAACCTCCATTCTGCCTTGGCAGCAAATCATGTCCCACCTGTTAAAGGCAACAAAACTCATGGTTAGAATTGTACAAAAGAAACATCACCAAAAGGTGAATTCTTTAGTAACAATGTTTTCACTCTGGTTTCATCACAGTGTTGAATGAAAGAAAACTGATATCAAGAATAAATAATAAGAAAAAAATGTATTATAACAGATTTATAGGATTCAGACAAATCAGAATGATGAAACATCTCAGTTTGCACTGGATCCTTCCTTGGGCCCATCTGGCTCAAAAGCCTTTAGCTAGTGCTGGCTTCAGAACTGTTATCTGAATTTCTCCCTCCCTAGACTACATCAAGCATTCAGCACAAAAAAATATTTCAAGCATCTACTTTCAGAATTGTTTCCTACTCCATGAGCTAATAAGTTTTGTCAGAGTTGTCCAAGATGCATCACTATACCACTACAAATACTTAATTACTTTATAAATTCTGTTTTTATTAATAGTTGTACTTCATTACTCTGCTAAATTATGGGGGAAGTATAGCCTATCACAATTGCCAGGATTAACTGAATTTTTTTCTCAGCATTTTTTCACTCTCTTTCAAAATGTGATTAAAAGTACATCTAAAAATTCACTTGCCAGTATTTTTCTAACCCAAAAGCTTTTTCTTTAAAAATAGGTAATACATTTTTAAAACACCTCCATTTTCCACTCAGGTTTCATGAATGTCACTCATACATTCTTCTTAAACTGTTTCATTTAGCTGGGAAAAAGAGCAAGAAAAAGAGAGACTTAACCTGCTTAACAGATTGTCAGCAGCACCTTCTCTAAGTGCTATTTTCTGCAGAAATTAGGAAAATGAGCTCTAGGAGATGGAAACTAGTGCAAGGGATATATGTGTCTGATTTTCTCCTTAATGGAAAGTGAATTTACAGGGGATCTAGGAAGTGCTGGGGTACATAAAAAATGAGGGCAATTTCAGTAACTAGATGAGGCAGGAAGGTGGTAACCCTTTATGATTTGCTTTGAAGTTCCTAGGGCATCAGAGTGAAAACAAACTGATGAAACCCTTTGTCCCAGAGGGAAAAAAAAAAAAAGCCAGAACAAATAGCTCAGACTCATCACATTTAATTACTGAAAACAGCAGTACTTGGAAAAGGTAGTAATTTGGCTGCTATTGAAACTGTTTACGGCACATTACACCTCTCTATAAGCATAGTTTGGTGATAATAGTACAGTTCTACTCAATCCTTCCTGAAACAAATGCCAAGGAGGCAGTTTACTGCACTCATGCAGACATTTAACAAAATTTAAATTAGGACTTTTAAATGCCTGATGCTGATTTACCACAAGCAGATCTCAACGCTCTTGCAAAGGAAGCTACGCTTTATCTGCATATACCGGCATCACTTTTTTTGTAACTAAATTATCTGGTATTTCAATCCTTAGGGCTGCCATTTCAAAAACTCAATTTTAAAAACTTCATATACTAGTCTCAGTTGAGGGGTCTGCCACAGTTTAGAACTAAGAGAAGTCTTTAAACATGAACAGACCAAAACTCATTGGGGAAAAGAAACAGGGAGGTGGGAAATAACATATCCAGAGGCTGTTACCACTGACTCAGTGGTAACCACACTCAGTCGGTGGTAACAGCCTCTGGATATGTTATTTAAACCAAAATGCTCCAAGTGAAAACCTAAAGGAAACTGGTATCCTTATTAGTACAGATTTCAGATGGTCTGATGGGCTACATCCAAGACTTTCTGCAATGTGAAAATGCAGACAGCACAATACTAATATAATATTATTGGCCAGCCCACCAGAGAAACAGTTCCAACTCTGTCCTAGACCTGCTCTATGTTAGTGTAATTTGGTGAACTTTGCCCTTCAACTTATCTATTTTTGAAGAAAGGCTGCAGGGTAATCACTAAATCATAAACTAGATATCAGGAAAAAATATAAAGGTTTGACTGATGTTGAGCTGCATTAGCTGCTCAGTTCTAAGGTGAGATATGTTATATAAGTATAAAATATCTTTGCACGTTGAAGTTTTTAAAATTCATAAGAAAACTTTAGTATTCAATGCAAGTCTTGCAAGAAAATGTTCAGGTTAGAAATCCTCATGAATTGTAAAAACTGACTATGTACTTGACCCTTGATTTTACTCTCTATAGAAACCATGTGCAACAACACATTAAGAATTAGTTATGCTATAGAGCAAAAATAAAAATAAGAATAAATAGGACTCCTTACAGATGTGTGCATGTGTGTTTATAGATAGATGTTTTGAGTTAGCATTAAATATAATCCAGTATGCAGTAAAATACCTTTGTTCCTTTTCTAAAAAATTAGTTCAAATGCCAGAGATTCTTAGAAAAACTTTCAACTTCTGGGATCCCCATATTGATTTTAAATCAGGTGTTCCTGCTTCCAGCAAGGGTGGGTATTAACGGCACAGACAGTAAGTCTTTGTTCTTAGCTATCTTTACTCCTTTTTAGAAGCCAGTTTTTAGTGCCTGTGAAACACACAATTTTTTTTCCCTACAAGAGCTCAAGCTGCAGTCCTAGACATTTTCCAAGAGTCCTCTTTGCTCCAGATGTTGCATTACTTAGTAATTTCATATCAATTCTGGGTCTTGCTTTTAAAGAAGAAATTACATACTGTGAGCAATGCTGAATTAAGAGCAAGCTCTCTTCCCTGCTTTACCAGATCACAAGGAGACCTGGTGAGAGTATTAATTATGTCCTTGGGCAGCAAGATGCTTGTGGCTGAAACAGATTGGAATTCTACATAGCTTGATCACTTGAAAATTAATAGGAAATTTTCTCTTTTGATCTCATTAACAGAAGTCCACCAACTTTCTTGGTATTCTGAATTAACAGCACTTCCAGCCCTCACTGACATGACACCTTATTCTAGTCCCTTGTTACTTATATTTAGTCATTAGGAAGAATGCAAGGAACTAAAACTTCTCCATGGAAGTTTGTAATAGCTATAGCCAATAAAGCCATTGCAGACGGGGAGATAAAAACCGTTTCATTTAAGAATGTAAACTAGGAGTCATAAAATAAACTTTATGCAGTTCTATCAGACATAGGTAAAAGTGTATACAGAATCATATCCCTTGGAGGATTTTTACACATAACCACACCAGCCAATAAGTAAATAAATTTCATCTTCTGTAGGGACTGAGAAATACAAAATATTGGAGAAGGAAGAGTAAGCATAACATATTTTGGGTACACCAAACATCTCAGGATTAAAACAGGAAAAAAAATCACCCTACAGAAACCAAAATACAAATGCAGTTCTTTCCAGCAAACACAGCTCTTGTAAACTTTAATGAGAGAAATCTAATTAAAAAAAAAACCCCACCTCTAGTGGTTTAAACACCTCTAGTAGTGTATAAAAAATTCTTATAATTAATTGCTTCTTTAATCAACATGATGCCTGCAAGATTGGCTGTAGGAGTACCTTAAAGTATCCATGACGAAAATGTTAACTATACACATAATTCTTAACAGCCAACAGATTCTTAACAGCACTGGGCTGCCTAGAGATGCAGTACCATGTTGGATTAAATAACTGGGAACAATGTGCATGTCACACAGCTTTTTTTCTTTCAGTGACAGCGCCAGCTTGAAGAACACATCACAAGCTAACAAAATTAGGAGATGCGTTACCACCAAAACTTTGATAATAAAAAATTAAGAAGACAAAACAAAGTAAAACAAAGCAGACCAATTTCCCTACTTTTCAGAAGAAAAATAACAATGGAGAGATTCAAAAATATTCAAAATGTTGAACTTGCTACTTGGTAGATCAGGATTTCCATGGAATGGCTACCAACTACATTTTAAAAATCCAGAAATGCCTTCTGTACCAATCATGCAACAATCACTTGATTTCCAGGACTAGTTTCTTGGTTTCCTCCGCAGGAATTTTTTTTTCTGACAGAATGACAACTAAAATACTACAATCCGATCAACTGAAGCTATGTGTGATATGGGAGGGAGAACTCGGGAGTTACTGCTCTGTTTCCAGGAGTAAATGGTGCTCACAGAAATTTGCAACAGCCATCTGCTAAGTACAAACTAAAGCCCACTGTTTGTCATAAAATACTTAATTTTAAATCATCTATAATCACAGCCGATGCAAAAACCCAACACGCAGCCACCACAAACCCCAGCAAGGCCGTATTTATTTGTATTTACCGCGGCCGCGTCAGTTTTGCACCCGCTCCCTGCTCTCCCCTCAAGGCCCTCCCGCCACTCCCCCCGCCCTGTCCCGCGCGCGCCGCCAGGTGGCGCCCCGCGCCCGCGCACCGCCTGCCGCGCCCCGGGGCAAGATGGCGGCCTGAGGGGATACGGGAAGATGGCGGCGGGCGGGGCAGGGCCGGGCCGAGCCGAAGGGCCGTGGGTGCTGAGGGCTTCCCGGCACAGGCGGTCCGCTCTCGTCCGCCTGATGGTCTCCTCACCAGGGCAGCACTTGCCCGTCTGGGAAGTTCGGGCTGTAAGGCCGCCTTGCCTGCAGCTGTCCCCCATCTAGCCCTCCCCTTGCACTTTTATCAGCATGTCCCAACAGCTGCTGAGGCCTTTTCCCTACCTGTGTCATGTAGTGCAGAGAAGTGCTGATTGCCTCAGTTTGTAAAGGGCTGGGTGAGCTGCAGAGAGGACAAAGGAATCACAAAGCTCAGTTCATGGCAAGTTTGGCTTGTAGATGTGCTCAGGAGTCTGCCCAAGGTGGCCAGTTCTGCAGACCCCGTGGAAACCATCCCCACTGGTAAAAGCCGTTGAGTCAAGGCTAACTGTAAAAACCCTGATTTCCTCAGTTTCTTTGTGCTTTGCAACATAATTCACAGCATGAGAACTCTCTACTCAAATTAGGTTGCTCATGTAGGCCATGTCTGATGGAAGAGTGATTTGTTTCACCTTTGTTTTCCTTGTTTGCTCACTGTTGAAAGACAAGCTGAGGAAGCTTGCATGACCCAAATGCAAACTGGTTATTGTGCATTAAAAAGTTCCTCAGCCAAAAAAAACCAAACAAACAAACCAAAACAAACAAAAAATCCAAACCCCACAAACTACAAAACAGAGGTAATGATTTAGAAGTTCTCCTTTTTTATGGAATTTTTGTAAAGTTTAACTGCAGCAGTTTCAGTAGACTACACTAAATAGGAACATATATTAAATAAGGAACACATACTTCATTGGAAACAAATATAGGTCCAGTACCAACATACAGTAACTTATTCCAGGTGGTGTTGCTGAATGGAGCAACGCAACATGACAATAACATCCGTGTCTTCTACCCAGTACTTTTATGAATGTATATTTTTCTACAAAAACACCCATTAGGAAGTCCTTTGGCTCTCTATTTTCCTGGCCTTTTCCCAGAGAAATGTCCCAAAGAAGAGGAAGAATTGCTCAACAAAGAAAGGATCTCGAAGACAATTCCTAAACCTCCCTGGGTGTACCATGCTTTGGTGTTCCATTGCTGTCCTGTTGGTGAACCAGACTGCTCTGGGAATATGGTTTGCTTAGACTGGGGCTGTTGCTCTTGTGAGGACAAATTGCTAAGCAGGGAATGTAAAAAACCTTATCACCCGTAAGAGTTGGAGCTATATTTTTCTGTTAATGAAGCTCAAAATAATGCTATTGAAATGAATGGTCTTTAACATAATGAATGGTTTTCAAATATATCAATAACAAGAAGAAAGCAAAGGGTAATGACAGACATACTAAGCAAGAAGAAGCAGAGAAGGCAGAGTTACTGAATCCCATCTTTGCATTGGTCTTCACTGACCAGAGCAGCCCTTAAGAATCTCTGACCCACAAGACCAGGGTACAGAAATATTGGAAGGAAGATTTTTGGAAGGAGAATTGGGTTCGAGGACATCTATACATTGACATGTATAAGTCTGTGGCTCCTGATGGGAGGCATCCATGAGTGCTGAGAGAGCTGGTCACCTAGCAGTGGCTGCTCACAATCATCTTTTAAAGGTCTTGGCAGCCAGGAGAGCTCCTGGAAGGCTGAAAGTCATGTCTGAATATCTCCTGCTGTTGCGTGATACAAATAAAATCCATGGAAAGTAACTGTTGAAGGGGGTCAACATGGAACTGCAGAGTTTTTCCTGCAACTAGAGAATATTTAACCAGACCTAACTTTAGTGGTCAGTTCTCAATGCACAATCCTCACATTCTTATGTTCTGTTTTCAGCACTATACAGATACTATGCTTAAAATCCTAGGAATTTCTAAGTTGCAGGCTAAATATCTGTGCACTGAGAAATACAGAATTATGGTCAGAGGAGTACCAAGAAGACAGTCTTTTTCTTATTTGCTGGTAACTGGTATAAAGTCCATGTACATCTTGGAAAAGTAGATGATTGTCAAAGAAGGAGAGAGAACCTCAGCAGCTATGGAAATGCAGCTGCCATTTTTCGGTTAGCCATCCACACAGCAAATGGTTTCTAACTTCATGGCCCTTCAGCATTGCTTGAATTTTATTACACAGAATTGCTCAGTAAATTGCTCAGTAAAACACAGTCTCAGTTGTTACATAACTTCAGAGATGTGACTAATAAGAGTAATTTTAGGTACAGAAGCATATAGTCCTCCTTGTATTGCACTTTAAAGAGAAACAGTATTAATCCCAGGGAAAAAAAAGTTAAGAAATTCTCTATGCCAGGTTGAAGCAAAGATTTCATTGTCTTCTTATAATGTTGATTTGCTTGCTTAACCCTGGTCATTGGAGATGAAAGAGGAATGTAAAATATAAAGAATATACATTACCAGGCTTCTCCTTGGAAGTCAGCTAACACACCTGAAATACAGAGAGTGTGCTGTCTGTCTGACTAGAGAAAAGAGAAAGAAACTATTGAGAAATACATAATTTCTGTATTTTAGTACATGCTGTTGGAATAAAATGCAGTGGCTCTAAGTGTGACTAAACTTTGTACTAAAGAGTTTATTGTACAATTTGTAAGATTAAAGTAAGTGACAATAGCTTCTGAGAATGTCATTCATGAACATGTGAATTTCAGCTGAATTTCCTTTAGCTGAACTGATTTTTCACTCTCAAAAAGGTGAAAATTTACAGTGGACACCATATGCCGAAAATCATTCAGCAGAACACTAAAATACATTTTTTAGGTAGATATTGACCCACAATTGCACTCCATCACAGAATCACATCATTTGCTCGTCACCTGTGCTGTATTTAAAAGTTATTCCAGTTTTCTTGACTGTAGTCTGTGTAGGTCAAGTTAACCACGTCTGTTCATTTTATATGGGCTGATAAATAGCTGTTAGATAATGTCAGATTTCAGTTCCTGCTGTGCTAGGCAGGACACAGCCTGTTGCCATAGAAGTCAGGGCAGAAGTACCTCTGAGATGCTGCTTTGAATCTATTCCGAAGGTTTTTCAGAAAGTTAAGGTTTCGTGATCAGTTGGTCTGTCAACGATGTCCAGAAAATTCCTTCACTCCCTACATGCATTAGATACGCATGTGTCCATGGAGACTTATATTTCAACAGTTGTTTGATTCATACATGCCAGTCTGCTTTAAAAAATCCCCATAGCTAAACCTGGTAAATGCAGTGAGTTTCTCTTGACAGCTGTCACACTAAGTGGTGGGTTAGGTTTGATAGTACAAGCTCCAGCAAGTAGAATTTTACAGACATCAAAGTGTTGTCATACATTGTCCTGTATTTTATGTGTGTGCATACAAATTTATATGTGCATTCTTCTGCAATAGGTCCATTGCTTGCTCTTTCTTTCTATACTGTTTACCAAGGAGAAAAGGGATTTCTTGAACTGATAGACCTGAGTGGGGCATGGCCATTTTCTGAGGCAAAGTGGAATCATGGAATAGTCTGAGTTGGGAGGGATCTACAAGGGTCATCAAGTCCAACTCCTAAGTGAATGGCCTACACAGGGATCAAACCCACAACTGCAGCTTTATTAGCAAAATGCTTAACCAATGGAAGCAATCTTAATGTAAGATTGTTCCTTCAGAAATAAAACTGGTTTCTTGAACACTTTTTCTAACCCATATCTTTCTAACAGAAGATCCTTTCTGACCTTTTGTAATAAATACACAAGGGTATAAAACAAAACCGTATTTAAATGTTTGGATCTAAGAAACAAACTAATACATTAATAATTACCATATCCACTTGAGGCACTAAGCCCGTCATGTTAAAATCTAGTTTCCCAGCCCCATTCATGTTTCTTTTCCCGCTAAGCTCAGGGATTTTTCTTTGCCTATCAGTGTTATGACATTTTGAATTCATTGCAAAACTCATTTGGAGGAAGTAAGGAAGGATAATGAGGCTACACATAGCTGTATAAGAAGGTGTGAAAACAGCAGATGCCTGCTCAATCAGGCAATGAGATAATGGTCCTCAAGGTCTCTCTCCAGGATTCCAGTCAGTAGAAGCCTTATTAAAGCCCATGCTGAGCATGAGCTGTGGCTCCTTCTCACCTCTGAAGGACGGAAATGTAGAATTTAGTGAAGGTCAGGCTGTAGTGTCATACTCACCTGTCATCCAGAATTGCAGTCAGTCTGATTTTGGGAAGTTTCTGGCGGTGCTCTTCCCCTGCCCAAGTGAAGATATTGTTGTTCTTCACTGCTGCTGTCAGCCTTGTCTCCCTGTAAAAGTGAAGGCAACATAGCAATTAAACCATTTTCTTAAGGACCTGCTTAAACTAACACAATTAGGTTCTCCTGTTGGAGTTGGCACAAGAATTCACCAAGCCTCTTTCAATCATTTTCCAGCAGTCCTGGCTAAAAAAGGAGGTCCCAGACAACCAGAGGTTGTCCAGTGTGATGCAAATTGTTAGAAGGATTGGAAGGAGGATCTGTAAAACTACAGGTCTTGTCAACCTGACCTCAGTGCTGGGGAAGGTCATGAAGTAGATCAACCTGAGTGCCATCATATGGCCTCTGCCGGACTCCTGGGCATCAGGACCAGCCAGCATGGGTTTAGGAAAGGCAGGTCCTGCTCAACCAATCTGATGTCCTTCTATGATAGAGTGACCTGTTTTGTGGATGAGAGAAAGGCTGTGGATGTTTTTTTGTTTAGTAAAGCCTTTGACACTGTCTCCCAGAGCATTCTTCTGGAGAAACTGTCTGATCATGATTAGGACAGGTGTAGTCTGCACTCGTTAAAAAACTGGCTCGGTAGCCCAGCCCACCACAACTTCATTGTGGTGAATGCAGTTAAATCCTCTTGGAGAACAGTCACTAGTAGTGTTCCCTGGGGATCAGTATCAGGTCCAGTCCTGTTTAACATCTCTATCAGTGATGAGGATGAGGGGATTGAGTTCACTGTCAGTAAGTTTGCAGATGACACCAAGCTGATCTGCTGGAGGGATCTGGACAGCCTGGATTGCTTGGCCAAGGCCAAGTGCCAGGTCCTGCACCTGGGTCACAACAACACCTGCAGAGCCGCAGCCTGGGGAGGGACGGGCTGGAAATCAGCCCAGAGGTGAAGCACCTGGGAGTGTTGGTCAACAATGGCTGAACAGTGTGCCAAGAAGGCCGGTGGTGTCCTGGCCTGTACCAGTAATAGTGTGGCCTGCAGGACCAGGGCAGTGATTGTCCTCCTATATTCAGCACTGGTGAGGCCACGCCTTGAGTTCTGTGTCCTGTTCGGGGCCCCTCACTATGAGAAAGTGCTTGAATGAGTCCAGATAAACACAATGGAGCTGGTGAAAGCTGTGGAGCACAGTCTGATGAGGATCAACTGAGGGAGCTGGTCATGGAGAGAGGGAGAAAAAAGACTCAAGGTAAACCTTACAGCCCTCTACAGCTGCCTGAAAGGAGACTGTAGTGAGGTGGGGGTCAGGCTCTTCTCCCAGGTAAGAAGTGACATGGCAACAGGAAATGGCCTCAGGCTTTATCAGGGGAGGTTTAGATTGAATATTAGGGAAAGTTGCTTCACTGAAAGGGTAGTCAAATGCTGGAACAGGCTTGGAATAGGTTCAGTCACCATCCCTGGAAGTATCTAATAGACAGGTTGATGTGGCATTTGGGGATTTAGTGGAGTAGATGGCAGTGTTAGATTAAGAACTGAACTCAGTGATCTCAGACATCTTTTCTTGATCGATTCTTTGATCCTATAAAAGGAGTGAGAGATAGAAGCTAAATTAGCATGTGAATTAGACAGTCTATTAGGATATAGTGAGCAGAATGGACCATTGGGTACCTATTTTAAAACTATGAGGTTTCAAATGGCCTGAGCTGACAAAGACACCAGACACGAAAGCATTCCTTATCAGATTTTCCATGACTGACTGTGTACTGGCAAGCTGTGCCAAAAAAATGTGTATGTATTGTAAACATGAAGACATCTGGTCTCATGCCTGAATGGTATTGACTATAGCGGAGTTTGTAATCCTGAAAACAGGTGAAATGTGTAAAGAAATACTGGTTTACTGTAAGACACCACAGGTATTTTAGAATTTGATAACTGTTTTTAAGACAGGAACCTCAGTGAAATGTACAGAGTTTGTTTTTAGTGAGTTTTGCAAATTTAATTGCTTTTCAGTGAAAATCTCAGTTGAGTAAAATATATGTTTACACTTGTGAACAGACTTAAATATATTGAGGGATGGCAATTTCATGCCAATGCATGGTTGGGAGGTTTACTTTGAGATAGATATCTAAAAAGCCAGAATCTGGGGGGCAAAATCATTAAAAATAAACCAAAAGAAATTTACAGCAGAAACCCATTATGCTGGTAATGGTCTGCAGAAGCTTGTACAATGGCACTGTTAATTGGTGAAGCCTTGCTTAGGTCTGTAGCAACCAAAAGATAATGCTGTGGTTGGATGGAAAAGTCACTATCATGAAACCCAATGCCACTTCAGCTGCCCACAATACCAGAGAGGGCAAAGCATCCCCTTGAATGAGCTGCTTTCCCACAGTCCCAGCTCACAGTGGCAGCAGAGACAGCAGAGGAAGTTTAGTCTTCTGTGGAGTGTGTATGTGTATGCCCAAGACTGCTCAATCTACATTTGATGTGGATGAAAGGAAAACTCTTTTTCAGAGTTACTTTTGCTAGCAAGTTTCTCCAAGAGTGTTTTCTTGTCCATAAACTATTCTACTGACTCCTGGATTTCCTCTCAAATGCCATGCAATTTGCCCAGCTGTGTTCCCTGCTGACAGATGTAGTTGTTTGCTTTTAAGTCCTTCATAGACAAGGACCTTCATGGACTGTTTCTGTCTCTTACTCCCACATTCCTCTTAGTTCCCTCATACAGTGTAATCTTCTTATTCTTTTGGCTGTTCCTTTATTTGAGGAGAGGTAGGCTTTGTACTGCTTCTTGTAGCGCGAAGGAGTCTACTGCAGAAACCTTGATGATAAACCCTGATATGGGGACCTGGACAGAACCAGCAGGATTTGAAGGCCTCTGCTGCCTAGCTCTTGGGAATGCATACACTCTACTGGACTGAAATACTCCTGTATCTTCTTATTTCTTGCTGCAACAAATTACTTTATTGAGTGCAAAAACTGAATTAGGAAGAGTGGAAACAATACTTTCTCAATTTTTCTTTAGAAATAAATCACAGTCTTTATTGTGGTCCTAGTTGACAAAATGTGGGAGATGCGCCAAACATCTGTTTCAAAAGGGAACCCTTCTTTTCAGAAAAGAATAGAGCAAACCAAACCAATCAAATAAATAAACAAAAATATCACAAAAATCCCCCAAGCATGGCAGCTTTTAAAATCCACTGGATGCCAGTATTGTCCTAATATGTCAGTATGATTTCTTTGCATTTCTCATATTTGAATTGTTGCTCGTTGCCCTTAGCAATGACACAAGTTCTTCCAAATAGTGGTTTGTCCCTTGCATCTGAAAAAGATGTGTAATACTGATCAGGGAGATTCCTTACGTTCACTTTGCTTGAACATCTGGAGTAATTTTTAATTTTTTAATCCCACTGTTTCTTTGGTGTCTTCGTATTAAGTAGGATCCCAAAGGACTGCTGATGCCTCAGGCACTGCTTTCCCTTTCCATACACCCTCAAGAGTGATCCACCCAGCAGTGGGCATTCCTGCAGCCTGGTAGAGCAGGATGGCCATGCTGGTCTCCTGCCAACTCAGCAGTCAGTTTCCAAACCAAACTACCTGTTTGGCTGCACCCAGGCTGCTATGAGATACTTGAGAGACAGACTTATATTGCTTGCTGTCACCTAATGTTTGTTTTTTCTTAATCTACCAGAGTTTGTACTGATTCAGTGCTTGTACTACATCATTTACAAAGTCTTACAGATTTTTTTAAAAACACATGGCAGAGTGACTGTAAAATGGTACCACAAATGTAGTTCCTCTGAGATGAAGTTGGTAGCACCTCTTTGGCTTGAGAATGATATTTAAAGGTTGCAATGTCTGTATTCATTGTTATTTTTTTTTTTCTAAATGCTATCAGTCTTTCCAGAAAAGGATCTACTACTTTGTTAACCAGAGGAGTAAATTCAATAAGATAGCTCTGTGTCTCCCAGCTGGCCTACATCTCGTTCTTCTGGATGCTGTTCTACTGAATTCTTGTCTGCCGATGTTGCTGAGGTTGAGCATACTGAAGTTTTGATGAAAACAGTTATTAAGCTAGGTAATTAAGGAAGTCCTACAGAAACTGTATTCCTCCATTTGCAGTTAGGAATTAGTTTAATTTGTTACAGCAAATTTAAGGGGTCAATGGCAGGTTTTTTGTTTATAGACAGCAAGCTGTAACTAATGTATTCAGTGACTCCAGGAATGTGAGAAGCTTGTTTATTAATATTTAAAAGCTCAAAATAATCAAGATGTAACTTCTAATTTCTGTTTCTTGCCAAAACCCCAGGTTGCAAGTCTTTTCTTCAGGGCCGTTTAGTAAGTATGCAGTAAAGTTTAGTATGTATATCTTAGAACACCATAAAATATGGTGTTAATAGTAAAGTTTGGTTTCCTTTTGGGGGATCATGCAGTACAATTTAACAGTATGGAGCTTAAATTTTCAAGAGAATTTTGGTTTACAACCACAGCTTTTCTGTTTCGAAGTGCAAATCATTGATTTATTCTTCTCTTCTGCTTAATTCCTCTATTTCACAAATATTTGCAATCTCATTCCTCTGTAGAAATTTTAACTCATTCGACTGTAATTGTTTGCTATTTAGAATGTAGTTAAAATCCTATTTCTGGATAAAATTTAAGAAGTCAGTTCCCATTGTGGACTAAATAGTGCCACTATGGAAGAAAGTGTTTATATTTAGAAAGAAATCAGTGCACAGTACAGCAGGGCAGAGACAACAATGCAGAGTGTAACTCAAGCATGTCTAGGGATACTACTTCTTTACTGTTACTGTAAAGGTGTTTATGAATAAATAATTGCATTTTCTTTTTAAATTTATGGTTAAACTGGTTATTGTTTAATATATTTTATGATTTCCATGCCCCTCTAAAATCTATTTTTCAATCCATTTGGTAGATGACATCTTCAGGATATCTTTACTAGTTGAGAAATTGCTTGTTTGAGCTGCTCTTTCCTTAAGACACTCATAAACCTGTGTCTGCGGTCATGGTTGTGTCACAAATATTTCCTGTCGAGTCTCCACTGGCTGCTTCTTGCACACAGCTGAAAGGACAGAAACCATGTTCATGTGTATTCCTTCAGGGATGGTGAAACACAGACTTTAGAGTGTGTGAACTGAATAATTTTACTCTTTTTCAGCCACCTCTCAAGCGTAATGTCCTGTTGAACTTACATTCATGATAATTCAGTTTTTGATGTTGTAGCAGTCTTTTGCGCCCCTCATCCTGGAAATCAGATTTGATTCTCAAGACTTGCCTGCAAATCTGCTCCTACTGGCCTGTCACAGAATCACAGACTCACAGAATGGGTCATGTTGAAAAGAGACCACAGTGGGTCATCTCATCCAACCTCCCTGCTCAAGCAAGGTCTCCCTATAGCACACTGCGCAAAATTGCATCCAGACAGCTCTTGAGTGTGTCCAGAAGATATTTCCAGGAGGAGACTCCATGTGGATGTCTCCTCTTCCTCACCTCTCATTATTCTCTTCCCAAAGAGCAGGCCTACGTGCCTAACGTATCTTCAGCAATGGCTCCCTGCCCAGAGCCCCATATGGCAGAACACTTGCTTCCCAAGCTGTTGCCCAGGAGCACCTGCAGGAATAGCTCAGCCTCTTTAAGTGATGGTCGGGGGGCCTGGAATTGTGGCCGCATGCTTGGGATGATCAGACTTGCTGTCTGCAGTGCACTTGCCAAGGCACCAGTGCTTCCTGCAGAAATGTGCCACCTGCTTCCTGCTCTGGCATGCCACTGCCATGGCATGGGCTGGGATGTTAAGTCAGAGGCATGACAGATAACTCATCCAGCAGCTGCTTCCCCATGCTGTGCGGGACAAGGAAGGGACTATCTGGGTTCATTTTCAGCTTCTCTCAGAGGACTGCCAAGCAAGAGGCAGCAGTGTCAAGTTGTTACAGGATAGTGATCCCTAATTCCCCAGTCATGGGCTCGTGCTGGAATGTATCCAGAAAACATTTAAAATTGAACTTATGGGTGACATTGAGAACCACAGAGTAATACTGGCTCAGCAAAGACCCAAAGACCAGCTTTAAGAGCCTAATCTCCTGACCACAGAAACTAATGAATATCTTTAATTTCTCTGCAGAGATTGTTGTCCAGATGCAAAATCATGGTTTCAGAACTAGATCAGGGAGACAGGAAATGAAGATTACAACTTTATTTTCCTCTTGCATAAGTGGAAGAATAGCAGCCCAAAAGTATATTTGCACAAGTCATAACCGTGCTAAAAGTCCTTTGGAGATTATGCAAATATTAGTCTTTGCTTTATGACCAAAGAACAACCCAACATTTGAAATAGCAAACCTGTGACCATTAGGCAAGAAGATAGCAGCAACATAAATGGCAAACAGAGGCTATTCCATTTCTAACAGAAATTCAGTGTTCTGTTTCCATGCTGGTAAACATGCTTGTAACAAGATAAAGGTGTTACATGTTTATCATGTTGCATGCTGATAACATGGTAAGCATGGCAGTGGGAACGAATTAAGTAACAATTCTGGTGAAAAGTAAGCAAATGTAGACCCTTTAAATATTGTAGCTACTGATGACCCAAACTGTTCTTTTCTCTGGAAGACATGTTCATTCTGGTTAGGGCAAAGATCAGATAATTCAGTTTTTGGTAGCATTTTATTTGTTAATTTGCTTTATGAAAGTAAAGAAAGCGTGTCAACTGAAAGAAAGAATAGGCTGTTCTTTTTATTATTGTATATGGCAACTGTTAAACTTCTCTGTTGGATAAGGTCCCTAATGGAGAGTCTCTCTTCCACTTCTCTGACCTCTGTCCCTGATATTTGTTGTAAGTGTGAACCTGTGTTAAAAAGCAGCTCTAATCCTTTGAGTCCCCGATTATTCAGCAGCACAACTGTTTTGTATATAGCTGTCTGTATGATTTATTAATCCCAAAATTAAAAATTAAAATCAAAACTGATCTGCTTGCTTTTTCAGATGTGAATGTTTTAAAGGGATTTTCCTTTTGTTTCATAAAACTCACAAGCTGTTGTGATTGTAAAATCAAAGCTGTCCTAGCTAAAAACTATTTTTTTCTTTAGGCTGCTTCATTTTTCAAAAATGTCTACTCCCATTGTCACAGCCAATATAGCCAGTATGGGTTATCTGTTGGTAATCCATGGGCTCTGGAAATGTCTCATAGTTATAATAATTTTCATTTTTTTCATCTCTTCAATTTATACTGTACAATTTCCTGTTTTCCTAGTATTTCAAAAATATACCTTGAAGTTTGCTTCAAATGATAAAAAGTAAGAAATTCAGACTTAGAGAGAAACTTGCAGTTAATTTGCTTTCTGGCACCTAAAGGTCAAAGAGCAGGAGGACTTCATTGGGAGAACATATGGAAAGCTCTTGGCTTGCCTCATTACCTATTTTTCAGTAATCTCTACATTTGCAGAGAATGAAGAGACTGAAAAGTATTCATAACCTACAGTATATTAGGGCCAATATATTCAGAAAGAAAATTGTTCAGTCCTTCTACCCATGGCATAATTCAGGTGACTTAAAAATTGGTGAAGTTTTGTTTGTGTTCTTTCCTGGTAGACTACAGTTTTGGAAGCCAGCTTTGATTGACAGCTTGGTCCAATGCTCTGAGATAAACTTCAAGTTTAAACTTTGCTTGGGAACAAGGAGGTGTTAGGAGGCCCAGTTCAGGGTACTGAGAAAAGAGAACTGGACTTGTTCCCAAAGGGAAGTTTCTTTGGCTTTAGCACAGGCCATAGCTTGAAAAAAGTCTTAGCACAGGCCATAGCTTGAAAAAAGGATTAAAGAAGAAATTGCAAACAAAGAATATCCATGTTAAAAACCAGAAATTTGTCTTGGTATACCACAGCTATGACCTTGCGAAGGAAGTTAACATTTATAGAATGAAGGCTTTAGAACTAAGGGAAACCTTGTCACAGGAAATCTAGTGGGCTTATCCAAGCCCTAATACTATTCCTTCAGCCAAAACTAATCCTTTTGTCCTCAACAGACTCCAAAAACTGAAACTGGACCTGTAGAAGATAGAGACTAAGTTTCTTCTGGCTCTGACTTTGCTTTGAGACCTGGTTGTTAAGAGAAGAAAGATACCAAGGCTATAGCAGCTAAACATCTGTATGTCCAAAGTGAGAGAGGCAGTTGGAAAATAATAGGAGAAAGGCAAAATTCATTTTCTGAGTTTTGGAGTGGAATAGTGGGGAGATCCAGCTTCAAATAAAAAATATCTTTGTAACCTGACAAGGAAAAAAGAGATTTGAAGGGTGGATGACTTTGACTTGGCAGGAGAAAAAATTGGAACTGATTGAAGAAGAAAAGATAATTCTTAATAGGTGAAAGTGAAATTGAAGACTCAAGGAGAGACAGTACAATATGTTGTGCAAATTGCATTTAAGAGAATTATGCATGATAAGGCATCTAACACTTTTCATTTTTGAGACTGTTGGAAGACAAGATCTTGTGAGAAATAAAAATATGTAAGAGTTCCAGTCATGCTCTCTCCCTCTTGCCTTTCTCCACATCTGTTCTTCTCACAAGGTTCCTCATGATAACCTGGGTTTGGTAGATGACATCTCCAGGATATCTTTACTGGATGAGAAATTGCTTGTTTGAGCCCCTCTTTCCTTAAGACACTCATAAACCTGTGGAAGAAGTTTTGGATGGATAAAATAGTACATTATATTTGCAATCCAAAGGCCTGTCATGAGTTTATCTTAGAGTCACAAAGACTTCCAACCACAAAGACTTCCAGCCACAAAGCCTCATCTTGTTGTATGGGACATATGCATCCTATTTGGCATAAACTGCTAGCACTTTATGTCTCAGGCAATTATAAGATTTTAGGGAAAATAAAGTATTGAGAACAAAGAGTAAAGAATTTTCATGCTTCTGATGGCCTAAAGTGGCATGGGTTGCAGAAACTGTAGATTCAAACATAGACTTATTAAGCACAAATCATTCTGCGTGATAGTTTTTGTTGATTGAGGGTCAAATACCATGCACTAGTGCTTGACACCTGTGCTTTTATCTGCTGGGAGAAATATTTCCAACAGACACCATGCAAGATAACTTTGAAAGAATAAACAGTTAAAGCCTGTGAGGTAAGATCTAGAGAGTTACCCTTTTCAACTTTATTAAAACTTAACTGATAAGTCTGAATACTTATTCTGCTGCCACACTGCCTGTCAACTGATTTTCCTTTATCCTGTGCATTATATCCATTACTAAATGTATGATGGAGTCCCCTGTGGATGACTGTCCCCATAGCAAGTTATTTTTAGATCTCATTTCTTGACCTTTGTGATTTTCTCACCTGCTTCTAGCCCTTCTGCTTTCTAAACATTAGAGGCAAAGCCATATCATTTCTAACACGCATCCATATGACAATGTTGGGTTTCTCCTATCTCAGCGGGGAAATGACAGAGTACAAGGTGAAAAAGGCATTTTTCCACTGTTCTGTTGTCTTTATAGTTTTTCTTTCTTGCACTGATGTGCAGTGAGGCTGGGAAGAAATATTCTTTGTGAGACAAATCATATTCCAAGAGAGCAAAAGCTAGGCAGACTTGTAAATGGATATAAACAGCATGCAATTTTGATTTTAAATATCAAAGGTAGCAAGAAACTCACAGTAACTTAGGCTGAGTCCGTCTGTTCACCAATCCTTGAAGTCATTATTCTGCTGAAAAATTGCTTGATTTTAAGTTTCTGAAGATTTTCTCAGATTCTTATGCTTAACATTATTTTTCTCCCTTAGAGCATAATAAGCTGGAAGCATCACTAGAAAAGCAAAGTTATATTTCTCATTTTCCTGAAAGTCCACATTTTTGGGTGACAAGTGAAGAACAGCACTCTCTTTCCTTCTCCCATTCTTCTATGTGTGGAACTGGCATGAAGAGTTGCACATGAAGAGTACCCCACGTGAGTAGTCCATGTACCCAGTACCTGTGTAGCTATTTCTCTGCTTGAGGCAGACAGACCTGTGCCATCCTGCCTTTAAAGATTTAAACAGTGGAGAGGGAGACTTCACACTTTGGGCCTGTAGGTGCAATCAGAGAAGGGATGAGGTCATTGGCTCTTCAAATGCCTTATCAACTGATGGCTCACATAGACCCTGTTAGAGCCTCTAGTCACAAGTGATGTAAAAAACCTGCAGATGTGTCTGTAGATAGGGTGGTTAGAATGATCCTGCGCTGCCAGAAAGTTATGTGGTAAAAGTTTAACCTGCAGGACCTTGGTTTCTAGGAGGCACAGCTGTTAGGCAATAGGGTGCTGTTAGGCTGCAGAAAATGCTGCTGTCATCTCTCTTGTATTAGTGTTCTTGAAAAGGATGAAGCAGGAGAAAATGCTATTACAAGTGTATAAGAGAAAATAGAGCACTTCCTGTTGAATGTGCAGAGCTAAGTGCTCCAACTTTTCTCCTGTCTGTAAACCTGTCTTTGCTGATACTGATGTCGACTGAGTGCCAATGAGTGGGCCTGCCAGAACCAAAACCACAGCATGTGAATGCTTGCATGCTGTCTGGCCAGCAGAGGACTCTTCACCTTAAAGATGTGGTGTATTTTCCATGCTGTAGGCATTAGTATGTTTGAGCCACATTAACAAAGCTGAGGAAGTTTATAGAAAAGACAAGACTTTATAATTTGTATCCACATGGTTCTAAAATCAAAAGCTCAACTTGTCACTTGATTCCATAGCAAGCTATTTCTCATGAAATTTGAAATGTGACTCACTGGACACTTTCTGATTTATAAGGCTGAAGTCAAATTACTTGAAAAATTTCTTCATCATAAGAGGCTTCAATGAAAAGTCACTGTTTACAGAAGTGAGGAGTTTGTATCAAGTGACTAATCTGAACTAATAATGAATTTTACTTTATAAAATGTGTGTATGATTTCCTAGGAAAATAACTTCATTGTAAGCTAACTTACTCTAAACGTGAATTAATATTTTTTGGCCTGTAATGAGCAGCTAAAAGGTTTGGATTTGCCCAATTTGGAAAAAAGAGGGTTAATGGGTGACCTCATTGCTCTCTGCAGCTTCCTGAGGAGAGGAAGGAGAGAGGGAGGTGCAGAGCTCTTTTACCTGATACCCAGTGACAGAATACATAGAAATGGTTCAAAGCTTCACCAGATGAGGTTTAGACTTGATAGCAGGATGTATTTCTTCACTGAGATGGGGGTGAAATACTGGAAGGGGCTTCCTGGAGAGGTGCTCAATGCCCCAGGTATGCCAGTGTTTGAGACATTGGGACAACACCTTCTTAAGCTTTATGTCACCCCAGAAGGGGTCAGGCAGTTGGACTGGATGATTTTATTATGTCTCTTCCAGCTGTAACTATTCTGTTCTTCTGTACTGTATTCCATTGTATTCCATTATATTATTTTGCTAAAAGAAATTTAATTATTTTGCTAAAAGTAATTTAATTGCTTTTTAAAATACCTCTCACTTTTTTTTGATACGGCACTGAATGACAGAATTTCTCATTTCTTGAGGCCAATGACAAATTTTCTACTGATTGACTGTAGAATAGTAAAAGATATACTGTGGTTAATATAATGTAGTAAATTATTTTCAAAACTGCTTAGTATGAAAATAAATATCAAATATGATTTTTTTATTGGAATTACCACCTTTGCATTAAGTTCTTCCTGACTGTTTTAGTTACAGATTGTCCTTTTTCCAGAAACTGCAAAGCTGTAAAGTTCTCTGCATTTTACTTCATCTCTACATATCTATTATTCGAATTTAGAATATCCTCTCTGGTGTAAACATTTTCATACTCTTTGAAAATTTTGGCTTACAAAGCTTTGAACAGATCTTTTTAGAGCTCTCAGAGACTGCTAGTTTAATATTGTTCTGACTGTTAAGGAAGTATAACCCAATTACAAAGTGAGTTTTCCGAATCTGCTCTGGCTAATGGAATACCATGACTTTCGTATTGAACTTTTCCTTACCACTCAGACAAAAATCCTCTTTGAGCACACATACTTGAAAATATCAGCAAACAGTGCTGTCCTTGTTGTCCAAACAACAAGATATTATGCAATTTTAAATAGGATGGATTATTTCTCTTCTGTGGAAAGAAGCATCAATTGTGATGCTTACAGAAAATTAGTTTTCAATTATGGGATAAATATGGAGAACCGATACTTACTACTGTGTTTTTGTCCTAATAAAACTGAGAAAACTCTCACTGACTTAGGATGATACCAACTTTTTACTCAGCAAGCTTATTCTGAGAGTTTATACAAGTGAGAAAGCTTGTCTTATTACCTGATAGAGTCATTCTTAATCAGATCCAGCTGACAGATTTTCAGTGTGAGGAACAAACCTTTGCTAGTTTGGAGATGAGAAACAGGATTATTTTTTACCTCAGGGAGAAAATAAAAGGAAAAGTCAGGACATAAACAGGAAGCAGGGCAGGTGTCTGAAGGGTAATGCTTACCACTTTTACAGGTTTTAGGGGCAGCAAGAGATGCCAGAATGCAAAATTCACCCTCTGTCTCAGATCTCAGGTCTCTGATAAATCAGCATATCATAGAATAGAGCCATGATCCCTTTGAATTTAACCTGAACCTTGCTGTGCCTATGTTTAGAACCACCACTGTTGGACCAGTTCAGAAGCTCATGAAAGTAAAACATTCTACTGAAGTTAGTACTGCTACCATGGTTTACTCTAGATGAATATTTGACTTTCTGTGTATGTGTTTAGTCCCAACATGTATTATGTTTTTTACATGATAGGCAAAGGTACCTTTGAAATTTAAGATTATCGGTATAAATGACAGCTCTGTCTCCCCTCCAGTAGATCTGACTGTATTAAAGATCAAATAAAAAAACTATTGTTTGGCTTTCTTGCAGAGTTTCTAGTCATTAGACTGCTTGTAAAAGCTAGGCATTTATCCTGTGACATGAAGAATAATTGTTGGTACCTGCAGTACATAGTTATAGGCTGATGCTTGGTCCTTGATGCACAAAGACAAATAACATTTTTCAACAACAGAAATAGACTTAAGGCAGTACTTTGGTTGCAAAAGGAAGATATAGGTGGTTAGTGTGATCTAATCCCTACTGCTAGAGGCAGAGGTGTTTTCCTGTTAAAGCAGTTACATGTTGTAGGTTAGAAACTCACAGAGATGCACAGAAACAGAGAGAATTTTCCAAATAAATCACAGTTGTTAAAGGAAGCAGACATGTCTGGGCTCTTTTGGAAATGTGTCTGAACAGCCCACCACAACAAAGAACCAAGATGGTTTAAGCAGGGGCTTCAATCCACTGGAGTAGAATATTTCAAATGTGACTCAAATGTGCCATATGGCTTAAGTGATAATGCATTTAGGATCTAGATTGGGAGTTATATCACCCACATTTACTCAAGGTAAATAATTAATTCAACCTATTGTTAGTACTGAGAAAGATTGAAAATTCTTTCACTTAACCTCATAATCAATATTCTGCTAACTCATCCAGAAGCCAACCTGGAGGGGTGTTATAAAAAATAATGCATTTGTTATTAATTTCATTTTTGCAGAATTCACATTCATCTTATGTTTCTCTTCATGGATATAGCTACGGAATATTCCTTGACAGCCCTAGAGAAATATCCAACATGTCTGCTTACAAATTAGTTGTTTCTGAACCAAAGCAGAATTTTTAGAAAGGACTGAATCTAAATTTATTTGAGAGGAGTCTGGACTTAGTCAAAGAAGAGGAAAGAGAGAAATGAAATTGGGGAAGAACAGGGAACAATGCAGGGATAAATGTGTACTGTCTTTACCTTTTTGCTTGAGGCAGGATCAGTCACAACATTTATTTGCTTTCCTGTTGTTGTTTTTTCATCATGCTACTGAGGAGAATTACAGAATGTAATTACAGAACAAAATTAATACTAGAAAACTCTGGAGTTCTTTATGCTTATATTAATGACTGGGTAAAGTAGATGCTGAATAGCATTCAACAGCAACCTCTTCCAAGAGAAAAGGGAAAATGCATATGTTTTTCTCCTCTAGGAGTGCTTTATTAGTGCAGTGTTTTTTGTGCTCTTCAGTGGTAGCAAACATTATTAATTATGAAGAGTGCTTGTTTTCCTTCAGTGTAGAAAATACCGGTCTGACATTAAAATTACCAGATTTAGTGTAGGCAAGGGCAAGTAATTTGATAAAATGAGGCAATATTTGTATGCCTTTGTTCCCTGATATTAAAATATTACTTCAGATTGGGAGGAATAATGACTTTATTTTTCTGAAAATGTGTCCTGCTTATTCAGAAAAATAGGCTTGTTACCTTATCTTCCAGGTCTCTGTACAATAAAATGTTTCTAGAAAGTCATGAAGCAACTTCCTAAGTGAATCAGTTACTCTGAAGGTTCATGGAGAAATTAATTTCTGGTAGCATTGCAGAAGAATGTACTGATTAGCAGTTCTCATCACACTGAGGGCGCCCTTCTGCTTGGTTCAAAACATCATTCTTTTTCTCCTTTCAAGGGATCCCTTTTGTCTTAATTAAAAATGGCTATTTGATGAATGATGTCACATTCATAAATAAATAAGTAAATATCCCTCAGCAATTAAGCCAGTTTCTCATTCACCTTTGAATAAAGCTGACTGGGATGTGGAGAATAATCTTCAGTATTTCCATAGCTGTGGCTGCAGTCCTTCAATGGAAGAGAATAATTTGAATAAATCACATCGGTGAAAAGTAAGGGTACCTGATTGAGTGCTGAAGATAACGTTCCCTTGCTAATCAGATTAATCCCACTTCCTTTAAGCACACAATCATAGAATGCTTTGTGTTGGCAAGGGCCTTAAAGATCATCTAGTTTCAACCCTATGGCCATGGAAAGGGATGCTACCCATTAGATGAGGTCCAATCTGGCCTTTAAAATTGTTTAATTCTGTATAAGAAGGCCATGAAGGAAAGCTTTTTGACTTACTGAATGCCAACTTCAAATTGCAAAAGCAGAAGAAAAGCACCACCCCAAAAGTCTGATATTCAGAGGACAATGTAACCACTAACCTGTGGGACTGGAAGTCCTCAGGTGAAACTTCTGTTTAGCATTTCCTGTTCTTCTGTTTCATGTTCAAGGACTTAAAGCCATGCAGCTTTAGTTAAATATTCTGTTGCTGTTGATTTTTTAGATGAATTTTGAGGATCCAAGATTACACTTTCTAGTGTATCAGACAAAGTATGTCATCTGGGACACTGAAACATCAGCACTGTATAGAATGTCCTGGAAGTCTCATCCACCAAGTAATTTGATCACAAAAGAATGTCTATTAAGGACATTAAACTCTGTTTTCCTTTGTTATTTAATCTTACTGCTTTGATAATGTGCTCTTGATTAACCAGTGTTTATTGCCATCCAGGAGCATATTTGCCCCTAGAAATATCCCTATAACATCAAGGAGACAGCAATTTTGTTCTTGTCATACTGCAATATTTGGAAGACACTGATTATTCTTAAGAACACAATTAAGAACACCAGACCCTCAGTTGCATAGGCATCCAGTATATGTTGTATTTTTACGGAGTAGCATCTTGTAAAACTGTTAGGCCTAAAGAAATTTATAACCATTTATTTCTTGAAATCAGATTTAAGACAAACTTCCCAGAAGAGGATGATACTAAGTAGTAAGTATGTCCATTTTTTAAGCAGACAGAGATTACTCCCAAACCCTGATTTATGAAGAATAAAAACCAGGATTCTTGTTTTTCTATTTTCTTTGTTTCAAAGACTGATTAGCAAGATAATTTTCTTTTGATGTTTGTAGCTTTTCAACCTTTCTAGAAAAAATAGGATACAGTGTTTGCATGGCACTTCTGACTTGGAAACACCTGGTTTTCATTTTCAAATTACATGAGAAGCTCTGGTCCTGTGTTTAATTTCAAATGAAATCTGTGTGGTGTAATGCAGAGCAGCACTGTTCTGGGTCCTGGTTACAAGGAGCACCTTAATTGAATTGACAAAAACACTCCCCGTTCTTCTCTTCCTCGCCAACTCCCCCAAGTTCAAAGTTATATTAGGAATGAAGAGTTGGAAAGAAATAAAATTAAATTAAATTAAGACAAATACCCTTTCTAAACAGCATGCTCCAAAGTGTCTGGATTAAAAAAACCTATAGCTTGAGCCTATCCTATGATACAGGTCAATCAGCTATGAATTCCACTGTGGAGGAAAAAAATTAGGAAAAAAGTGGGGAGAGTGCTCTAGAAAGTTCATGAATGGAACTGTTTATAAGTGTAAAATTAATGGATCTTCAGCTGCATGGATAAACCATGTACATCGGGTAATTTTTCAGCATACACCCCTCAGTGGACATGGTGGAACTGCAAAGGAAGGAAGCAATCCTTTTACTTTGTCTTCATTTTTGAAGATAGTGCAAGTTTTGAATACTCCTTTGAGACTAATTCCAACCACATGGATGGCTGCCTTTTTTCTAGTTGCTACCTTCAGACTGAGTTAGCCACCTTCTTGGGGATTTAACTGTCTCTGATGGCAACCTGTCCATCTAGATGTAGATAAAATCACCTAAATTCTGAATTTTCTACTGTCTTTCCACAATTCCCTGTTGCTGGTAAGATGACAATCACACTGTGTCTGGGAAAGAATAGTAGTACAATTTACCTTTTGCAGGTGAGGATTTGCAGAGTAAACTTCCAGAAGACAACCTGAAGTGCACACAAAGTACATCTGCTGCACAGTAGGAACATCTTGAAGCTGTTGAATAATTTTTAGTCTATGTGAGAATGTGGTCCTGTTGAAGTTGCAGTTGTTTCTACTGACAAAACAAATGTTGCCATTGTTCTCATCTGAGACAGACTGAAAAAGAAACTGAAAGAGAAATTTTGCTGTGTCCAAATATGATGAACAAAATCTGGACAATGGCATTCCCTTAAACTTTTGACTAATGGGTTGTTACTTTCTCAGAAACAAAAGGATTAGCTGTATCTTGACCCATCCAGCTCTGTTTACACACCACACAAGGTAACTTCCAAGTAAGCTTCACTTTCAGCTCTTTTTTCAGCTTGAAGTTTGTGTCCTAAGGTCACAAACCTTGGACACAAGGCTGTAGTGCAGGTTGGCCAAGCTGTGCACTGTGCAGATAATACAGTCATTCTAGTGATGAAAAATCAGGAAGTGAAATACTCTGCTGGGTGTGAGTTCTCTTGATTCTTAATCACTCTCATTGCTATCTGCACTAATGAAGTAGAAATTATTGCTATCTGCACTAATTAAGTAGAAATTAGGCAAGAATGTTTCTTGCCATACTGTACAGTGGCCAAACTAACAGCTCTTTCCTACAGCTCATCCATGTCCTGAGAAGGGCCCTAACCTCACTCTAAGGATGACACCTTTTTGATGATAGTTTTGTTCCAACTTGTCAGCATGCTTGGTATTGTGCTGCCACAGCATCTATGTGGCTGTTGGTGTTATGTCTGCATATTCTGGAGTGACTTGAACAGACATAATGCCATTGTCTGGTCATTTATAACTGTATTGGAGACACATCTGGAAATGTACTGGTAGGATGAGCTCTGGCCATTTGATATAGCTTAATGGATTTAGTCTATCTCTTTCAGCTGCAATAATTAACATCTCATTTGTTGTATTTGCAGTGATTAGTGGCTCCTAAACAGCTGGTAAAAATATCCAATACTTTGCATGTGAAAACTTACTGAAGCAATCAGCAAACAGCTGCAACATCCAGACTTCAAGGATGATAAAAGGTGTGGAGTGGAAGCCCTAGCAGAAGTAGCTGAGGTTGCTTGGTCTGTTCAGCCTGGAGAAGAAAGGGAGATTTCATTGCAGTTACAATTTCCTTGGAAGGGGAGGAAGAGGAGCAGGCACTGATCTCTTCTCTGTGGTGACAGTGACAGGACCTGAGGGAATGGCCTGAAGCTGTGTCAGGGGAGGTTTAAGTTGGGTATCAGGTAAAAGTTCTTCATCCAGAGGGTGGTTGGGTTCTGGGACAGGCTCCTGAGGCAAGTGGTCACAGCACCAGCCTGATAGAATTTAATAAGTGTGTGACTCTTAGGGTGCCCTGCAAAGAGCCAGAGTTGGACTCAATGATCCTGATGGGTCCCTTCCAACTCAGCATATTCTGTTATTCTATGATTCATTTATCAGTTTGATCAGACAGAAACATAAGTTGTCCCTTCTGAGACTTTTTCTTACTCTCTGGTCCCTTTCATCCATCCATCTACGTGGAAGTACACTGGCCACTACTGTTTAGCACATAAAACAACTTCAGGTTGCTCTCTTATAACCTTGTTTGTGGTTACAGGATGTGTTCCTGTAACACATGTGAAAGGCAAATCAGTCAGGGTATGAGCTGAAGCCTTGTCTATGCTGCTTTTCTTTGTTCTCATTACTTCCTTACCTTGTATCAGAGAGCAGGCTACTTCCCTTCAACCACTCATTTTGGCTTCGATGACACATGAAATTGGAAGACCTTTGACCTGTATTACTAAAAATAACTAAATTTGTACTTGAAAAAAATAAATTATAGGTCTTACATGATCTGCTTTTGGGGGGCAAGAAAGAAAATTCCAGTATTTGAGAAAACACTTTAGTAGGTGAGCATAGAAATTCCCCTCTAACCTGTCAGAGCAAAACATCTTCACTCTTTTAAATGTGATTTTGTTTTTTTGTAATGTGACCAAGCTATTAAACTTGTTAGAGATCATGGCAGATGGCATGTGTCATATGAATTTGAGCAAATGTTATTGAGTCATAAAAAAATAATTGAAAACTCTAGCTCTTAGCTGCATAGGCAAGCAAGAATTTTAACATAGGGAAATGCTATAAATCTTTTTGTGCATTTATAAACCCTCTCTATAAGCACTGGGTCTTGGTGTCAGAGGCCTTCTGAGGAAAAACAGATTTCTCAAAGGCAAGAGGGGGCTATTCTTCAGAAAAACTGTGGTTTAGAGAAATTCCCAAAAATCACATAATGAGAAATGCTTTGGTTTTTTGTAACTCAGTTATTTTCCTTTCATGCTAAGAAGTTCCAGATACCTGAAATGAGATGATTTTCTCTATTCCTTAGCCTCTATTTTACATTGCATATGAAATGTTCTCTAAACTCTATAAAGATTTGTTCCCAATTTTGAGCCCCTTTACACTGACACCAGACACCATGATCTGCCCTCCAGCCTAAGGCTGAATAATGCGGTGGCGGCTTCATGGGTGGAGCCACGAAATACCCAGCAGACTCCCTGTGTGTGTGCTGGGCCACCCACGAGGAGATTAATACATGAGCAACCCTTCAGACTGCAAGAAACAGCTCCTTGTAGGACTTTCAGAGCTGCAACACACAGACATGGAAATGTTGTCAAGGGCGAAGTATGTGACTTGCACCCCATCAAAGGCACACAAATGCAGGTCCTGAAACACTTCCATGTCAAGCATCTTCCACCAAGAGCCTCATCTATTGAGGCAAGTAAATGCTGGCATCCACTTAACAAAGGGTGGTCTACTTGGATATGCCTGCAGGCTGGCCATGGACAAGGATGTCCTTGCAGAATGGCCACGAAAAACATGTAAGCAAATGTCCCCATGCAGTCGCAGTCCCTTGGGCAGGGATGAGCTGTCAGATTTCAGGCCCCATCCATGTGTACAAATTGATAACTGTATTTTTTTTAAATAGTTCTGTTTTGGAGATGTCATGGTTTAACCGCTGCCAGAAACTAAGTACCACACAGCCACTTGCTCACTCCAGCACCAGCAGGATGGTGGTGATATAAAAAAAAGTGAGAAAACTTTTGGGTTGAGATAAATCATAGTTTAATTTTGAAAGCAGAAGCTGCACACAAGCAAAGCAAAAAAAGTTAGTTCACTGATTCCCATGAGCAGATGGATATTCGGCCATCTCCAGGAGAGCAGGACCTCATCATGCAAGCAGTTACATGGGCAGACAAACACCATCCCTCCAAACATCCTCACAGTCCTTCTTCTGCCCCTGATACCATAGAGTACAGGATATCCCTTGGGTCTGTTGGGGTCAGCAGTCCCAGCTGGTTGCCTCCCAACTTCTTGTGTGCCCCCAGCCTGCTTGCTGGGAGGGTGATAAAAGAGGCAGCAAAGGCCTTGGCTCTGTGTAAGCGCTGCTCAGCAATAACAAAAACATTCCCGTACTATCAACACTGTTTTCAGCACAAATCCAAAACATAGTCCCATACCAGCTACTGTGAAGAAAATTAACTCTATCACAGCCAAAACCAGCACTTCATTTCTTGAAGTTAAAGCTATTGCTGAAGTGGTATGACTGCAATCTGTGTCAGGGCTCTGCTCCATCTCCCTTTACACTGACTGCATTGTCATATCAGAGGCACCATTTCTATAGCACCACTTCTGATTTAATATATTCCTATGACTACTAATTAGGAAGTCAGGGAAGGAGAAAGTTGCACCAAATCTTAATCATAAAAATTAGAATCGTTTTCATCAAGTCCCTTACGGTAGCCTACCAGACATCAAGGTTCACAAGAAAATTCAGGTCTCAATTTCAACTTTTTCATTATAACACCTGTTCAAATCTACTCTTCTTCCTGAGGGGAGAAGGTTCCTAAAAGGCAAGAGTTCCAAAACTTCTTCTCAAGGCTAATAGTTTGAGAATTACCATCCACACTTTAGTCTGCAGACATAAATATTTTAAAAATCACCTGAACATTTGGAAGGAAGTTCTGCTTACTTATTTCAAGTCAGCAGTTTTTAAAAAAAGTGTCATTAAAGGGTGCTTTAAAAGGTTAATTTAACAACTTCAGAGTTTCACACAGTTGTTTCCCTACTGAATCAAAATATGTTTCTAATTTTCTATTTCCCACCATTTGACAGATTTCATGCCATTACTCTCATCTTGGATGCATTGTGCATGTGTTTGCATGTGCATGTGCACCTGAACCTACAAACTTATAAGTAAACTAAAATTGGCAAAACAGCAAAGTGGAGATACTATGTGAAATGATAGCATAAAGTCCTATCCATTTGCCTTTGAAACAGTCAGAAGAGATATTTTGGTCTCTACATGCCAAGTGGAGTCAGTCAAAAAGGTGTTTAAACAATTTAACATCTAAATGCAACTTCTTGGAAAACAGAGGAGTCTGGATAAGGCTGGCTGGGTTCCACTAGGCTACACACAATGCAGCCAGTGTATGTTTCCAGGAATGCTGGAAACTAGATCTCAATGCCCTGCTGTTTGCCTACATCTCTCTTGGTGGCCCCATGCAAACACTTACAGCACTGCATGGCCATGAACCTGGCACTGCTGTGTGTTTTAGGAAGTGTGGAAGACATGGAGAAGGTAGAAAGTTTATTAAGAATTGCCTGCTCTCTTTACCTTTGTCATAGGGACAGTGGGTACTGTCACTACAGGTAGAGTGAGTTGCGTCTGACTCTTCAATACATGATGGCATGTCTTTTATTATTTTTCATTTTCTTTTCTTTAATTAAAAGTGAGTCTCTACAAAGGCTGGATGAGATATGGAGCCTTTGAACATAAGAGAGTGCAATACCATCCTTACAAGGGCAGACCACTCCAGCTCTATACTTCCTGTTCTCTGAGAATTTATTTGCTAATAGCCTATAAATAAACATGCTTTCCACTAACTCAGCTTCCAAGAAGTCCTCAGGAACCTGTTAGTCATTGTATCCCAAATCATCTGCTCAGAAAGAAAGGTGCATTACTCATAGATGACCAGTTTCAATGTCAACGGTAATGAAATATACTTAAGAAGCTCTAATTTAAAGTCAAATTTATCACTAAGTAGTCAGAAGACTAATTTTGTGATATGTAAAAATAATGACTTATTCTAGAAAAGACAGCAGGATGTAGCTCGCTATTATTTATTTTAACAAGCATAGAGGAGGGATGGGGGAACTGCTCATTACAGTTAGAGGCCCATTAGTAAACATTTTCCTTGCTTTTGTACTTTCTTTTTTTCCTCACAAGGAAATGTGGGAACAGGCAGAGGTTCTCTGGTTTTAGGCCTATTTCTCCCTCAAGAGGTTTACCCTGAGCAAGCTCTTATAAGCTGAATGCTCAGATTGGCAGAGGATTGCATGGCACCTGGCTGCTCCTGGTCTCAGGATACCAGCTCAGTGTCTTCCATCCAAAAATGTACACTCCTCTACTTTGGTCTGTGTCCACTTTTTGGATTCTTCCTAAAAACTGACAATCAACCTGAGTAAAAGAAAAGAATATGCTTAGTTCTTGTGAATGTGTTTTCCATTTGGAGCTAATTCCAGTACTTATTAAACCAGTCTTCATAGATGGCTTTTAAATATTAAGTAATATAAACAGGTTGTGAATGGGATTTTCTTTTTGGATAGATGATTCTTCAGAAACCAAATTATCTTTTGATTCGTATCAAACTAATGCATACCACTAGTATTGATGTGTAATGCTGCACAAGAAAAGAACTGAACTAAATTCTGAAATCTCATCTAGTCTCTGGACCAGAAAAGTGCTTAGGTCTGTGCTTAGTTACCAGGGATTATGATGCTTAAAACTTCTGTCTTGCAATTGAAAATCATAGGTTTGATGAAATGGAAGTTTCACTGCTATATGAGGAATTTTTTTTAAAGGAATAGGGATGTCTTCAGACAATAAAATCTGGTTTTTAAAATGTTGTTGGCTTCACCAGCACTGTATTTCTGAATGACATTGTTCCCAGCTAGCTTGCAGTTGCTGTCCCTCTTATCTTCATACCTTCAAAGTTAACCACATTCAGGTAACTTGACCTGGAATTCTGTTGTCTGATGAGCAGTGAATTGCTTTAGTGGTTTGGTTTAGACTTTAAATATTAACCATGGTCTACATGGATTACCAAATATTTAACCACAAAACAATACATGCTCCATTCCCTATGTCTCAAGCAGTGGATACCTGCAAAGTCTGTGTAATTCAGCTGAGCCTGCAAAGAAGTGAAACTCTGGGTATTTTGTGATTCTCCTTCTGATGCCATGTCCCTGTAAGTAAGCCATGTGCTGTACAAACTTATTGGCAGCAATGATTTGGAAAGACACGGAGGGACAAAAGGTGGATTGGATTGGCTGGATAGCTCTGTCAGTACAGAGAAAGTCTCTCTTCCTCCCTCCAGGCGGGTGCTGCCAATGGAGAAACTGTTCCAGAGGTTCCCACATTTTGAAGAGGATGTACTCCCTGCATGTAGGGATCATTATCTCATGTATTAGGAATAAGCATTCCTCTGCTCAAGAGAGAGGATACAGTGAGTACACACCATGGGCCACTCTATGGTTTTGCCTGCATGACCATGGAGAGGAAATGATGAAGGGTTATGGAACATCTTCTTTGACCCTGGAGGCATGGATACATGAGTTGCAGGGAAAACCAATCACAAAACAGTCTTCTCCAAGGAAAATTGCTGCTCTGGTTTCCAGTGTGCAGTTCCCAAACAGACAGGAAGGGCAGGTCTTATTTCTGATCTTAATAAAGAGAGACTTCTGATTTGTATTTACAAGAAGCAAATAATTAATACTGACCAGGATTTAGATGGGCCTTGCCTTCAGCCAGGTGGAGAAAAGTGACAGCCAGGTGTACTGGACTGTGTGGATTTGATGGCCTGTCACAGCAGCCCCACAGGAATACAAGACTTTAGTAGATACTGGTGCAGTGCAAAGTGTATCCTAATGCCATCAGACTATGCAGAGACAGAGCCCTCTTGTGACAAGGGGATCCAAGCAGCTGACTTTATGGGAGTCTGGAGTCAGCTTGATTGGGAATGAGTGGCAAAAGCAATCCCTTGTCACTGGACCAGAGGTATCCTTGTCATCGACTATCTTGCGCCTTGGAGGCTGAAGAAATTAGGCATCTGTCTACCTTGCCTGGTCTCTGAGAGGACTCTCCTGTTGTGGGGGTGCTGAAGAGCAGCAGGTGCCGGCCACCACCACAGCGGTGCATGGGAGGTAATAGGGCTCCAATGGAGACTCTGCAATTCCTACCCATGAGGTGTTTTGCTGGCTGGAGAGCCGAGGAGTGATCAGCAGGACCTGCTTACCCCTTAGCAGCCCCACATGGCAAGTGTGAAAGTCTAATGGGGAGGGAGACTAAGAGTAGATTATTGTGGCCTGAGTGAATGCCACCTCTGAGTGCTGCCACAGCCAACACTTGGAGCTTCAATGCGAACGCCAGTCAAAGGCAGCCAAGTGGTGCCACCACTGACATTGCTGACGTGATTTCTCAACCCCTCTGGCAGCAGAGGGCAGGCCTCAGTTTGTTTTCACTTGGAGGGATGTCCACTAGACCTGGAACTGACCTTGCCAGGGATGGAAACACAGTCCCATCTGCCATGGACTGATCCAGACTGCCATGGAACAGGGTAAAGCAGCACACCTGGAATATATTGATGATATCTTTGTTTGGAGGAATACTGCAGGCAAGGTTTTCGAAAAGAAAAATGGGGAAGAAAATGGTCTGACTTTGTTGTAAACAAAAGTGACATCAAGTGACCTACACAGTTAATCTAGTTTTTAGGAGTAAGATGGCAAGATGGAAGTCATGTTCCAGTGGATGAGATATAGTAGATAACAGCAGTCTTTTCACCAACTAGAAAACAGGAAACAAGCTTTCTTAGGCATTGTGGGGGGTTTTGGAGGGTGCAAACCCTAAATTACAGTCTGAGTGTGGCCCTCTTTGTCAAGAAACTGGAAAGAAAATCAGTTTTCACATGGGACTCTGAGCAACAGCAAGAATTTGAATAAACTCAGTTTATTCAAATTTGAATAAACTCACCCACTTCAGTGAGTGATCATTCAATATTTATGGGTTGTAAACAGTATGTTCTCCACTGCAGCTGGGGATGGTATTTCCTGGAGCCTCTGACAGAAAGTAGCAGGGAAAACTCAAGGTCAACTCTTAGGGCTTTGGAGCTAAGCCTACAGAAGATCTGAAGCCCATTATAGTCCAGCTGAAAAGGAGATACTGGAAGCTTACAAAGGGTTTCAAGCTGCTCTGGAAGTGATGGGCACTGAAGCACAGCTTCTCAAGTCACCCTGATTGCCCATGCTGGGCTGGGCGACCAAAGGAAGGGTCTTGCTACGCACCACGCAGCTGATGCGACGTGGAGTGAGTTGCACTTGTCGCACAGCGAGCTCAGATAGGAAACCCCTGTCATTCAGGTCCTTGAGCAAAAGCAATATCGAGGTGGGCCTGCCTTGGCCTGAGACAGGGATAATGCAGGCTGCTTTCCCCAGCATATTTTTTATGTTCAATGCATCCCCTTATACAGTACATAAAAGTTTTAATTGGACAGGGGCAGCCTGACTAGTAATCCCCTAATGCTGACAAACAAGGTGGGTTTTGTTCTTCCCTTTATTTGCATGGCTTGTTTTTAATGGATTTTATGTCTCTTTTCTTTTTGTTATTTTCCTTTCTATTAGTGTTGTTGTTGCTTAAGCTGTACTTACCTCAAACCACAACTTTTCCTGCTTTTACCATTTTGATTCTCTCCCCCATTCCAACAGAAGGCTAGTGATTGAGTGGCTGTGTGGTAATTGCTGTCTGGGATTAAAGCATGACATTGGCATGGGTTCAAAGAAATTTTTCAGACCAGTGGGCCATCCCATCTCATATCCTGTCCTTGGCACTTGTAGTTGCTCTAGAGGAAGTTTAAGAAAACCATGCAGTATAGTTACAGAATAAGCAAGGATTATTTTTGCTGTGTTACACAGTCACATTTATAATTAATAAACTTAAATACTAGAATTTCTTTCTTCCAAATGTTGCATTCTTTTACTGAGACTTGATAATTGTGCTCTTCCAGTTTTCTTTAATTTTTATCTAAAAATTTTCAAATATACTGCCAAAGTTCATGAAAAGTTCAGAAAAGATTTTCTCCTCTGTAATGCAAAACCTGCCAGAAAGTCAATTATGTCAAACCACTACTATTATTTCCTCATCTACCATGTTTTTTATCTGGGAAACCTTCCATGAAATTTTCTTTAACTCTGAATTCCTCCAAAAAAAAAAAAAAAAAAAGAATAGAAAAAGAATTCCTTGAAAACTTAATGGAAATAGGTCTTACCTTTATTTTCTTCAAAAAAAGAGAAATACATTTAAGGGAAGGCGTTTGAGCAGGTTCTTGTTCAGAGGCATTCTACCCTTTGTAAAACTACATGGAGTTAATCAACTCTATGGTTCTTCTGATGTATTGGCACATGCTTTTGCTTCCCATTTAATTTCTTCACTAAAAAAATACAGTTCTCTCTCTGTGCAGATAACTTTTATTTCTTTTCATCTGAATATACCTCAGAAAGAAGGGTTTTCAGACAGCTCTACAGAGGTCTACAGGTTCAAATAGGCAAACAAATAAGACCACAAGTGTAAAGAGTCAGAAAACAAACAAACAAACAAACAAACAAAAAAACCAAACCACCAAGCACCCTACCAAAAAAACCCCACCAAAACAACCCAAACCAACCAAATAAATAAACTAAACAACAACAAAACAAAACAAAAGTCATTTCAGGGCATGTATGGTATTAAGAATGCTTTAAGAAATTTATATACTTTCATTAATCATTGTTCAGGCCTTCATGTGTTTAATTTTCTCATGTATAGTTGAAGACAAAAGCTATTAATAATGAAATTATTTCTCGTGGTGGTTGATGCTGAGCATAGCACTGGCTTTCCAAGTTCAGCCTAACTTTCTCCTTTGTTCCATGACCCATCCTTTTGTCCCCTCTCCTCTAGTGCTTTATAGATGTGCTTTTGATGCGATAATAATGATTTTCTTTTTTGATTGGTCTATACTCTTAATAACTCATACATACCACTGAGATTTGATATAAACTCAAAACTAGAGATCAATCCTCATTCCATAATGGAATGTTATTGACTGTGTATGAAATAAATACAGAGGATAAAGCACCAAGAATACAGAGATTTTTTTTTGGTACTTTTCAGTAGATGTTTAGAGGACTGTTTTAAGCCAGATGCTTGTGTTTACCATTATCAGCCTCCCTCTATTTTTCTCATGTTTGTTACCAAAATTTTTCTGTACTATAATACTTAGTATAAACCTGTGGGAAGGGGAATAAAAAAGAACAGAGAGACAGACTGAGTTCTAGGTGTCTGAAACACCAATGAATATGAATATTAATTTATTTTTACATGCTGGTATGTAGATTTAGAAGCTTGAAGTGATAATCACTTGAAATAATGCATCAAGTTTAGCTTACAAGAGTAAGCTAAACCTTTGTCATACAAGAGTATGAAAAAAAAACCACTCCTTAACAATATTAATTCCTCTACAAAAAACAAGTAGGAGGAGACATAAATTAGAGCCTGAAGAACTGTAGACATGTTCAGAGCTTCATTTAATGTTTGATTAAATCAGTTTAGCACCCTGTTGCTTATGAGAGACATATTCTGTCTACTACTGGAATTTCCATACAGCTGTGGGATGGCTATTGCAGGATAAAGACAATCCCGTGGTGCACTGGAACCATGGGACAACCTCTTTCTGCATCCAATGTAAGGGTCTGTGTGAAAGAGATGTAAATAGGCTCAGGTGTGTATTACTGACCTGTCCCAAGAAAGCAAGACTAGATCAGGCCACTTTTCTGTGCCTTCTTGGCTAAGCCTAGTGAGAGCCCTTTTGAGACTAGTCAAATTCCAGGAGAGCAGTGTTGCATGAAGAGGAGCTTCCTTTTTCTCATCTCTGGGTGTATGTTGGAATTAGTTAACAAGGAGGAGAAAGGCAAAAGTGCTTACCATATGAGACTATTCAGCCAGCCTACAGAAGAAAGAAGCCTTCTTCTAAAATCCCTGTTCGGCCTGGGGTCATCACTTGGAGGGTTGATCTGATACTGGGAACCAAACTAAGATGTAATATCTGTCACCAGCCAGACATAGCTAAACTCTGATTTCTACATGCACAACCGAAGCTTGGCAATGATCTATTCTTCAGGACAAAAGGACACCTCTGCTGCCTACAGCTTCACTGGAAGACATGGAACAAGAGCTAGCAGACAAAATTCTGGGTTTGTTTCCCCTCCTGGGGGCTGGCATGAGTTTTCACACTTGTATTCCCAAAAAATTGTAATGGAATATACCATCTATTCTATTTTGCACGTGTACTGGTGATTTTGCTCATGTGCTAGTGATTTTGTAGAGGCACGTATTTGTCCATTGTGTCAGCTTATTCAGTTTTGCCTTTTTGGGATGGAAAATACTGATTACATGAATGGCTGGGGCAGAAATTGCAAGAGAGGGCTACAGCTGTTTGTCATCTACAGGCCATCTATTGGTGTGTGCTGCAGTTGCACATGGTGCATGCTGGATCAGAAGTCTGGCAGAGGCATTGCCACATCCATATGCATGGATGTCTGTCGAGGCATGGATGCTCTCTGAGATTTACTGCTTCTGCAAATACTAAGTTTCTCAGGCACCTTGGGCTTACTCACTTTGTCAGGGTAAATAAAAGATATATTCCCAAGGTCAAAACCAGCAGGAACACTTGTTTCAGATGTATGGGGTGAGGAAAAATTTCCTTCCCTTGTAGTGTGGCTTGCAGATCACTTTCTCAGATGCTCACCTTAATCCTGTGTTCCTGGAGGGTCCCAGGGTTTTGATCTTGCTCCAGTCCTCCTCTGATATGACTATGTGATTTGAGGCTGTTGGTTCTGAATTACCTTCTTTTATTTATTTTGGGAGAATGTAATTTATGACTTTTTAGTATGAAGGAAATATTGGCAAATTCTCTTTCCAGAAGGAATGTCTAGCTCACGGTTCCTTCTTGGTTGCATGAAATGAAACTTATTCAAGAAGGCAAGTCCTTACACACTTGAATTCCTATACTGCTGGCTATATCTATCAATAGAAAACTCCTCCTAAGACATGTTCTAAAATTCTTGTGGAACTTGAGAGAAAGGTTTCATTCTTTCCTCGTAACTCCTGCAAGTCATTCCAATGAAAACCAGGAATTTGAGAAGGTGTGCACAACCCACAAGGTTGTGCATTTGAAAGTGGCTGATCGTGCCACGAGACTCTTGTGGGAGAAATTACCTTACAAAATGTATCAATTCTATAGAATTATTGACCAGAGGTGTATAAAATAGTAAGTGAACATTCATTCAGATTATTCTGTATGCTGGAATGGCAAGTTTTTGTTCACCCTGCTTTGAAATCCAAATAACTGGATAATCCAATAGTTGTCCAACAAGATAAATTCTTCATGCTGGTTGTGGTGCTGAATTAGGATTATAACTGAGGTAGTATTCTAGCACTGACTAGGAAAGAAAAAGCCCAAATTTGGCTGGAGGGGAAAGAATTTCTTTGAAGTAAGGGAAGCTCATTAAACCCCTGTGCTCTTTAACTGCAAATTTGTTATTGTATATGAGCAGCCTGCCAGCAAAGTTCAGTGTGTAATGTTCCTTCAATCCATCAGGTTTACATCTCCTCCTGTGAAAATATAGTTGGGCAGTGGTCTGCTCCTTGTGGCCTTTGCATACGCTTCCTTTGTGACACTGATGTGGTAGGGCCCAGCACAAGTGAGCTATTGTCCTTGCTTGCTGGACAAGTCCTTCCCATCAGAGCATGGCAACGTGTTCTGCTGGCTGCCAAAACTCCCCTTCCCCCACTCCTCCTCTCCCCCTGATTAAAAACAAAGAGCGCCAGGACTCGGTGTTTTCATAACTTTTGGGACCTCTTGCGTGGAGAGGAAGGGGGACGGAGGGTGGGAGCAGAGCAGCCGCAGCCCGCGGGTTCGCGCCTGTGGATTTGCGCCTTGCAGCTTCCCTCACTGGGTACGTCTGAACAAGCTGGAGCTGCCGTGCCAGTTTTTCCATCTAGGAGAAGTGTCCGCTCCTCCATGGAAGTGTCCAGGCGTGGAAGCAGCTGGGGAGTCAGGGAGAGCGGGTGCCAGGAGACTGCTGGGGTCACAGACTGTCTGTGAAGCACACAGCAAGTTTGGTGCTAACACTGTTTTATGTTTCTGAGTTGAGAGACTGAAAACCCAGAGGATCTAGACCTTCCTAGTCCTCTAAACTTGCAGATCAGTGTGGATACTGGATGAAATCTTAGCTGCTCTATAATTTCAATGAAACCAGAGTTTTAATTTGTAAGGGGTGAATAAAACTAAGGAAATAGTTGTGGTTTTGTGACTATTAAAAGTGCATTCATTGTTTGACTTACTAGACTTCCTAAATCTGTAAGAGTACAAAAACAGAAGCTTTTATTTTACTACTAGGCCAGATAGTACACAGCCGACTGCAGAGATCTAAACCCATAGCTAGCAAACAGCATGCACCTGAGGTGTTTCTCATGTTCTTTTCTAAAAGTTTATTTCAGTTTCCTCATCCACTCTTGCTACTTCTCCAGGTACTTTGCAAAGTCAAAAAAATATTCTCTTTACAAACACGTTCTACCTGATTCCTCACTATGCATATAAAGATACAGCATATTTAGAATAAATATTAGGAAAAAAGAAAGTGTGAAAAATAAATGTTGTCCAATTTGCAAACACATATATTTGAACAAATATTAATAGACTTTTTCACAAGTTTTCAAATTTTACTTTTGCCATCTCTAATTAGCTTCTCTAAAGGGCAGTTATCTTTCTGTAAAATGTTGAAGTGTCTTTAGGAAATACATTACTACAGTATGCTACTTTGCATAATATATACTGTCAAAACAGTACTCTGCTTTTTAAATTGTTTTGTTCTTGCCAAATGTCTGAAAACAATTTCAAGTTCATCAGAGAAGAAATTGTCACTGTTTTTTGGGAGTCAGTTTAATGGATTAATTTGTAACAGACATCTGAGATTCCTTAATTTCTGCACCTCATGTTGAAATATAAGTAGGTATTTTCTAAAAGTCCTGTGTATTTCTATAGAAGCATGTGTGCCAAAACTGGCTATTGTACTGCAAATATCATGAACCGCACCACAGTCTCATCCAAAAATTGAAGGCCTAGCATTTTGCCATCCTGTGAAGGAGCAGATTGAGGTTTTGCTAACATTGCCTTGAGATTGAAAAAATGTTATGTAAAGAAATTTAATTTGAGTATAACCTGAGAGCAAGTTTGGAGCTTTTGATATTTTGTCATTCATTCATTGCACAGTCACTGCTTGGTGTAAGTTAACAAATATATAACACGATGACATCACACCAAAACCCCGAGTTGAGAGCCTAGTTCCTTCTAAAGCCACTGTAGAAACAAAACATTGAAGCAGGACTGTGTAGCTTCTTTACTTTAGCTTTATGAGACCTGCACTTTTAATTCAGGTCTGTCTTTGTGAAGATGAAGTCTGTGAAACAGGACAGGGCTGCCCTGGTACCTCATGACTCATCTGATTTCAAAAGGCAAGGAGCCCAGTGTAGTAACCACTAGTTCACTCACTCTGTATTTACTAACATGCATTAATCTCATAAATTGAGTTGTCTATTTTGTAGGAAACAAAAAATTTTTATAAAAGAATTAGCTGTATAAATAGTCCATCTCCAGTGCGGCAAATAGCCTTCTATAAAACCCAAGCTGTATTTCTAACCCTGAGATTTTTTTATTGCTCTCAAATAATTGCCAGACAATGTCCTTCATTTTATGTGGTCCCAGGGACTAGGAAACAGATTCCAGTGAGAAAGTTTCTCCCCTTCCTACTATTGAAAATATAGAATCTAACTATAGAGTTGAAGTAAAAATAGTAACATTGCAAGTGCCATGAATATGGTCATTCTCTGTGAATGAATGTAACTATGTTTTCTTTGTGGCACAAGAGCAAGTGATCAGTGTTTAGTGTGCTATGTCCATAATGGCTACATTTATTTCCTGTGTTGTGGGCTGTGTTACGTCAGGTGTTTGCAGAGGAAAGAAAGCCTTAAAAATAAAAAAGAAATTACAAATAAAAATGGTAAGTGCTGGCATGGAGCAAAAAGGAACAAACCATTTTGACATGGTATTTTACATCTCAGCATAGATAATTTTGTAAGCTGCAGGTAGAGTTTTAACTAAAACTTGAAAAATTCACAAATTCTGTCCTTGTTCTCTGTAGTGCAAATTCAGAATGATCATTTATTGTCAATGAAACTGCTGTGACATTTGCATTAAGAAAATTATTTGTAGTGACCAACATGCTAGTAGGCCTATTAAATTTCCAACAACTCGTAAAGTTCCACTGGGATTACAAGTGGATTGTGATGAAGTTTGTTTCTTTCTTTTTTTGTCGTGTCCAAGGCCTGGGATTTTTTCGTTCCCTCTTGCCATCAGTCACTGGGGCCATGCAGAGTGGTGGCAGGCAGTGTGTGAACGCCAGACCACTGTGGGTTCAGCCACAGCCATGCCTCGTGTGGCTGTGTGCTCTGCCAGCTGTGGGAGAGGCAGCTGTGGGGGGTACGCCATGGTTCCTCTGGTTTTTGCAGAAAGTCACACCCTGCTTTTCTGGGACCACTTTGCCAAGCCCTGAGTCCTTTACTATAAGCAACACAGGCATGCAGAGATTACTTTAAGTGAGAAAAGATGGGAAATGAGAAAAGACTCTGGGTGATAGTGTGAGAGGGTTTGTCAAGTCTGAGGTTGCCAGTGACATTCAGTCTGAAGGATTTATCAGCATGCTAGGCTGCACCTCAGCCACCTACTCGAGGAAATCTTTTCAGTTTAGGTGGCCTAATCTGCTAGCCTCTGGATTTGCAGGCTTATAGGTTGCCTTGAAATGGCATTATGCCAGAGGGTGATTATGTTGCTGAGGAGACTTCTCCAGAGGTTTCCTGGAAGATGGTGAGTGTTCTGCTTTCATCTCTGTGAGGCACAGCACTTGGTGGGTGCATGAAATAGAGGATTTGCAAAGATAGTCACTCTAACACACCAGCAAACATTTCTACCCTACAATATAGCTTTTTCTACCTTCTGGTGTTTTAAGACAAGATTTTCACACTCAAAAGCCATGCAGTATTTATACTGCATTTGAGCAAACAAAACCATAACATTTTCCACATTATCAGAAAGGCAGAGCTGGGACTAAAAGGTCTGCTCAGTGCATCTTATTGAAGCATTATGGATAAAAGACATAGAGAACAAGGCAAAAAATAGAAGTGAAGGTAATTATAATTATATCATTCAGTATGCTTTTACCATGCATCTCCATCTCCTTATATTGACAGTCAATGATTTATTTTTGAAGATAACAACCTGTTCCTTATGAAAAGATAAAACAGAATGAACTTCTTAGGTCAGAGGAGGGGGAAAGGGGTTGTAATAGAGAATGAATAAAAAATGTGCAGGGCAAAGTAGGTCATTCTGGTGTCCTCTTTAAATAATACATAATGTTGGGGTCAGTTAAATTGAAGGGTGGAAAAAGCATGAAATTACATAAACTGAAAGTATGAAATGGTACCATGAAGTTAGCCTTTGAATCTTGCTGCTGCAAGCATTGCTGTGAAAACAAGCATTGCAGATTTGAAAAGAGTCTGATATTACCATGAAAAAAGGAAGCATCCATCATCATTGCAAAATGGGATAAAATTTCCATGACAGCATTCTTCATGTTTGAGAGTGTAAATTCCTTAGGTTAAGGAACTAAGAAAGGTTAAGAAAACTGCCAGGGGATGCCAGGTATCTCAAAGCATGTCAAGAGCTCTGTGGCTTGGCAGTGTTTGGTAGAGCCTGTGCAAGGTCCCAGACCAAAGTGATACTGTTCTGAGAAGGAAACTGATAGTCCTGGGCTTGGTTTTCTCATTCCCCAAAGTGCCTGATTTTAATTCTTGTCCAGTCTTGTAGGCCCTTGATATTGTGTGTGAGCTGGAGAAGTGATTTGTTCTGTGGCCAACTGTGCTTTCTGAGCCCGCTGAGGATCTGAGGGATAAATTCCTGCAGCCACATCTCTCTTTTTAGGGAGCAGAATCTCACCCGCATTCAGCCCCTTATTCTGTCCTGAAGCTTTGGATTCAGACTGTGTTCACCACTTAAGTCAGTCATGGCAGGTTTGACTCACTGGTTGTGACAGCATAGCATTTATTCCTTATGAATATCACATTCATGTCTGTGTTGAAATCCAGAGATTTTGGATTTGCTTATTTTTTTCCCCCCTTTTTTTTCCCCTCCCTCTCTCTTGATGTTTAAGACTTCCAGCTGGTCAGCTTTTCTTTAAAAAGAACTTTATTTGCCAGCATTGTGATGAGGATTGCCCTTCCAGTCTGAAGGTACTGGGATGCTGTGGGAGAAAGAACAGGTCTTGAAGAGCATAATGTGCAGTTTTGAAGTGCTCTGTGCGTGTTCCACATTTGTCTATTTCATCTCTCCACTGCAGACTCACATCTGTCTGCCCTCTGGCTCACCTCACCCGCAGCTCCCTTCCAGGAGGAGAATGGTGATTTCATTTGGAGCGCACCAGTCAGTGTGCTGCACAGGCACTGCACACAGGGCTTCGCTCCCCAAAGCTTGTGTACCTGCCGGGCCTGAAAATCCAGCTTCATTTTTTTTTTCCTTCTTATTAAAGGCTTACTGCGTCAGGTAAATCCCTGGCAAAGGCACTTTGATAATGAAGAGTAAATATATGAAGTTAAAATAAAACCTGACTATATGTAATATAATGTCTAATAACTTATCCATATCTGTGCAGGGAGTCACCCCCATGGTGGGCATGTGTGGCATGGTGGGCATCCTATGTCTGATGTCCACACTGTCTCCTCCTTCAAGATCTTATAAATACCTCATAAATTGAGGTATTTATGATACTATGCAGGCAGGAGGTGGCTTGTGTCTGCTGTATTACCTTTGTGAAATTATTTTTCCTTCTATTTCCCAATACAAAGCATGGTAGTCTGGTAATTTATTTCACAGATTCCTGGAGATGACCCATAATTACCTCCCTCTTCTCATCAGTGACAGACCTGTAGCTTCCTCAGAACTGAAGGTAAATGGTCATATATCAAAGTACTATAGTATGAATTTGATTTTTTCTTTTCCATGGTAGCCCGAAAATGGGCTTGCTTTTCTAGCTTTCAAATTTAGCATCCAAACTCTGAAGCACTAAGATATCTGGGGTCAGTGTTAGAATTATCATTATGGATGCTACTTATCTGTGGCAAATTGATTTGTTTTAGGCTCGTTGTCTTCCTAGGGATGAATCTTCCCCTGCTTGCTTTTGATTATTACATTTTTAGACCATTTCTTACTATGCTAAAATAGGAGTCTGTAGCCTGTTTTTCACACAATGCATGGTGATTACTTCTCAACACAAACTTTTGCAGCATGAAAGTTTAGTACAGGGTCTTTACTGAATTAAATCTACATATCTGTTACTAAGATGTAGTTGAGATAGTGTATTTCTAAATGAAAGAGAATACATTCTTACAGTCAGAGCTTTCTAGTCTGAGAAGTGCTGTAGCTCTTTCATTCTGGCTTTACTCTAAAAAGTTGAGAATGGACAGAGAGAGATACCTAAATCTAATTGTGATGGTCTTCACATTTTTTGTTGTTATTGGCTCATAGAATAAAAATTACTTGGGAGCAAAATGCAAGCATGATGGAAACCTCTATTCACAGAGTAACTTCTTCCAGACATCTGATTCATGTTCTTAATTTTATTTTACTTTTTTTTTTTTTTAATTTTCTCTTTTTAGTAGGCGGATGGCTGATCAAATGTTTCTGGATGTACAACCTTTGGGGTGACTCTGTCAGTTCAGTGGGCAAACCCTTGAGTCTTTTTGTGGTGCATTGGAGAGCCAGCAGGCACCATTCAGAGTTGTTGTCCCGAAAGCAGATCATCTGGGAGCCCTGCTGAAGTGCAGGCGGGATTTCCTCAGGTGTATGAGGTGGAAGTACGTTGGATGTTCACCTTTCCTGGAAGCCAGGTTGCTAACAGCACACAGAAGTACATTCCTGAAATGCTGACTGAGGTGGGAGCTCTGTGGCAGCTGGCCCCTGTCCTGACTTGCACATACTGAACATGAATATCTGATATTTAAGGGACAGAGACAGAGAGATTGCACCCCAAACTTTTGGGTTTCTGTATTACCTAGCCAATGTGAAATTCAGTTTTTCACATTCAACATTATCAGGATCTGGGGAGTCAGCAGGAAATTTTTGGATTCTCTGAAATTTTGGTCCAGTGCCACCTTTTCCATGTGATTATGCCAAATTTAAGGGAAGACAATCTCTCCCTTCCCTGCTTGGCCCACACCACAGCAGTTCCAAATCCCTGAAAACCTAGCCTTTGAGTCTTAAAACTGGCTCTTTAATGTGGCATATTTGTCTGAAAGCTACTTTTCTGTCTGTGTGATATGGTGAAGTATGAGGAGCAGGAGTGATTAAAACCGGCTGTTTTCCCTGAGCAGTTTTGCTGTGTTCTTTTCATTTAGTGTCCTTTCAATAAAGAATGAGTGAACAGTGAAATTGGTGAGACAACATAAGAATATTCTTCTACGTATGGAAATTACTGCAGCAGAAAGGAATTTCTACAGTGTTAGGAAACCAGCTCTTAAGCCAGTGTGCAGAATTCCATCTAACACATTTATTAAATTAGCCTGTAAAATTCTGTCAGCCTTTTTTATCCTTTTGTAATGTCATAGGGTTTTCTGATTAAGGGATGGGATGGATCTGGTTTTGCTTTTTTCCACTCTTAATACAGCTGAGGTAAATAAAAGTCGAAGCATTTTGATGCTTGTTTTCCCTGTAGTGTTTTTCAGGCAAATTCTATTGATAGAAGGGCCTGATCATTAACACCCTGCTGTGGTTCAAAACTCTCTGGAACAAATCTTTTGCAAAGGAAAACAAGACTGATCAAAGCATTTTGAAGGAAATATTTTAAGTGAGAGTGATAACTTGAATGCCCCCCTGATCTTTTGACAGATGATGTTTTCTTCCTCTCTGTTGGTCTTGCAGGACTTGGCTTTCCCATTTGGCAATGAGGGTCTTGTTGCTGGAGTGTGCATTTGTGGAGAGGAGCTGTCTACCGTATCTGAGCTACAATCATCCTGATCCTTTTCCTTCCCAAACCATAAATGAAATTCTGTGGACCATTTAATGCCTTCATTGTCTTCAAAATGGTCTTTTATTCGTGCCACTGCAAGTTGCCTGTAATAGCAGGCATTCAGTCACATCCTGAAAATACAAGAAGGTCAAGGGATGCTAATTTGACATTTAACAGCGCACATTTCTTGCAAGTGACATTTTATTGGAGCATTTCTGATAAAGACAACAGTATAATAAGAATCAGGAAGTGAACACATAGTTGTAATTTAAAAAATTAGTACACTTCGATTTTGTGGTAGTTTTTGTCTACCTACAAAGCAGGCAGACAAAAGTAATTCCTGTAGGCTTCAGTAGGGAGACAAAGTAATTCCTGTGGCTTCAGTACTAGTTTGTTTGTGGCAGTGATGCACATAAAGGGAAAAGGAATCTAAAAATGCTTCATCTTTTATTGGAAACCACTGCAATTCTGAAATTTAGGATTAGTCTCATTTGGCAAGAAAAAATTCTATCAACCATTTTGACTCATTGTGTAAAAGTAATTTGATTAATAAAAGGGATAGTTGTCAGGGGACAATGTTACCTTTACTTTTAAGCAGTAGCCTACAGATCCTGGAACATATTTATGTTTTCACGTTAAAATTTAATGCAACGTACTGGAGACTGCAAGTCTATTATTTCAGGCCCAAATCTGGTTTGCTGATTGTTGAAATGATTTAAATTCTCCTAGTGGCTGTGCTCATTTCCTTTTCTCATTTACCTAAATTATAAGTGAAAGACATCCACAAATAAATGATCATTCATATCTCCCTTTCAGGCCAAGATGACCTACCGCAAGAGAGGGAAAAAAGGCATTTCTGAATTAGTTTTTGAACAGGCTGATTGCCTCTACTTTTAAGCACCTCGCTGCAGAAGGTTGATTTGCTGACATGTTTTTAAAGCATGGCGTTCGTCAAACCACATCATCCCAGCAGGCAGAGCACCTACACTCGAGGCATACACAGAGATGGTGGCGGGTGACAGGAGCAAAGATCACGGCTGGTTTGTTGTCAAAGGGGAAGTCATCTTCCCTATCCCTTTAAAGGGACCTTACTCTTGTAAAATTCAACCACAGGCAAAAACACCAGGAAGATGCCAATTAAAAACACTGGATCCAATTTATGCAGCAGGCACATGTTTTTAGGAAGGATTAGGAGGGGCAAAGTGGAGAGGAAATGAGAACTACCCTTGTCAAGGTCAGATGTAAAGTAGAAGGGCATTTCTTGTTTCATATCAGAGCTTGGGGGGGACTGGCAGGTCTTAGAAAATTATATCTAATCATGCTCACGGCTGCCCAATCAGGAAGGGAAAGTAACTGTCAGACAAATCTTCCTCATTAAAGAGTGAGCATGACACCCACAGATGGTAGATTATTAAAGGATTTTTGTTTGCTTTAAGGTTGGGGGGGATTATTTCTTTTGAAAATGGCAGCTCTGGGCATCTTTCAGGGGGCAACAGGAAATGTACCCTGTCTATTCTACTAAGCACACCATTGTCACTTGCCTTGTGTGCTGTCACTCTGAAGAGTCCTCTTAAATCATGCATGTTTCATCTGTGAAATGGAGTGTGATGGAAATTGCTTTCTTCTTTTAGATTCCCACTAACACCACCATATTAACACCTACTTTTGTAGATGCCCCAAAAACACAACCCCATGGCTAATCCCTTAATAATTTTAATCAAATGCTTAGAGGGGATAGGGAGAGCTGTATCAAGGAGGAAAGGGAGACCTGCAACAACTTCAAAAAGCTGGTAGTTGTAGAGGGAGGTGAGCAAAAAAGGCACCCCAGTGATATATTTCACTTACCTTCAAGGCTGCAGATATTCTAGAAACTTCAGTATTTGGTGGAGAGCTTTGGAAGCTGGGAAAGAAGACAAGGAGTTCCTCTTTTCAAAGAAAGCATAGAAAACAAGAAGCTAAACAAATGTGACCTACTGGCCACAAGCTGCTCAGGGAGAAACTTCTATGCAGAATGGCAGGAGCAGACTTGGGGCTGATGGTGCTGATGGAGTTTTGGGGACTGGAGATCTCTGGAAACACAGGCACAAGCTGCTTACAGTTGTATCTGAGGTTCCATCTGCCCAACTTACATCCCTGTGCAGTGGCCATGGGGAGTGGCTGACAAAGTCTGTTGGTTGGGGTTGGCCAGGCAGTGCCCAAGAACAGCTTCACCCATCTCTCTGAGAGTCCAGAGATTCCTGAACCTTTCACAGAGTATTCTGAATGGGGTGAGCTCCATAGAAGGTGAGATGGAAGGGATTTTGTGGGAACTGATATTAGTGCGTGATTAGGCTAACTGTTGCCAGCCAGAAAAAAAGAAAATTAATTTGTAAAGGGAAAAGTTTGCTTTGTGACCAGTGGTTTTTACATTGAATAGTATATCCTGTTCTTACTATCCAGTATGTGCTGATGAGCTGGGAAATGTATAAATTTTATACTACTGTGCAAAAGCTGTACTTATGTGCATGGTGAAGTGAGAGAAAACATTAGAAATATTAGAAATTTAATAACCCATCATTCAGTCTAGTGGGGAATTTAAAAAAAAAAAGAATGTGGGAAAGTATATTTACATAGTAAATGAAGGGAAGCCCATTTAATGGGCATCTCAAGTATGAGAGAAGCAGTAAACAAGTAAACAAAATTCTTTTTTTTTTAATTAGAGTTGTTAAACCTTGGTTATCTCATTTATCAGTTACATTTTTTGTAGTTTGGCCAGCCCAAGCAGGTTTCTGGCCCCACCTCAGATCTCAAATCTTATAACAACAGTAGTTCTTCCTGAGTGGGTTTATTTATATTTTGAACCACCAATTGCAGATGGGTTGTGTTTTCCAGCTTGAGCTTGTGAAACAGAAGGCACACATACATACACACTTTGCTTCTTTGCTTTCATGCATAAAAGGGAAGATTGTCCACTTTTTCAGGTGTTCAGGGAACATGCTAAGCTTTAATAACAAATCTTACTGAAGACTGGGTTTTACACACACATTTTTCTGTGACAAAAGAAGGCATTGGAGGAATTTATCACTGATGCCCTTGTTTATGGCTGATATTATACTACTACTACTAATTATCATACAGCATTTAGTTTACTTTTATAGAAATATACATTTGCAGCTGTTTTCTCACTGGAGAAAAAAAATTAGTGATTCAGAGATTAGTAACATAGAAACTTAGTTCTCTTATTGTTTTTCAAGGTTTTACCTTTCCTTCTCCTGCCTAAATCCCCAACTGTGGAATTTAAAATACTGTATGTCTTAAGGACACAGTAGAAAACTTACATGCAAGCCAAGTAGCTGTTCAATCCAAGTGATGTCAAACGAGCCCTTTTAGTCAGATTTTGAGAACAATTTTTTTCTTTAATTTTGTTTTTACATGAGAGGTCTAAAAGGTCTATAAGGCTTCAAAAATTGTGTATTTCAACAGCAAAAGTTAGTTAGCAATAGTTTTTGACAATTCTTTTATAAAATTTACTTAATTATTTTTTAAATGCTAACTAAACAAGCCCCCCATTTTCAGTTAAAAATACAGTTGTCCTTAATTAAATGTTGTTGAAATATGGGGTATATAAAAGACACATGGTACAGCTTAAGTAATAAAACATAACAAATAGGAAAATTGAGAAAGGATTGAAATGATGGTTTGCTTCACAATTTCTATTAAGATCACTTGTTTCAGTTCTTCTGCAATGTGAAGGTAAAGAAAGGGAGAAAAAAATAATTTCCTTGGGCACATTTTACTAATTAGTTTATTTGGTATAGAAACCAAAGTACAATTTAAACAATGAAAAATCTATTGGTCTGTGACTTGGCTTCATACTTTCACTCTGAGAGGAAACATCTCTGAAAAGCAAGCTGACACTGTTTTATGATTTGATCTTTAACAGCTAGGCCTCCATATGGAAAAGCTTTAGAATTTGTCTGGAAATTTTAACCCTTTTTTAAGACCTTTAAAAATGCACTAGAAAACTTGCTCTGGCCAATAACTTCTCACAGAAAATTTTAAAAATAAGTGAAAAGGGTTGTTGCTAAACTCTAATACTTGGACCAGCTGTTATTGTAAATAGAACAGCTACATTAAAATTAGCATAAATTAACAGCTGCATTAAAATTAATGGATATTTACACCGTGTAATAATATGACCTGAAAATGTTTGCAAATGGCTAACATCTTTAGAATTCTACTAGTTTTATCTCTGTCAATTGCTGGTAAGTTTGTCCCACATGCTGGTTTGCTTGTTTCCCGTTGTGGTTATGTACCTAGAAGCCACTCTGCACAGACGTCAGTCACTTTTATCTTTGCTTCCAAAGGAAATAAGACCTTTGCAATTGCATTGTCTGCCTACTTTGGAAAGCAGATGGAAGGGGAAAGGCAGAAAGTATTGCTTGAGCCTGGGGGCTGCTGCCAGTCGTGCTTTGTGGGGAGGTGTGTGTGCAGCTCAGAGGAGTGCTGCCCCCTGAGCACGAGGAATGTAAACACTGGCAAATCAGGGTCCTTGCACCTTTCTTTTTTTTTTTTTTAAATGTGTGTGTCTATTTTTTTATTTTTTTTTTACTATGAGAATAACTAAGCTTTTCTGATGAGTTCTGAAAAATATGATTCGGTCCTGTTGACATTCCACATGGTGGTCATACCTTCATACTATTTAATTTGAAAACCAAGGCAGGACCAAACTAAAGAAAAATTGTTCAACTAAGTCTGATCTTCTGTTGTGGCCTGTTGTTTAACCTACAGGCCACAGATTTTTTTAGTTGGGTCCATCATAAAACACTTCAGAAAAATTTGGAACCGGAGGAAACCTTTATCCATCTTTAAGATCAGGATGAAATTTGTGCCTAAATGGCTCAAGAGCCTTCCCAGCTTTTTTTAGTTTGCATTGATTTGTTTTGAATGCTCTATTTGCTTAAATGCTTTTCAAGCCATTATATAATTCTCCATTTTCACTCTACTCCACTCACACCTAAAACTGTTACAATCGAGCCAAGTATATATGTCCAAAGAAAACACGTTTTTTAGACGGAATATGGCAGTGATCCACTTTAGAATACATACTTCAGTTTTCACATGCAAGTAGTCCCGCTGAGTTTCAGGCGTTTTCAAAATAAAGTATCTTGTAAAACTCTTTGCTCAATTAGGGACAAGAAGAGGGATCCATGGGCTCGGAGATCCTGTGGGTCTTACGCTCAGTTCCCGTCAATTTGCAGACATTAAAATACCAGCTACTTCTCATGTCTGGTACTAGCAATGTGAAAATTGTCAGCATTGTTCCAAATTATATTAAAAACAGAGCATTCAACACTGCACTTGGGTAAGGTTATAAGGGCAGAGGTTAGTTGTGACTGAAAGAGCACAGGGAAAGAGGACAGCCTGGAGAGAGTGAAACTGGAAGGACTGAGTGGAAGAGGCTGGAAGCAGAAGAGTGATTTTGTTTTTAAAAATAAATTCTAAAGAAAATAAGTAAGTAAAAGGGAAGGTGCGCAGGAATTTTGTTGGTCTTGTGAAACTGATTTCTGGAAACTTAGATCAGAGACAATTCAGGTAGGAATATAATGCTTTATTTACTTTTACATGCAAATATTACTAATACCTGATCTCTTACGAATCATGGAAGATGTACTAAGCACCAAAACTCATTTGCACAGTGACTGGCAGCAGAACTGCTGTGGTTTTTTTCTCAGATATTTGTTAGTTTAAAAAAAAATATATAGATAGATTTTGGGAGAGTTGCAATACAATTTCTCACTGTACTTGAATATTAACGAAGTCCAGTCATACTCATGATTTGGAGAATGATTGATGCAAAATGCAAAAAATGACGTGGTTTTGTATTAAATAATGGCCAATGTTTTTAATGCCTCCCCAGCTGTGTTTCTGCAATGGAATTCTATCTTCAGCTTCAGAATTTCTTTTAATATTTTTCTCTCCTACAGAGTGAAGAATCCTCAGATAAGCATTCCCTGCACACTTTTTCTCCAAGATATGAGAGTAAAAAGTCGTCGTGTGGGGTCCTGGAACAGCTTTTTTACTCTTTTTTAAAAGATCCACTCATTTTCCATTGGACCCTACTCTCTTTTCTAACTTTTGAGGGCAGACTACAGGTTATTTTTTTTGTCTCCACAGTTGTGATGTCTGGGCTTTGTGGACAGTTTGTGCTCGTTGGTTATAATCTCAAAGTCAAAATAGCTTGTTTGAAGGACTGTAAAGAATGTTTTACACTGTCTATTTCATGCAAAGATGTACTTACCTGTTGCTAAACTTCAGCCTTTCTGCTGTTCTTGGTATCAATTTACCAATCCAAAAGGGTTAGCTCAGGATTTTTTAAAGTCAATCTTATGTTTTTAAAGGTTGATTAAAAAACTAATGGAAATTTTTCCATGCTCATAGGAAGACTTTCTCTATCTTTTTGTGGACTTCAAAACATGCCTTATTCTGAAAATGCAGGGTGACTTTCATGCTAAGCCAAAGTCCTCCTTGATATTTATTATCTATGTTGAATAGACACTTTAGCAAGAGAGAGAATCCACAGAAATACCCTATTTCACAGAGGAGTGGGAGGATTCCCAGGATGAAGACAGAAAACAACTAACAACCTGTGTTTTCAGTACTTTTAGGGGGACTTTGCAGAAAAAAAATTCCAAACCTATCACTAGTTAGGTATGCACAGTAGAAAGTATTGAGTTTTTCTAAGGAAAAAAATGCACATGCATAGTTGAAGTTTTTGGCCAATATTCTTCAGTGTTCTTCAGCAATACCAGTTTTGCCTGAAACATCTACCAATCACAACAGGGGATACATGGAGTAGAAAGGGGAAAACAGAGACCTTGGGATCACCTAGAGCAAATTATCAGGTCAGCTGGGGTACCTCAGCAGTAAATGTTTGTGGTTATTTGTCAGTAAAACACGTACTTGGGTTTCACTTCTGTTGCAACTTGATGACTTCACAGACATGGGAAAACTGAAGTGTTTTTGTCTAGCAGAGCAGAAGGCATTACAGCTGACTTGCTTTTTCATTTCAGCATGGAGAGAGAGCACTCACTGCTGTAACAACCGTCAAGAAGAAGAAACACAGGTAAACATTAAGAATTATTTTAACTGAAGTGAGTATTGCTGTAGCTATCCTCAGCTATCTTTCATCCAGCCTTCTCTTAAATTCTGATTAACTAATTAAAAAATTTGAGACTTTTCATATTTATTGGGTCAAAGCCAATCTTCTATGCAAGAAAATGTAAGAGAATAAGGAGTTGTTTATGTGGCTAATCCCTAGAAATAGATAGATCTTCTGTGATGAGCTCTCACAGTTTCAGTGGGATGTAATGTAGAGTGGGATACAGGTCAGGAAAGTGTTGCAGCCTGTTCCATTAAAATCCAGACTGGCAAGGGAATGATTTCCATAGCACACGATTATGTCAGCAGAGCTATTTCAGCAGAGACTAAGATGCCACTCACCTTAGTAGTGCTTACCTGCAGGCATTCAGATGGAAAATGTTCAGTGCTGGACCTTTTGGACCCATTAAAAGAGAAAGATACCATTAAGAAGAAGTGATTATTACATTTCTGCTTCCCTGGGCTTCATGATGCCAGAGGAGCAGAATAAGCCACAGGCCAGATATTTCCAGTGCTTTAATATTAAGGAAATAATTTTTTATCTGTAGGAGACTTGATTCTTTTTTGTTTTGATTGAGGTTTTTTTGCTTGGGTTTGTTTTGGTTTGGTTTGGTTTGGTTTCTTTGCTTGTGATGCCTGTTTTGTGGCAGATTACACCTCCTGGAACTCCCCAGCTGTAAACTCTGGAAAACATGTGGCCTTATAGGAACTTCCAAAAGTATTGATTTTTAGGAAAAGGTTGAAACAGAGAGAATAAGAAATTAAGCATCCTTCCTAAAAGAGTAACATTCTTAAAAAGATGCTTATGTGTGTGTTTGTCAAGAGAGGGAAGCCCAGAAATCAGACAATGACTAGAAAGACATACTGAAAAATCTTCATCTGATGGTTTATGGGTGTAATAGCTCACTACCCAAGATTTCTTCCTAGGTTAAATTCCCAACTGCAGGTCAATTCAAAAATCCTTTTCCTAGGGCTTGGATAATGTCTGTGTCCTACTTAAACACTACCTGATTTTTGACCTGGAGGTGAGTGTAAATGTTCTCTCTGTGTCATGCTGACTGCCTGGGCAGAGCTATGTCACATTCAAAAATCCAGCAGCATGCATTAGAAGTAATGCTCTATGATCGAGTGCCTGAACAGTAAATTAATAAAGTAGAGTTCAGATTAATGAAAACTGGTGCAACTACTGATATCTCTGTTGCAGGAAACAACAATACAGCAAACCAGCAATGCCAACAAAACCCAAAAAGTTCTAATACATATATCTTGCAAAGAAATGTATAGCAGTTGAGCTTTCAGAGCTTAAAAGGTCAGGATATTTTCTCTTTATGTATGTATGTAGAAATGTACATGAGGAGAGGAGAGGAGAGAGAGGAGAGGAGAGGAGAGGAGAGGAAGGAGGAGAGGAGAGGAGAGGAGAGGAGAGGAGAGGAGAGGAGAGGAGAGGAGAGGAGAGGAGAGGAGAGGAGAGGAGAGGAGAGGAGAGGAGAGGAGAGGAGAGGAGAGGAGAGGAGAGGAGAGGAGAGGAGAGGAGAGGAGAGGAGAGGAGAGGAGAGGAGAGGAGAGGAGAGGAGAGGAGAGGAGAGGAGAGGAGAGGAGAGGAGAGGAGAGGAGAGGAGAGGAGAGGAGAGGAGAGGAGGGAGGGAGGGGAGGGGAGGGGAGGGGAGGGGAGGGGAGGGGGAGGGGAGGGGAGGGGAGGGGAGGGGGGGAGGGGAGGGGAGGGGAGGGGAGGGGAGGGGAGGGGAAGGAAGGAAGGAAGGAAGGAAGGAAGGAAGGAAGGAAGGAAGGAAGGAAGGAAGGAAGGAAGGAAGGAAGGAAGGAAGGAAGGAAGGAAGGAAGGAAGGAAGGAAGGAAGGAAGGAAGGAAGGAAGGAAGGAAGGAAGGAAGGAAGGAAGGAAGGAAGGAAGGAAGGAAGGAAGGAAGGAAGGAAGGAAGGAAGGAAGGAGGAAGGAGGAGGAAGGAGGAGGAAGGAGGGAGGAAGGAGGAGGGAGGAAGGAGGGAGGAAGGAGGGGAGGAAGGAGGGAGGAAGGGAGAGGAGGAGGAAGGGAGAGGAGGAAGGGAAGGAAGGAGAGGAAGGAAGGAGAGGAAAAGAGAAGAGAGGAAGAGAGAGGAAGGAAGAGGAAGGAGAGGAAGGAGAGAGGAAGAAGAGAGAGGAAGGAAGAGGAAGGAGGAAGAGGAAGGAGAGGAAGGAGGAGGAAGGAAGGAGGAAGGAGAGGAGGAGGAAGGAGAGAGGAGAAGGAGAGAGGGAGGAAGGAGAAGAGGAGGAAGAGGGAGAAGGAGGGGAAGAGGAGAGAGGAAGAGAGGAGAGAGGAAGAGAGAAGAGGAGAGAGAAGAAAGAAGAAAGAAGAAGAAAAGAAAGAGAGAGAGAGAAGAAAGAAAGAGAAGAAAGAAAGAAAGAAAAGAAGAAAGAAGAGAAAAAGAAAAGAAAGAAAGAAAGAAGAAAGAAAGAAAGAAAGAAGAAAGAAAGAAGAAAGAAAGAAAGAAAGAAAGAAAGAAAAGAAAGAAAGAAAGAAAGAAAGAAAAAAGAAAGAAAGAAAAAAAGAAGAAAGAAAGAAAGAAAGAAAGAAAGAAAGAAAGAAAGAAAGAAAGAAAGAAAGAAAGAAAGAAAGAAAGAAAGAAAGAAAGAAAGAAAGAAAGAAAGAAAGAAAGAAAGAACTTTTCAGTTAACAGAGAAGAAAAAGTGTTTAAATAAGGCCAGGATTTGACATGATAGTCCAGAGGTAACTGAAAACTGTTTCTTCAAACAACAAGTGTTGCAAAACAACTGCCCAAAATTCCAGATGTTTAGTCCTTCCCTCACCAGCTTCAATGAAACATGACATATAAACAGTACAGTACACTCTCTACAGAAATAAAATACAGGGAATGTCCGAGTGTGTGGCTGAAGGGCTTTGTCAGGGTATGAGAGGGGTGGATGGGAACACCCTCCCCAAAGTTTCCATTCCTTTCCCCCTTTCCTCTCTCTCTCCATGTGCCAATTTGTGTTTCATAATATGATGAGTTACAGAAGTTTGTGAACCAGCACGGCATGACCTTACCTCATACCCCTGTGAGAAGGCTGAATGCAAAGGCTGTGTGCCTAATTCCCCACGTACAGTGTGGGTCATAACCTGTTATTGTTGTTTGGTTGTAGTGGTGCCAGAACAGACATTTTTCTTGTCTGGATTCCAGTAATATATCTCACAGCTTGCTTTCTTTTTTTTTTTCTTTCATTACTTGGCTAGTCTATCTTTTCAGCTTAAATTTTCCCCAGTACTGCTGGTTGTTCCATTGGCTACTAGGCTGCTGAAATCTGTTGCAATCATTCCTGTCATGATGATGTGGGAGAATACAAGGCTGTGGCTGGGGAATTACTGTGTAATTGTAGAGGAAAAGAATTACACACGCTTTGTGCAAAGCAGACCACTGGCTCACATACTGTTGCTATTTTTCCAGAACTTTCCCTTCACTGTCCTTTCACAGTCCTGGGGAAAAAAAAATAAAAAAGGAAAAGACAGAGTTTTCCAGGATTGTTGCCTGATGAGATCACCCTGATCCTAGGTGGAAAAGTGGGAGTGTGAGAGAGCAATTCCATGTGTAGACAGATCAGGGGAGAGGACTTGTCCCTGCTTCTTTGCTGGGGTAAACTTACATCTATTCTGGCTTTTCTTACAGTCTGTGTTTGTTTCTGTAGAGATTCTGAGGCAGAGTAAATGGTAGTATATTTTAATATATGATTACACATCTTTAAATCATTTTATGTGATATTCAATGCACATTGCTAGGAAAGATGTGTGAAAGAATGTGTAAATAGTTACTCTCTCCTGATATTTAGCTATCCCTGTTTTTGTGCTGTGCACTAGGACCAGTGGGTGTTTGTGTATGATGTCAAAAACTTGAAGAAAATGAGGAAAAGATGGGTCCTTTCTAAAAAAGCTGTTCTTTATTTCATTTTTTAGATGAGTGTAGTGTAAGAAAAGTGCAATGACCAAGTTGTACCAGATGTATATATCTCCATGCTGCAGATGTCAGCTGCACCCTAGTTGTAGGTAGGGCATGCAATACAGAAGATTGTCTGTTTCATGTCTCTTCAACATGAGGAAAGTGAAGTCATGTCTCAAAATACATTTCAATTTAATTTTGAAAAATCTTCTTTCCTTTTTGGGTTAGCAGTTGAAGTTTCCAGTAGTTGATGACAGATCAATTTGTTTCTTTATATCTCATCTACTCCCTTCAAATATTTAAAATGCTTTACTTGTGGACAAAACACTGAACAGTAAGACAGATATACCACAGGGATTAGGTTTTGAGACTGTTTTTTACAGTAATTGAGATTGTTTCAGCCAGTTCTTTCACATCCTAAAGTAGTTCCATGTCAAGCTGGAAGTCCAGCAGAACCTGCATGCAGTACCAGCTGCATCAGCTCTCAGGCATAAGGGAAGAGCAGGCCTAAATGAAAGTGCCTGTTCTCAACATCCTTGGGAAGCTTCAAGGGAGATAGGAGCAGGGGGTTTGTCAGTCCACAGGGGGAATTGTACTATGGGGCTTGCCAAAGGGGATGGTGAAGGAAGAAGAAAAGAGACTGTGGGGAGAGTGGCATCATTGCTTGTCTCCCCTCAGAGCAGCATCATGTTGGTAGATAACACATTTGCACAGGAGCCCACCTGTGCACTCGAGTCTGAGAGACACGTGCCAGATTCTCAAGGCAAAACATAGAAATTCAGCCCATATAGTTATTTTATTGCAAATTGAATAGCTAATATAACAGCTTAGGACTGCCTTCCTGCATATTTTCTGTCTCAATTTGAACATAGATATCTCAGTTTGGAAAACAGAATTTAAGAGGTTTTACCAGAGCCTAAAAATGCCATCATTTATGGATAGGAAATATTTAAATTAATGTGTTAGATACCGATTTGAAGATTTTGGCCTTAATTTCTGGTAAATCTGGGGGGAAGAAGGAGGCCAAAAAGTATCATGTCCAATTATTTTATATATTATTTTTGAGCTACTTCAGGCAAGATCTGAAAGGCATTGTACGGACAAAAAGCTCCTCTCCAGGAAAGTTAAAAGTCTAGATAACCAAGTCACACAGTCTGCTGTAGATGACAAGTGGGGAAGGACTTTTTTAAAGAATAAAATAATCAGTAGTAAAGCTCAGTGGAGAAAAACAGGTGTTCTAGATGCCTTAGGTAGAAGATAACATTAATTCGCCTGCTCCAAGGTCAAAACTCCATAGTTTTGTCTTGTGTTTATACATTGTTGGAAAAGTCTAGGAAAGGATGTTGATCATTTGGGAACGGTCTGGAGGATGCTGATGAGAACAAACTGGAAAATGTAGCTGGTGAAAGAGAGCTACACAAACAATGGTTATTTAGTCTGCAAGATAGTAGAGGGGGAAGAAAGCAATACTCTAATCTCTGAAAGCTTTCTGCATAGACAAGGGGGATTATTTGCAGTCCCCTCTCCTACAGAAAAGGTAGGAGGAAATAATTCTCAGGTTCAGCATAAGGAAGAACATTACAATTATAGAGGTGGATATTGGACCTAGGGACTGACTGGACTGGGAGTCACACTGTCTCTGTCCACTCCCTGGAAATATTTAAAAAGTCCTTAGGTTTTCAAGAATGATGGGAATTATTTGTGAGGCAGCTGTACACATAAGAGGAGTCCTTAAGGTCTTATCTAAGTCATCATCTATGTGCTGAAACCCTGAAAGCACTTTTGTCAGTTGCATTTGAAATAGGCTCTATAGTAACAGCGTGGCAGTGACTGTCACTGTGCATCTGTGCACATGTAATAATATCTGTGTATGACCAGGAGAGGGGAAAGGCTGCACAGACAGCCAAGGAGCTGACCTCACCATCCTCCCCTGCTGCCTGTGGCTGTCACTTTTGTCACAGCCCAGCAGAGGGTTAGAGTGCAGCATGATTCTTAGGTGCACAGGTAGGGGATACCACAGCTAATGTGGCACCTCCTAATTTCATGATCCAGAGAGAGGACAGTCAGCAGGGCACTGCCAACAGGCCTGGGACTACCACGAAGCAGCTTAAAATTTCTTTACAGTAGATGAAATTTGGTGCTTGATGCCAGTGTATTTTCCCTGTTGGATAATTTTTTCCTTCATGTCAGTGAAGGATGTCAGTGTTTCCTCCCATCTTCCTTTCAACAATTCTATGTTTTTACTCCCTGCAAATTCATTCTGTGACTTTTCCTTCACTTCTCCTTGTGTGCATGTCTTTAAGTGTCATCAAAAGTTAAGCACAAGTTCAGGCCAGTTGTTTCAATTGTCTGTGATGGTGCCCATTCACAACTACCAGTCTACCTGGATTATGTCTTTTGATCCCCAGCCACCCCATTTAACGCAGACAGGCTTTCTGTTCTGCCTGAGCAAGAGGAAAAATTGCAAGGGTTTTTTCAGGAGAGATAATCAGAGGAACTAGATCATCCTTCTAGTCAGTAGTCTTTCTTTCCTCATTTCTGTGGCTATGTGACTGCTTTTAATTCCTCAGCTGAATAGATACAGCTTCATCTAAAGTTCCATGCCTTCTTTCACCAAGGGTCAGGGGCCTGGGAGAAATCAAAGGCTAATAGCAGGAGCATTTTCAAAGCTTCACACACATTAGAGACAGCTGGTGAAGTAAGGGAGGCAAACAGGGGAAGATAATGTTTATTGAGGGCTTCTATCCCACTACTGAAAAATAAATATAGTTTATTCTTCTGCTATGGAACACACCCATTAAAACAGATTAATTACTCCTTGTGGACAGATACTTTGCCTTGCTTCCCTCACTTCAGAGAAGTTGCAGTGATTTATGCTTGTAAGAGGTTCACCCCACAAATTACAAGAATGATCGGGTAATACTATCTCATTGTACTCCTTGCATTCACAGAGCATAAGATTGCAGCCAGATGTCCAGAAACAGAAGATATAATGATGAAAAAGGCCTTCCAGTGTGTAGATGAACTGAATTCAAAGCGAGAATTATACTAAATAGGGGGAATGATGCTGCAGGTGTGTAGAACAAAGAACAAATATAAGTTTGCCCTCCATGTTGTGTGGACGAATGCTTGTGAAATATTATAGTGTTATGGAGAGATTTGCCTCCTTTGATTCATTAATTTCCCTTTAAGGTGCTTCATTTCCCCTACCAATCATCTGTCAGTTATTTTTTTGCCACAACACCCCTTGAAATGTGGAAGTGCTTCATCTCCAAGTCTGGCTCTTGCCCTCTCTTCTACTCTGTCTGTGACCTTAGGACTTCAAAACTGTTTTCTTTCCTGAGCCAGGAAGAAGGGGGCAGCTGGCTAGGACCTTGCACTCACCGCTGTTTGTACACCTATAACATGTTTGCTTTCCTTTTCCAGCTGCAGTTTTATCTTTCCCCCTTTCAGGCACTCATTATTTGGCATATATTGTGGACTCAGTTCTCCACTTATTTAGCATGTGCACAACGTTGTTTGCTTCAGGGGGTTTATGGTTTTAACAGAGAAGAGACCTTGATTAGGTGCTGGTGCTTGCAAATGCACATTCTACCAACCTAAGTGGGAGTGAGTTGTTGCAGGTCATGAAAATGCAGTAGAAATAGAAGAAGTTGGCTGATGTCAAGTTAAAATTACTTTAAAAAAGAGGAAAAAGTCCCCCAAAGAATCCTATTGAACATATCTGTCAGCATGTTTGCTGGAAGGGAGAAGGGAGGGCTGGACAGCTGCAATCGTCTGCCTTTGTATTCTGATCAGGCTGTGTAGTTATTTTATCACTTTTCTTATTGTATACTTTTTTTCCCCTCAGCTTCCTGAAGCTAGATTTATATTCCTGACTGTCAAGACAATTAGGCTAGATGAAATCTAGGTGTGGTACATGGACAATGTAAAGGTTCTGTAAAATGAGAAGGAAGATCCTGTTGTGTGTTGGATTGATTTTCTTTATTTGGTACTCTGGGTCAGAGGTAGATATGGCAGGTGAATAGAAGATGCCATTCATCAGTCTCCACCTGCAGATACATTGCTGTAGTTCTGACAATTCTGAAGAAATTCTTCTCCAAATGGAATATAGAATTACCATTAGATAATGGTAATGGCTCAAGATGTCTGGATATTATGGACTGTAGTTTCAAATAAGTCTCCATCATGTACTGTTGTTTTCAGACACAATCACTTCCATTCTTATAGACATTCTGTGTATTTTCAGACATGAGCACTTACATGCCTATAGAAGTTCATCCTGCAAGTTGCAATGCACTCTGACCCGGGTCCAGTAAAGCACCTGAACAGATGCTAAACTCAGATATGTTCATCTTGCTGTGTTTTCTTGCATGCCTACTATAAAGCACATGCTTAACAGCTTTGCTGGATTGGGCTCAGGGTGCTTTGCAGCTTGCACAATGGGATCCATCATTCACACAGATAATCAAGGGTTTGTAAGACTTCGTAAATTAGCAGCTGGTGATTCATTATAACATCGAATAGCTATTGTTCCTCATGAAAGCAAAGAAAATCAATCCATTTTTTAACAGAGTCCTCTTTCTAAAGTCACTTCTTTCCTCTATAACTTGTCAAGGTGTTCCCTGTTAACCTCTGTCTAAAAAAGACAGTCAGTCATTGGCATAACAAGGGCATGAAACAGACATCTGTATGCACAGCAAAGAGCATCATTTTTACTATGGATTGATGAGACTGACCTGTGTTATTTTGCTTTTGGAATTTCCCCTGACTGGATTGTGGTTTACAATCCAATATTCAGGTGCTATCCCCAGACATGTAGAAGTTCTTAATGTAAATATAGGAAGGATCTGCAGGGTGCCTCACTGAGTTTAACTGAGCCGTGTTCCCCAGTGTGCCACTCTCCTGCCTTTGCCCACAACCATGCACACATCCACATTTAGTCATCTCATTACGTGAGATGCTCGTTTCTTAGCAAGGGAAAGGGGATGTGGGATTAACACATCTGAAAACACTGGGCTGCTGGCACACCTTATGTGACAAAATCTGCTGCTGTCACGATTGCTCTGTTCCCTTGCATTGCTAAATGAAGAAAGACATGTTGTAGAAATTTCTGGCCAGTCTTACAGTAAAGTGAGAGTAACCTTTATTTAGTAATTATGAAATAAAGTCCTGGCTTTAGCCTTTTGCTAAACTATCCCATTTCCATATAACCTAGCTTACTTGAATATGCTTTTCATAATAAGACATGACTTGGCTCTGTTGTTTTCAGCAATTGAGCTGCATTACTGTCACACCATACCTGCTTCCTGCTCCAATTATTCATTACCTGGAATTTTCTAGGGTTTTTTCCTTACCATCCACAAAATCCTTGTCTGATCCACCAAAACTGACTTTGACTAGACATGAATTAGTTTAACAGAAATTCTGGGTGGCCATGGTAGCTAGAACATGTATGTATTCAACTATTCATTCCACGTTTTAGTTATTTTAAAATATTATATGTGTGTATATATAAATTGCCTTGTAGAGAACAAATACAAGTCATTCTGGATCAGCAAGCCTAGGAGTCGAAAACACTATTACCAAGCTTTTATTCCTGCCATTAAAATGCCTATTGAAAAATGAAATTTCCGTCCTTTTTAGTTCTGCATTTGTAACTGTGTAAGAACCCATTCTTTCACCTTTCTATTAGTTTTTCACCTCATTAGCTATTACTAGAAAGACTCTGCATCAGCTTTGTCTTAAATTTACAGTGGACGCAAGCAATGTTTTCTGAGAGATACTGCAGAAATTCCTTCAGATGAGCTAGAAATTTCCTCTTCATTCAAACATTCGCTAGCATCAGATTACAAGGAGGACACAATCCCAACTGAAGGCCAGCTATCAGCCTCCTGACCAGGTCTGGAGATCCGCCCTTCATTTTGGACCTGTTGGTCAGACTTGCTGCATACCTCAGAAGAGTTTTGTCTGGTCACCACTGCATGTTTGAGTCTGCTCACTTCCACAGAGGCCTTTAGCCTTGGCTGAAGCTTTGAGAGAAAAGTGGGCTGCCATTTTGTGACCAGATAACCTTGTTCACTGACAAGACTTTGCCTCTGTTGTGATGGAAGCTGGTTGGTTTCAGATTGTGATGGTTGCTTCATACTATGTGACAGATAAAGATCATGATCAGCTGTTTTTCACTCTCTGTGTATTGACCATGCTGAAAACTACCTGTGGGCAGAGTGTAATGGACAAGCTGAAGTAGCTTGCACATCTGAGTATGTCAACATAAAAAGCATTAGTGTTACTATAAAGCTAACATCAGAAGTTATTGACAGAGATCCCTTGTCCTTAGCATTTGTACCATTGCATGCAATGGCATTTTCCTTTTACCAGCACATGATTTTGGCCACTGCATGATGCCTTTGCATCCCGTGTGCTGAGCCTCAGAGAGGGAATCAGGCAGAAACGTTGCCTCAATTAGAAGGGGAGAGGTGACTGATCAGGAGCACAGCAGTCTCTGTGCCCCCAGTGCTGTGGAGCTGCCCTGTCACCACCATGCTGGCCAGCAGCTTTTGCAGCAGCTGGGGCAAGGTGGAGGAGAGGGATGAAGTCCTCCTGCAAGAGTGGCTTTTTGATTGCAGGCCTTTGAAGCCTGTGGGTTGTGTCCTGCCCTCCACCCTCCAGCACCAGGAGGCAGCAGTCTGGGAGAGACTGGAGCATGAACCCCACTGGTGCTCCATCTCTTGTGTGAGTGCAGCCAACCTCCTCATGCATCAGCTACCAAGCAGCCGAGCAAGAGCAAGGGGATCCTGGGTTTCCAGTCCATTTGCAAAGTGCTCTTTTTAGGGATCAGGAGAGCAATCCCCCAAGACCACATCCCAGCTGTAGCATGGTGAATGATGGTCTCTGGTGCCTCTTCCCCACTGCCTGCTGGTGTTCTGACAGAAAAACCTCTGTAAGGAAACAGGTAAATAGTAAGTCAATCCAGCTGTGCTCCCAGAGTTAGGCATTGGGAAGATCCCTAGGCACCCCACCTTGTAGATAGTCAGTGTGCTGGAGTGTGGAGAGTTTTGTCAAAGAGTGTCTTGAGGAGAGAGGACACAGCCGAATTAATTTGGGAAAGATGTCCTAACTAGGGCAGAGACAGGCAGAGGCCTTTTTGTGTCTGTAGCAGGATAGAGAATGGAAAAGTACAAGACCATGGTTAGTTCCAAATCTTGCAGGTGCGAGATAATGTATCCTTGAGCCTTGCAGAATATGATAAAGAAATGGACAGTGAGGCAGGAGAGGTAGAGAAAGTAGTCTCAAAGGAATGTGGATGAGTTAATGCTATAGTTTAACCAATAGATTGCTTGGCTTACAGAATATTCATAAGCTTATTATTTGCTGTATAAGTGTTTGATACTTTCTTCAATAAACCGGACCTGTGATGAACAAACTGGTGTCCTGGTCTCCTTCCTACGACACTGGAGGGTGCTCAGCTATACATGCACAGACTACAAATTACATCTCTGGCCTGTGGATGTCAGAAAGTTCCTCTGAAATATCACTAAGCTGACATTTCTTCACTTACCCTTCCAACCTTGCTCTAACTTAATTAAAAAAATATCTACCTCCCCTCAAAAAATAAGTTAAGGGGCTGAAGTATTAAACATGGTTTTGATTTTTTTTATTTTCTGCACTTAGGTGACATGTTTTAAAGCTCTTTTCTGCGGCATAGCTGATGGTTTATACAGATATTTTAATATTATTTCCTTTTTTCTGCTTTCAAACACACAGATAGCAAATATTGTTTGGTTTTCATTTATTAACCTGCTTTGGCCTGGTGTAGTTTCAAAGCCTCCTAGCAAGAGACATACAAGGTACTGTCATTTGTGCTTTTAAACTGTCCTAGGCCACAGAAATAGTTAACACCGAAGACCTTGTCATCCTTTGGTGTTCAAGGTGCAGTTTATTGATACCACAATGTGGTGTTTGATTTGGACTCGTGAGATTTTTCTCATGGTTCTCAGTGCTGGTGGGGAGTGCAGATGGAGCACTAGTACCAGCTTGTTAGAAAGTCCAGGGAAATGCCAGTCACAGACACCTAACTGGTGGGAAAAGACAGGGCCAAAGAAGCAGGTAATTCAGCACATTAAGCCAAGGGATGAAAAAGAGAGCTTGTCTGCAGAAAGTAGATTCTGTAGGCTTTCAGTGAATGTTGGAAGGTGGAATTGTGGGGCAAACCATGTGGCCTTGCCTCTGCTTGAAGAGGTGGAAAAAGCTACTGAGGAGGAACTTGGAGATTGCATCTGGAAACAACCTGTTTCGAAGAGGTTTAATCCTGTGCTCAGCAAGAGAAAATAAAAGGGGGAGGCAGAGGCATGAGCAGGAGAGGACCACAGGAGAGAAGGATAGCACAGAAGAAGAGAAGACATACTCTGCCTGTGGGAGGCTTTGCAGGCCTTTGTTTGTGCTGAGGAAGAGCTCTGTGCCCCCCAGAGCTCCTCTCCCTGCACACAGCCCTTCACAGCTTGTGTGTAGCTGCACTGCCAGCAAGGATGCTCCACACAGCAAAACCCACCAGCTGCCAGCCACACGCCCTCCCCTCTGCTCAGCATCGGTTCTTCTCTTTGAGGCTCCCAGGACAGAGAGCTCAGCTTCCCATGCAGGAGACCATTCATGCTCAGTTCACGGCCTGTGAGCAGAAGTTGTCACACATAGGGATCACAGTGTTGAAACAAATATTTTTCTGTACTTCAGAAAAATTACTTAGTTTCTGAAGTTTCTTACTTCAGAAATTATCCAGTGCCTTGTGGTGATGTTAAATTTGTGCATTCAAATGGGACATCATCACTGAATGCACACTATTGATGGGAAGAATTCTGTGCTCTTTCTGCTTATCATATGCACTTTGTGCAAGTGCTTTTTAATATTAATGTTCATATCCCTAAATATATATATTTTTTTAATTGCATTGCTTCTTTGGTTCCCTCTTTAGCAATATATTGCCAGGGAAGTACTAGAATGTATTTAAAAAACCAAAAAGACAACAGGGAATTCCTGTACTTGCTTTACATAGTAACAATCTTTATTATCCTGTTTTCTGGAAAAGCAGCAGACTCCTAGTGTCTCCAATGGCTGTAATAGCTATACAGACATGAAATAGAGACAGATGTCACCAACTGCATGTCCCACTTTTTTCTTCTGAAATAGCTTTGTATTACAAAGTCAGGTAAAGTGGGTTATCATTTGTATGGGGATATAGCTGTGTAAGGGTAACTGTAATGAAAAACAGACCTATGATTGCAACTTAAACAAATGAGTAAGAGTTTGACATTTATACTAATGAATGGTTAAAAATGGATTTAGAGAAATCCCATAAAGCTGTTTCAGTGTCAATCCAATGTCAGTGGGACATAATGTCTTCTGAAAATGTTTCCTTCAGAAAGGAAAAAATCACAGGTTATTTTCTGCCAAATTTTACTTTTCTAATTAAAAATATTACTAAAAATTCAGTAAACACCAGAGCTAGATAAACTGCAAATACCAAGTGTGGGCTTTATTTCTGAGGCTTGTAAAGAAACTGGTGAAATGGATGCAAATTTCACAGTTAATAAAAAAAAGAATAATATATCTTTAGGAAAAACTGTGAAGTTCTCCTTATCTATAAGAATACAAATTCTTATCTGCATTACATTTATCTTAAGCCACTGAATACATCCTAAAGTTTGGGTTTCTACTAGTTTGTTTACCAAAATGATCACTATCAATTTACTCTTGGTCTGAGACCAAGAATCTTGGTCTACAACTTTACTTTGAGAAACCTTCTGTTCTACCAAATTTTCCTTTTCTACATTTTCATTTTTTCTTCTCTAGATATCCCACTCGACATTTAATACTGTTGCAGTGAACTTTACACAATTTCTTCATTCTCTACAGTATAATAACTTAATGGAGATTTATTCTTGCATTTGATGTATATTAATAGCATATTAGTAACATTTCCATTTGTCATGTCATTTGTCCATCAGTCTTTACTTTGTGAGAATTTCTTATTGTTACTGTCACACTGCATTGATCATTTTGAACTGATATAAAATACCAAATAATAAAACCTTTCCACTGGAAAATGGCTGTAATAGTTTTAAATACAACAAGGAGTACACATTTGTTTTAAATTCTTCAGTTAATTATAAAGCACAACAGTTCTTTAAACTTTCTTGTCTTCAATTCCAAAACATCATGGTCTACAACCAAAACTATTAAACTTTGTTTCTCCTTTTCATAGGTTTTCATCCCTCCTCATTTCATTGAAATCATAGTCATGAAATTTCAAACCTATCAGCTCTATAGGAGCTCTTAAATGAAACAAAAAACTTTAAACCAGGTGCACTGCCCTCCCTCAGTCAGAGATAACACTCAAGGCATTCATGTCCCTGTTAGCTTTTCCAGCAATTCCAAACTCTGGCACTCCTGGACCATCACCAGGGAGTCTTCCACGCAGTGGATGCACTGTTCTTTGCTTTGCTGATATTTTGTCTCTGTCTGTGTTTGGAGGTGGGTGCTTGTGCACAGCACACACACTCGCAATGCCGGGGCTGTCGCAGGGCTACAATGCAATGCTCTGACAGCAGCAGGGCATTGTGACCCTGTCTGGGAGGCCTCTGCATGTAAATGGGGATTGCCCACCTTTCCTTACCCACATCCCCCTGCTCTGGGGCATCCATCTATTCTGGCAGGGCGTCCTCCATGGGCTGCAGGTGCATCTCTGCTCCACCATGGTGCTCCAGGGGCTGCAGGAACACAGCTTACAATGGTCTTCGTCACCTCTGGTGCCCAGAGCTCCTCCTGTCCTCCTTCTCCACTGACCTGGCTGTCTGCAGAGTGGCTCCTCTCACTCTACTCTGCTCCGACTGCAAATATTTCTGTGCAATAACTTAATTATTTTGTTTTACTTTTAATTAAGTTATCACAAAGATTATCTCACTGTCACTGATGGGCTTGGCCTTAGTCAGTGGCAGGTCCATATTGGTAGAATCTTCTCAGAGAAGCCACCCCTGGAAACCTCACTCAGCTACCAAGACCTGGCTACACAAAACCAGTACACAACATTTGAGAATTTATGTCCTGACCGACTTTATCCCAGGACATGGTAGCTGAGGAAAAGAAATTTGAGGCACTTCCCAATACACTTACAAGCAAAAAGAATTATTGAAGTCAAGTTTTTTTATTTTAACTTGGTGGGGGGTTGTTTGTGCTTTATTTGTTTTCCTGGGGTCTTATGGGCCTCAAGGAGAGTACATATTCCATCTTCTAGTACGTGTTCCAAGTGCAACAGTGTAAGACCCTTCTCTTAGAGAGTTCTGTGACCACACTGAGCTTAGGATTTTTGTTTGTTTTGGGGGAGTTTAGAGCAGAGGGACAGAAAGGTCAAGGCAGAAGCAACCAATGACACCTCTGTGATAACCTATTTAAAAAGAAAAAAGAAGTTATTGCACGCATGTATTGCAGTCAAACAAGAGAGGAGTGAGAATCTGTGAGAGGAACAACACTGCAGTCATCGATGCAAGTGAAGAAGGAGGCGAGGAAGGTCTTTCCCTTCCCTGCCCTTCCTTCTCCTCTCCTCATCTCCTTTCCTCCTTCCCCTCCCCATTCCCCTTCCCATTTCCTTTTCTTTTTCCCCAAAGATTGCATACAAGGAGAATCCACTCTGGCAAGGAAGACAGCCACGGGTCATTGTTCATTGCCGGTCATCATTTCAGAAGTCCTTCACACCAGCTCAGATAGGATTCACAAGCTGCTTTTTAATTACTGGGTCAGTAAACTCCAGAAATGCTTAACTTTCAAATTGGAGGCAGACTTGCATGCCTGTGGCAGACAAGGTAAAGGAGAGAACACAGTTTTCCTAGGCCAGGACTTCAGGATCCTGGGACTTTGTTGAGGACAGCCATCAGCAGTGAAAGTTCATGATCTATTTTCATATCCTAAGATGATGGTGATATTTTCTTTCAAGTTATTTTGAGTGAGTGCAAACAAAAGCCCCTCAGATCTATTGTTTTTAAAGTAAGCTGTGTAGAGGAATGGAAAGGGAAGCAGCAATCACTAAAACAGAAAACAGCATTAAACTTGTTCTGAATACATACGTCACCATTTTTTAGATGGTTAAGGATTTAAAACTTTGTGGGGCTTTGCAAGACAAGACAATGACATAAACCCTTTACAGCCTTTCCAAACAGAATGTTGCTTCTCATTAGCTGAGGACAATAGGATCAAAGATTAAAAGCAAAGTCATTGCCCAGTGTAAGAACGAATGATTGTATACTTCCCATTGAAAGACTTTTTGAGGAGCTTGCTTATTCACAGAAATGGTTTTGAAAAAGGCACTTTTTCATCGAGGGAGCCATGGTGCTTTGATTTGTTTTTGCAATAAGTGGACAAAGAGACAGAAAAGCAGAACTAAACAGGTAGCTGTTGTCAATCTTTGCTGAGGCCTGATACCAACTGTATTACCATCTTGAACCCCCAGAGCTGCATATAACTACGTGGATATTCAGGACTGGGTAGAAATCCCAGCAGTTAAAAACCACTTTTTAATTTTCTTATTAATACAGAGTAGCCACGGCAGCACGGAGCTCTGGAGAGAGTGGAGACCTGGCTTTGGAGTGTGGATTTACCTTTGTGGGGTGGCCTGCAAGGCATGGCAGAGCTGCTCCATGAGCAGCTGCGTTTGGTCTGGGACAGCTGGGTGTCTTTAAGGCAGCAATGGGAGCTGTTCTGGCCATCCTCACATGTAAGCCAGACCCTGATGTTGGAAGGCATTAAAGGTCTTTGGGCCACCTCACCTTTTAGATTCTTGGTTTTTCAGAAGTTAAAAGCGCCCCATTGACAAGATAAATTTAAACCTGTGTGGTTCCACAAAAACTCTTTAGTATCTAGTATCTAAGTTAGATCGAAAAGCACAAGAGTAGAGGCTTGAAGATGTTGTTCTAGAAAATTATTTAGGTTCCTATGCTTCCATGGTACTTTGATACATCATTGATTCAGCTGTAATATGATAAATTCCTCTGACTAAGAATTGTCTTTAACATTTATACTCAACTTTAAAATAAAAATGAAGACTCAGACAGATGTTTTTTCAATGGTTTATCTTCCTCAGTATGAAAGAAATAATCTCAATGTTTTCCTTTTTTCTTTTGGGAAAGATATTTTTGAGAATATTTGTAAATTCTCTCTTCAGCATAAGACAGTGGTTCTTTTTATTTTTTTTAATTTGGTAAATTTCAGCTTAACTTTGACCAGTGAGATGCAAGTAGATTTGGCAAATAAAATTCTACTCTCAGCAGCCTAAAAAAATGACACTTGACTTAGTGAAAACATTACTATCAAAAACATTACTATCAAAAATACTTAGACCTTCAAAATCACTAGCAAATGAATATTATTTTTCCATGTTTTCTTATTTTCTTGCATATGATTTCATAGAGTATGGGCACTAAATGGGCATCGCTGACTTAAAACTCCCAGACCAATTTTGCAACCAAGAGTGGCTGTTTAGCAGCTACTGCCCCATGCACTCTCAGAAAATAATTTCCAAGGACTCCTGAATCATCTTGGCATTTCTAAATATTTGAACATTTAAGAAGAGAGCAATATGCCACCCATGTAAGGAAAGAAGTAAAGGGGGTGGAGGCGGAAGAGAACACACAAATATGAGAACTAAAGGCACTAAAAATAAGATGGGAAGAATACTGAGGCAGAAGCTTGAAAAGTTAACGCCTAGTACTGTCACCTCCCTTCCTCTGCTGAGAGTTCCTGCATTTAGTGTCCGCTCAGCAAAAAGGATGTACATCTTAATAAATTCAATACAAAATCTAGTGTCTTTTTTTTTAAAGCCCATAATAATGGATTTTCACCACTTTGCCAGATGTTGTTCTCTAGAGGCTCAGGGTGTGGTGTGAATTTCCTTCTGCTAGCACAGTGGGGTGGCAGAGGAGGACTGAGGACTGTGAGCTGTACTGAAAAGGCAATGGGCATTGCCTGGCATGATTGGCTCTTGTTAAAGCTGTGAGAGTCTCAACTGATTGGCTGGATTCATTATAATCGTGGGATTTCTGTCAGCAGTTGCTTGTGGCACTCCCAGAAAAATATCCTGGTTGCTGAGTTTAAAAGCAAGGAGTGATGGTGCAGCTCCAGCAAGACCAGTATTAGTTCATGGAGATGTATATGCAAACACTGATGATTGTGGCATTGTCATCTGACAGTGAATGTACATCAGAGGAAGTGTAGAAGGATCACTATTATGAAAATTGAGTGTCCAGGACTCCTTCTCACTGAACAATATTTCAACCAGCTGTGGTCAGAAAAGATGGGAAGGCCTGAAGGCCGTTTGTTATAACCCTCTGGATAGTTTCCAGATTTTCCAGTTCATGTCTAGAGAGGGGATTTCCACTGCCATTTGCTAGCAGGAAGTGAAAAAGGTCTCCTCTCACCCCACAAAATTCCTTTGATCTCTAAAAGGCAACACATCTGGTGCAAGTACAAGTGACTTCTGAGCTGCCCTAGGTCAGCACCTCGCAGGCTGCAGCCAGACAAGCCCATTTTTCTTGGGCAAGTGTTATGGCCAGAGTTTGGAATGAGGAGAGCACACAGGCTGGCAGGGCTCACTATTTCTGATGGTATCACTCACCATCCTTCACACGGCATGGTGACTGCGAGTGCCCTGGGTCCTGCATCTCTGTGTGCTTGGACTGCCTATGTGCAATGCAGCAATAATCATCTTATGCAGCTGCAGGTAATGCTGAGGTTCTGGCCATTCATCAGGTGCTACCGGTATTCTTTAGTCATCACTGTGCTATACAGGCCTCCCAGGGTTTATAGCATCATTGAAGTTGATTAATAAAAAACATCAGCAATCCCTTATGAGGAACAGAGCCAGCTATAATCATTGCCTCAAAATGAAGGGTTAAGTTCTAACCTTATTCTAAGTTGGAAACTAGTCAATAAAATAAATCCTTAGGAATTTTATTCCTTTCCATCTTAATTCCCCTGTCTAGATTTCCTGAATGATAGCTTAATAATTTATTGCCTACCCACTCATTATTTTTATTCTTTTCCCTAACACTCAGGAGAGAAGTATTTATGACACCCAGACTCTCCTTCCCACAACATCCTTATTAATTTATACTTAAAATTACTAACACTTTCTCATGTAGTCTTACAGTTGGAAAGAATAGTCAAGCCTGCAGGGCTGGTCTCTGCAAAATTAGCTCCCCTTGAACTAATTATTCCCTTATGGTCTGCAGGGTTCAGCTTTCAGAAAGCAAAGTGGATTTACATGGGTCAGCTTTGTCGATTACAGCCTCATGTTCAAGCACCACAGCAATGTGGAGGCATAGGCTGAGATTCACTAAGGGGAAAGGTGAGTGCATGATGAATAAGCTTGCTTGACATGGCTGATCCAGAGCACCCAGCTTGTCTCTTTAACAAGCCATGTTTGGCAAATCATATCAGACCTTGCATGAACTATCGCATTTTGAAACAGTCATCTGTAAATCCAAGCCCAGTGTTCCTCTTGGCAGGACTCTGAGATCTGGTCTTGTGTTAGAGAGGTCCATGGTCTTCGAAACTCACATAAGTCTGTCAGCCTCTCCTGTGTCCTCCTGCGACTGCTGTTGGCCTCCGGGAGATCCAGGCTGAGGTGAATGTTACCAATAAAAAGCTAAGTTGCTAGCGCCTGTGTGACATCTGCTTGATTCACTTAAAAAATAAAAAATACCAAAACTCTCAGAACTGTGTGACTGGGAAGAAATTATATGTGAGGGAGTACTTGCATTGCTTTTAAGCTCCATGAATGTTACCTCTATTTGAAGATGCCACAGTTCAATTGCTTGAGTGAAGAAAGAAAGCTCTTTTGGAGCCAACAGCTGTAATTTCACATTTGCAGACAACTTTGTTTCCTGAGCATTTCATTTTCACAGCACTTTCTTTTTCTCCATCTCTTTCACTTGCCTGTCCTGCCTTCCCTGCTGCCTCAGCCTGGTTTATTTGATTTATTGCGAAGTCACTGGGGAAGCTCAAGTTACAGCTTTGAAGTACGGAGTGACTTAAGGGTCCTTGGCATGCACACACTTCCCCTGTCTAAGTTGTGTCAGGCTTTGCCCACTCTCAGAGAGGCCCTTTCCTGAGTAAGGGAACAGACTTTTATAGCTCTTGATCTTTACAAATTACCTGTGGGCCATACACCAGACTTTGGGTTTTCAACTATTTAGATCTGGGGTTTTATTTATTTTCAGGAATAAGGCATGCATAGCAAGGTTAGATTTGAGAAAACTAAAACAACCCAGAGCTAACAATGGCTGGATTTTATGCAGCTGTACAAAGTTATCCAATTAACATCCTAAGCAATAATAAAAGGAAATACACTATGCAAAACTATGAATAAGATCCTGTTCTAAAAACTTCTCTGTTGATGGGCACATTTGTTTTCAAATCCACAGATGTGACTTTCCAAAAACATAGCTGTCTTATACATCTTCCACATGGCTGTCTTTTTGCAAACGTTTTCTAGAAAACCAAAAGAAAGAAAAGGTATTTATATACACAAGTCATCAGAGTAACATTGAAGGAGATTTGCAGAACTCAGGACACCAAGTATAGAATTGCCATCATAATACATTTTTCCTGTGGTGAAGTGGTTGCTTTGGCAATTTTTTTTTCTATTCTATTTAATGCATAAGCAAACATTTCATCAAAAGTGATTAAATACTCAAAATAAGTTATGTATGAGATCGTTTTGATGTCACTGCAAATATATATGTATGAATACTTTTTTCAGCCATATAAAAATCTACAGGTTATGTTTATAAAAATCTACAGGTTATGTTTACAAATGTGAATTATATCTTACTCTGAAAAAATTGTATATTGGTTTTGTTTTTTTTCAATCCATCTGAGATAGATAAAATTGCTTCATAACCTCTCTAGCTCATTGGAATTGAACTTATTATTCTCTTGAAACTTCTCTTGACAGCACAGAAACCTAATCTAGATTTTTCAACCCTTTGTCATGGCAGTCAAGATGTTTTGGATGACAAAAATTATTTCTACTGATGCTTTTCACAAAATCAGAAGCACGATTAGTACCACTCTGTTCCGGTGAGCACAGGCATCATGCGATAGGTGAAGCACATGTAGATTGGATTTATAACCAAATTCCAAGCGTCACAGTTGGTGCTGAGGAGATGTGGAAAGATTAGAAGTACATAAGTACTTCTACATAAGTACATATTGCAAGAAACCTATTGTGCTTTCCACGCATAAGTCCTTAACCTTGGCATGGTGTAATAGATTTTCTCAAATAAATTGGCACTGCTATACTACTAAATTGCCAGCCTTTATAGAGATTTGTACATGAAATGTTTATGTTTTTCTCCATTGAAAAATATGAAACATTCGGAAAATAGTTGGAAATATGTAAGTATTCCACTTACTAGCACTTCTAGCCAAATCACCAGTGCTTTCTTGAGTATTTGTTTCTTGTGGTGCGCAAATTGTATATGGAATGCTGGGCATAGCAACATTTTACAAGAACACTTCATCTGAGTCATGCTTTCCTGTCATTCAGAGTACTTGAGCTTGAACTCTGCTGAGTTCAGAAGGGAGTTTGTTCTGAGCCTCAGTAACTGTGTCTGGCAGGAACTAGTGCCCTGTCCGGCTGGTACAGTGTGCTGCTGCCCCGCCTGGGGTGGGCCTTGCCTAAAATGGGCTCTGCAAATGCTCACCATCATGGCTATTTGAACCTGTCAGGAAACACTTAGCAATTAGGGAGTTTTCTGCTGAGACCTTGACCAAATGCTGAAGCAAACATTTTGATATGCAGAGTATGATGCTCCCTTTAGTTAAACATTCAAACAGCAATAGGCCTGCATGGAAAAGTCTAGGTAGTGCAGGTTGAAAAAAAAAAAAAAAAAAAAAAAAAAAACCCTAAACGGGATGTTTTTTGGGGTCTGGCTCCTATTTTTTTGTTTTTTAAATACACATGAGAGTTCAGGGATTAACTGATTTCAGTATTTCTTTGGCAGAACCCTACTGAGCATCCAGGGTCTGAGATGGATGGGGAACAGCTCACTGCACACATGCCCTCTTGCCCACAGCACCCTGTGTACACAGCTATTATTGCTTCAGACACAAGTAGCTGATGCCTCTGGGAATCAGCTTCTGAACCCTTGAATTATTGAAATACAGCATGTCTGCAGGACCCTTTCCAACTTCATGCAGGAAATTATGAAGTGGGCCATAAGTGTGCACTAGTTTGAATGCCTCTGCTAATTTCAGTGTCAATGAAACCTTTTGCATTTCCTTTGCTTTTTCCAGGGCCTGAATGGGCACTAGTGATTTGTAGGGACTAGCTAGTTATTAGCAAGGGACTAGCTAGTTTAGCAAGATAAACCGTAATAAAACTAGAAGTGTAACACTTGGTTACAGGATGTGATGAAGACATCAATTATAAGGACCAGTGAGATGCATTTTTTATGTCTTCAAGGTAGGCTTGATGCTGGAAAACCTAATTTTCTCCAAAAAAATTTATTCTACTGCTAGTGCACATCAAGCCCCATGAAAACCAATGAAGATGGTCATGTTCTCCAGTTTGACCTTCAAAATCTTTGAATTTCTGAATTGAATTTCTGAACTGTCTTTTGTAGCAAGTAGTTCTTTCACTCTATTAAACTAGTTCTAATTATTTATATTTATCCTAATAGGTGAACAGTACTTGGTTATATGTGAGCCCATGAAACTAACCATCTCCTGTTGTGTCTCACCTGATGCTGAAATCTTTCTCTTTCCAGAACTTTCAGAGTTTCTATTGAGGGCAGACAGAAGGAAAACCATGGGTTGCTTTTCCTACAGCTGCCTAGCTTGGATTTCTATGCCAAGATGCCTGTAGGACAGAAGCTCTTTCGACTGAGGGAAAGCACGTGGTGTTAATGAGATGTGCAGTAATGCATTTTTAATTCCAAAGCTATCCCAGAGGGAGGTGCTTCAAGGATTAGTGGAAAGCCAAACACTAGTTATCTTGTTAAAATTTTACTTACTGTCCATCTTATCAGGACTCACAAATATTAAAGTAATTTATGTTTTCAGGATTTGTGATATTTCATTTGCTGGAGAGGTTGTTCCTTGAAAATTTGCCTGATGAGGTAAAAAACAAAGATTAAATAAGAGAAGGAAATATCTTTATTTAATAGGGGTAGGGTATTCCTCCTCAAGGTTTGGATAGTGGTGAGAAAAGGCAAGGAGGATTTCTCCTTTTGTTGAAAGGAAAGCATTAGTTACTTAGTTTTGTTTAACCCTGCATTTCTTGAGCACTCCAGGATAGTTCCCAAAGTAAGATAGGGCAGCCAGGAGAATAAAAGAACCACACAACTGCCTTGCCTCTCATTTCCCCTCTTGTTTTCATGAGCAATCTCCTATCCCCTGTGATATCAGCTAAAAGAACATCTCAAAGCATTTGTTAGGACCCTAAAGCCTTAACAAATTAGCAGAGGACTGTTTTCCACTGAAATTTGCTTTTGGCCTTAGGCTTCAGTTTTACAGAGAAAAGTATACAAGATGGGGTTTTTTGTAATCAAAGTTTTGGGGCAATACCTTTCAGCTTGACTCTTTTGGAAGTGTACTACTGCTGGCTGAGCAATGCAGGACGCTCTAAATATTCACCAGTTTTCTTTAAACTATTTCCAAATAACAGATCTGTCAAAAATCAACATTTTAGTGCAGATGGAAGCAGGTTTTTTTCTATGAGAAGATACAAAGGCCGAAGGGCATTCTCAGTAATGGGGAAATTATTTGCAGTTGGTCAGACAAGCTGTCTGACTCAGGTAATCTACAGTTCATCAGGTCATGTGGTTGAAACTGAAGTCCAAGATGAGACACTCTGCTCAGTTAAAATGAATTGTAATGATTTTTTTGTGCATGTGCATGGGCCAGCATGGGTGTTTTTCCATGAGAGAATCTGGAATTATTTACTTTATGTGTGCTAAGGTGTCTGCAAAACTTTTGGACAGCAGCAAACCAAACTGAAGGACAAAGCAGACATTTCATTCATCAATTTACTTTAAGGGGGCAAAAAAAAGAACAAACTATTTCAGGAAAGAAGACACAGATATTCCAGATTAAAAACCAAGAGAATTGGGAGAAATACTCTTTTAGCTGATGACTAGTGTCAAAATACGTAAGAGACTGGTATCTAAAAAATACTGGTGAACAAAGTCGCCAAATACCTCCCCTGAAAGAGGGTGACCGATGTGTTTAGCAGTCTCATTAGCAATCACCAGTGGCTGTCTAAGTGTTTTCTCATCCGCAGGGCTGGGAGAAGAAAGACTTGCTTTGTCATTGCTTGACTCTGGAAGTAATAAGAGAAATTTTCAGTTATTGTTTATACTGTAGGTGTAAACCACATATCCCCAGTGGAAATCCAAGTCATGCAGTGTTAAGCTGTGTGTCAGCACACGGTGCTAGATGATCCCTGTCATGAGATTTTATTTCTGAATGAGATTTAAAGACAAAGGCAGGAAAAGATGTTTGTCCCAGTTGCCACCCTGTGACTAAATCTCTTGGTCTCTCACAAATTAACCAGCGCCCTTGCCTACTTTTACAGGTGGTGAGACAAAGGAAAGTGTAAACCCAGTCTAATCTGGGTAGGAAACCATTCTGCAAGACTGTTGTGAGGCAATCAGCAGAGCTGACTTCTTCACCAAAAACAAGTGACACAGCGTTCCCTCAGCAATACCCCACATAAAGCCAGAGCCTGGGCCCTGGTAGCAATCTGCCCCGCAGTGCAGTGGAGGAGGGCAGGAAAAGAGACAGTCCTTAAGCTTCAGTGATGCTGGCCTATTTTTTCTCATCTTTCTCCCCTGGCCAGGCAACTTCCCTGAACAGTTGCTTAAAAAAAGTCCAGCAAATCTCTAGTTAATGCCTACATGTGCTTCTGATTATCTCTTCCTCCTCCTCCCCCCTCCACTGAAAACTGTGGTTCGTGTGCAGCTCACAGAAAGCAGTCAGAGGAAGTACAGGGCTGTCTTAGGGAGCTGCTGATTTTCTCCAGTTGTCCTGACTGCAGCAAATAAACAATTCTTGTACATATATAACTTGTATGCAACTTTATTGGGCATTTCTTCCTGGACAGGAAACTAGCAGCACAAAAAGAAAAAAAGTATGGTCACAGCAACAATGTCATATTTTTAATTATCTCCTCTCATTGCTTGATCCAGGAGCCATGAGGGTTTAAGCCCTGCCTGTAGACCACTGCCATAGGCATCACTCGGGAGCTCAGCTCTGACTCTGATCACTCACCCTTTTCTCACTCACTTGAAGAACTGGAATTTTCCTTCACTGCAGCATCAGGACACAATGCTTTCATCATATGTTCAAAAATTCCTGGATACCTCCAGAATCTTTTTCAATATTCCCATGTGTACCTGTGAAGTCTCTACCAGTCTTTAGTGAAGTAATCAGCAGCACCAAGTTCTTCCCCAAAAACAAGTGACCTGGCCTGCCCTCCATCACGTGTTTGTAGGAGTCACTGCTCCCTGGGAAGAACCACTACACGCCTAAGTACTGACTCACAAAAGGCTATATTTGAAGAAGTGGCAAGTACTCATGCACAGGTCTTATGCTTGCTCTTTAGGAAAAAGAAGAAGAAAAAGTTACCTTTGAAGAGGAGACAAGATTTGCCAAGGAAAGAAAGATTGGTAGGGAATTATCCCATGCTTAAAACAAGCATCTTGAGAGCTAGAGCAGAAGTCAGAAGAGTGGTGGTGGTGTGTTTGTATGCCCTGCATAATAAATTCCAAAACCGACAGAAAAGGGGCTAAAGGTCACAAATGTCAAAACACCAGTTTTTCCAGTCCTCTCTTCCTACTTCATTCCCTTTATTCAGGAAAATAAGTAGCTGATTATTATGTTACGAGACAAGAGTCCAGGAAAGGTTCCTTATGGGCAGTCATATCTCATCAGATGGAATTGCTTGGAGATACTCTCCAACAGTTACAGCACATGTCCTTCCAGCTGTGTGGAATTTTCCCTGTTTTTTGTATTATAATAACATTTTATAGTATATTTTAGAAATACTTGGAGTCCCAGCTGACATAAGATCCTTACCATATCGTTTGCATGGCTGGGGAGAGAATATCCTGTGGTGTTTAAAGCCTGCATATAAACAATTCAAAATACATTACTCAGAGATCCACAAACTCTTCCCATAGTATGGTGATAGCACTGGTTTCACCTGATCTTTTGGGTGCAATTATATGGAATTACATTAAGGAGAATTTTTAATCCACCCCATTACTTCTGTGAATAATATCATCCATAAGCACTACAATCTGACTCGAAAGTTGTGATGGATTTTCCTGAGAGAAAACAGCTGTTGACCGAAATTTACTTCTTTCTGCTCTTGTGTTTCTAAAAAAAACCCTAAAACAACAACAAAAAAAACCCCAAAACTCTCAACCAAAGTTTTTGTTGTAACATTTAAATACTCAAGTTAAAAATTTTACTGCTTTACACTGAAAAAAAGGTTTGTCAGTGGCTTCATTTTGCTCTTTTTTATGAGAGCAGGGTAGAAAATAATTTTATGGTTTCTACAAAAGAAACAATTTTTTTAAAGCTCTGGGTCTGTCCAGAATTGTACATATAACTTGTCTATGGTACTTTCAGAAAATACCCATCTGCAAGTAATTGTTCAGTCAGTGTTCCCTGGTGGAACATCCAGCCTGACTGGAGGGAGGGAGGGGAGCAAGAGGAGAGCAGACATACCCTCCTCCAGTGCTTGCGCCTGTGTGTGGTCCCAGCGCTCGGTGCTCAGCCCTGCCTTGCTCCAGCCTTGCCCCGTGCTGGAGCAGAGCTCCCGGACAGCCTCACCAAGCTGCCACAGCACGTCCCCATCCCATCTCCGTTACCGCGCAAAACGCGCCAGCCTCGTGTCGGCAGCAGCCAGCACCTGGAGCTTCTCCTGCTCAACAAAATCCTGAGCCATCTCCAGAGCTGGATGGCATCCAGCCTCCAGGAGCGCTTGGAGGAGTATCCCCTTTGAAGATTCTGTAGGTTAGACAATGGATCCTTGAGAACAGCACTGTGAAACTTGCTGGATTCTAATGGGGAGTCATTACCCAGAGGAAGATTTATGGCATTATCAAACAAACAAACATTATCAAAATGGTGTTACCAAACAATATTAGAGGGATGAGGACAAAGGTGAGCTTGTCCACACACCTGAAGTCTACCTGCACCACAGCAATGCATTTTAAGGACCCCATGTAGACCAGATGTGAGTCATTTACTGTAGGATGGAGTTGTGTGGCAGGAGGGAAAGGAAAAGGAAAAGGAAAAGGAAAAGGAAAAGGAAAAGGAAAAGGAAAAGGAAAAGGAAAAGGAAAAGGAAAAGGAAAAGGAAAAGGAAAAGGAAAAGGAAAAGGAAAAGGAAAAGGAAAAGGAAAAGGAAAAGGAGAAGGAGAAGGAGAAGGAGAAGGAGAAGGAGAAGGAGAAGGAGAAGGAGAAGGAAAAGGAAAAGGAAAAGGAAAAGGAAAAGGAAAAGGAAAAGGAAAAGGAAAAGGAAAAGGAAAAGGAAAATTTCTGGCTTTGGAAAATTTATCTCTTTTTACCTGTTTTGAACCAAATTATCAAGGATACAAAATAGTAATATGGGTTAAAAAGTCTTAGAGTCTTCCTTAAACAGTTAGATTTACTTGATGGGGACTGGCAGAATGAGAAAGTACATAGTGATAGCTGATTCTGTTATCAGGTGAGAACCTGTAGCATGACTTTCAGTGGTGTCAGCCCTTCTAGTTTACAACACAGTCTCTCTTTTACACTGACCTGACTGTGCCTCTAACTCCTCTTTCTGTAGCTGATGTACTGTAAGCAATGGCTGGCTTTGCATAAAGCAATCACAAATTGCACTGAGACAGATATAAGCACATTACACCCAAACTTCACTCCTTGAATTCCTGACTCCCTATGGTGACTGTGGTAACATTTGTCACCAGAATGATTCTGATGCTCCATAGAGCTAGAAGAAAATGAATACTTGAGAGGCTGGGTTACAAAAACAAATGAACTTTCAAATTTTGTTAAATGGAAGAAACCAGATAATTAAGAAAGGTAGACTGATGTATTTAGTCTGACAATGACATAAGTAGCCAGAGCATCATCTCATCCATTAAATGCTGCCTTCATTTCCATTTCTGCTACAATTCCCTTTTTTCATCATTAGGTGCTCTAGTTTTGGGAGTGTTAACTGTTGGTAGAGATCTGTCAAATATAAATTAAAAGCTATCTATCTGATAATCCTAGTAGAGTTTTTACAATCCAGCTCTTTAAATGTCATAAAGCAAGATGGGCACACCTCAAATGTAAATTTCCAAAAGCCTTTGAGCCCATAGAAAAAATTGAAGAATTTTACAATATTGACTATATTCTGTAGTTAACTATATGAGATATGTAACAGCAGAGATTTTCCAAATAAGATTCAATACCTTGAATGCCATAAAGGAATGCCCAGCTGACACCGAAGCACACGTTGCCTGGCATGATCTCCAGCAACTCATGTTGACCTGATTTTTAATATTGGTACTTCTGGTCATGTCAAACTTGTCGCAAGTTTTAACTTTCTGCTGTTATCAGGTGCAGAATCTCAGTTTGAAGCAGTGTGAAGGAAGTGGCTCATAAGCACTGGTACTAATTGCCAGTTCCTTCCCTCTCAGGTGATTTCCACTTTGCACATTTTGACTTTATGCCTAAATGCTATCAGAACTACTGTGCAACTCATGCTGAACGGAATGCTAGCACCGACATGAAACACAAGAATAACCTGTCTTCAGGGAAGCCTAAATCTAAGCATAAGCCCTATCACTCCAGGTAAGAAAGAGCCCTTGAAAAATAGAACATGACCTCTGCTTAGTTTTTGCAAATATATGGATACCCAGAACCGCTATTCACTGATGGAGAGGGGTCCCCTCTGTCTGAGGGGCCACTTTAAGAGGGCAAACCGAGCTGCTCCTTTTCCCTTAAAGAAGGCATGAGTATAGTTATTTTCAGCCTCTTTCCACCAAACCGGCTGAAATGGAGGGCTGGATTCTGTTTCATTCAGACGAGAATGGATGACAGCCTTTAAAGCTGCTGGGGGACAGAAACAGTCATCTAACTGTTCCTGTCATGCACAGAGGGAATGTGATCAGGTGCACTGAAACAAAGAAAGATATCCATTTCTCATCATGTCTTTCAGTTGTGCCAGGGTTGAAATGTTGGAAGATTGAAACTGGCTTTACCTCTACCTGTGAGATCTGTGCAGTATGGAAACAGTATTGTTACTTCACCCTTTTGCACAGAAAATAAATACATACAGAGAAACATTTCTTATTATACTTACTAGTACAACACTTGGCTCTTGTTTACACTTATTCATGTTTAACATTAACATTGTCGTTTTAGGCAGCAATATGAGGAGACAGTATAACAAATGTTCCTCAACCACTCAGATTTTAAAACAAATTCTCTTTGACTATCTCCAGATCCCTATTGTATTAGTAAATGTTTTAAACCCAGATTTGGCACAGGGCTTAGGGATAAGTCAAAAACAAAGAGTATGTTTACTTCCTTGTATCTCCAGTGCTTTTGAAACTAAACATGTTTACCATTAAGTATAGGCATGAATCTTTCGCAAGTGAGTGGTGTAGAACTTGTTCCAAAGCCTTGTGGAGTCAACAAAAAGGGTTACATTAATGTTCTTGGTTTCAAAACAGACCCTCAAAGAGAGAGCCTTTCTACTTCAGTGTGTTATTTATCAGAAAGGAACTTCAAACTGCACAGCAAAAAAACACCACATTTCTGAAGTTCTCTGAGAACCTCAGTTTGTAGTGAGGATAAGACTGTCTTAAAGCACTTTTCTGCTTGACTTTGCTGTCTTCACGGTTCTCAAGAAGTGAAGCTAGAACAGAGTCCAGCATTTCTGGAAATTCAGTCTTTACAGTCCACAAGTAAATAAATGGATTACATTTTCCTATAGAGACAATCCACTAGAGTGCAGGCTTTATCCACAACTAAAAGAACAGAAATAGTCATGACCTCTTCATGCTCTTCTGTTGCTTGTAGAACAGCCAATGATTTACCCAATTACTCCACAGCAGAGAGAGAAGCAGGGAGGTGCAGTGCACTCCCATTTCCAGGGAGATGCTGCTGCTGGCAGGTCCTGTGGCTGCATGCCAAAGCACACATCAGCAGCCTTCTCCCACAGGGTCCTCTCTGATTTTAGGGGGCTGTTGCAAGTTTTGTTAGGAGTCCTCCTCTGAGTCCAGCTCATTCCTAATTCCTCTAGTTTGGTTCCCTTGGTACAGGTCATGTTAGCTATGGGTGTTGGGAGTTTGTGTTTCTAGTAAAGTTTATGAAAGCTTTTTGTCCAAAAGCATTTTTGTGAAATGTAGCTTTGCCAAAACTCTTTGTTTTATGAAAGCACTTCAAATTCAGGAAAACATTCCTTTTTCCCATTTTAGAAAAGACACTGTAACCTTTCATTTCTCTCTCTCTTTTTTTTTTTTTTTTTTTTTTTTTTTTTTTAAGAAAAATCTGCTTTTATCTTTGTTCTACTTGCTGCTTTTTCTAAATACACTTCTCTTGGAAAGTGAGGGAAGAGCATTGAAAACCTAGAAGGAGAGGGATGGGAGTAAACAATGAAAACGGAGGGAACCCTCTCTCTTTTTGCTGCCCTCTCCCCTGTGTTTTATTCTGACCTGTGCTTGCTCATGGAAAAAGAAGCACAGAAGCACATGTTTATAATTTAAGTCAGCTTCAAAGAAGTAAGGGCCCTTCGCATCCCCCTGCCCAGATGTGCAGAAGTGGGATGCACAGCTGTGTAGCCCCCCTTCCAACCCACTCCAAGTCTCCTGGAGCAGCAACCTGGGAATGTCAACACTCCCAGTGTCTCTCCCATGTATCTCTCAGGCCCATCAGGATGTCAATTTCCCAAACTGGTTGTAGTTTCCTCAAGCCAGGTTTCTTGCTGCCCCATAATCTTCCTCACCTGATCTAAGCCCACTAGGTTTTATGTAATCCCATTAGACACATATTTAGTGTAGTTTGCTGCCCTTGACAAAAGTATGAGTGGTTTTGAAATGTGTTCTCCCCACAAGCAGGATTTACAAGTCTTCTGGACAGTCTTGTCTGCCTATTAGTCGCCATAGAAAGGATACAATATTCTGTGAAGCAAAATACCATGTTTCGCCTAACAAGATCTTCCTGCCATGGTAATTTTCAAGGTGATCAGAGAGTTTGGTTTGATAGAAGTCTGCAAGCTCAAGGCAGCAAAGTTTCATTTTTCAAATAGCGGTGAAAAAAGTACAAACAGTGGGTGAAGTATTTGAAAAGGTCACCATGACATGGCAAAGCTACCTCTATGCTTATGAAAGCAGTGGAAAATGAACTTTCATCACTGCCAGTTTATGAGGTTGCCATTAAAAAGTAATTGCAAAGTAATTTCATCTGCTAGTGTAGATGTTTAACCCTAGCAGGCAATTATGTGCCATGCAGCCACTAGAGCCAGCTGCAACTGGGGGATGCAGAGCAGAATCTGAAAGGCAAAACCTGTGGATTGAGACAAGAACAGTTTAACTGTTGAAATAAGAACACTATAATTATTGAAATAAAATAAAATAAAAATAATAATTGTAATGAAAATGTCTGCTCTGGGGAGGAAGACATTAACTTTCAAGAAAGAGACGTGGCTGCAGATAGAGGGCTAACAAAATACTTGCAGTTAGCTTGTTGTATCATTAATTTCTCAACTTTTTTTTTCTGCTGCAACCCTTTAGTGGGTGCAGCTGGTACCACTCACACTCCATCCCGCTGGTTCCCGTGATTTTGAAGCTCAGTGGATGGTAGCATTTAGATGTGCAGCAGGCGGATTTGTGGGTGTGGAGCTGGCAGCAAGCTGTGAAGTGCTACCATTTGGCAGTCATCTTGTGGAAACCCCATTATTAACAAGCATGAGTGCACATCTATTGTGTTAGGAACATTCCTTGGACCCTTTTGCTAATTTCACACCTTGATTCTTTGTAATGACCAAGGTGCCTTTCACATTTGGTAAAGTGTAGACTCTGCTAGTGCCACTGCTCATTTCAGTCCCAGTAGATAGATTTGGAACAGGGCTGTTACTTTCTGTTTTGACAAAATTAATTCCCACCATTAACATTCATTGACCACATTTTATTTCTCAGTTTCCTTCTAGATTTCCATCATATGGTTTTCAAGATCATAACTTTATGTTTGACTGTCAGTTATTCTTTTTTGTTTATATTTTGTTTCATTCTTCCACACAATTGCTGGACTGTCACAGTTTGGGCTTGATGTCTCTGCTCAAGCCTCCTTGTTTTGCAATTTGATAGAAGACAGAGAGAAAAGGTTCTTCTGCTGACCAGAAGAGAATGCAATAAAAATTAATTCTGCCAAAATTTCATTATTTTTCTTGTTGCCTCTCATTTTTAAATTTCTCTGTACAATGGGACTTTGAGATGTCTTAGGGCTGCTTTAAATAACCATGCAATTGGTTTGGACCACAGGCACCCACAGTGATAGGAAAAAACTACACTGAAAATTGTCTTTGAACAATTCTAACTGCATTTAGTGCTCTGGCATAGAAAACCTGAAAAACCAAAGTGTCTTAAAATTTACCTCAGTCTCAAAGCCCAGTGAGACTGAGGTTTTTGCCTGCTGTTTCAAGAGAAGTTCCCATTGTTAAATATGCATAAATATATTTATTTGTATGTTTTTATTCTACATTGGGTCATGGGGAAAATATTTTAAAAGAATGGGCTATGAAGACTGCACATTACTGGTTTTCGGTTTGGGGTTTTTTAAAGGAACCTGCATTTTTGCTAAAGTCAACCTAACAACCATTTAAGACAGGTATTTTTACTGCATCCTCTAATAACAATACCATATAATGTCCAGTATGTAGATCTAAAATTTGGACTCCTAGTGCCATTTTCTGTACTTCTGCTGTGCAGCTTCTTGCTGGGGGTTCAGAAAAGCAGCAGTTCCATGTTTGCTGTGAACACAGGGAGGACTGACAGCTCCCCAGTCCTCCCCAGCTGCGTGCGGGTGAGCGAGCGGAGGAGGCTCTGCTGCAAAGGGGCTCACCCAGAGACCTGCAGCAGGCTGTGTGCGGAGCTGGGATTGCAGCACGAGTCTGGAGTGGAACAGAGAGCCTGCACGTCTCCCCGGGTCCCTCCTTGCTGCCTGCCCCACCTGATGTGCTCAGGGCTCTGATTGGGACCAGCCCAATGCAGCAGCCCAGGTCAGAGCCCCCTGCAAACGCAAACCTGATGTAGATGCCCCGTGCACACACCTGCACTGAGCTGCCAGGCCACAACAGGCTGCAGCAGAAACAGACCTGCAGAGAAAAGAACGAAATTGCACCTTGTCAGGAGGGTGATGGAGAGGGCTGGAGAACAGAGGGAGAAAACAGAACAGGAAAGCAGCTGGCTGCCTTTTTTCATTTTGCATTTTTTTCAAATGGTTCTATGCTTCCTCCAGCAATGTAAGAGGTGCTGCTGAGGTGCTGAAAGGGAGGAGGGAGGCATAAATAGAAAGGTGAAAGAGACGCTTGATAAAGGAAATTCGGACCAAGGAGAGAAAACCTGGAACTGTTTCAAAGCAAACCTTCCCTTAACTATGGGGAGCTGGCCTGTGAGTCCAAACAGTCTAAACAGGCTATGTAATTTGCTGCAGCTCATACCCTCTAATTTAGCCACTAGATGTATTTGTACAGAAATACAGAACTGAAAGCAATTCAGAGCATGTCAGGAAGTGGAGTATGTGTTTCTTGGGACTTTGTCTGGTTGAAGTACACTTAAATACCCATTTGGGAATATAGGTTTGGCAAACAATGTAGCCATAAAAAGGAAAAAAAATTATTTTTACTTCAAAGATCCTCAGTCATTAGTGAGCTGTGCTGGAAGCGTTAATGAATTACCATTTCAGAAGTTTGTTCAGAAGCTGTCACCACAATGTAGCAGCAGTACTGTTTGAAAATCTGGATAAAAAACCAATTTTCAACTTAAGAATAGTCAGAGGAATGTTGAAAAATACCTGGAAGTGCAAAATCTTTGTTTGTTGCAGGATTTGCATTCATCTGTGAGGCTTTTGTTTTTCTTCTATCAAACAGTAATTCATAGACGTCCTCATCAATGCTATAGTTTACAGTGGGACTGCACAGGGAGACCAGGGATGCTGACAGTATGGTTATCCTGCACTTCCTTCTGCAATCAGGAAAGAAACCACTGCAGCGTGTATTGCAGTGAGAACCTGACACTGGTTTTGTGGGGCTTGGCAGCATTTTGCAGCAGCATGTTGCTGCTGCAGGTAGGGATTATTTGTACGGAGCCAGGGTCCTTGAGTGTGCTAGATCCACACAGTGAACAATGATGAATGAAGTACACAGTAAAAATCATGTTTAAGAGACAACAATGGAAGTAAGAAATAAGAAACACAAATGGGAACCAACAGGAAAAACTGCAAAACAGCAAGATCACATCAATCAGGATAAAATTCTGTGCTTTTGGCACCAATGACCTCACTCTCTCTTGGTCCTCCAGTATTACCTCTCTCAGTGCCATTTCCTGAAAAGGTCAAACTTCTTTACCTAAGTCACTTTATTCTCACAATATTTCACCCACAGATGTTGCTGGTGCTCTCCACATGGAAATGAGCTCCCTGAGTCTTAAAATAAGGTCACCCACACTCAACATCACAAGTGTGAAATATCAAGCACTGTCAAAATGCTAAATGCATTTGATTGGAGCTCACATCTGGTAAAAGGAGATTGCACCTGGATCAGCTACAGGCTTTAAATTGGCTTTTTACTGGGGGTAGAGTTTGTGCAGGAGTGCTAGAGAAGTTTTTCATGTATCTATGTACACAGGCATGGGATTTGAAATTTATAATAGATGCAGGGGATTGGTTTGTTGTGGTTGGAGCTATTCTTGATTATTTTTTAATTTTGCTGGTGCATGCTAGAGGACAATTTTAAATGCAGTAGCTTGTGAGAGTTTTTATAGAATTTAAATACAAAACTCATTGACGGGCTATCTGTCCCGCATATCTGATTAGACAGAAATGTATATATATATAATATAATAGATAATTTGTAATATCGTTCATATATTGGTCCAAAGTTAACTGTTTTCAATTTGTCTATGGTTTATAGGCTGTAGTTTTTACGTAGTATAGGTAATACATTAGTCTGTAGTTAATAAATAACTGACATAGTTACAGTATCTGTTATTGACACAGGAATATTTGCAAATATTAAAGCAACTTATATAATGCCTGTAAAAGCTTTCATTTCCTTAATGTCTGGACTAAATGTAATCATGAGTCACCTAATGGCCTGGAATGGTGTCCTTTGTACACCCAAACGCATAAGCTTATGAAGAGGATAGGTGAAGGAAAAAGTGGTGTGGTTTACTGAGGAATCCATTTCTGGCTGTTATGTTTACTTGTAAAAAGTTCCTAACATGCTGAAAGGCAATTATCTGCCACTGGGTATGCACTGAAAATCTGTGGCATGGCAACAAAGACCATAATTCATATTTAAGAGGATGGGGTCACGGCTGTGGTCACTTCCCTGGGCTTTTGATCAGGGTTGTGGATGGAGTGGAAATTGCTGCAATGTGATGGATGATCTTGGGCTCACACAGTAGGGACAAACCTGGCAAACATTACTGCCAGGGGGGCTGGGGTCTGAACATGGTCATTAAAACGTAAAATGTTAAGTACTTTCATGCCATCAGCAAGAGCTTAATAGCAAAAAAAATTTACTTTAGTCAGACAGTTAGCTTTGCTTGAGCCTCTGTGGACGTGGAGGCATAAATGGTTTATGCCCTACTGAAGGCATAATCAACCAGAATGCATTCAAGCAAACAGAAGCAGCAAAATTACTCCTTTGGTTTTCATCTCCATTCTTATCTACAAGACACCAGAAGAGCTGTTTGTTGAAGATGTTCTAATGACAGCATGATACTGTCATGATAACAAGTACATATCCCAGCTTAAACCTGTGTACTTGGGAAAAGAGCACTGCTGTATTTCCCACACATGGAATACAGTGTAGGAGAAACAAATAGTCTTCCCTCAGGCTGACTGCACATCAGAGGATCTGGGTAGGTATGGCCTCCCTGCAAGGCTTTCTGGTTGTCATGTTGGTCTGAGACAGTATTCTCAAGGACTGCTCATCCCACAGTCTTGTTTGCTTTCCTCAGGTTAGAGGATTTCATGTTCCGTTATGAAATCAAGCTCCCTAAAACACCATGAGTTTTCTAAATCTAGAAAACCTAGATTTTCTGATGGCAGTGTGGTGCCATCCTTGGTGCTGGGAATGTTCAGATTTCTCTCCATTTTGGATGCATTTCCCTTTCATGTAATTATTTCAGCATGACATGAAATATTAATGGAGAAGCTAGTCCCCGCCAACACGTAGCTAAGGTGTTTAACCAATCCTTCAATATGTTTAATGTTCATCTACACCTCTTCTCTATCCAAAATTTGGAGCTCTGTTCCCATACACTGGCTTCCCTGAAACTTGTGTCACTCAGCTGGCCCCTTTTCCTTCCATGTTTCACATCCCACGGGACAGTTGACAGTCAGGATGCAGAACAGCTGCTTATTGCAATTGTTCAAGGCAAACATGTTCCTTGGCCATGCACAATTCCTCAGTGAAACACCTGCAGCCTGGATAAGAGCATCCTGGTATTTAGTTTAGCCCTCACAGTGCTCTGTTTGATGAAGGCCATTTAAAATTAGGAAGCTACAGCTAAGGCTTGCCCGAGGGCAGTTACAAAGGCCAGTTCTCTACACATTCTGGTCTAGGATCTGCTCTTCCCAACAAGCCCACAAAGAGCTTCTCACTGTTGGCACCTTCCCCATGTTTCCTGGGGTTGAAAGAGGACTTGATTTACATTGAGTTTCAAACTAAGCAGATTGACATCAAAGCAACGGAAATCAGGCCCCAGTAAGTGGTTTATAAATGCAGCCTAAGTGTTTTGAATCAAAACAGTTCTTTCAGTGAATTTGGAGGGGTACGTCTGTTGTCCTTATCATTGTTAGTTTCTGTCTTGAAAACACTGAAAGGTCACTCACATGAAATCCACTCAGGGGATCATTATAAAAAAAGTTTCCATCCCTGAATAAAACCCTTACCGGTAGGTTTTTCCTGCTCTTTTTTTGCATGGTATTACTTGGAGAGTATAGTAATCTAAACAAGAAAGATATGTATGGATTGTCTCAGAGAAGCCCCTGTGGGTTGTATTGTAGGAAAATTAAGGAACAGAACCTCAGTTCATGAATGCTTTTCTCATCCCAGATGGAGAAGACAAAGCTTTGCTCTGCAGTCTTTGCAAACAGCTTTGAGACTGCTTCATACCCCTGAAAAAAAAGAGCTTATGCAGAGGCACCCAGTGAGGACCAGATGTCTGACTCATAAAGCGCTTAACTGAAATGACAGCAGTATATAAGTTAGCTGGATGTTTGTTTTAGGAAATGTGCTATCTCTAGGTGTATATCTCTAAGCTGTCAATGACAACATTTCCTTCCAAAGCTGAAAGAACAGTGTCTTTTTGTAGCACTGGTGCATCTATTGGCTGCACCAAATAGCACAAAACAAGTGCAATGTTACAAGGAAGGAGCAGGGAAAATCCAGCAGCTTTTGACACGAAGATTTTCTGTAAATGGCCATCTGAAGCTTCATGGAGGACATGTGTATAAACACAGCACAGAATAAGATAAATAAGGCTTCAATAAATATTTTGAATTACAATTTACCCAAACAACATAATTATTTAAAATCCAGTCTTCATCCAGATTTGACTTTTACAAAATGGATCTGGGATGTCTGATCAGCTCAACTAGAAACAGGAAGGTTTTCACTCAGTTGTTTTCACTCAGGAGATGATGCACCTAGGTGCTCCAAAGACGTGCTGTGTCTCACAGCAATCTTGTCTTCTGTCTTCCTCTGCCTGAAATGGCTGAGTAGGCACAGTGACGTCACCCTGCTGATGAGACCAGTAAGAGAAGGAAAAAAAACTGCCAAAGGATGAGCTTAGACTTTGATAAACTAAAGTAAAGAATGAAGCCCAAAAACACAGAGGTGCTTCTGTCTCTTTCTGCCATTGAAACCCTTCAGACATGGACACTTTATCAAACAAGCCTATGTAGAAGCTCACAACAGGACATCTTTCTGGTACAGAATGAAATTTCCTATGTATTTGTTCTCAAAACATTATAGATTTGGTAAATTTTTCTCTGAGTTTCAGCTCATCTTTTCAAAATGTAAACTGCAAACCATCCTTTTCCCCTGAACTTGATTTAGAAGACAACCTCCAAAGAATAATAAAAAAATCAGTCATGATTGAAACTCTTCTTTGAGCAATGTTGCTATTAAAATGTTATATTTTTTAGCAGCCATGAGACAACGTCATGCACTTTTTACTGTGGCTAAGAGCAGTCGATGCAATGTAGCTCACTGATGAAGTAAGTGAAACTGTATAAATATTCAGTAAATTATTCTTCACAATGAGCAGTCTGTCTAAGCAAAAGCTTGTGTTACAGCGCAGACAATACTGAGAACTTTCTAGCACTGAGCTTAGAGAAGACATACTGCATAGCCCAAATCCAAACATGACCAAGCTAAGTGCAAGCAAACCAGGGGTGCTTTCCTTTCATTAGAATTTCTCCCTGACCTCTGGATGACAAGGGCATAGGAAAAGGAAGCAATTTTTCTTCTGTCCTTGGGGAAAGAACATTTGAAAGAGATTTCCTGCGACTGGTCTACATCATCTCTCTGGTGCCTGATGTGAAACCCTGGATGACCACCTTTTTTAGCATCCATCATAAGCATTTATTCATTTTTTTTTCCATGAAGAGCCCTGTGTGAAATTCACAAAAGCTTTAAGTGGGTACTGCAGGTAGCTGGATGGAATCAATCAAAATATTTTAGCACTTTAGAGAAAAAAAGTGTCTTACTGGAACAATTGTTCCAGAGTCAATCCTTCTGATCTCCTTAATTTTAAGCTATTTCCCATCTTTTTCTCACCAAAGGCTGTAGAAGTCTATTAATGAAGTTCAATGTGATATCCTTCTTTAAGTGTTTTGTTGAAAATTTGAGGCGGCCTTTTTTTTAATCTTATGATAAGTTTAAAAATATATTTAGCATCTCAATTTTTGTCATTTTAAGTTACCACATACATTACAGAAATAACACTTCTTATGTACTTCCAATCCTTTTGAGTTGTGGCCTGTTTCATCATGGTAAGGCTATATGCCAAAATCTTTGTTCTCAGTGTCACAGGTCCCCAGGGAGCCCTTGGCTAAAACCAGCAAGCCAGAAATCACTGCTGGACCTCTCCAGATTTCCCTGTCTGGTGCTATCCACCTAAGGGCAATTCATGATTCTGCATTTCCTACCTTCCTAATGCACAGCTTACTGCACATTAGAGCTTTCTTTTTGCTCTACCTGGATGCACAGAATGCCTCAGCATTCCCTGTCCTCTTTCCTGCTGTGCACGTTCCTGTACTGTAAGGAAGCACCCACCAAGAGTATCATGGTTTACCTAAGTGTTTTACATGGTAGCATGAGCAAGGTTATCCTACACAGAGTACCAGCCGCATGAAAAGAAAGGTACTAAGTGAGAGAAATTAAGGCACAAGCATGGGAAAACAATTGATTCCTGCACTAAACAATTGACCAAAACCACACTGCTGAGCTCTTTTAAATATGCGCCTCTCAGATGTTACAATATTATGAGACTAACCTTGTAGTCTCGTAATATTTCTCAGAGAAACAGACATGTCTTTAGGATGCATGTAGGGTGATGGTGGGCTACAGCTGTTATCAGGATAGCCATTAGGATCAGCATTAGGGTTTCAAGGAGGCAAAGGAACAACAGGTAATGTTCACAGGCATTCTAAATATATCTTTCCTTTTACTAATTGGGAATGGTAAGATCATAGTTTCAGAGGCTTCAGAGATACAGCATTAAGAATAAAACTAGTTGTAACTCTGAGGAGTGATTAGGATGGAAAATATGGCTGGGCTACAGGGGAAGGAAGGAAGGACCCGAAAGCAGATTGGAGTACATTAACATTTTGGGCTTCACAAAGCAACAAGTGTCTGGTGCTATTTTTAGAAGTCAGGGAGATGAGGAAAAACTAGAGGTACAGTGAGACTGGGGAATTCAGGAAGGATCAGCTGTGCTGTGCTTAGACCTACCATCAGCCTGGGTCCATATTTTCTGATTCAAAAAATTGGTGGTGTTCTAGTACAATGGCCAAGCATCCTAATGTGGCTTAGCCAGCTAGAGCTGAGTGGTCACCTCTGATGAAGATGTTCAGGACAAGTTTCCAAACGGACCTACAAAGAAATATGCATCAGTTACAGAGATGCTTTTAGATCTTCCACTTTTAGTGGTTTGTAAGATATGTCTGGGGAATTATAATTAGAATTTTGACTTCATAAAATTGATTAACTGGGAAGACAGATGTGTTTAGAACAATCACCAGTTAGTTTTTTTCTTTCATGTTTATAATGGGATTAGTGTCAAGAAAGGGACACTTGGAGCAAAGAAGGCATTTGAAATTGACAGATAATCTTGTTTAGAACTGCTGGTAGTCACTTGGCCCCAAAATTACTTTTAATTCTGGATTTCATGTGTATGACTTGGATAAGTGTCAGGTGCCACTAACACTGGTTTAGGTAGATATTTGGAAGAAATTTAAAATAGATCTCTAGGTATGTGTGAAGTTAGTATCACCATTATGCCCAAGATATTTTGCTCTGAAGTTCATACATATCTATGACATAAGGCTCATATTTAGAGTATTCTGTGTGTTGGAATTAGTAATATTGTGGTATTTGAAGGAAGAAACCATTGAGAAAGTGTTGAGTTCTGCTTTAATGTCACTGAACTAGAGTTTCACTTGCTAAAATTCCTCAACACAGGATGATATTGAGGTTTGGGTTTCACAGAGATCACCAGACTGTCACAGACATCTTTTTATGAAAAATCCTTTCCTTAGGACTTTTCCTCCTGAGAAGATGAGAGGCCTCAGGAACAAAATGTAAACAATAATTATCTGCTGCTGTGGGATGCAACAGGTGGATCTGTGGTTGGTCTCATGTGGTTGTTTGTAATCAATCACAGCCCAGCTGGCTTGGAGACAGAGCCCGAGCCACAAACCTTTGTTATCATTCTTTCCTTTCTATTCTTAGCTTAGCTAGCCTTCTGATGAAATGTTTTGTTCTATTCTTTTAGTATAGTTTTAATGTAATATATATAATAAAATAATAAATCAAGCCTTCTGAAATATGGAGTCAGATGTCCATCTCTTCCTTCAACAAAAGACCCCTGTGAACACTGTCACACCAGACCAAACATAAAACTGTTGCTAAAACAAGGGCTGTGATTAAGGTGGAAGATTCGGGTGGGAGAAAAAACATAGAAGGAAAAGTCTAAGAATAGGACAGTATCCTAAGTTAGGGCCTTGTGTGGCTTGCTGCATATTTTTATCTCTTGGGTTTGTGGTGTGGTTGAGGCTTTGTCCTAGATTATTGGTAATACTCTGCTAGGAAAAGCGAGACAGTGAAAGACTACAAAAAAACCCAAAAACAGAAAACACAAAAGGTCAAGGTCAAGCAGGTTATGGAAAGTGTTTGAACTGCGGCCAATGTTTTCTTGCTGCATTCTCCTGAGACAGCCCTGGGCACCCACCACCCTCCCATTAGTCCCATGGCTCTTCCCAATTCTTTCCTGGTGTTAGTGGCCCAGGCAGGAAGGATCCTGTGCTCTGCTGAGGCGCACACCTAATGCAGATTGGAAGTGGAGTATATTTAATATTTTAATATTCTCCAAATATTTATGGATTAAAAATAGTAAGGGGGCAATTCCTGCACTATTCCTCAATTCTGTTGAATTATGTATTCTCTGCTTCTGACTCCAGTTTAACACGTTACTTTGAATTCTGATCCTAGTTGTTACTAACCCATCATTATTTGATACGTAAAAACACTGGAAGGCTAGTGCTGAAGGAGCTTTATGCTAAACGGCCTTTAGGTATGATGACACTTGGGATTTTTGTTTATGACAGTCTTAAACCAAGACATAACTCTCACAATACCTCTAAATACAGCTGTAGTCCCAAGACAGCTGAGAATCTCAAGCCTGAAATATGACAAGGATAATTTTGGATATCAATCCTCAAATTCTCATTGTAGACCATTTACCATCTTTTCGTTACTAGAGCCTTTAAATAAGCAGTCCAACATTCTGAAAATCAGGGTTAAATTAGCACAAACAAAAGATACCTGAAGTAAAAAGGATTTGAAACAAATGTTGGGGAAAATATCCCACTGTGCACCCCATTTCTCCTTATCAGAAATGTACTTGAAAGTGAATGCTGGTTAGACATGCCACCCAAGATTTGCCAATGAATGACAAAACTAAAACTGAAACCCATGTTGTGATCAATCACAGATTTTCTTCTTTAACATCTTCATGCTCTATGGAAAGACTAGCCCTTATCTGGGTCTCAAAGCAAAGGAGGACAGGAAGTTTAAACTATTGCATTCACTCTTGCTGGAAACAGCCCCCAGGATATTAATATATTTTTGCATTATAATGACTTCAGAAAAACGGAATGCTAGTCTATGTTTCTTGTTGTTTCTTCCACAGTCTAATAATACCTAGAAAATCTAGTTTAAAAGTTAATACACCTATTGCGCAAACAATGTTTTCTTTAGAAAGCAGGTGGTGTACTGTACAGGTAAGGATATTTGGGGATTTCTAGCAGGGAATATGTATTTCTCAGCCTACATTTAGACATGAAACCTGGAAGCTTGAAAAAACAAAACACATATCAAATTCTATGTATGTGCAAGATCTCAAATTCATCGGTTTTATCCTTCATTAACCTCCTATTTCTCATAGACTGAACCCTAACTCTGACACGAAGGTTAGCCTCCATTGCACTGAGACAAGTCCGAAGCTTCAGGGTAGATACATGAGAACCAGGATGGTTGACCAAAATGTCACTACTGTTTCTGTAAAATTTGAAAAACACATTTTAAATCCTCAAGGGGGAAAAAGCGGTCAAAATCCTCCAGGGGAAAAAAAAAACATCTCAAAAAGCCAAACCCATCAGATGCATGTCAAGAAGATGTGCAGGAGATGAGAGGGAAGTTGTGTTCCTTGTGTTCCTTGCTCTCATTTCTGTCCAGCACCACCAGTGAGTGCTCCCCTGGGCCCCATGCGACAAGGAGCTCTCGTGCTCCCTCAGCGGGGGCGTCCCTCGCTGCTGGCTGCCGGCATGGGTGATGCATGCTGTGAGCAGGCATTCTCTGCATCCCCGGAACAAAGCGCATTCCCAGCTGGATTACTCATACTCCACTGGCTTCTGTTTTTCTTCATGTGCACTCATTTGCAAGCCATTAAACAAGAGACACAAAGCTGTCGCTAAAATTGGGTCACGTGTGTGTTGCCCTGTCAAGCCACTGGGTTTGCCAAAACCAGGATTTTCCAGCCATCACAATGGATTTTTTAAAGCTCCATCCATGACAAAATTAACAACAACAACAACAGCAATAACTGCAACAACAAAAATGGGGGGAAAGGGAGGTAATGGAAAAAAAAAAAATCCAAAAATCTGTGGTGTCAAGAAGTAAAAATGAAGTTAGAATCGTGTGACAATTTTTTCATACACTGATGTACTGTTCTTCACCATGACATTTAATGTCCAACACAAGCTGATGTTTCTTACCATGTTTAATTCTTTTCTAGCTAAGATGCATGTGGAAAGACAATTCTAATTTTTTTTACAGAATATTGATTTTGTGCAACAAAATCATCTTCTGGGCTGAACATGAACTGAGCACTGGGATCAGAGAGAAGATAAACATTTACACAAATCGTATGTCAAACTGGCCACCACTGACATTCAGACATACAGTACCTCTTCCTTTCCATGAACTGCACATCCTTTCTGAGCTCAGGGATCTGTCTGGCTTTTGGGAAAACTGTGTCAGGTTCAGTGGTTTAAGAAAGCTTCAGGAATTAGGAATTCCCTGAGGCAGGAGAGTCTTAAAGAGAAGCCAGGGTACGAAAGCTTGCAAAAAAGGTGTTGTTGGAATATTTTTGTTAAAAAGCAAAGATGTTTTGCCCCTGATAACAGGAGATTTACCCTGATAAGTGGGCAAATCCAAGCAATCTAGCTATGAGCACTGCTGGCAAAGTAGGAAAGTGCCTTATACAGGAAGAAAGGGAAGAATGATGAGACAAATCAGAAGTTATTCTGAGATATGCCTGGCTCAGAAGTGATTTACTTTGGGGGGGAGGAACGCCCTCAAAAGGGTAGCAGCATTGTCATCCCTGGGCACAGATTTAGATTTCACTAGAATTTGTAAATTCTGGTAGGGAAGTAATGAATTAACCTGAGAGAAAAATTGCAAAAAATAAAACTTTTGCTGTCCCTTTAGGGTTGCTGTCATCCTGCACCAAGAGACCGTGAGGCTAGAAGTATGGTGGGAGCATTGGGTCTGGGCAGCAGGACCAGGGCTGTTTTTCTCACACAAGAGCAGTCAGTAAAAGTCCCAGCCTGCTTTGCTCTGAATGCTTATGTGCTGTCTCTGTGCAGACTATGAACAGCATCACATAATTATTTTCAAGAACAGTAGTCCAGAACCTCAGCACTGTCAGATGTGTGCCTGTTGCACTGCACTACAGCCTTTCCCCTTTTCTGCCCATCTGCTGTGTCTGCTGCAGCACAAATGGAACGGGAATACCAGACAGAAACCAGTGAGGTCACAAGTGATTTATCCTTCCTTTCTGCGGTGCTACACTCTTATTGCTGGGACCAGAGTGGGAGCATGCTGACAAGGTCTCCATCATGAGCATGCTCTGGAGAGCCAGAACTGGCTGCTTCATATGAACCTGGGCCAGATCAAAACCAGGGGCAGAATTCATCTGAAATTTGAGATGATGTTTTGATAATTTTGATGACAGATTCAGCTGTAGGAAAAATTAAGGTCTTGCTTGGCTCCCAATGCATGTGAAAACCTACATTGGCATTATGCAATAAAGAGATAAAACAGACCCATCAATTTAGTTTTGCTCCTCCCAGAGAAACATGGTCAGTGCTCCTCTCAGTCAGATGGAGCTGCTGCTGAGCAGGCATTTTGGCCTGAGCAGAGAAGGAATAGTCTACTGTGAGTGCCATTTTAATTAGCGTTAATGATTTTGCCCTTCAGTCGAGCAGCGAGATACATTTGCTCTTTTATAAGGTAAGGACATGAGCTCTAACTGAGAGATCTATCTAGCAGGACACATTGTACACATCACTAGCTCTGGGGTTTGGACATAATGAGTTTGTTTCAGCCACTGCAGCTCTGCCTCTGTTGCTTGAGGTAAAGTTACACTGGGATGAACTTGAGTCAGTGTTCCTAGCAGTATCTCTAATATTCTTGTATTATTTGATGGGTGGGGCTGGAGGCACAATACAAGATATTTCATTTTCTCACTGATTATTATTTCATAACATTCCTTTGCTAGGCAGAAGTCTATGTGGAAAAGCCAGGCAGGGCTGAGCCTATCCCCACTTCTAGCTCTCCTGGGATTGAGAGCAGCCCTGAAGAGAAGAGGTTGGGACTGTTGCTGAATGAAAAATTCAACATGATTCAACAATGGGCACTCCCAGCCCAGAGAGCCAAACGTGTCCTGGGCTGCATCCAGAGCAGCGTGGGCACCAGGGGAGGGAGGGGATTCTGCCCCTCTGCTCTGCTCTGCTCTGGGAGAGCCCACCTGGAACCTGCATCCAGCTCTGGGCTCCCAGCACAGGAAGGACATGAATCTGTCGGAATGAGTTCAGAGAAGGGCTCTAAAGATGATGGCTGGAGCACCTCTCCTATGAAAACACCTAGCAGCATGGGAGTTCTTCAGCCTGGAGCATGGGAAGTCTTCAGGGAGACCATGTAGCACCTTCCAGTATATAAATGTAGTCTACAAGAGAGCTGGAGAGTGATTTTAGACAAGGGAACATAGTGATAGGATATGGGTAATGGCTTTAAACTGAAAGAAGGTGAGTTTAGATTAGATATCAAGAAGAAATTCTTACTGTGAGGGGTTCAATGCACTGGCACAGGTTGCTCAGAACACTTGTGGATCCCCTGGAGTGTTCAAGAACAGGTTGGATGGGGCTTTGAGCAACCTGATACAGTGTGAGATGTCCCTGTCCATGTTGAGGCAAGTTGGAACTAGAGGGTCTTTAACATCCCTTCCAATCCAAACTCTTCTATAATTCCATGATTTCGGAGAGATGAGCAAGCAGCTTGGCAATGCGACAGTGCACCGCAATCCTTTGCTACACTCCTGATTTGTCAGACTGCTCCTCTGGCCCTGCCACAGATGTGTGCAACCATGGCAGGATCACACACTCCTTGCTACTTAATTCCTGTTCTGCAACACTGAGCTTTGGATAGCCTTGGCATTCACTACTGAAAGTGTTCAAAGTCTCCTCTGGTTGGATGGACCATTCCACCACCACTCTTTCTTTCAAGAGAGTATTTCCATTATTTCCAGTATTTACAATAGAGGTCATCTTCCTGTGCCATCAAACAATAGACAAGAACTTGCTCTCTGACAGTGGAGGAGCCTGGAAGAAATCTTCATGTATTTCTTAGAAATCTGATAACAGAGTTAGCTTCTAAGCATGAAAATACATATGACCTTAAACGTCATTGTGGAATAATATCTTGCAGATATTAAGCACAACTGCTGACTCCAGTGTGTAAGTATTCAAAGGGTTCCACATGGGGCATAACCTTTCTTGGGAGTGATTGTGCAGATTGCCTTGTAGTTTCCTGTCTTGTGGTACTGAAAGTCTGGATATGTAACTAAAATACTGCAATAGATTTTTGGTGCAAGAAACCTTATATGAGACTAAAACAGTCTCATGAACACAGCTAAAATACCTTAACAAGGCAGATGATCTGTGTCTATATGTCTTACTGTCATGTATGTCTTTTCTTTGCTGTTGCTCAGAACAAAAACCTGACTATATGCATGTACACACATACGAACACAGAAATGTTTAATGCTATTTCATTGTGAAATAATAGAAAGTGTGCCACTATTGTCCATGGAAAGATGGTCAAACCTGCTGCCAGGAAGACGAAATGCTTTATGTGTAGAAAGTAAGATATACTTAGGAGTAAATCTTGTAAGTCCAGGTGTATTTTAAATATGCACACTTCCAGGCAGATTTTGCTGTCATTGTGAACAGTAATAAAAGTTCTGCCAATAGGAGCAGGAACAGGATCAGACAAACAGTGATATCTTAGTATTTTGAGATTTACAGTGTACAGGGTCTGAAAGAAAATAACTCTTCATTACTGCTGTGAATTTGGATATCATGCAGGTAACAAAGGCTGGAAACTACCTCTTGTGCCATCCTTTCATGTTCGAACATGAGTCAGAGGCAGTCACTCCAGACAAAATGCAGCCCTTTTAGGATAAGATTGGAGGAAATGGTTGTATTTAAAGTTTGTTCTCTGGTCCCCCGAGGACTATTCTGAGAATGGTTATGAACTTTAGGGTCTCCCAAAACGGATCCAGAAAAAAGCTGATCATCACTCGCTTGGATCTGATAGCATTTGTTTGACACTGCATAAATTCTTGGGCAGCTGATAAAATGCCATGGCTCAAAATAGAAATCTGGCAGTCCAATGAGATGGTGTGTTCCCCTTAAGTTGTTTTACAGGGTAGTTCATGGGAACCACTGAGAAACCCACTGAAACCAATTAGTTGAACTGTGTACCTCTCCTAGAAACAGTCTACATTTATGACTCTGGGCCATATTCAAATTACAATTGTCTCAGTAGGATGGTTACAAAAACAGAAAAACTGTCTTTGGAGAGATTCACATGACTTTCCAAGCCAGGTTTTCTGAAAATGAAGAATGATAATGCATGAAATATGCCTGTCCATTACTAAGCTCGTGTGTGACCTTTGATGTCCTCCTAAGGGAGAGCTGGATGTGGGTGTGTTTGCAGAGCTCAAACTGATCCATGCTCTGGGAAGGCTGTCAGGAGCCTCCCAAGGCATCTGGATCTTCCAGAGGGAAAATATCAAAGTTTTGTAAAGGATTTCTCACCTGTTCTTTAGCTGATATATGATCTTTTAACTTATTTACCACCTGCAAAGACAGATCTTTTATTCCTGATTTTCTTATCTTAGAAATTCTCCTGCTATTTTTTCTCCTGCGTCACTTGGCAGTTTTTATGCCTGCAGGTAATTAAAATTTGTACATATATATTTCTCTTCTGAAAATGAGAAATAATACCGGAAAAATGAGCATGTAATGTAAAATAGCCATTACATTTTTTCCATTTTTCAAATGAAAGGGAATTTTTAAACTCATCCAGTTTTGAATAAGTATTCCCTTTTCCTCTTCTTGTGGAATGGGAGAGCCTCCCTCTCCAAATTCAAACAAACCATTCATAATGTACCTTACATCTGAAAGATCTTCATTTTCACATGTAAGACAAAAGAAAATTAACACTCTTCCTTCTGGTTGTTCAGTACATTCCTACATATATTAAACATGTGTGGCATGTCCCACCAGCCAGCTGTCTTTCACATAATTGTGTGTGTGTGTGCTTGGAGCCACTGCTGCTAAGTGCTATGTGTTATGCTATGTGCTACCTCTGTGTTATGTGTTACCTCTGTGCTATGTGTAGTGCTATGTGTTACCTATGTGTTACCTCAGTGTGACTTTACTGATGGCTGTCAGTGCAAGGTCTACTGGGAGGGATGGCGCCTCTTATTAGACAAACACATCCACTACTGACCAAAAAACAGACCAGGTGACAGGCACACAAGCTTTCTCTATATGTCTGAAACCAAAACAACTGACTGGAAGCTAAATATGTGTGGAAATTAATGTTCCATTTCCATAATTAAAGACATTTTGTGTCTGTGGCACAGGGCAATGTCAACAAGGTTATAGAACACTTAATGCCTGGGAGGGGACACAGAAAGAGAAGGGATTCATTTCCGCCTCTAGGCAGTCATTTCCAAAGTGGAGAAGAATGTAATTTTTTTAATATTTTTAATACAGATTGGGGAAGACTATAGAGGTGTAGCACACGTTCTCCCCAAGTCAGTCCAGTGCCTTCTGTGCTCTGGAACACATTTTTTCAGACAGGAAGCTGAAACAGCATGAGCCGATCAGATAGTGTCTCCAGATAGATCATGTACATAGGAAATGGGCCATTAGTCACTATTATTCAATGATTTTTGCAGGACACTCCTTTCTCTTCTTCACTAAGGCTGCAGGTTTTGTACTGCACATTCACTTCTGCGCCATCCTGGGGTCGGCATTCCTGCAGGGTAATTGGAACCAGCTGCTTACCTACAAAAAAGGCAGAAGGGAGAGGTCACAAAAGTTGAATTTTTCTAGCCAGACACATCCCTTTGGAGATAAGGATGTCTTTGACAGTGATATTTACTGTCTATTTGTCATTATAACTACTGCATCATTTTCTTTTCCTGGACATCTACAAGGTCTAGTGGCCCTATTTCTGTGAAGAGTGAGTGCATTTAAACTCTGTTTGGCAAACTGCAGTGACTTTTTTCCTCTCCATAAAAGCAAACCTGTGTGACTGCACTGTCAGTGCAGTTAAATGATTATATATGCAAGCATTTTCAGGAGAGGTTTAGAAGGTGTTAACAGTGAAAGAAGACACTTCAAACTAAATAGATTCAGCTGGGGCACAAATCCCTTAAATTACTTGGAGCTCAGGAAGACTTGGCAGGAATGTGCTTCCTCACTTTCTGAAAGACAGAGACAAACAAAAGCCACAAGAAAGTTTGAAAAATATTACCTGGCTTCTCCTGTAGACAACTAAGAGTGCTTAATTTAGAGAAGGTGGATTTGCACATAAACCTTCAAACAGGTTACAAATGATACAAACATCTGTTATTTTGTGCATGTGTTAATGAGCTGGGAAGAAATAATTTTAATTTTCATCCAAAACCAGACGTGATGCCTGCCTAGGAGGTGGAACAGGGGACCTAGCAAAGCTGATGGAATGGCTTTGAGCAGCAGTAGGAAGGAAATTGTGGTTTCATTGCTTTATAGGGAAGGAACTGCAATGCCACTGCATTTTCCCCCAGCGACTCCTTGGAACTTGCAGGGTCTGCCATAAAAGGCCAGGATGTTTAGAATGAGTGAAGGTGCAGTTAGTTGGGCTGAAACCTCCCATCTCCAAAAGCTGGGGAGAGATGTAGGATCTGCATGAGGGGGGAAGAAATACCTGAGAGTGGATGAAATCTGAGCTGCAGCAGTAAAGAAAGAGAGGAGAGAGCTGTAGCCAATATTGTCTTGTTTGTACAGAGGAGAGCACAATGAGCCTCAAGCAACTCTCAAACACTGGGTTGGTCACTGTTGGTCAGGACTAGACTAGAAACCTACAGGCTCTCTCAGAGCTGGGAGTGGTGCTTGTCTGACTCTGAAGCAATGAAGTTTTGGTTAGCATCATGAAATGTATGCAGATGTCCACAGCATAAATCAGGAGATTTTCCAGAGTTGGGGTGTTGCTGGGTTCCATCCTGTCAGGCACTCTGTGAAAGTGACTGGTCTCTTCAATCATCATGGTGACCTCCTTTTTATTTTAGCAGCTTACCTTGTGTCCCTACAAGGGGACAAAACATTCCATGTTTTAATGAAGAAGAACCACTAGTGCGCAGATTTCTTTAAATTATATGATATTATCAGAGTCCTCAATGTTATGGTATTTGTTCAGAAATCTCAGGAAACTTCTAGACAGAACTCAGTCATGAGGAATTATGATGTAACTGAATGCTGCTAGGAACGTCAAGAATCTCTGTCCTTGGCATTTTCAGCAAATTACAATCAGCAATTACTTCAGCCTTACAACCCTTACCTAGCCAGGATTTCTGAGATTCTCTGCAAACTCAGCTTTAGACAAGCAAAAAGTTCCATGGGAAAGTTAAGGAACCACCAAGCTTACCTAATTGTTTCTTCATCACAGCAATGCAAGCAACAACTTATGCTTTGAAAAGAGCATGAGCTATGTCTTTAACAATAGGTCTGTGTTTGATCCACTTCAGATGCTGCTTCTGAACTTCAGCAAAAGTATTCATCCATTTTTGATTTTGTGGCAGCTCAAACACAGGGTATTTTTGTACCTTCTCTGCTTTTTTTCTTAAGCATTTTTTACTTAGCCAAACTTCACGTGTCGGTATTACTCTGTAAATGAATTCTGCAATGTTTTAGAACCGCTCTGTTGCCTTTATGTGTTTTGCATGGAGAGACAACAACTGCACATGCCTTGGACCAAATAGTTCATATGTATGAAAAATGCAGAAGATTATTCTGGTACAGAAGGGCAGAGGCCTGCTAATATTATCTGCAATCCAAGCAAGAAGTGAATCAAGCCAAATACAACAGTTTATAGATAGCCCAAGTATCTTTTCACTGTCACTGAGGTCTGCCCATAGCTGGCCTGCAACCAGTGATGAAACCATAGGCAATGACATGGAAGTGGCGTAGAGTTTGCAACGTTACCTGCCAGGGAGTGGGTTATTGCAAACAGTGGTCAATGTGCCAAGGGATGCTGACACGTAGCTTACATGTAATTACTGAGTTCATGATATTTTCCAGTAATGGAAGAGTAGACATGAGTAATGCCCACTGAAATCACTTAGAATATCTGTCAGGCTGACTGATGCAGGCTGTATCAATATATTTTCTGGGGTTCCTTGTAGCATGTCTCTTTCTTTGGAGAAAAATATGAGGATTGTCTGTTGACCTAAATGATCTATGCCAGAAGCATTTTGATACCGTATGTGTATGTTAATGAGAGCAAAATTCTTCAGCCTGGTCTCAGCTCTATGACACATCCCACCATGGCAGATCCCTGGTACTGCAGGTGTGCCCCAGCACAAGGGCAGGACAAGCATGCTAACACACTCTCCTACCTGGAGAAATAGCAAGACGTTTTATTTACAGCAACTTCTAACTAAAAAGCCTGCCTGATAGCACTTGAGGAAGGAAACAATGAAATAAATAGTGTAAAATATTCAAAAGGGAAAGCACTAGACAGGAACTTCAGAAGTGGTTTAAAGCATTTTCCAATTACAATGGAAGTTTTAGAAGGAAGTGAATGAAAATAACTGCTCTAGCATTCTTTAGATAGTCTACATTATTTCAGAAAAAAATACATGGAGCTATTTCTTTTATTTAAAAATAATAAGATTCCAGGGAAAGGAAAACCAAAATCAGTAGCATCAGCAAAGAAAAAAAAAAAAACCAAACCAAAAAAACCCAGGGAGCTGGATGTAAACCTAGCTGAAGTTAAATAAACAGCATAACCTAGGCTTTGTTTGCAATCCTGGAAGACTGAACATAAGATAATGCAATGTGTGTAATAATCGTTTCAGAGTTTCATAAAATAATGGGTTTGGAATAAAAAGATAATATAAGGGTAGAAGTATGATAAACCCATGGAGATCAATTAGCTCTGCACTTGAACTTTTGAATGCAATGAATACTTAATCAAATTTGGGACTGCGCTGGATAACTCAAAATATTCCATATGTATTCATATATATTCCATATATCTCTGTGCTATGTCATACTCCAAAAATCGTTACTGTCTCTTTAAGGCCTGTCGGCTGGAAAGGGAATTGTGGTGCTAGGGAAATGCCAGGACCTTTTTTAAGGTCAGGGTAGCTCAGGCAGGAGCTCTCTTGCCTTTATCTCTCATTCTTGTCGGGAAGCTGGGATGGTGCAAGGCACAAGCCTGTTTTTTCTCCTGGGCTCCCGAGCAGGTTGCTTCAGGCAGATCTCCGAGCAGCAGCCCAAGAGGCCAAACTTCGCAATCCTGAACTCCTGAATCAGGCAGATTCCACAATCCCTGTCCACAGCCAGGAGCTGGGGCTGTTCGGGGCCAGGCCAGCGTCCCTCGGTGCTCAGTGGGACCATTCCATTCCCCTGCAGCACACCAGCAGCTCGGAACCGCTGCCAGCCAAGGGAGAGGCCTCAGAGAGGCTGGAACTGCACACTGGATCACTGGATGAGTTCTTCTGTTCCTGACTTCCAGACACCAGTGCCTCTCTGTCAGTTCATCAACAGAGAGACTGGCAGACAACAGCCACACCATAGAGACTGAAGGGGCATTTCCCTGGTTTTGGACTCCAGCTTTTCTTTTTGTTTGATCCTTGTTCCCTCTTGTTTGGGGGAAGCAGGAGTTTTGGTCATCACAGTGGTCTCTCCTTATTGGTAAAAAAGGGAATGGTTAAAAATAAAAGGGATGGTAACTCATTTTGGAGTGTCTTCCCCTTAGATTGTGTTAAACCCAGACAGGCATTCACTGTGCCCTAAGAGTCCAGAAATATTTAACATATTTTCCATACTATTACCCACTTGAATCCCTGCTATGCTTTGTGGTGTTGTGTATGTTGGATGTTTAGACCATTGCTGCTGCTTCCTTGTGACTGGCAGAGGGGTCACTTCCAGATCCACAGGTGACACAACTCCTGCTTGCTCATCACCCTCTTGGAGGCAACATTTCATAAATGGATAATGGGGTGGTGGTTGTCGTCAGGGCTGGATCATGAGCCTAACAAAGCCAACAGATGCTACACCACCCACCTGGGTATGAGTTGTGATTTTGGGCTGTGTCTTGTACGTGAAACATCTGACAGTGGTTTTTTACATGGGTATTGGTAAATCCAGTGCAAAGGAGAGAGGCTTTCTGCACTACATCACACATAAGCCTTTGGTGTTCCTGGGGGTGCTTTTACTTTTCTGGCAAGTAGGGACACCAGTTGTGGGATCAGACTTCCCTGTGCTCAATTTCCTACTCAAGCAAAGCCATTTATGGCACTCTGACCAAAGGAAAGTCCCAGCCTGGGAGTACACACAACTGGAGGTGGAAATGGAACAAGTCCTCGGGCAAATTATGCTGCCCATCATGAAAAAACTAGGAATAAAAAAAACCAACAAAACCAAAACCCCCCAAGAATTCAAGAGTTGCAACAGTTTCCAAGAAGCTGTGCCTCATTACTGCTGACCAGTGCTGGATGCTGAGGCTGTCAATCACATACTTTTTCTTGCAAAGTCCCTGCCATCAAGGCATGTTACCTGTTGTGGTGTCAGCTTGATGCCAGTCCAACACCACCACCATGGCCCCAAGTGCTAATGGTTACACCAATACTACGCCGTTACTAATTAAATTGTGCAACAGGCCAGGAGCACACGCCTCACATCCCTTAACAGAGGCTCATGTGGATGGGTGCCCGCCAGCCATTTCTGTACCGCAAGGGAATCAGTGGCAAAGGACTCTCTTAATTGAGTGGCTATAGTCAGGGACACTAGAAGGCAAGTAAAGCAGATGCCAGTTGATCTGTTCCTTTGGTCTCCCCAGATCTTTCAACTGTCACTCTATCCAACCTGCTGCAGCAGACATCATTCCAAAACAAAAAAAATCCTGAAAAAAGCCTCAGGACACCTAGATTAGAAGAAAACACCCTCAACAACTTTTGGTACTATGTAGTGACTTCCCTTCTCTTTATTTTACAGTTGCTTACCCTGCAGCAATTGCTTTATTCACATTTTTAAGTTGTTTTTTTTTTTTTTTTTACCACTGTGAACAGTGGAAACCTTGTAAAAAGGCATTTCCTGGGGCTTCATTCATGTTCGTTCATTCAGTGTAGCCTCAAGCAAACAGCTGCATGAGACAGAGGACAAACAAGAGAAATACAACTCAATTTGATGAAAAAAAAACACACAGAAAAAAACCCCAACAGTAATATAAAATACTTATTTTTCTTTTGATTTTCAATTTGAATTTTGGAGTACATTTATTAACCACTTTTCCCCACTGCTGCATATCATTATAAAGGCTACAATGGCAGCAACAATGCATAGTCTGTGAAGTTCAAGAAACAACTTCATGAGCAGAGATGGGCTCAGAGCTGTGTACAGTGCTCAAGAAAAGGTGCAAAACTTACCATTTGTGATGATGGGCAGTCAGCTCAGGATCATAGTACCACAGAGTTATTCTGGTGACATTACATCAATCTAACCAAATCCATTTCTTACTGTGTCAAAACAGATATAACACCTTTCTTAGATATTTAACTTTTCTAAATGGATTTGGATCTAAAACAAGCCCTAAAAGACATGTAGTATCAGTGGGGATTCTTTTTTATTATGTGATCTAGGAATTGCTGAACTTTCTGAAAATATTTCTTACGAACTCTGTAGAGTTTTTACCAAAAGCTGCAGGACTGAGATGAGACTGATGTCTCCTGATTTTTAAGTGCCCCTATTAGTTTGTATTCAGTGTGAGACAGTCAGGATGTGAATCAATGAAGTGGTGTAGTTCCACTTGTGAAAAAAAGGACAGTTTTTGAAATGTTGAATTTGGTGGTAAATTTCTCTAAAAGCTTAGGCTTACACAAGGACTGTCATGATTGTTTTATTACTCAATGCCAGGTTTGCTATTCCCTTTGTCCATATGATCTTAATGAGACCCACATTGCAAAAACGTCATGCAATCTGTAGGGAATACATACAACCTTGCATGTTTATTTAATGTCAGTTACTTCAAGACCACTTAGGATGAGGAGAAAGAAGAAGACTTGATTCCTGCATGTGCAAAAGTAAAGGCATATACAAGCTGTGTTATGAGATTAAGGGAGTACTTGGAATTAATTACTTTCTGCCTTGCTTTGAGAATATTATATGCTGGTCTTGAGGAGTGCTGCTGATGTCATCTGCCATGAAAGCACAGCTGGAGCACAGCGTGAAGGCAGCAAATCCCTGAGACAGAATCACACTCTTGGTATTTCAGCCACGGCCACGTGTGGTTTTCTGGCAACTGGGCTGTCTTACAGAAAGGAAGTTTGTTTGGAAGCAGAGACACAGATCTGCCTGTACAGGTAGGAGGGATTCCTGCCCAAAGGCAGGGTGGCCTGAGAGCCAGCGTGGCACAGCCATGCACTGGCTCCCACGCACTCAGTCAAGCCATGGCCTTTGGGGTCTGTCTGCACCTGCACGCTGACTGCATAAAAAACAATGAACATTTCTCACTTCTGTGCTACAGAGATGTCTCTGCACCCAAGCAGGACAGAGGTACGAACAAAACACGTAGAACAATAGACTGAGAGCAGCAAAGAGATGAGGAATGATGGTCCCAGTTTAACAACAGGAAGGAAAGGTTTGGGCTGAAATGATATCACTCCAAGTCCTGCATTTTGCCTTGAGCCTCAGGCTAGGAATCTGAGCTCTGAATGATGGTAAATTCCCCACTAGGCATGTAAATCCTAAGCCAAGAACCCTCTATGCTAGGGTAGATCCTAACAAAGGAGTAGAGAGAAATACCTTGTTGAAATGAGGGCTAGCTATACTCTGAATTTTCATGGTTTAAAACTTGGAAAAGGAGAGTCAGGCAGAGCTCAGTATAAATCAGAATGAATTAGGCTGTACATTTATTCAGGGCAAAATTACAAGTGTAAGTGCACAGCAGTTTTCTACAGTGCTGCCTCATATCTTGTTGATAAGCAGCATACACCCTTCCACTAGCTCTCTTAGTTTTCTTATGACACTGCTGTATCCTGAGTCACTGGCTGAGTCCCATTTTCTTAAGACTGGACTTCCTCTAACCTCAGTGCAATAAAGAAGCTTTTGCCTAGGAGTCTATTAGTAATGTAGTAGTCTTTTCAGAAGTGGAGGCAATTTCCTCCTGCTTCAACCCTTTATCTTCTAGATCTTGGGCTAAGCATTCTCTATACTGTTATGTGAAATGCTGTTAAATTCATGATATTGCAGATATGTTTACTCATCCATTCCTCCATAAAAGAGCAGCATGTCATCTGTATTGACAGCTCAGTAAAGGCAATGTCATCTTTCAATTGATACTTGGCTGCACTGTGAATTGTTCTGCTCTTTTCTCTTTCTTTTCCTGCACAGCTGGAAATTAATTCCTCTTCAGTCCCTTTTGGGATGAGGTGAAGAGTAGAGAGAGAAAAAAAAAAAAAAACTGGCAAGTACAGTGCTTATGCTAGATAAAGTGGAATAAGCTGAAGTTAAACAAGGCAGTGTCTCCTCCTCAGGGTTAAGCTGATGGTTGGGTCAATGCATTTGTGGAGCAGCAACTGAAGTGTGGGGAGCATAAACTAGAAATGTTCAGCAGTTTGGTGAGAAGGGGGTTGGCTGCTGACCAAAGGTTTGGGCACAGGGCTGTGAAGTGCACACACGCCCTCCTTGGCCTAAAATGGGGGACAGAGAGAAACACCCTTGTGTTTCACACAAGCTGTGGCTGACCCTTCGTTTGCACTCACTGGAGGTGGTGAAGCCCGGGTGTAGTAATGCAGCCACCTCCCTCCCTCCCTGGGAACAGGGTAAAAATTACAGCTCGTGAAAGGCATTTGACACAACTGCAAAGGATGAGAACACAGACTTGAAGCGGAGCTGAGATGCACAGGACTCCTCCTGAAGCACAGCTTGGTGCTGCAGAGGAGCTCCGAGCGTGACTCAGAGCCGGCTCCTCCCCGTCAGGGCCGCGGCACGGCTCGGCAGGCCGCGATCGGCTGAGTCACCAGCTCCCCTGCCTTCATGAAGCTCGGAGGGGAAGAAATTAAACCAGACCACGAATCCAGTGAGGTTTTATTGGGGTTTTGCTTTTGGAAAGTATGCTGTGGGTTTCTGTTGGGCCTGAAGTTTTTCCACAAGGCATCTCAGCAGCTTCCCTGCCTACCTCTCCAGCCCACTCATTCACATATACTGGCTTGAATGTGTATTCTGCTACCAGCTCAGAAAACATAAAGCTTCCAATTAAGATTTTAAACTTACAAGCAGCAGAGGCAAAACCAGAAAGACAGAAGTACTGGTTTAATTACCCTGAAGCTATTTAGAGTACTGTTAAGTGACACCAGTTGTGAAGATTCCCAAAGGTTAACCACACACCTCCTAATTGCTTTGAAATTCTCCACTGTTCTTGCAAGAGAATTCACATCTGCGAGGGCTGGTACAGAGAAGTCTGAGGAGCCACAAAGAATGAAAGGCAGGCTAACAAAATGGGGAAAACCTGTAGCTTGTTCAAGGCGGGACATGGTTATTAACAGGAAATCCCTAAGGTTCCATAAAGCCCAAAAAATACTAACTCAAACTTTCAAATTAAAACCTCTGCTGTTTTCTTCTGTTTGGCAGCATACAACGTGCTTATTAGGACACATCCTCCTGCATGTAAATACTCATAATGTTCATTAGAAGTTAATAGGAAAATGCATTACAGCTCTTTGTTCTTTCAGCAGCTCCTTACATTGGGAGCATTTCCTTGCAGTGAATATTTGTTCTTGAATGCCAGCCTTGCTCTGTGTATGATGCTTCCTTAGGCTGATGTTTAGAAATGGCACAGAAAGAAAAAAAAAAATAGCAGAATGTAAGCAAGACTCAAACACAGAGGCTGGGTTTTGGCCCATCTGCCCTGTCTGGGCTATTCCAAGCAGTAAAAGGAGAACTAGAAAGTTTAGAAGTAATACATTGTTCTTATTTACAGGAGTTCTATATTGATTTAATTGTTTAGATATACATACCCTCCAAGCAACACTGGCCCAGCATTCGATGTGGACAGAAAAGAGGGAGAAAGAGCCAGAAGTTACAGCTGCTAGTCTTTAGATTCACTTCAATGCAAAACCCTTTAATGGTCAAAGAGAAGGGGTTGTCAGTGAAATCTTGAAAGGGACTGAGATTCTCACTTGAGTTGACTATAGTATGAAAACATATTGCACCATACAATGCTTTCTTGTCCTTTGATACAAATTTTTTGTCTTTGTAATAGCTCCATTCATTCATATTTAACTTTACCGTGTCATTCATAATTTCATCTATATTCTCACAATTACTTTGTCCTGAACTTGCTTACTTGCCCTTTTTTCCCAGAGCTCTCCAACAAGCCACTGTCTTTCAAGCAGAACAACATACCAACAAGCCAATACAGCCATAAAATGGTAGCCATAACTTAGAAGAAATCTGGCAGTCACGGGTAAGCTTGTGATAGCTGTCCCCTGAATGCCAGTCTAGTAGGAAAGGATAGATATTTGCTTCTGTGACCCATTGTGACTGCCACACCACTTATTTAGGGCCTAAAGAAGCAAATTGGCACTGCCCTAGTGAATGTAAAAATTACACAATGTGATGTTTTGGTTTTTATTCTTCAAATCTTAAAATTCTCACTGCATTTGCAAAAGTGCTTTGGACCTACAATTCCACAGCTATTTCAGTTCCTCTATCATCATCCAAAGTAGCAGTTTAACAGGTTAAACTGTTCAGCTGTCACAAAAGCATAAAAAGTGGCATCACCCACGTGTGTGTGCAAGGATATATTTTTCTATCACCAATGACATGTCCAGTTTGCTCTCACTGTGTGAGTGCCTCTGGATTCACTCCCAGTAGAGGGCAGAAATCAACATGAGGTTCACCAGGCACAAATTTGATATTCTCAGGTTTTGCCAGAGATGCTCAGCAGAGATGTGCCCAGCCCAAAATTTTGCATCCAAATGAGATTTTGAGAGAGTTTAGTGTCACATGATGTGCTTAATTCAGTATTCACTGAAGTAGCAGTGCTCTCATGAAAAGTTCTTTATCCAAACATCACCAGCTTTTGAGCATCTTGCAGTATGAACTTGATTACTGTCATTCAGGTCTCTCTCAGCTGTAGAGTTCCTTGTTTCCAGGGAAGTGAAAAGCCTTTTTTTTTTTTTAAGCACTTTTTACAGGTAATGTATTTTTAAGTTCTTAGACATAATGCCATTATATGGTCTGTATAGCATACTGTTGAATGCTTCCTTTCAGGAGTATGGTACTTGTACCATCTAGATCCTAACAAGTCAGAAAACAATGAGGGAGTTACATTTCAGAAAATAGTGTCTGTGCAAAGCTAGTACTGCCGGGGCCCAAGCCTTTTTCATTCAAACTATACTTCCAGAAAGCAAAGTTAAAATACATATGTGAGAAACTCCAGATTGGGAATGACCTGTATTTCGGAGCCATTCTTCTTCCTTTCCTTTTCCCATGAGAACCATTCCCCATATATCTTGCTTTCATCTCCTGCCTACTGGTGGTGACCCTGTCACTCTTACACCAGAAAAATAAAAAAGGCCCACAGAAGGTGTTATTTCTACCTCTGAGGACTGCTGATGATCTCAGAGAAGCCCAAGATCCTCACAAGGCAGGAAATTCTCTCACCCTGTTCCCTGAAACATATTTCTTCTTTAATCTCATTTAAAAATATGCACAAAAGGTAACACATAATTTGTATCCCCTCAAAAAAAATCTGAGTCTGTAAGTAAATTATATTTCTAAAAATTATCACAATTTTCTAAATGTTTGGTTGTTATTCTTAATACTGTGTAAAATCTAGAAAATCACTGTAGCTCTTGGTTTTACCTTCTCTGTGATCTCAGTCTTGCAGGCTTCATTTCACAAGAGGACTCTCTTGTTTAGGCTTGGCAAAATATGAGATGAAAAATTAACCTCTGCATTTGCTTTGCAACACTAATTTGGTGAAATTCTTAACTGCATCTCTTCACCTGTGGTAATGGTGGCTGATGAAGAAAACCAATAGCTGAATACCTTCAGCAGCTGAGGTAAGAAAAGGTCTTCAAACAGGAAGGAAAAGAAAAAAACCCTAAAACATGTCTAAACTAAGAAGAGAAATGAACATTTTTCTGATAAACTGGGTTCCTCAGTTAAAATGAGGAATAAAACACCCTTCAATAAATATTCTTACTTCTTTGTATTTTCCAATAGTTTTTTCTTATTTGCATGCAGTCACTGTGTATCAGATCAGCAGTCACAGTCCTCACCGGTAAACAGTGGTTCAACAAGACATTTTGGAAGGAAAACAGGGAGAGAGGTTCTTCTTCAGTTCTGTTTCTATGTCTAAAAGCTTATTCCTGACAAGCTTGATTGGCAGTGGTATTCAAGCTGAGAACTGCCTCTTCTGAAATACTTTGCAGATGTGTTTCTGGGGGCAGCTGCTGTTTGGAAAGAGAGGCAGGGAAGTCACTGCTCGCTCACACCACACACCCTCCACCTTTATCAGTGGCTTGTAGATCTCAGTGACGGTGTCCTCCAATTTTACCAGGAAAACCACAGTCTGAGGTGAGTGTGGAAGAACATTTTGCCCGCATTGGCTCACCTGGTTTAGCCTGCCTGTCGGCACAGTTGAGAGCAAGGGTCCAAGGCTGCAGCTGAAAACATCTCTGCCCTGATATTACAGGCCACAGAAGCCTCACTGGCAGAGGAACTGATACCTAATGTGAACTGAGCTGTTGATGTCTCAGATACACAAGACTTCCTTTTGTGGTGCAAAGACTCATGCTGCAGTGCAGCTCAGTGTGTGGGAAATGCACTGTGGCCCCGAAATAACCATAAGCAATTGCTTGGTCATACATCATTTTGCAAATAAAAGCCATTTTTGTTCTCCAGTGGCAGTAAGCTAATGAGATGGCAGGTGATTTACCAGATGATGCTATCACATTTGGAAACTTGAAATGTCTTAAAGAATCAGAGAAAATTTACCAATTTCATGGAATGGTGCTGAAGGAGGGAGTTGTATGACATTATGTGTCTCCCTCCCTCCCTCCCTCCGCCACTTCTGCCACTTCCGCCACTTCCACCGCTTCCTTCTGCCATTTCCTTCCTTCCTTCTACCACTTCCTTCCTTCCTCCACTTCCTTCCTTCCACCTCTTCCTTCCACCACTTCCTTCCTTCCTTCCACCACTTCCTTCCGCCACTTCCTTCCTCTTGTTTAATATATGAGGTTTTATGTGCTTAATATTCTGCATAGTTAAACTGGTCTGTCCAAACCCACACAAGTTCTGCTGCCTGCTCCTCTTGCTTCTGTGCCCCTTCAGATGTATTTCACCCTTTAGGCTTTCTTCTGAACTCAGGGCTGGACCTCCGGCAGCCTTCACTCGAGCAGGACTGCCTGCCAGGCTCTGGGAGCCTTCCATCAGAGGTTATTTGCAAGGGAGCAGCCTTTGTTCCATGATGGAGGAGCAAGAGAGCGCCTGCCTCCTCAGGCAATTAGCATGGCAGTAATGACAGTCGTAAGAGTGAGCTTTTTACAGGGCAACAGTGATTTTTAGTAGGGACAGGCCTGATGACAGCAACCTCAAGATGTCTGAAATACCACAGGGATCCTCTAATGGGATACAGGAATGCCTTTATCCTCATTGACTGGCTACAACTGGAAAGACATACGATTTTAATTTTAGCTAGCTCTGCACCATTTCAGAGAGATATTTACAAGAGTATAAATAGACAGAACAGCTCTGCAGGCCAGCTCATTGAAGCACCCCAGAGCATAACCCCTGCCCCCAATGCCACAATACAGGACCTACAATAACACCTGATGGAATAGACAAAAACAACCACAGAATGGTTTAATGCTTAACGCATGCAATTTCATGTAATTTTTCCTGTCTGAGTAAATTTGTGCCCCTCCGCTGAACAGCCAGTGGAAGATAAATGCTGGACTAGTCATCCACAAGGGGAATTTTATTACAAAAACATGTAAACTGCCTTCCCCTCTAATAATTTTGCTGCATTCTATAATGGATATTTTGTTTGGTGGGGTTTTTTGTTTGTTTGTTTGTTTAATTATATATATATATTTTAGCAGGTGTTCTGTTAGGGTTGGTATGGGATTGGAACACCATGATTATACTGAAGGAGACAGCTGAAATAGTATTCATGTTTCATGTGACAAAGAAATGATAGACTGTCTTGAGGAAAGTGGCCCTACTAGTGCAAACCTGAAGGTTTCTGAGTACAGTAATGGCAGAAGAGAAGCAGAAAGTAAGTCAGTAGCATTAAAAGGATCCAATTAGGAACAAATTAGTCTTATTGCATTAGCAGAACAACTACGGAAGAGTGTCTGAAGGTCTAGAAAACCCCCAAGGGATAGTTTGTCATTAGTGTACCTCCTGATGTCCAGAGCAGAAAGGATGCCTTATGCTTTGTGAATTAGTCCTGTTAGCCAGAATCAAGGCACAGAAGGGAAAGCATGTAAGTCCCATGAGACATTTTTCAGACTTTTTTAAATTTTACTTTTTAAGTGGCTGTGTTTTGTCTATGTAGCTGAAATCTACAAAACCAATAAGTACAATTTTTAAATAACATGTTGAAAGCACTGGTCAGCTCCCTCACTGTAGGACTCTCTGGTTTTTCAGTCATGGCTGATAACATCTGATAGTGAAAATATAATATGACTTTCTTGATAGCAACTAAACACTCTTTAAAAAAAAACAAACTTTTGTTTTTAAAATCTGACACTAGAGAAACCGAGAGCTTCAGGGAGAAGACAAGGCTCAGTCTGAAAGCTCACATTGGAGCTGGACACTAGGGAACTTTGCCTCTGGCTGATATCTTGCTGTTTGGAAAGACATTTAATTGTCCTTAAATTTTATTATGAAAAATATCTTGAAACTGTGAGGGCAGAAAAAGAACACAGCAGGAGGACATGTGGCTCGTACATCCTCTTAGTAGTCTGGCGTTCTGCAAAAAAATGCAAGCAAACAAGGGATAAGAGGATTTTATTGGTCTTGAATTGCAAAGATCTCCTTTTATATCCCCCAAACAAGACTTGCCAGCACACTGTTCTACCTTTCTTCATCCTTCTTTTACTCCTTGTCCCTGGAAAGAAGAGTAAAAGAACTGTCTATCAACCCTTTGATGCTTTTCCAGCAAAATGCCACCCCATCCCCAAGTTGCAGCAAAGCTTGTCCTGATGCTGTTGGTCACTGCTTTCTGTTATATGAGGAGGTCCTGAGCCTCCATGCAGTACCTAGAGAGGATGACATGAAGATTGTACCTACTTTGTGGACTTGTCTGGCAGGGCTCTTACCATCCAACATTCCCACTTTTGCTGGTGCAAGAGGGGCAGTTGTGCTGCTCCAGTGCAGGCAGGGTTGTGAGTTGAGTGACATTACAGGCATAAAAGCTCTCAGGCCCTCCAGTGAGAGAGGTCACAGTGCTTCAGACAGGTGTTGCCTTCTGATACAAGGCAGGCGGCCTGGTTTCAGGAAACAGCACGGCGACCCCCTTTCCCAGGGTCGCTCGGGCCTAAGAAACACGCTAACACCAACATGGTGGACAGTCAAAGGCCTTTATTATCTCTTCTCGTGGGGTTTTATAGTCTAAGGGGCTTCTACGTCAGGCGAGGGTCTGTCTTTACCATCTATGGTTAGTAGGGATGGAAAGTTACTGGGCAAGTGGAAAGTTACTGGCATCTGGTTCAGGGGGCTACATTCCTATGTTAATTTTCTTATCTAAGGGGGCAGGGGCCCTGTCTTCCCGTAACATCACGAGATCTTCCGAACGCCAGGCCCTATCTGCTACATCTCCCCCCACTTTTTCACAAATGAATGAGGTAGTCATATACTGAAATGAGGTATAAGGTTGTAGTTCGATAAGGAAAAGGGGTTTGGTGAACCTGAGTAAGTTTTTGCTAGTCAAGTTTAGGACTTGTGGCTGGCAGTGTTCCCTGGTTGGATTTGCTGGCCGATGAACAGGGTGTTGGCCCGTTCCAGGCGGGTCTGAATGAATGAGACCAGCTTGTTCAGCAGGCAAGGTCCGAAGGTAACTGCTAGAAGCAGCAATGCCAATGGACCTATTAGGGTAGAAATCAGAGTGGTTAGCCATGGTGATTGATTGAACCAGGATTCGAACCAGCCCTGTTGGGCTTCTTTGTCTTTCTGCCTCTGAGCCAGTCTGTTTCGGAGTTCTGCCATGGAGTCTCTCACGACTCTTGTGTGGTCTGCATAGAAGCAGCACTCTTCTCTCAAGGCGGCACACAGGCCTCCTTGCTGCATGAACAGGAGGTCTAGACCTCGCCTGTTCTGCAAGACTACTTCCGAGAGAGAGGAGACTGACTTCTCCAGGAAGGAGATAGATTTCTCGATCTTTTGCAGGTCCTCATTGATGGTCATTTGCAGCTGGGACAGTCTTTGGGGCTGGGTCGCTAGGGCTGAGATACCCATTGTCGTTCTTGCTGCTCCTAAACCGAGTAACATCGCGATAGTTGCACTTGTTATTATTTCTCTTTTGTGGAGCTGGCTGGGTTCTTCAAAAAGGTGGTACACTTCTTCGTCTGAGTGGTACAGGACCCTAGGAACAATCAGAACTTGGACACAAAAGTCGTTAGAGTTATCAAATTTGGCAAGGGACACACAGAGACTCACTCCAGATCGCTGGCAAACTTACATCTCAGGTGCGGATGGGACTACCTACTTATTGTTTCTCCTGTTAGGCTTGACAACTTTGGTGCAGACGTTGCCTCTCCGCCTAGCTAGGGTTGCATTGCCAAAGCATCTGCCCTGACCTGTGACTTGACTCAGGGTGATTCCTTTGCGAGGGGTTTCTCATCTGCACTGGTGAGGGGCATCGGCTGTGGAGTAACTGAAGGGAGTGTTTAAAGCAATTCCTTCATAAAAGGGAGGTTTGACATCGTAGCAAAGCCAGCAGGATTCGGTTAGGTTAGGGTTGGATTCATTCAGGGACATAAAGGTAGCTTCTAACATACGAAGGATTGGATCTGAGTCTGACCTGGCTGCGCGGTCTGTCTGAAAGACTTCCGCATGGCCGGTTGGGACTTTGCTGACTCTAGTGGGTAGGGTTTTAGGGTAGGTTGCGTTTTTCCTTTCGGCACGCTTTTAATCACTTTGTTTGGTCCGACCGCTCAGGGCGCCGACGGTTGGAACCTGATAATTCGCACATTTACTCTTTCTTTTGACCCTTGAAGGACAACTGTCCACGTTCGGCCTATGGCCCAACTGGGGTGATCTGGCTGCAAGACTGTCATGTTATAGCTAGTGTATTTCCGAATTTTTGGGATTTTATGGTGATTGCGATAAAAGCTTCCCTGGAGGAAGACGGGTGTTTTGCAGCCGCTGGGCGCCCAGGTGAACTGTAAGAATTTGTCGGGCTCTTGTGGATCTCACTCAGGCCCCGACGGTCTGGCATCTGTAACAATGGTTTCGCAGCCCCAGTGCCCACAATATCCCCACCCTGGGTGATTGCAGTAGCTTTTTCCTGGGTTTGAAGCTGGGCACCAGTAGGATAGGTACATGTGTGTGGCGTGTGGGGAATTGGGGTCTACTTTTGGTTGTCCTGGGAACAGATCGGTGATGCGGAGCACGAAGGATGGAGCGTTTGGCGTGGTGATTTCTCTGAGCACCTTGTCACTACTAAGGTGACGTATGACCCACCTGAAAGGCCGGTGGGGGTAGTGATCTGGGCTGGCTTGTCCTCTGGCAACAAGCCCCAACAGCAAAATCACACAGAAACACCGTTGATGCTTGGGTCTCACCCGTGCGGGTCTCTCGGGCGCTGCCAAGCGGCTTGGTGGTCTGTCACTTTCCTCTGGGGTGGGCATGTACGCGTCACGAGGACGTCTTATGAGCATGTCCTGTAAACAGAAACTCACAATTCTCGTCATTTTAAGTGGACACCATCTGACTTTGCTGTCCCTTTTGACAGCTGCGTACCCTCTCTCTGTGAGCATCAGCTTCTAGCCCCGTTCCTATTCACTCAGCTTGTTTCTAATTACCACCTGTGGGCCCTCCTCTAGCGTTCAGTTGGCCCAGTGTTTTTGAATGGGACTGTTTGTTTCGTCTCTCCAAGGGAACCGATTCAGTGCTAGCAAAGCAGTTGCCAGCATACGCGCTTGATCTCCCGAGGGAATGGCATTGGCAAAGCCCTCTGCCTTTGCCAATACTTCTACCTTTGTTTTCAGGGTCTGATTTGCCCTCTCTACTATGGCCTGCCTGGTACTGTTATATGGGATACTTTGCACTAATGTGATACTCTATTTTGAGGCAAATTCTTGTACTGGTTTGGAGGTGGAATTGGACCCGTTGTCCATTTTGATCTGCTTGGGGATACTAAGCCAAGCCATGGCTGTCAGCCAGTGCTGAATTGTGGCCTTGGAGTTTGTTTTGGGGTGCTGTGTGGCTATGATCGTTCCGCTATAAGTGTCCACTGTCACTGCAAGCCATGCTCAGGGCTTCAGCAGTTCACACCAGGTGAAGTCCGATTGCCAGATCTCTGAAGGCTTGAGACCTCTCGGGTTGACCCCACTGGTCCATAGGGGTGACTTCTGGCAATGAGGACAGGTGGCTACCACGTGTTTTGCGTCTGCGGTCGGGATCCCGCATCTCTTCGCCAGTACTTTGGCTCCGATGTGGAGCAACTCGTGCAGTTGACGAGCTTCCTGCAACGTCCATACGCCTTTTGCTGCGGCGTCCACTTTGTCGTTGCCGATCTGGAAGTAACCTTTGATTGGGTCATGGCTGTTAATGTGAATGACTGACACGGTGCCCTGTCGCGAGGAGAGCGCTTCTTCCAGCATTAGGGCTGCTGCTGATGTAGACACTCCTGGTCCTGCCATGGCTAGGCAAAGCCTTACCACGAATATAGAGTCCGTTACTATGTTAAGGTGTTCCTCTTGAAAGAGTCCGCACGCCAAGACGACTGCTGTCGCCTCCAGCTGTTGCACTGACAGTGTGGGGTCACATGCTTTGACGCAATGCCATTGCTCTCCTGCCTGCCACACTGCTGCTGTGGTTGAATTCGTGGAGGAAGCGTCTGTGAAGACCGTCCGTCCTGGCTGCGGTCGGTCCATGACCTTTGACGGTATGTCCATGTCGACAATGGTCAGCAGCTTAGTCCACGGTGGTTTGGAGGAGTAGGAGATTTCTCCTCTGAAGCCGGTGAGAGCAAGGGCTAGGTACTCCGATATTGTGGCTGACTCCGTAGTCGGTTGCTTGCGAAACGGAAGGTGGATGCTTGTCGGCTCAGTCCCTAGGTGTTTCAAAGCGAGTTTCCTGCCTTTCATGATGAGGTTAGCGATGCATTCGATTCCCGGGGAGAAAGCACGAGCAGGTCTTCCGAGAACCACCCATTGAATCGGTCGGGCCTTTTCAGAAGGTCCTTGAGCCAGTGCTCCCACTCCCCCCCTCGGTGTAAAGTGAACGTATAAGTTCAGTGGCATGGCTGGGTTCCACTTGGCGAGTGTGCCCGTGGACATCTGGCTTTCGATGAAGTCGAGGGAGCTCGTTGCTTGCAGTGCCAGCTCCTTGGGTTCTCAGGGGTGCTTTCCTTTCAGGAGGTCATACAAGGGGTCCATGACCTCAGGAGGGATCAGGACGATGTTGCAAAGCCACTGCAGTGATCTCACCAGGCATTGCACGTCGTGTAGTGTTTTGACGTCTCGACTGACTTTCGCCTCGGGGCGTGTCACGTAGGAGCTTGTGATCCCCACTCCCAGGAAGGTCACGCAGGGTCTTCTCTTGATCTTTGCGCTAGCGATCTCGAAGCCGTTGGCCTGAAGGGTTTCCATGATTGTGGATACCAAGTGATCTACTTCGCTTGCCGATGGTGCTGCGACCAGGGTGAGGGGAAAAATCTTGCAGTCTGGTCTCGTGTCCGCCCAGAACTGAAACTCTGTGGTGTGTGGATCCTGACTGCTATAAAGGCGGCATGTCTCCCACACCTTTAGGGGTTCCTTCCCTATTCTCATGGCCAAGGCTACTCAGCGGTCTCGCTCTGGGGCGTCTCTCGCTGGTCCTGTGGCAACAGCGCGGCCTGTGGCGGTGGGGGGTGCAAGGGTGTTACCGGCGGTGCTGCCCCGCTCTGCTATTGCACCGTAGGTGGGGATGCAAAATTGACCGCTCTCTGTGAGGGCACAGGGCACGAGGGTCTCTTGCCCCCCTGGGGGTCGCCGTGGCTGGGCTGCTGCATCGGGGCGTCTTCTCGCAGCTCTTACAGATCTTTCTCGGGCGTGCCCAGAGGGAGGATGCTGCCAGGGAAAGCTGTGCCGGCTGGGGACAGCTCGCTGAGTTGCTGCTTTTCTCCAGAAGCCTGGGCTGATCGTCTCGCCACTGCTGTTTAAATAGAATCCGCCCCGCCTCATCAAAAAGCATGCGGCTTATTTGCGTAATATCAAAAGTGGGCAGATCATTATTGCTAGAAAGGTCGTCCACGAGAGTGGGTACTACGGCTGAATTGACCCCTCTTTCTGAAATCGCTTTGACTTCCCCTGGGTTAACCGGGGTATATGTCCCCCGTTGGTCTCCTTGCACTCCGGTGACCCTCACCGGGAGAAAGTGTTCATGGAGGCAGCCGGTGTTTGGCCTCTACACGTTGCTTTTACTTTTCTCCAATCGGTGAGCCCGTGTTGCGACCGTTTCTCGATATTGTTTAAAGCTTTATTTGGTTTCGCTCGAAACTGTATTAATTCTGCTCTCTTGGTTTCTGAGTCCCAGCCGGGCTCGGTCAGCTCTCCCGAGCTGTCTGAGCAGCTGTTACTTGACTCTGAAGCGGAAGCTAAATGCCAGCGCATTTCTGGCGCTCCGTGCCGTTTTGTGCGGCTTTGACCCCGCTCCACCCTTTGGGGGTGGTGCCGTTCCCTCCCCCTGGACTCCCCCCGCCTGCTGCTGGGGGAGGTCTTTGCTCTCTAAGGACCTAATTTGACTAGAGCACTCTGATTGGTTCCACGCTCCACCGTGGGGGCCGCCCCTTCTCCCCCCTCGCCCGGGCACGCGCTGTCAAGCAGACTGACTGCATCTCCGCCCCCCGCCTCTTCCCTTCTGCCCTTGCCATGCGGTTCGGTGCCATTTTCAAATGCAAACAGCGGCGGTGAGTCCCCGCCAGTCCCGGCGGGGTCCGACAATCTGGCCGCGCTCCGCGCCCCCTCTGCCTGTCTCCGGCAGAAGAACTGCGCGTGCCGCTCAGCCTCCCGCGCTGGGCTGGCGACCGGCGGGGAAGGGACGCATAGAGAAACCGTGGATTTTTCGGAAGGTTCCGCGGGGGGGCTGGGACACGGCGGGCTCCGCGAGAGGGTCGGGGGGTCCCATGGGGGCTCCGGGGGGTCTCCTGGGGGCTCCGGGCTCGGGAAGGGGTGGAACGCGCCCAGCCCCGGCATATTCTCGCATTCAGTCCGATCGCTCTCAGACACTGTGTGTGTCGCGGCCCCCGCCCCCTGCTTTACTGCAACAAATAAATGTATATGCGCGACTTTCCACGTCTCCTGTTCTTCTAACGCCTTGCGTAGGGCCTCTTCTCCTTTCCCCCACCCTTTGAAGCTTTTACCACTGCCTGAGGACTTAGTATCTTCTGCTAAGGTGGCAGTGCGCTTCTCCCACACTTCCGAATACATTTACTGGACGTTCGATCGTCCCCAGCTCTAGGAGCCTTGCAATAACAAGATTAGAATTCCTGAGCTCACACTTAATTCCCCATTGCTCATGAGCCTGACTTACGACCTTCGCTGCGGATCCCATGGTCTGTGCTGGTCCAGGGGCGTCCCCCTCGCTGTGGTCGGGCCTACCGCTACAGCCGCTGCTTCCCGTCCAGGCGAATCCCGTTCCCGGGCGCTGATCGGTTTCCTGGGTTTCGGCACCAGATATTGCCTTCTGATACAAGGCAGGCGGCCTGGTTTCAGGAAACAGCACGGCGACCCCCTTTCCCAGGGTCGCTCGGGCCTAAGAAACACGCTAACACCAACATGGTGGACAGTCAAAGGCCTTTATTATCTCTTCTCGTGGGGTTTTATAGTCTAAGGGGCTTCTACGTCAGGCGAGGGTCTGTCTTTACCATCTATGGTTAGTAGGGATGGAAAGTTACTGGGCAAGTGGAAAGTTACTGGCATCTGGTTCAGGGGGCTACATTCCTATGTTAATTTTCTTATCTAAGGGGGCAGGGGCCCTGTCTTCCCGTAACATCACGAGATCTTCCGAACGCCAGGCCCTATCTGCTACAGACGGGTCAGCTAAGTTTAAAATCCTAAGGGAAATCCTACCTTGTAGAGTCTGAGAGGGATAAATAATGAATGGCTGTAACTTACCTAGATAAAGGCAGTGTGTAGTGTTATATCTGTCTGTACAAAGCAGGGAACAATACTTGTATTTAAATATACTTGAACATTACAAAGCACCAACATACTCTTTGGCATGCGATGTCATGTTTTAACTCAGAGTTGTAACCCAGTGGGAGAATCCCTGTGGGAATTTTTGTTATGCTTTTGTTTTGTTTGATCATGGAGATTGTGAATGTGCTGCCTTGTGCACACTGGTACATATGTGTGCATTCAGAAGCACACTTGTGCTCCCAGGAATGCTGTGACTTGTCCACTAGAGCTGGGGAGTCCCAGGCCACTCCCAGTAACCCCATTCAGCAGGCAACAAGTAAGTGCTCGAGTGATACTAGAGAATTTGCTTCCTGGAAGTACTGGGTTACTTTCACTTCACAACTAGTCAGATTTACCTTCCTGAAGCCCTACTGGAAAAGTCAACAGAGTGTCAGGGGTTTGTTAGCTTGTATTCTTCCAAAGGATTATTTGGCAAAGCACAAATAATTTCAAGCTGGTAGCTGCCTCCCTGAGCCCATCAGTATGGAATATCAAACAGGAAAAGATAACAGAGGTTGACTCAACACAGTGTTCTATTTGCCATATTGGTAATGCTATAGTGAAGACAATATTCTGTCTCAAATGTTAAATTGCTTTATTATCTAAACACCAACCACTGCTAAAAACCCAAAGACAAAGTCACTTTTGGCTTTGACCACTCAAAACTGTCAACTTTAGCCACAGCACTCCCATACAAAGGACACCCAGAAATAAAGGTACAATCATCAAGATATCCAGAGAATATCTTTTCCTTTGTATCAGGTAATGGTCCCCTGGGTCCTGCAGAGTCCTGCAGTTTTTAATGGTGGATTGCCAGAGGAAAGCACTGGGTAAAGAGCAACAAAATTATGAGGAGAAGTTGCTTTTGCAACATGATCCTTCCTCAGTGCCTGATCACAAAGCTACAGGGCCCTCAGAGTCCCTTCTGATGGCCATCCCTGAAAGCCGTTCAAAAGAATTTAATTGTCCAAGACAGGAAGCACACAGATCTTGAAGACAGAGAACAATTACTTGCACTGGCAAAAATCTCCGTTGTAACCACTGAAAAGTAACTCAGGAGTCAACACAGTGGTGCAGGGTCTCATAAGAATGTAAGAGAATAAACTCACCAGACAGTCAGGTGCTGAAGCAGTGGAAGCACAAAGAGGAGACCAGGAACAGCCATCACCCATGAGAACAATGCCACCAAAGTATGGCATTGGGTCAAAGCAAGGGGGCAGCAGTAAATCCCAGTGTAGTTTTGGACACACTAATTCCTGAAGATATTAAGAAGGAAAACCTGCTGTAGGTATGTATTATCTACACAAGAGCATTGTTTATAAATAAACAATATAAATAAATATATTATAAAAAAACATTATAAATAAACAGCTTAGTTCAGTAGAAGCTGTACAGTGAAAATTGGACTTCAGTTAGATAAGAGACCTCAGATGCACTGAGCACTGTACCCATGAGGTTTCTTAGGGAGAAAATGGGATTTTTTTTTCCATGGGCTATGTAGATAGCACCCAGTAGGCAGAGGCTTGGTGACAGAGCAACAACAAGAGCTGCCCAGCGACTCAACTGACCACAGAATAAAACCGTATTGGTGAGGATTAGCACAAACCAAAAACTGGGGTAAACACAAACAGATTCTTCCTAGGGAAAATAAAAAGGAGGAACTTAATGAATACAGTCACTTCTGACAACACAAATCAATAATAATAATGATCAGACAATGAAAAACCTCCTCTCATCTGGAAAAATGTTCTTCGGACTTTAGGTTCACTGCATGCTGAACTTCTCATCAGCCGGTACACTGACACTCCTCTTGCCCTTCAGAAAAAGATGCAATGGTAAATAGAATAGTCATCTTTCATCATATTTTGAAGTTTCTAGAAATTTAATTACTAAGTTTCAAATCCTTTTGTATGTAAAATTATATTTCCTGGCTATTTTTTCATTAAATATTAGTATTCAATAACTGTAATCATTCTGTTCTGTTCTCCAATTATCTTTTCTAGTAAAGATGTTTCAAAGTCAATTCTTTAGAAATTAATCATGGAGTATTTCTGGGACAACCAAAATTAGGTTTATCAGTGAAATAACAAAAGTGTCACTGCTTAAATTATGGCTGGAATTAAGATTAATTTGGAAGTTGTGAAGGTCAGGGCTGTACAGCAAAATTAAGCATGCCACTGCAAAGCAGATCCACATTAAGTTTACAGGAGCAGGCATTAGATTTTGCAATGAAAAATTAAGGATTTTGTATCTCTGTCTCTAGAGCAAGCATAAATTTAGGAAGAGAGCTCAGGAAGAAGCACTCAGCATGTCAGTCAATAGACTTCACAGAACAAGATCTTAGGTCTTACCATAAGAAAATTAGGAACTAGAATAAGAACTCCATTTGAAAGGTATAGCATTAAGTTTATAGAAGAAGAGAGCCTGCCAAATAAATGTAGTACAAAGCTGCATCATCTTAAGAGAGGAACTGCAGAAAATGAAGCAACCTATAAAGCAAATAGTAATATTTAAAGCAGAAAAGGCAATGCAAGGAAAAGAAAAAAGAAAAAAAAATGGAGAGGAGAGGAGAGGAGAGGAGAGGAGAGGAGAGGAGAGGAGAGGAGAGGAGAGGAGAGGAGAAGAGAGGAGAGGAGAGGAGAGGAGAGGAGGAGGAGAGGAGAGGAGAGGAGAGGAGAGGAGAGGAGAGGAGAGGAGAGGAGAGGAGAGGAGAGGAGAGGAGAGGAGAGGAGAGGAGAGGAGGAGAGGAGAGGAGAGGAGAGGAGAGGAGAGGAGAGGAGAGGAGAGGAGAGGAGAGGAGAGGAGAGGAGAGGAGAGGAGAGGAGAGGAGAGGAGAGGAGAGGAGAGGGAAAAAGAAAAATAAAAGAAGAAAAAGGAAGAAAAACGAAAAAGGAGGGGGCAGGGGATGGAGAGGGAGAAAAGCTTACGACCAGGCAGAGAGCTTTTAAAAAATAAGGAGTTAGAAGCCAAAGTAAAATCTGTACCCTTGCTCCAAAAGAAAACAAAGCAAAGTAAACCCTTCATTGTTCACAGACTGTAAGAGTTAAAAAGCTTTCAAAAGGAAAAAAATGCATTTAAAAAATGGAAAGGTTACTCAAGTGAAAACAACAGGAAAGTTTAGAAAAGGGATTGGGGCAAATTGACAAATGACAAGTCTGTCAGTTGGCTCTATAGTGCATATGGAGGTGCTCCGGAGCATCCCTAAAAAAGAGGAGTTCCCACTCCTCTCCTCAAAAAATTTAGGACAGTAGATTTTTCCTCTAGAGTCTCTGAGAAACTTCTCAGTCCTCTGTTTTTCAATCAAGTAAGGGTTAAGATAAAGGTTCTGTTCAGTGAAGCTGTAGTAAGGGGATATTCATTCATAAATTCATTTTATTCTGCTCTGTCCTAACCCTCTCTACCCTTGTAAAAGCCCCTCTCCCTGTGTTTTATTGCCCTCTTTAAGTACTGGAAGGTGCTATAAGGTCTTCCTGGAGCCTTCTCATCTCCAGGCTAAACATCACTGGCCCTCTGAGTCTCTCCTCATAGCAGAGATCCTCCTCTCTCTACTCACCTTGGTGACCTCCGCTGAGCTCACTCCAGCAGGTCCACGTCCTCCCTGTGCTGGGAGCCTGGAGCTGGATGCAGGTTCCAGGTGGGCTCTCCCAGAGCAGAGCAGAGGGGCAGAATCCCCTCCCTGCCCTGCTGCCCACGCTGCTCTGGATGCAGCCCAGGGCACGTTTGGCTCTTTGGGCTGGGAGTGCCCCTGGCTGGGTCACGCCCAGCCTCTCACCCACAAGAATCCCCAAATGTTTCTTCACAGGGCTGCTCTCAATGAATCCTTGTCCTAGTTTGTACTTATGTCTGGGATTACCCCGAAGACAATCTTTTGAGTAGAAGAGGTAGAAACTTCATTCTACAGGATACCACTTCAATTCATGCAATACTTTGCTTATGATTTATTTTTTAATTTACTAGAGTGATGTTAAAAGAACAATGGCAACAATAAGGAGCAAGCAGCAAATCCATGACAGTAGATTCTGCTTCCAAAAGACAGACATACAAATTTCATTAGACATCACTGTGTTATGTCTGAGTCTATGTCTGCTATTAGTCCAGATATATTAAAGAACAATCAGAATTGCAATAGTAAAGATATCACAGGAAGCCAGAATCACAGGTTAAAAGTTTGGGCTGAAATGTATAAGTCATCTATAGAAAAAACTATTCCAAAATCCTTTTGTTGACTAGTCCTCAAAGCACATTAAGAGTAAATTGTTTTTTAGTATCATATGTTTAACTTTTCATTTCCATTTGAGTTATAGAAAACAAAGAAGTTCTCAGAAAGCTACAAAAGCTAAGGTGTGGCAGTTTCCAAGACAGTGAATTTATGTCTGAGAATAAGCTGTTTGCCATGTGAAATCCAGGAAAGTAAAACTTCACAAAGTGACAAAACTCTCTTTTTAAAACATATCTGGGACACATGGATTATTCCCATGGAGTACTGTGGAGCACCAAATGGGAACACTCTGTGCTCCCCATAAAGAACTCCCTACACCACCTCTCTAGATCTTAAAGCAGTACTGCAGTCAGATGAATGGCAATGTCTGCCTCAGTAAGGAGACAAAATGTGCTCTTGGTGAAGTATATCCTCAGCAGCAGAAAAAGCTACACAGCTTAATAATAATAATAAAAAAAGGGCAAAATTCCCCAAAGGGCTGGATCTAGTGTTTGCTTCACGTTTCCTGAAGCTGTCTTCTGACTCCAAAGCAAATATGATTAAGATGGCTATGATGTGTCTGCATGCAATTGCATAGCAAACTGCTCTTAGTTTGTTCTCTGCCAATCTGTGACTTCAAAAGATTACCTTACATTTATATTTAGCTAAGACATGGAAGTTCTGTTGCAACAGGATTTACATACTCTCCATAACTCTGTAAGCAATTATGTTCTTTGCCATATGACACAGTAGGTTAAAAGCACAGGTTTTTCTTATTCCTGAAGCCTATTTTTTTCTCTCATAGCAAAAGGAAAAATTTTAACTCTTTATCAACTGAAGCTGATCCTTATTATATAACTAATGTCTTTATTAAGCAAAATACATTTTTTTTGTTAGTGTTGTTTATTCCCCTCTTAACATGGGAAATGTGGCTTGGATCTTCAGAGTAAATTTTTCTGATACTGAGGGAAAACTTCCACTTAGGGATTAGAATAGAAGGGCTGTATATCCAATTTTATGCAGAGCCACCATTACAGTTTGTATCTAGTATCCGCCTGAGTCCAGAAAACAACAAAAGGGGGTTTTTGCTGTAGAAGCTATTTCTCTTGAAAAGGTTTGTGCCATACACACAGGGAAGAGAATTTGGATGGAACATATTTTTATTTTCTAAAAACTACCACCCTTTTTTTCTTTTCTTTTTTGTTTCACAAAAGCATCCCATGTGACTGGAACTCTGGCTATGAGCTTTCAGGACTAAATGGGAAGCAGAGATATAGTCTAGAATGTACTAGTCATGAAGCTGCTCAGTTGTGGATTGTGAGTATTGCTGAAGCTGTTATTTCCATAATAACAGTTTTCTCAGCACTCTTTCTTTAAAGCATTTCTTAGATATAGGCTGCAGTTCTAAGGTACCTCAGACTGGCCAAGACTTTAAATTAATATTTGATGAAGAGGACACAGGGAGCTAGGGGGATTTGGACTTCTAACAGGAAGAAGAAACTAAATTTACTCAGAAACTTCCCATGTTGAAATTCTGGAATTCTCCTACAGTTTTCTTTATTTTTTGAGTGACTTCAAGATGGGGATATGAAGATAGAGAAGGGAATTGTTTCCTTTAGACAGGAACAATTTGTGCTTCCAGACAATTTAGTCCTATAGAAAAGCCCAGTAAGGAAGGATTTGCTTTGTTCTAGCCCAATTGCACAGACTAAGACATTCTGTTAGGCATCTGGATATTTAACTGTTTTTCCAAACACAACTCAAATGAATTAAGGCCGCAGATTACTCCAGACCATATACAAATTGCTGCTGAAGTGAGATGGAAACTTGCTACATTCACATCTTTGCAACTGCTCCATGTCCTCATGGAATGATGAAGCAGCAGGACATTAAATGGCATGAAAAGTATTTGTGGAACTGTGATTTGTTACACTTGTTACCTCTGACCTGCTCATAATTCATGCTGAAGGCACAGAGCTCACTCTTACCCATGACCCTTTCCTGTGGTAAGAGTCTTTGACCTGTGTTGCACTTAGATGCATGACTTATTTTCCCAGTACATCAAAAATATTGTTGACCAGATGCAGAATGTTGGAATATCACAGTTCCTGAACAGCATCACATCCTTTACTGAGGAATCTGTAATCCAGAGATTATCCCATCCTTTCCTTGCTTGGAATGTGTCTTTGCTCTGGAACATGAAAGAATGTCATCTCCATTCCTCCCTGCTGCATTCCTGGTCTGAACTTAGGCTCATGTCAGGATGCTTTAGTGTTAAAATTATTATTTTTCATTGGCTTTTATTCTATCCAGCACTCACAAGCCACCCAGGGTAACTGAGAAGGAGCTACCTTAAATTATTTTTTTCTACTTTGCTGCACAATAGGTGCTCTGAGGAACATGCGTTATTCTTAGGGATGGTGTTGTGCAGGACTAAGAGCTGAGCCTGATGATCCTTGTGGGTCCCTTCCAGCTCATATTGGAATATATTCCAACATATTCTGTGATGTTGTGATTTTGTTGCTTTGTTCATTAAATCAATCAAATTAATACCAAAGTGGCTGTATCATTGAGACAAACAATATCCAGAGCAACAGACTTCTAAGTTCTTTGTGCATGAAAGAGTTTGGGCTTGTTTTCATCTTATTGGTTTTGAGAATACTGAGAAAACTTTGGCTGATGCACATGCTCTTAAGATACTAACCATCTTAGTTGATGAAAGGAAAAAAAGATTACTTCTTTGCTGGAGGAAAATGACTTATGTCATAAAGGAGATACAGCATTCCACTGAGTGAAAAACTTCTTTGTGTTAACAACTGGCAGCCTCTTCCTAACCTTCCCAGTCTTTGATCAACTAAAGAAAGTATTGCTAAGGCACATGAGCAGTTTTCATATTTTTGTAGTGTCTTGGAATCCTCTTTTAATTCATTGGTAGCACAAAGTTTCCTTGCAAATCTGTTGTGCAGAAGCTGCTGAGGTCATGCCAGTACATCAGAAACAGTTCTGCATGCATGCAATAGGCAGAGCTTGGCTCTTTGGGCTGAAGATTGAGGAAGGAAGGAATGGCTTGTTTCTTCATGGGATGAGCCAGGGACATAAAATTACCCTGTGTACGCATTATATTCAGGGCAGGGCCATGAGTGACAAAGAGGGGGCTCTTGTGGTGTTATCTGAATGAAGAACAAGCAGAAGGCTTCTTTATATGCATTCTGTTTTCAAACCATAAGGAGATTTTCCTTTAAGAATCTGGGTTCTGGAAGATACAAGCAGAGGCTGAAAAATTCAGACTATTTTCTGTTCTAAACAAGAGTTTCCTTCCGCTACTGACTGATTAAATACAATGGCAAAATACAGCAACCCAGCTGTTTGGAATTCTAAGGATTGGAAGGATTTAATTAATTTTGGGATAGTCAGTTATACAAGTGCAACGTATAAGTGATAATTAGTTGGTGAAGCAGTGAAGCAAAGCAGGAGGAGTTGCCTTTCTTTCTCTCTCTGCTGATAATCTTCCACAAAATGAAAAGATTCAAGGCTGAGGAAATGTCCATTACAGAATGTGCTCACCTTTCCTTGCAATACTGTGTTTGTCCCCCTAAAGCCAATTGGTGGTTTGGCAGTGTTTAAGTGTTGGAACTACAAATGCTTGCAATGGCAGCTCTGCCTGTTCCTCCAGCACAAGCAGAGCTTTCAGTCCTAGGTGCGACCCCATTTTTCCCTCAGGGTCTGCTGTCTGTATTACAAGCTGACAGAGGAAAAATATCCATCAAGCAGAACCACCTCCCACAGAAGTCCACATGTTCACCACATGTTTTCCTGCCTCACCCTTTGAAGACTCTGCTGGGAGCATCTGTAAATGTTTCCCGTCCATATCAGAGGAGGCAGTGAATTGTCACTTCCTTGAGTCAAACCCTGCAAACTCTGCAAGAATTTCAACCTGCTACTGACTTAGACCTCCAGTGTCAAGCAGCACCAGTGGAAGGGCTGTGATAACCTTTCTCCAAAACTATGGACCTTGTTACAAATACCAGTGTGTTAGTAATGAGTTAGCTGACCTGGTGCACCGAAGTGATCACAAAATTAATATGAGAAGCTGACCATCACATCCTACACACGTTCACCTGTTCTGTGAATTTACAAAAAAACTGCTCAGAAATGCCACATTGCAAAATGGATGGGAAAAGGAGTGGGATGGATACAAAAGAGCTGCATCCATAACAGGAGTGCTCTATAGCCTCACTGGCTGAAAGTCAGTGGAGGAGAGCCTTAGGAGCCATCATGAAGTTATAGCAGTTCACCTGTCAGTGACTTGTGGCAAAGAAATCGGGAAGTGCATTTCTGACAGTGTCCTCCAGGAAAATAAGCACTCTTCCATTGATTCTGGCAGAGGAATGCAGACAACATAGTCAACTAACTATAGCTGCAATTTAAGTCTTGATTGGATCTGATACTATTTTACAACCAGAAAATGAGTCTGTGGTGTGAATGAGGAGGAGTGACAGGACTCCCCACAGTGACAGTAAATTGATGTGTGCTGCTCCCACAAGATAAATACATTCAGGCTACTGTCAGGTGCATAGATAAGAAGAGGACCTGAAGAAGTAGCTTGCATGTGTTATTCTGATGGTTGTCTGCCCTTTAGCTTCTCCCAGAGGCTCTTGAAAGCATTCAGGATCTTAGCTCTGCACATGTGTAGCTCAGGCAGCTTGAGGATGCATGAGGACTCCTTCAAGAAACTACTAGATGCTGACCACATGAAAAAGGTATGATCACAGGTCACAGCCATGGCATAACATCTGCCTTCCATCACTTGGCCAGAAACACTGGCAATTTCAGGGTGGTTCGTTTTGCATATATCCTACCAAAGAAACATCTATGTGGAATGCATGCACACAGGCAGCCATGCAAACACGGGCTGCTGAGACCAGCTGAATGAATGAGTTCAACAAGGCCGAGTGCCAAGTCCTGGTCTTGGGTCACAACAACCCCCTACAGTGCTATAGGCTGGGGACAGAGTGGCTGGAAAGTGGCTCAGCAGAGAAGGACCAGGGGCTCCTGGTTGGCATCCAGCTGAACATGAGCCAGCAGTGTGCCCAGGAGGCCAAGAAGGACAAAGGCATCCTGGCCTGTAACAGGAACAGTGTGGCCAGCAGGAACAGGGCAGTGACTGTCCCTGTGTAATTGATACCAGTGAGATCACACCTTAAGTCTTGTCACCAGTTCTGGGCCCTTCACTACTTGAAAGACACTGAGGTGCTAGAGTGTGTCCAGAGAAGAGCAATGGAGATGGGAAAGGGTCTGGAGCACAGGTCTGATGAGAAGCAGCTGGGGGAGCTGGGGCTGTTTAACTTGGAGAAAAAGATGCTTGAAGGAGACCTTATCCCCCTCTACAACCACCTGAACGGAGCACGTCACCAGGTGAGGGTTGGTCTCTTCTCCCAGGTAACAAGTGACAGTGCAAGAGGAAATGGCTTCAAGTTGCACCACATTTAGAATGGGTGTTAGGAAAAATTTCTTCACTGAAAGAGTTGCAAGGCATCAGGTTGCCCAGGAAAATGGCGAAGTCACCTGGAAGTGTTTAAAAAATGTGTGGTAATGGTGCTTGAGGACATGGTTGAGTGGTGAACATGATGGTGGTTCTATCTTTACAGCTGGATGATTTTAGAGATCTTTTCCCACCTTAATGATTCTATGACCTTGCCCTTCTTTTATGACCACTCCTGAGAAGTTGGGCACTGTGACACAACGTGGCAATGAGCTGTACCTAGGGACATTTATGCTGTCAAAATTGTAGAGGCAGTTTCTATGCTTACACAGAATTAGTATTGTCAGTGCACACTGACACTGTCCATCCATGACAGCAGGCAAGCTTCTCTAGGACCAAAAGAGCCAATAGCAAAGATTTCTTCAAGCTATTTTGGAAGCTTTGAAAGCCAGTGATTTGTTTTGTATATCTCAATTGGGCTAAGTGGATGTATCTAGTCTGTACAGGGCTAAGCCTATATCCAAACTATTAATAAAACTTTCCATCCATTGCTCCTTTTACTTCATGGAGTGCACCATTTGCAGAAAACTTTTCAGATTAGATACAGTTCACTACTTGTTTCCAGACATCATGGTTCTTGCAATCCCAGTTTGGAGCATTTTGACAATAATTTTGTGTTTTCAGTATGTTGGAGGGATCTCTTTTTTTCCCTCAGGCATCATTGCTGAGCTCTGGCATAGTTTCTTTTAAGTTGTGGATGTCACATATCCTTAGCATTAGTGCTACAACTTTTTTGACTGCTGCTCTGTTGTTTTTCATCTTCTCAATGCAGCTTGTATTGCTGACACTTCTATTAGAGTGATATTAATGATATCTTGGCTAAGTTCCCACATTTCACTGGAAATTGTATTAAGGTGGAACTAACTCTGTTTGGAAGTCCCATGTCTTTTTTTTTTTTTTTTTTTTTTTTTAATGCGTTGTTCTACCCAAATCTGAGGATGTTTTGCACCTTTGCTTTCAGTTCACCCATTTCTTCTCTTGCAGATAGTCGCTTGGGAGAAGGCTCTGCATTTACCCACTTCACTGTAGTTTCTGCTTCAATCATTAGTTCTTCACTTAATTCTTTTGCTTTGCATTTGCCTGCTCTGTCTGCTTCCTTAGGCACCTCACTCCCCCACCTGGAGTTTTCCAGTGAGATTTGCAAGAGTTTTCAATGTGTTTTTTTTCTTTCCTGAGAAGTTCTCCACATCTCTCTGTTTCTCCAGTTCTTGCTCACTAGATCGATATCCAGTTGTTCCACATACAGCTTGATGTCTGCTGTATCTGGATAATGTCAATTATTCTTCCAGTGTGCCTTTTCTCTTTTCCCTCAATCCATTCCTCAGTAAAAAAGGAGCTTCTTGCAGCACTGTCTTTCTTTTCCAGTACATGTTCTCCTTTATATTACTGCATCTAGTCTGCATTTTCCATGATGTGATTTTTCTTTGCAGGAGCCTAGCTGCAGTGTTAGCTCAGCTCTCTCTGCCATGCAACACTCCTCAAAATAAAATCATGTATTTCTGAGAACGGACTGTTCCTCTTACTGTGACTGTAGGAACAAAAGTGCAACATGATCGTCTTCGTCACAGAAATTGGCTGAAGGACAGGAGTTCTGTTTCTGCTTTGTGGGTCCTCCTGCCAATGTTATTTGTGCTGAGTAGTGCCTTGCTCAGCTGATTCTCTTCTTGAAATCAAAACAGGAGCCTCAGAATGAGGAAGAGCAAAGGGATTGGTCCTAGTGTTATATATTTATTACTAAAGATTTTGCTTGAAGTGCTGGACAATCTTCACAAACTTCAAAAAAAAAAAAAAAGAAAAGACCAAAAACATTATCCCAGAACCAGAGCATTAGGAAACAGTTCCATTAGGAACTCAGCAGGAAGGTGAAAAGTTTAAACAAGTGAAAAACAGGGTAATAGACAGCCATTGGAGATTACAGTGTAGATGCATTTGTACAAAAATATTAATGAAATACGTTGTCAAAGACATAATACCTCTAATTCAGCCATATGTAAACAGGCACAGTTTCAGATGAGTAAACCAAACTTCACCCACTTAAACTCTGACTTCTTCGTGTGTGTCTGTACACAGAATCTGCATTTGAGAAAGGAGGGGTTTTATTGGTGCATGTTTGGATACATATCAATCATAAAAATCTTTGAGTTTATTTTTAAAGCAATTTTTGTTTTCTGTAATCAGAGCTGGGCAAATTTTGGACAAGTCTAGTTTCTTATTTCTGGCACTTTGGAGCTCCCCAAGTTTTCAATTGCTATCTCTGACAGCAATTACATGGACAGATTTGAGCAAATCACTATATCCCTCATTCCTTAATGGACAATGCACCTCTTCCCTGTCTCCGACTCGCTGCTTATTTAGAGTGAAAGCTTTAGAAAGTATGAATATCTGTTCATATCTGGCACAATATAGTCCTGATCCCCTCAGGTGGAGCCTCAGAGGCAGGAGAGATGCTGCTGCAGGAGGAAGAGTTTCCAGATGCACCAGCATAGGACTAAGATGCAGTAAAGGGTACTCAAGCAGGTGAGCAAGAAACACAAGCAGTTTAGCAGCCGTGACTCACAGGAGCTTTTATGCTCACTCTTGCTCACTAACAGCACAAGGCAAGAGCTACTCAGTCTAAGATTAAACAAAAGAGCAAAGATGTGTAATTCTTGTTGGGTTTGGGTTTTTGTTTTTTTCAACATAGACACAAGCCTTTTAACACTGCTATGGTTTGGTCTTGTTTACGTGTTTATAGCTATGGCTCCCCCACTCCTACTGATAAATGATCCCTTCTCCCAAGGTCAGTACTAGTGGCTTTTGTCAGAGCACACCTCTCAAAGACACAAGAAGGTGGTATTGTCTGTAAACAGCACTGGAGGACTTTTATTACAAGAGATATTCAGTATGACAGAGGTGTTTATTAGACCTAGCTTAGAAGTCTTTTTCTTAGTAAACTGACTGGCAATTTGAAGTAGATGCTGATAAAGGAGGTCAGTGCACTTTGAAAGGAAAAGACCCAAATGAGAAGGAGGAATGTGTGTCCTTTGGCATGTACATTTCTGCTTCCAGGAGTTACCTCAGCCCTTGAAAGGCAGCCTACCTCTTCTCACTGAAATGTTCAGATACACAAAGCATGTATTGATCAAATCTTAACATGAAATCTAAAATCAGTCATGCCTATGGGGCAAAACAAGTCTTTTACTGCTGGCAGGAGAGATTTATGGCATTACCAATGACTCCTGTTTAAAAAAAAATGAAAGAGAAATATGCTTGCTTTTAAAACATTCATCTTAGGTGAGGTCTTCAGGTATGATATAAACATTTTTTTTAAAAAAGCACAATTTATCTGTTTTGCCCCCACATTGCTGTAGCATATAGATGACTGGAGAGCACCACAATTCTTGGACTAAACGTAAATTTTGACAGATAAATGTTGTTTGCAAAACGAAACAATAAAACATATGGGATAATATTGAAGACAAAAGGCATTTTAGTATTTATTATTATTATTATTATTATTATTATGCCATACATTTGGTTTTGCCAACTTCAGTTTTCTTGCTTTTTAATAAATTTTTGCTCTAGAGTCTCAGAACATTACACAGCCTTCCAACATTTCTGCTCTATACCCAGTCTTTTTACTCCACATGATTCAACAAAAGGCATTTCCTTAACACAGTTTTCCTTAATGGCAGCAGCACACTGGCAGTGGTGGAGTTAGAAGAGGGTTTGATAGCCAGGTTTGCATCTTTGGTGTTGTCCCCAGCACCAAGCTATCCATATGTCAAGTGCTTCATGGACCAGAGGAGGAGGAATGTTCAGAGTTAGCCTGGTTTCAGATTTGCTGCATGGTGGAAGGGGAACTTTATGGGTCACAGCTGTGCTTATTTGATGGTTTCCTGGCTTTTTATAGTTCTGCCACCTGCGAGCCACTAAGTCTGCCATTGCACAGTGTGGGTGGAGCTTCTACAGAGTGGCTCCAAGCTGTGACATGATAATTTTAAAATCTCAGCACAGGATTTGTTTTGCTCTTGGAGATTGGCTGCCTTTTGTCATGGAGGCCCCTGTTTTTCCCCCATGTTCTGTGTCCCTGCACCACACGCCAGCTGGCAGAGCAGGGCAGTCTGGTGGCTGTGGTGTCATCGAGGAGCTCCAGTTTATGTCCCTTTTGTCATTATGGCAGTTTGCACAGAGCTGGAAGTGGGCAGCACAGACTGAGACCAGGACAATGTCTGTGTCAGTAAGAGTGCGTAGCAAGAGGTGGTAAGTAGTAAGACACTCTGTGCCAATGTACTTTTTATGTTATTTAAAACTCCAAGCCAAGAGTCACATGCTTCCAACAGCTAAAGATGTGTGGAGTGGCTGTGCACCAACTGCATTTTTGTTGTTTGCTTTAAACTATAGTACTTGTGGGTTCCACTTAAACTGATGTTTCACTGTTCTGGAGACTGTCAAAGCCTGGTTTCTGCCTTAAGGAGTTTACAAATCCCTAGAGTTACTTTGACCAAGTTTCGCATTGATGCATTTAAATGGAACATTTGAAATGAGAATATGTATTTTTTTACTAATTTCAGAGTTTTCAAGGCCCCCCTCTTTATATTCTGAGGGACTGCCTTCTTGAAACCTCTGACCCTGGCATTCTCCAAAAATCTTGGGAGCTGTTCAGGACTGCAGCAGGTGCCCAGCTTACAGATGGGTCCCAGAGCTGCACATGCCATCCTTCTCCTCGCTTCTCCTCCCTCCAACCTAACCTCCACTACTCCATGTGGATGAGAGTTTCTAAGGATGGTGACTTTTAAGGGAACAGATTTTTTTTTACAGGCAGCCATTCGCTACCCACCTGAAGATCCTCCTCCTGATAAAATCCATATGTAGGTAGAAGAGAAGCAGATTCACTGTTCTTGGTAGACTCTTGGAGGCAGAGTAGAAACTAGAATGAGATGGTACAGACACAGAGAGGTATGTTCTCATCATGCCAAGGATGCTGAAAGGAGCTTTTCCTGCTCTGCACAGGTAGCATATTTATGATGAGAGATAACCTATTTCTTGTGCTTAGAGAGTATTTTGAACTTCCAGCAATGTAAAGCCAATAAATTTTTGGCATAACAAAGCCCAAGCTCCTGACTCAGTAGGGAGCAGAACAGGGAAGTCCTGCTGCCTTTTATTCTCAGGCTTCATCCCAGGGAGCACGAGTATTTGTTCTGCTGAATGGGCAGTGTGAGGAGGTTTGCAATTTGAGGAGCAGCACTGTGCGCAGGCCTCGCTTGAACGACTGACCAAAAGAGCATCTGGAAACCACCAGTCCTGAGTCACAAGGAGCACATAGCTTCAGGCTTCCTGTGAATGTGATAAAATACAAGGCCGCATTCCTATTTTGAATATGAGGGATATTTTCCTGTCAGACTCCTTTCAGGTACTAAGGGGAGTCACAGGCCAAGCTATCTAGGTATACAGACAGTGGTGTGGACACTTTCATATAAAAGCCCCTTAAATTACATTGGCCCTTTACTGACACTAAGACCTTGATTTTGACCCCAAACATTAACTCATCATTCCCTACATGACCTCTGTACTTTGTGGTAGTTACTGATTTCTGGAGTTCATACAAGTTATGCGTGTGGCTGTGTGAAGGACTTCATGGTCTTCTTCTTATTAGGTACTACCTCTCCAAAAAACGTAAACTTTCACTTACTGCAGTAGGTAAAAGCTTGGCTGAATCATACTAGGTACAAAGAATGGGTCACAATTCAAAAAGGAAAAGACAATAATAGGGTCCAGAACAGTTTTTCTGAGAATATATTCTTTAATGTGACAAATTTAAAAGCTATTCTCGCGAAGTTCAGGAAGGCATAATAAGCCATGGTACTCAAAAGGCTTACTTAGCACATTGTACAGATTGGTATTAAAAATGTAGAGAATGTACACAATGCCAGTCCTCTCAAAAATATTTTTTTAAAAATCATTTTGCATCCAGATTTTTCCGATCTCTCACACAATAGGTAACTTCTCTTATTCAGTGCTTACAGAATCACATAAGCTCACCTTATCAGAGTCACAAGAAGATTCACTACCATGCAAGAGTGTTCACCCTTGTCTAGGAAGAGCCTGGAGAAGTGGATTTCACTTGACTCATCCAGCTGCTACTAGTCCTCAAACACTCCTTAAAGAAAAAAAAAGATAGATTCTTTGCAGTCAAATAAAGGGAATTCTTCTTTTTTGTCATTGCAATTTTCAAAGACATGTATTTTTTACTATGTGTCAGAAAGTAAGATACATTTCTGGCATGATGGATCAGTGACTCAAAATGGTACCTGAGGGATTTTTTCTGAAAAGAAGGATTATTTCTGCTTTTTTTGTGCTTATTTTTTCAGGCTATGAATCTTGTCCAATAGATGCCAGCCAAATGGAAAGAGGCACAGTGATATTGCTGTTTCCAGGGATTCAAGCCTTACTCCACCTGAGTCAGGAATAATTTCTTTGACCAAGAGATTGGGTCAAATCCATGGCTTAATCAGTTCTTCCCAATTAGAACAAGTGCAACAGACAGCAGACTGGACAGGGCAGATTTGTGAAGCCTCAGTGTTACACAGCTCAAGAAAGTGGCCACAAGTGTGTGCAGTTCAGCAGTAAGGCTCCCAGAATATAGAGACAAACAAGCTTGCACCCTGACCCATTTCTTCCCGTTCAACCTCAACATTTTGCAACTTTTTTTTTGAGAGGTTTTGCTGAGAAGGAAAAACTCCAAATTTCAATATATCTGTGTAACTGCTAAAGACCAAATTTCTGGTTGAGCAATTTAATAATGGGGGGTTTTAATCCACTTCCCTGTAGGGCAAATGCAGTACCCATTAACTTTCACAGGGCACATGCACCTACCTCAAAGAAAGAAAATGTCTTTGTTTTCAGACTTCATGCACAGCTTATGATCTGGAGACTGAATTTTGGCCCAGAATCTTCTGTGGACAGGTTCCAGAACAATTTGAAGAGATCAGTCTTAGGCGATATATTGAAGATTTCCTATTGCATTTGATTGCTGCATGCACAGAACAATCATTCAAATGGTGCATGTTCTTCATTAATTATAAAATAATTTTTTAAACATCTTCATAAAAATTACCATTATTCTGCTGATGTTAAGCTTAAATATTCAATTACAAGTTTGTCTCCTGACTCCTATGAGGAAAAAAATTAATGTCCATTTTAATCACTCACTGTTAACTTTCTGGTTGTTAATTCAATCCCAAAACTAGTGATACCTTCATCTATTCTACTCTGTTGAATAGTAGTAGTGGGTAAAACCATACAGCATGGCCTGTTTCTAATTATCCTCTCATGTTTCCTCCTAATGAACAAAAAAATCTCCATTTGGTACGTTGCCTGTTAACCTCTGCAGAGGTCAGTGCCTCGTTCCTGTAATGCAGCACACTTTTTTCACTTCCATTTTGACACAGTTATTACTTTCTGGAAGGCAGGATGTTTCTTGCTCAGACTGATGCACAATCAAGCTGGCCCTTTTCACTCAATATATTACGTACTTGTGTACTTGAAGGCTCAGGGAAAAGTAATTAAGTCCGACCACAAGTGCAATAGCTGCCACAGAGGTTGCCTTGGCTACTCATCCTTTGTGTGCAAAACTGATGACTGATGAAACATGTTTTCTATAAAAATATATACATGCTCTTGGCTTGAAAATCTTAAGCCATGTTAGAGCAAGGACTTGAAATCAAATATTGCTAATCCTGAACAACCTGATAGCCATTACTACCATGAACAAAACTATAGGTATCAGCAACCCATATTCTTCTGCCTACCAAACAGCTTATTTCTGTCATGGTCTAAAAACCCCAGTTCTGTGACAGGAAATTTGAACCAATATACTCTATTGTCAATTAACAAACTGTTAGTTACCAGCTGTGTGCTGAGAAATAAATAAATGAACACATAGAGGAACATCTCAGCTCTGTGCCTGACATCTCTCCTCCTCCCTTTTTACTCCCTTTGTTACACTCAGCCCCTTCTGACATGTGGGTGATGACTCAGGGCACTTGGTTGTTGTTCCTTTACTTTTGCTTCTCTCATTCCTGACTTCACTACCCCAGTAGAGGGTCCTCACAGTCTGTATGCCCTCCTGAGCCTCCTCCCTGCCCCTCCTGGGTGACTCTTTGTTCTGTGCTGCTTGAGAGGCTCTTGAAGGGAAAAATTAAAAACCAAAATCTGATGAGGCCCCAGGTTTGTTTAATGGCACAGAGCTGGAGCTATTTTTTGTCTCTCCCAGTGCTGAGGGGGTCACCATCAGGGCAAGTATGTCTCCGAAGAGTTACTATGGAAATTACCATGCACTTTGAACACCTTTTTCCTACTGAAAGAAAGGAGAGCTGTGCATCTAGAAATCTTGGGAAATCACAGCCCAAGCCAGACAAAATCTGTCAGCTGGTAAAAAAAGTAGATGTGCCACCAAGAACGGTGTGCTCATCTTTTGAAAATATGGGGTTAGACTTCCATCAGGTTTAAAGTGGCTTTAGTTGATGAGGTCAGGGACTCTGTCCCCCTACTTTGCTGGCATTAAACAAATGGCTTTCTACTTGTTTTCCATTGAAGCCCTTACTCTGCCTGCCTGGTGAAAGAAACACAAAAGAATTACAAGAACAATTGCAAACAAATGCTGCAAATACTACACATGGGATTGTAAACACAAGCAGTGATTCAGCCCTAAATGGCAAAGGGAGTAGCAAGCAACCAGGCCTTCAATTATTAACTAACAAGGCTGGACTGACCCCAGGATTTCCTCTGTGCTGGTGAGGCAGAGCAGGGGCATTTCACCAAGTGCACAGCACCAGCGTGATTGGGAAAGCAGTGCGGTGGCAGCCAGCCACCAGAGCACCCCTAAGGATGCAGCAGCTGGATTGCATGGGCTTTGCTCCTGGGGAGCTGAGAAAAACCTTCACATATCTTGATCATCCTGGCTTGACCTCTCTAGGTGGGGAACAGAATCCAAGCCTACATATCTCTTTCTATCTGCGGTGCCCCAGAGTGTCCTCCCCCCTATTCCAGAAAGACACAGAAGGGTGTTTTGCAGCTTCCTTGTGTGCCAACACTTACAGGATGGGTGTTAGATAATCCTAACAGTGTCTGTGGAACAAGTAATAAGATGGTGTGAATACCATTCCTATAGCTGGAGATCATTTCCTGTCCTTTAGTGTCCCTGAGACATGATGCTGAAGTTCAGGAGAAGCAAACCTCACAGAGCATCTCAGGAAAAACCTGGGATGTTCTTCTTAGAGAAATGGAGTGCCCTCAAAAATGGGCTTCTGGCTCTATTATCTGGTATCCCTGTCTCCTGCCTTCATGCTAGGGCTGGTTCACATGAGAATTTCCCCCTGCCACCTGACCTCTGCTTCTTTCTTGCTGTGGCCCTGCCCCAAATGCAGTATCAGAGATAACTAATCTCTACCAACACCATCAGGGGTTTGGAGGAGCTAGGGAAGCAGAGGAGCCTCAGGGAAGAGAAGAACTTGCCTCCAAGGGTCTTGTGACCAGTCTGCATCCACACTTGCCTGCTTGCATTTTTTCCCTCCTGTTTGTTCTTCATTGTTTTTTGGGATTTTATTCATTTTACTCTGATTTTATCTTTCTTAATAAGTGCAACCACAAATGAATTAAAATGGAAGTAAAATGAGAGACCTGGGGTCACTTCTGATATTAGGGATTGGAGTCTTTCCAGCCTCTCAAAGACAGGTGTATAGCAAAAGCTCTGACAGAAATCCTTTAGTCACTGCTATATTCTAATATTCTCTGGGGTTTTTTTCTTTATCCCTTTTGGTCTGTTCAGACATGAGGATCAGTGATGAGCCACAAAGGACAGAAATGTGTTTGTCACCTAAATACACCAGGCCTTTTTGTGACAAAAAGTGAGATGCCACTTTTTGAGCCACAGTGATGATAGAGCCAGTGTTGGAGTAGAGTATTGAAGCAGAGGGAAAGCTTACAGAGGAGCTGTGTGAGCCAGAAAAATTAAACTTCCTGTGGTAACATACATATCAAGTGGGCTCCTAGACTGTTCATTAATTAAGCTTGGAGACCGGAAAGATTATTGCAATAGGAATTATGTTTAATAAGGAGGCATCTGCTCGGGAGGAAAAGTGTAGCTCCTAGTGCCTGACATTGTTCTTGTATTTGCACATATCTGGAAGGAATTTCTTCCTACATACCTACAGCTATGATTTTCTTTTGTCCTACATATCCATCACAGGATAACCCTGTTGACTATAATGGAGTGTCACCTGGAATGCATTTTCCTGTGCCTTGGAAGAAAGAATATATTGTGCATGGATCCTGCATACATTATTTAAATTGAAGAACTAAGAAAAACAGCATGAAATGTATTCATCAGCTTGACTGACAGAGGTGTTGCACACCTGCAGGTCAGTGGAAAGTGGGGACAGAGGCATCTCCTCTTTTGCATTCTGAGGAATTCTGAGGTTATTGAAGGTTTTTAATGGTGGTGCAATCAAATCATTATAAGCAAAAAGCTACAAAATCAAATTCAGAACAATGAATGCATCAGTTCATTAATGGAACAGTTCCAGCCATCTGGTATTCATATGTTCTACACTGGGGCTGCTATTGTGCAGACATAAATGACCCAATATTACCTTCCAGCAAGAGCTTTCATTAACTAAATATTCCCAAATTCTTTATTGTTCAGCTAGTATTACAGGTCCTATCCTGTGTTTTGGAAAGGCTGGGTTTTGGAGGATTTTGTTGAGTTTTGGTCAGTTAAATCTTCAGTCCCACACTATTCCCCCTTTGAGTTTGTGTGTGTTACCAATGTCATTGTGGACATGGCAGCTCTTGGAAAACTTTTAGTGACTTCTGCTGCTGAAGCGCTAGAAAAGACAGAAGGGGTCAATTATTATTTCATTAAAAATAAAAACATTAAGACACTAGTAAGAAATACTGTCTCTTGAAGGAAAAAATTGAATGTAGCACTGAGTTTTTCACTTGGCATTATTTACTTTATCAAATGATAGCTCCAGTAGCTTTTCAAAGCCCACAGAATCCCAGAATGGGTAAGATTGGAAAGAACCACAGCAGGTCATGCGGTGCAACCTCTCTGCTCAAGGAGGGTCATCCCAGAGCACATAGCATGGGATTGTGTCCAGACACTTCTTGAATATCTCCAGGGAGGGAGAGTCCACAACCTCTCCAAGCAGCTTGCTCCAGTTCTCCAGTCACCTACAGAGTAAAGAAATTCTTCTTCATAATCAGGTGGAAATTCCTGAGCAACAGTTACTGTACATTGCCTCTTGTCCTAGTCCTTGGTACTACTGGCACCACCAAGAAGAGCCTGGCTCCCTCCTCTTGGCACTGTCCCTTCAGATATTTATAGATGTTGAAGAGATCCCCTCTCAGTTGTCAGTCCTTGAGGCTGAACAGGCCCAGCTCCCTCATCATTTCCATGTACAAGAGATGTTCCAGCCCCTTTGTTGTCATCTGCTGGACTCATTCCAGGAGCTCCTTGTAAGACCTGGCATTTAACCAGACCAAACCGGTGTGCAAAGTTATATATGGTACAAAGGCATGGCACTCAATTTATTGGTGTAAAAATATCATCCAGTTCAATATGAAAGGGCACAGACAGGATAAATTATGGATTTTAGATGCTGTCTATTGACTAAGGATCACAGTTGGAGCAGGATTTTATATTCATTGGACCTTGCAGTTATAGCCAAAGGGGCAGGTGCTGGAGCAATGGACCCAACAACAGCTGCTGCACTTGCTGAAGGTAAAGCTTTCCTTGTTTTCCCCATATCTCATTTCCCCCTTATTAGAAGAGGGATTTCAGCCATTTTGTGGCAGACCAGAGCCTTGTGCTTGATGAAAAGACAAATCAGAACATTCATTATCTAGTCATCCCTTAACACCCTACAAACAAAGGTTTTTTCAGCAGCCTGGAAACAGAAGGCTGAATGAGTAGCAGTGTTCGGGCAGCATAAATGCAGAGCTCCTCTGAAACAGCAGTGGTGACCCAGCCCCAGGCTCCAACACAGGTGCTCCACAGAGCTGGAGGACACGTGGAAGTGTTCAGTGCTGCAGCCATCCCATGGGAGATGCCTGCCCAGCCTTCCCCCAGCTTCCCTCCCTGGAGCCTGCAGCCATCCCTCAGCCTGTGCTCACCACAAAGCCGGAGCTCTTCCTCAGTGTCTCGCCTCCCTCACCACCGTGGAACCACAACCAACAGCTTCCTGGCCTCCCCTCCAGGAGCCTCCTGGCACCCCTGTGCACGCCCCAGACAAACCCCATGTGCTTCACACAGCCATAAGCTCTCCTTGATGCATCTCATGGCACGTGATCCGTAAGACTCCTAACAGTAACACAGATGTTTATGGCTCTCTGTGAGTTGTTACTGGATCAGTCACTAATGCAGAAGCATCTCTGGCCACAACTATCCGAAGCATCTTGCAAACCCTAGTCCAGTCATCTCAGGGCAACATGGATGTTGCAAACGCCAGGACGAACCCAAACCTTCTTTCACGAAGAGACCTGAGGCCTGGTCACTTGGACAGACACTGCTCTTTTTTCTGGCTCAGGCATTGTCTAAACAGCCTGATCTGACCTAGATTTTGCCATAGAGGCTATGACAATCAACCACCTCCTCTGCTTTTGTGGCTATATTCCTAATCCTCAACATGCTCAGGCACCTATGGGCATCCATTTTTCCTTCAATCCTGGCCTTGCAATCCTGATGTTAGGGGCTGGGCATGGGCAGAAAGCCATGAAGAGCCAAAGCTTGGCTTCCAGGAGCACTATGGTCACATTCACTTTTCAGCAATCTGCTACTCTTCAGAAGGATTAGGATATCCTCAGGTCCAGACAACAGGAGGCTAAACTGGGGAGAGACAGAGTTTCCATGGAAAAAGCTGCTCTTTTGCCTTGAGACTGAGGTTTTAGAGGAGTTTGTGGCTCACAGAATGTCATGCACTGCTGTTGCATCATAGCAGGAGCTCCGAGGAGACTGAACCAAGGCAGAAGCACTGCCACAGAACAAAGATGACACAGCTTTATGGATAGGAATGCTTTCTTTCTGCGAGATTTCTGATGTGTCTGAAGTTTCTCTGGAAAACAGCATGTTTTCTAACTGTAGGTAATGTCATTTGCTCAGTTTTCTAGCTGTAGGTAATGTTATTTCCTCTGCATCCTGTTCTGAACAGAGATCCCCAGCATGTGAGCATTGGGCTTCAGAAAGTATGTACATAACAAATGAGCAAAAAGTCAAACTCCAGAGAGTGCTTTATTCTTTGTGAATTGTTGGAGCTGTTCTTTGTAATGTACACATGCTTTAGCAATCTGGGACTCCCACAAATGGTGGGACTCTAAGAAACAAAAGCTGATCAATAAAAAGTGACTATACTGTTCAAGTCTCCAGTTATTCCTATCTCAGATAGAGCTGAAGCATGCCAATTTTTTTCACAGGAATTAGTAGTGATCTCATCAAATATTTCATTCAAAGCACTGAAAATTGCACTGAAAATTTCAGTACTATTCCAATCCAAAATGAAATTATCCACTGCTACCCACACCAGAGTATGCTGCATAGAGAAGTGACAGAGTGAAGAGACATCTCAAGTGTAAATTCCCAGAATTTTTTTAAAATTAAAACCACCAGAGGTACTTTCCAAGCCCAGACCGAAGAGGAATTAGATGTTTAACTTTTCTGGGTTTGTATGACTAATCTTGCAGTCACTCAATTGAAACTTTATGAATGCTGAGAATGAAATATAAGTATATCAATATCTGCACATGTTAAGCATAGTTATGATTTGAATCAATTCACTAAATTGAGCACATGGAACTTACATGGTTTGTTCTGGAAACAGAAGTTTTTCCAGACTGAAGGATGTGAAAACTACTTCCCTATCTAATGCAATTCAGTACATCTGTGTGTGATTATATAAACACGTCTCAGACCACAGAGCAACACAGCCAAGTCTCATAGCAGTTACATTCATTAAACGTCAGACCACGTGATCTTCCCTGGACCTTCAATATTTGCCTGTTTGTAAGATTTACTGAATATTCCCTATATCTTCTATTCAGACCAAGAGTGGCTGACTGAGAATTAATGGCATTATCCTTGAATAAACGACAAGTCAATGTTTCAGGGCTGAGCGAGCATGCCTGAAGTCACTAACAGAAAACAAACTAACAGAGAAAACATTGCTCCTTTAACTACATCAGTTCACTGGAACTGGACTCAAAAATAGTTTTCTATAAAATGTTTGCAATCATTTTACCTTCATGAAATTCCATCTCATGCTCATTTTCCCATGAGCTGAGGATGCTATTTTCTGCTATTTTCTTTCAGGGGTCAGTAGCTAGTGTTGCTGCAGAGGACATCCTAAACAGCACTTTTTGAGTAACCATAGGGATCCTAGGCAGTGGTGATTTCCAATGTGCAGATGTAGTAGCTCTTTGGCTCTTAGCAGCAAGTACTGTCCTACTGAAGAAGACTCCTGCATGCCTGAGGTTGTAAGTCCCACCCACAGAGACGTAAATCTTGTCAGATCACCCTTTGCATAAAGCTTTGATTGCTTTCAAGTTATTCTTGGCTCTTATGGTGGTATCTGGGCAACTGGCTGAGGACAGGACAGATTCTGTAGACGTGTACAGCCAGTTTGTGTCCCAAAAAGATGAGTAAATCTGGTTTATAATGAAGCTACAGCAGATACACTGCCACAAGACTGGAATAATCAATTCTGCATTCTGAAGACCTGCTTTCTAATCAGTGACTCATGTATGTCATCCCTTTTCTGCCATCAGGAGACGACACATGCAGTTTAAGCACGTTGTTTCATGACTGGAGTTGTCTAGCCTGGATGTGGCCTGTGCATAGGTGTGAAAACTACTGAGACCTGTCATCATAATTGGTGTATAGAGGCTAAACCATCCATTAGAGCTTGTAATAGAACATGCTTTTTGGTCACCTCTTGCAAGTGGTAGCTTGCTTTGAACAGGTGGAAGAGGAAATCTAGTACTTTCCAAAGTTAATAGCCTGCAGAGTACTTAACAAAACTTTTCAGCATGTTCAAGTCTAGTTTCAGAGCAAAATTACAATGCTGAGTACAAAAATAAGGTCTGTGTGGTGACAACTTCCTAAAGAGAAAGCATCTCACCAGCCAAGAGACCTGCTCTCACTGGTGCCAAAACCTTTGTTAATAACCATACCTGTGGTGCAGCAGATATTGCCAGTAGCTATAGCAGATAGTGTCATCACTTTGTTGATGCAACACAAGCAAACATCAGAGAATTGTCTCTGCTGCTTTCTGGTTCCTTAAGAAATACGAGTGCTTTTAGTGGTCTTGGTGCTTCATGATAGGCTTTTGTGCTGCTGGAGGCACTGACAGCCTGCATAGCTGTAGGTAACCTCCTAGAAATCTCACTACAGGGGTTAGAAATGCTCAGCCATTTCAGCTACTGAACTCCAAGTGTTGTGCAACATATGCCTTTTCACTTGATGCAAGTACATGCAAAAGTGGCCTCTAGAATGAATAAATCCAATGAAATCTGGCTATTGCACACTAAAAACTTATGGAGGGCAGGAGGTGAGGAAGAAGAAGCAATTTGAACCTGGTTTTGTATAATGAAATAGTTCTAATCTGGAAAAGTATCTGTTGTGCAATCCTGTCCCTTTCCAAGGACGAGTGCTCGGTGAACCTGTAAATTGACTGTTCCTGCGACTGGGGCTCCCAAACGCCTCTTGCCCACACCGGCAGGAGACGCGAAAGTTTCACAGGACGAGAACTGTGGCTGTTCCAGAAACACCTGCATCCCACCGCCCGTGCCCGAGGCAGCCTCATCCAGAGCGGCCGGCCGGGCTCTGGCACGGAGCGAGTGCGCGGCCCGGGCACGCGTGGGGTCCGCGGGCCGGGCCGGGCCGGGCCGGGCCGGGCCGGGCCGGGCCGGGCCGAGCGGGGCGGGGCGGGGCGGGCACACCTGGGCCCCGCCTGCGGAGGCGCGCAGGCGGAGCGGGGGCGGAGGGAGCCCAGCTCGTCCCGTCCCGTCCCCTCCCCTCCCCTCCCCTCCCCTCCCCTCCCCTCCCCGTCCCGTCCCGTCCCGTCCCGTCCCGTCCCGTCCCTCTCCACTCTGCTCTGTCTCGTCCCTCCCTGTCCCTCTCCGCTCTCCTCTGCTCTGTCCCGTCCCTCCCCGTTCCTCTCCGCTCTCCTCTGCTCTGTCCCGTCCCTCCCCGTCCCACCCCTCATTCCTCCCTCCTTCTCTCCCCTCCTCCCTGCCTGCCTGCCTGCCTCCCTCTGTGCGCGCCGGCGGCGGCGGCGCCGCGCTCCCTCCAGCCGCGCCCGCGCAGCCCCCGCAGGTAAGCGCAGCCAGCGCAGCGCGGCGGGCCCGGGGCGGAGCGGGGCAGGGGTCCCACCATTCTCGCCCGCGGAAAGGTGCCCCTTCCCATTCCCCCAGCGCTCCGTGCCCACGGCGCTCTTCGCCTGCTCCCTTTGGCTGTTCGCTCGTGTTTCCGAACCCGCTCCCGTCCCGCGGCGCGGCAGTCGCGGTGCTCTCCGGCGAAGGGCTCCTCCGGGATGGGCTCCAATGAGTTCGAGGCGTCGGGTCAGGCTGCTATTCCTGCTGGGCTGACGTCTCCGGGGCTGGCGTGGAATAAGTGATGGGCACTTGTTTGATTAAGGAGCACTAACAGGACTCACTTAGGGGCTGCCCTCATATTTTTCTTTTTTCCTTTTTTTTTTTCTCTTTCGTCACCCCTTCCACCCCGAAATCTCTTTGGATTTATTTGTACCAAACTAAGGCAGTGGAAAAAGTCCTAGATAAAAAATGGTTGCCACCTCTCTCTCCTGACTTCAGTCCTTCGGACGAAGAGCCTGCTCAAGTCCGATGGGAGCAGTGTCGGTGTATCCATGATGTTTACAAAGGTAAAGGACGGGAGAAGATGAATGACAAGCACAAGGGTGTGATTTATTAGAGAAAGACAGGGAGCGGGGGGGAGCAGGAGGGAAGCTAGAGGACAAAAGCCGTTAGCAAACTGAAGTGAGAAGACAGAGGTGGAACCAGAGGGACCAAGTTTTTTCTTCTCACTTCTTTTCCTATGTTCTTTTAAAATAGCTCCACAGTGGGAACGATACCAAAAAACTACTTCCTATGGAAATATGTGCAAAGTTTTCATTATCACAGAAACGTTGGAATGTCTAAATTTAATTTTTTCGGGGATATCTCCGTGAAACAAACTCACACCTTCACAGATTTCAGTTGTCTGTGAATGTTAGAAGCTGCCTAAATCCCCCCTTTCTTCTTTTTTTCCCCCCATCCTTATTTGCTCCAGGTTTGGGTCGGGTTTCTGTGCGTCTTTTTCTTAATTGTTGTTGTTTGCTTGTTTGGTTGGCTTTTTGTTTGGTTGGGGTTTTTTTGAAGTTTCAAGGCGAAATAACTTGGGGAGACCCTGTAGGCAACTTTTTTTCTCGAAGTGTGGGGGAATTGTTTTAGCAATGTTTAGCAAAATTGTTTTAGCAGCAACGTTTTCGCTGCTAAGAACTGCTGCAACTCTTATCTTTTCAAAGAAAGTTTTTGCATGCTAGTTCAGGTTTGCAGCGTTGTACCATTTGGTCTAAAATGAATCACTTTCAGGTCTGGGAGTCATGTTTCAGTTTGGCGGCCAGGGCTGAGTGCTGTGTAGCCTGTTACTCTTGTGTGAGGATGGGCTATACGGCAGCACTAAAACAATATTTCTGGCAGTTTCAGCAGTGGACTGAAGCAATACTGTGTGTGCACAGGCGTAAGTGAAGCTCTGCCCTGCAGCTTGCTATTACTGGCTATAGGCGTGCCGCGTGTTTTTCCTTAACTGATATGGGCTCAGACTTACAAAGCAACTTGATAGGCCTATGTTTTACTGTTGTTTTTATTAAATATTAACCACACAAAATTAAATGCTGTTCTGCTCCAGAGTAGCTTGATGCTGTCTCATCCTGTGCAGTTGTTCATGAAAGGTGATTGTTTTCCTTTTTCTGCAGCAAATAACTAAGGAAATGTTACTTAGGAATACTGGGAAGCGCTGCTGCATGACCAGTGTGGTGCTGTCTCTATCACTCCCTATTACAGATTGCAGTAGTTAGACCCTTGGCTGCTATAAACCTTGTTCTGAGAACTTAGCAGTAGCGGTGCTGGTTGAAGAGAAGAAAACATTGGCTGGTGTCTGCTTTCTCTTCCTTTGCTCTTCAAAACAAATATCGAGGGTCAAAAGGTTAAACAGCTTTTGAGATGAACCACATGGAAAATGCAAAATTAAAGTAATGCTACACTGCATACCCAGCTTTAATATGTGAACTCCACGTGTGAGTAACAGACAGTCTTATCACTGTGAGCAAAAATACTTTATGGTCATGTGGTTTTCATCAGTAGCTCTGGAAGATTGTAGCTAAAATATAATTCCTTCTCTGCTTAAAAATGGGAAAAATAAAAATCTGACTTTAACTTGGTCTTATAGTGTTACACAGTTAAACTATTTGGGGAATCCAGGAGAGGTTGATGAAGAAAGTGTTTTGCTCTGCTTTGTACTTGCATGGGATTCACTTTGATATCACTGTGATGAGCTCTTTATAACACGTTAATGAATAGTTTGCTGTTTCTCAGTGGCCTATCCATATTGAGCTTGCTCTGTCTCATATTCAGAGCTTTAAATTAAAAGGCAAGTAATTCTTCTGAGCACTTTATCCCTTTGGGAGACCACCAAAGGAAAATTCCTTTTGAATACCCAGCAGTTTGAGCACTCTCAGAGGTGAGCTGCCTTCTCCAGATGTCAGAAGAGCTGGCTTTGAGCACCTCTAGGTGGTGACCTGCCAGCACTTACTGAGCACTGTTGCCGTGTATCTGGCTTTTTGTATCATTTGGATGCAGAGAAAATAGAATGCAGCTCTTTTGCCATCAGGGCTGAGTGGGGAACCCTTCACAGGCCATGACTTACGGTCTTGGTAATGCTCAAAGATATGTGGAAGAATTTGAGAGTGGTAACCAGTACTGTGTGGCAGTTGTCCTTTTCATTGCTATTTCCCTCACAAAATCAGAATTTGCTATGCAAGTGCAATTTCCTCCCTTTCAGAAAGAAAAGTGCATGCAATTTAAGGGACGCTTAAATTCAGCTTAAATCCATCTAAATGGGATATTTGAGGAGCTCCTGCTACACATAGTGCCAAGGGAAAGATGCATATAACTGTTTTACTGAAAGAAGAATAGAGCAATCAATATTTGATCCTTCCAGCATCTTTAGTTACTGGATTAGTTCTTTATATGTTGTGCATTTCACTACTTCATCTTTCACAATGGCCCATATTATTTTTTCTATCCATTTAGTAGGGTGAAAAGAAAACCAACTTTTGAGAAAATGAAGTATGCCTTTTCTTTTTCCGTCTTCCCATGTCCTTTTCTTTAAGATTGCTTTCAGTTTAGGTATGGTCCTCATTTGTTGCCTTTGGAGATTTGATAATTTGAAGGGAGAACACTGCCCTCCAGAAATGTTTGATCATGAGGGACTTGAGGCAGTAGTGGCTTCAGCTGGCAGAGGTTATGTAGCATCTGATGTGTTTTTGACTTTTCCAGATGTCACAAGGTGGTACTGTAGAGATGTGGCACTCCTCAGCAGTGCTGCATGAGGGCTAAACTTACACACTTCATGTTTTCTCCCATGTGTTTTTCTTCATAGCTAAAGCAGAAGCTTAAGGCTTCATCCATGGCCCATAAATGTCAATGGCAAAATCTGTATTGGCACTGAATTGCTTTGGATCAGGTGCAAGGCTGATGGGTTGCTTTGACAGAAATACAAAAGTATTCCCAGGGCAGAAGAAAGTTCTGTCAAGGAAGTGAGAGCTGCTGTTCTACTTACATGTCAGGGAACTTGAATTTTGGTTTTGTCCATTTATATTTCAAACTTAATTTTTTTAACATGTAGAAGCATTGCCTGTGCATTCTTGCACTTTCATGGATGTACTAATATATGTGATGGTGAACATCTGAATGTCTGGTACCTTGGTTTGATTTTTGTTGAAAGTAGGGGAGAATTTTGACAAGGGCCTGTCTTTGTGTACCCAGACCTCTCCTTCTCACCTCCACTGGTGTTTCTTGACTGCCTGACAGGATTTCTGTACTCCCAAGCTGATTAAGAGCACACCTGGCTTGCAAAATCTTGATAATTGCTTGGATGAAGGTTGCATTCTAGGGTCAATTTTAATTTTTAAATGACTGGTGTCTCTAATTGTTGAAATACTGTTTCTACTTGTGCAACACTGAGCAACCAGAAAATAAAAGACCCCATGTGCTGGTGCTGGTTTGGGTAGTATATGTGTGTCCCCATCTCACATGGCAACTCCGTGACCGTGGCATTTCTCTTATGAGGTCTTGACAAACAGCTTTGAGGTGGTTAAGGCATTGTATTTCTTTCTCCACAGAGGAACAATAGCCTAGCTTGAATTAGTGCAAAGTGTCCAGAATTTCCGGATAGACACTGCCTGGAATGGTTTGTGGATCATGTGTTTTTCAGTCCTGTCCTGATTTCCTACTGGATCTGGGTCCTTCTTGACCCAGGTACTGTAGGCACTTAGGTTAGTGCACTTAAAGAGGAGAGCACTGGTGCCTTTTCCCCAGAAGTAAAGATATATTTCTTCTTAAAAAGAAAGCGAATCTTCTCCCTTTGCTTCTGGCAGGCAAAAGCAGCCACAGACCTGTGGGGCTGCTGTGGTTCAAGGAGTCTGGGTAAGGCATGCCTGCCCCTGCCAGCAGCACAGCCGGAGAGGGGGAACCACATCCCTCCTCCTCAGGCCACTCCCAGGATAAATAGCCTGGACAGGGTTCTGGCCTGGGGTGTGTGCAGAGTGTTTTGCTTTCCAAGTGCCTTGAAGATTTGTGCTCTTTGATGGATAATGGCCTGGCTGCTGGGGAAACAGGAGCAAAGGGGTATGCCTTACTGTCTCCCACTCATGCATTGCAATTACAGATACTGTAATGCAGAGAACTATATGTAGATTTTTGTGCCAACTCAATTACCTTTATTTTAGACTTACTTAACTTGAGAGGAATTGGAACCGCCTTTTTTTTTTTTTTTGCTTCCATGTGATATACTCTAGGTAAAATTCAGAGGTCCTCTTTTTTTCTTTTTAAAAATACAAAGGTGATAAATATGACAGACCAGTAGTATCTTTGTGGTTTTGCTTCTTAGTGTGACTAAGAGGAAAACACCTCCTGAAGTGGGTTTTTGAAACTGCTGAAAAAAAATGTCTGTGAGTTTGATAGTCATGTATGATAATTCTCAGTTCAGTGTGAGCCTGATGTTCCATGTTACAGATCATTCTGGCTTTTCTGTAGGAATTTACATGCCACAGTGACCTTTGGAGTACGATGAATTTAACAGGCACTAAATGCAATACATCCATTTCTTTGCCAGCCAGAAAATGTATTGCATATTGCAGTGCTTGCAGGAGCAAGCCTGAAAGCATTGGATTGACATCAAAGGCAAGATCTTTCTGTGCAGAATGCTGGAGATTGTGAGAGGGGTAAAAATCTGGCAAAGGAAATGCATACTGTTTTTCATTGCAAGCCCCTTTCCCTCCCTCCACCCCTTTTTAGGGTGTGTATGGCAGATATGAAATGGTGCTGGTACATTATTTATGGGAGCAGAAGTTTTCCTTAGAAATATTTTTCCCATTTGAGGAGGATTGTTTTCACCCTCCTCACCCAAAATATAGCTAAGGTAGTATCCATGTTTTATTAAGGAGAAGTTAGCTACAGCAATGAATGTTGGATGAGTATTGAATGTTTACAGCATAGAGAAATTTATATCTTCTTTGATTAAGTGGGTGTTTTTTTAATAGCAGCGAGCTGAACGTGAGCTCTAGCAAAGACTTGCTGGAATCCAAGCAGAGAAGAGAGATGCTGTACAGGTCACACCTGTTTTTAAGGTGGTTATACTTCAGGTTGGTGTTTGTAGGAAGAGAGAAAGGCTGATAAACTCTCAAGCTTTCATAGCTACACAGCTTTTGAGTGTGCCAGGTGTTGTTTTGTCTACTGTGAAGGGGTTTTGATAAAGAGACTGTAGCTGCTGGATTTCATTAAGTGTTTGGTCTTTGATAGTGCAGTCTGTTTCTGACCTGTTGTGGTTGTCGGATCTGCCAGACAATGTCCTGAAGCCTTGAGCTGCTGCTGGTGACAGAGCAGGGGAGCTGGGATGGCATTGCAGGGCTGCAGTGTGAGCAGGACAGCGTGCCTCGCCCAGCCAGGATGTGGGTGTCAGGGTGGGTGTCGCACCTCACACAGCCAGGGTGCTTGTGCACAAGAAAACTCAAGTTTGTTTGCTGCTCAATCCTGAATCAGCTGGTGTCAGGGGAGGTGGAAGGGCTGAAGGAAGGGTGGAAGGCCCTGGGGGTGCCACCAGTGCAGCATTCACTGTCCCTTCAGCTCATAGCACAGAAGCCCAGGGGGTGCTGAGCACCCCTGCCTTTCTGCTGCTTTGGATCACGGAATTTGTCAGTGGCACCAGCTGCTGCCAGAGGGATGGCTGGTGGCAGGAGGCCTCGGGGAGGAGGCAGGTCAGCACCTGCAGCCAATGGCAGTGGCAGGAAAAGGTCACCTTGCCCCTAGATGTTGCCTTGCACTGGGAGGGATTGTGGTGGTCGTTACTGTGGTCAGGTTTTTTTTGGTTTGTGTGTCTATGTTAGGTGTTCTCTGACTCTCTCTGTGGGATCTGTTTTCTTGTGGCTACTGTGTGTTTTTTACAATCTCTTACTGCAACAGTGGTGTCACTTCTGGAGCCTGGAGCTTTCAAGGTTTCGTGGTTGTGTTACTATTTTCACAGGTACTTGTAACCAAATATGAAGTAGCAAAGGGTGGCAGTGTGTATGTGTGCCTGACTCCGGACACTTCTGAGCTCTTTCATTGATACTCCAGCTAATATGAGTCAATTGTGTGCTTTTGTGCATACTTGAGTTGTTGTTTCAATGTCTATTGTGATAGGTGTGTTTTCAGTGATTGTCTGTAGGGACTGGATTGGCATTTTACAAGATGTGTACAGTCCTCTTATGAGTTGCAGTAGAAGGGGTTTCATGTGGTTGTGAAGCTGTAATGTTGGATGTAAAGGGGAAGTTGGCTACCTTGCCTAAGGTTGTGCTTATAGGAGTGAACTTCATAGCATGTTTCTGTACTTGCATGCTAACTTTGCATATATAAAACTAATTTTTGAAGTAAAAAGCACTTGAGAAATTGGGAGGGGAATGTTAGATACAGAAGCATAAATTCAGACTGATAATGATCAGCTTGTCAATCCCAAAGGAGGGTAAAGTGCAGCAAGGTCTGTATTACTACTCTGTTGCATGTCAGTGACTATTGCACTTGGAAGATGTCTTTGCAAATGTGTACACAGCCCTGCTAAAGTGTTGTATGTTGTACTGGCAAATTATTAGTACAAGAGAATAACCTGAACATTTCCTGCATCCATCTGAGAATGTCTACAGGAATTTCTGTCTTGTCAGGATGAACCAGCCAACTAATAAGAGCATGATGCCCTGTGTGCCTCAGTGATACTGGGATATACTAGGAGTGGTGTTTGAGCATACGTTAACCATCCACATAAGCATTAGATTTGGTGGCTTTCAGTGAAGAATTCATTGGGATTTTCAGCTGTTTCTATCCACTTTTGTCTCCCTGTTTGTTGTTACATTCCTGTAGACAGAAGTCCAATGCACCAATAGGTCATTGCCCCTTAATTCTTCTTGCCAAGGAAATGGAATTCCCAAATGGTTTTCCTGAGATAGTGCAGCAGGACAAACAACTTCAGGGAAATGGATGTGTGGATAGGTACCCAGCATTCAAGGAGTATCCTCTTGAATGTGACTTGTACTTGAAATGTCTATATTATAAATGTCTATTGAGTTTGTTGGTCTTTCTGTCTTTCCTTTTCCTTTCTGTCCCACCCAAAGATGTGTCATATGTGGAGGGCAATTCTGTGGAAATGAGCAAGGTATCTTTGGGCTGCCCTGGGCATGGTTTTTGCACAGGGCTTTGAGAGCTAGCAACATTTCAGAATTGTTTTGCTTCTCCTAAATATTTTGATGGAACTGCTGAAAACTTTACCTCAGAGCAGTGTATTTCCCTGCACAGAAGCCTTGCAAACAAAAGAAGACTTTGTTGAATTAGTGTTTCCACCCCTAGTCTTTTAGCTTCTTGTTTACAGTAGTTACAGTGTCCTATTTCAAAAGTCCACGCTAGTGGGACTGGAAACTGACTGAGACTTCAGGGTATTACTATAATCAGAACAATCCTGGTATTAATGAATGGACTAAAAATGGGTCTTTAGAATTATTCAATTTTGCAAACAGTTGATAGGAATAGCATAGGTTAATGCCTGCTTCTCCAAGAAGTACAGTGTGTTTCTGTTTCCTGCCTTGGATTGCTTCAGTTTCACATGCAAAAGCATCCTAGGAGGTTCAGCCTAGAGGAAAAAAATTCAGTGGGAGATGTGCGAGCTGATGACAATCTGATGACAGGAGGGAATTACAAGATTTTAGAAAACATAAATGCCTTAAAAATAATATGCCCGAGCAAAGGTTTATGCCACGGTCTTGCATATTTCCATCCCCAACTTCTCTTCCACAAAGTTTCTTGCCATCAGTTGCACAGATTTTTATGATCAAGTTCTGTTTGAGAGACTTGCTTACAGCTTTTTCAGTTCTTCGTTCTAAATTGTTCCTAATATGCTATGAATATTAGGAGGGGATCTCTGTGGGGATCTGTGGTGTAATTTTTGTGTGAAAACAGTTACTTTTTCCCTCAGAAGAGTGGCACAAAAGTGCAGGAAGAGCTTTGGCAAAGAAGCCACACTGTGCTCCTTTGTGCTCCATGTGAGAAGGGGAGTGGGGGGGAAATAACTGAGTTTTCTTGGAGCTCCTAAGATGAGTTAACATTTCTTAGTTGGTAGGGGACCCAAACGTGCACTCGCCATGCATCTGCCTCTTGCGATTGCACCAGCAGTCGTTCTGTGCTCTGTGTACTCCTCTGACTGTTCCCTTTGTGGTTTGATTAGCTTTCTTCCCAAGACCCTGCAAGTGTCATCTCCTGCTTGGATAAGCTGTGTCTCCACTAGAGGGGGGTGCCAGTATTGCTGCAGTGGGAAATTTTGAGGATTTGGTAAGTTACGGTGCTTTATTCTTACTTCTCACCGGGCAGTGTTGCCCGTTGGGTGAAGTGTTGGGTTACTCCAAAACACTGTACATGCATGCCATAGTGCATTTTGGTATAGAATTATAGAAGGATTTGGGTTGGAAGGGACCTTAAGGGTCAGGTAGGTCCCAGGCCCCTGCCACAGATAGGAACACTTTCCACAAGACCAGGTTGCTCAAAGAGCTGTGCAGCATAACCTTGAACATTTCCAGGGATTGAGGTATCCACAGCTTCTATGGGCAACCTGTTCCCGTGTCTCATTACTCTCAAACTAAATAATTTATTCCTAATATTAATTTTTACATACCTCTTTCTTGGTCAATTACCCCATGTCCTATCACTACATACCCTTGTCCCTTTCCAGCTTTTTTTATGAGCCCTCTTTAGGTACTGGAAGGTGCTATAAGAACCTTGACTTCTCCAGGCTGAACAACCTGACTCTCTCAGCATGTCTTCATAAGAGATGCTTCAGCCTTCTCATCATTTCTATGGCCCTCTCTGAACTTGCTCTTTCTTCTGCCCAGAGATCCAGAGCTGGATGCAGCACTCCAGGCGGGATCTCCTGAGAGGGGAGTATGAGGTTGGCTGACCAAAGAGAGGCCACTCAGTAGTGGGAGGCTGAAAATCAGACCCAGCATGACTAAGTGTGTCAGGGATGAGAGTAGCTGTGCATGGGCCTCAGGCTTTGGTGCCATGGACACAGCTGGTGTGTGCAATTGCGGCATGCCTAAAAAGTCTGGTTTGTGGGTGGATTTCAGTACGTTCTCCTTTTGTGGCCTGGATCCCTTGAACTTCTTAGTTTATTTGTGTGGTCACAAAAAAAGTCTTAGTGGTTCCCAAGTAATGCTTTATGGCTTATGCTTTTGTTACAAAACTGTCTGAAGGAGGCTTTGAAGTGTGTATGTGTTTAAAGTTTGTACCCATGCTAATGTCTACCAAGATCCAAGGGAAGAGCTGGAGGCAAACTACTAGTTAGTTCTTAGTTTCTTTTTTCTTTAAGAATAATCCATTGATATTCAGTTGTGCTTTTGTCCAATAGGACTATGTTTTTTGCCTTTCTTACTCTTTAATAGAGCTGCAAAATGAGTTTATCTAAAAAGTGGTGAGATGGACTAGGTAGTGCTCGGACACTAACCTTTCAGTCATCATATGTGTTAGAAGATAGGACTTTTTGGTTTTGTTCTGTTTTTACATCATCTCCATTCTGCCTCCTGGCTTTCTGTTTTCACTTGAATTCATGGCATCTCCCAAATATTCTGATTGAATATTTGTTGTTTCTGTTGGGCATTGTATATACTGAGGACTTAGAGAAGCAGAATAATCACTGAAGTATGGTGTGAATTTACAACAGCCTACTTAATTCATGTGACCTCTTGCAAGCAGTAAGAGCCTGTCTGCTAAACACAACTCAGAGCTAATCCAAGTCAATTCTTAAAGTGAATTAGTCAAGCTGTGAGCTAATCCTCTGTATTTACCTGCTTGTTCAGATAGCCAGAAGCCTAAGTTGCTTTAAACTTCACTTGATAATTGAAAGGGGAAGGGTCAGAGGAAAGGTGATGAAGTCTTGGTGTTTTCTTCATATCTTTCCCTTCAGGGCATATTTCAGTTGTGCTTTTTATTTATAAATCTTGTATTCATGGAATGATCAGCGTAAGCTACCCAAGGCCAAAACCCAGTACTCTGCTGCAGTTCTCTACTAAGCATCCCTGACAGAGCCTGCTGCTGCTCCCAGGGTATTTTGCGAAGTCTGTTACTTCTTGATCATCCATAAAAACTATTCCACAAAAAGTCCAATCAATTGAGTTGGTGTACTGTAAGCAGCAGGGACCACGATGCAGACTGTGAGGACTAGGAAGCCCTGTCAACCTCTGCCAAGAAATTAGTAACCACTCCCAATTTTACAGCAGGGATTCACAAATCCTGGGTGTATTGTTCTGAGCACACCAGATACTTGCATGATGGACTAGAAGTAATTCCCTTTCATTTGTCAACAGCAGGATTTTTGTTGTCTTGAACTACTGGGTTTGCTCCCCCTCCATTTTGACAAGATCAAAGGTAAGATCTTATTTCTGGGTCATTGCTGTCCATCAGATAAGTTTGTTTGTGGCCTTGGGAAAGAGCAGTGACATGAGAATAGGGAATTTAAATCCTGTCATTAAGATAATTCTTTCTTATTGTTAATTCTAAGCTCTTTCAAATTTCTTTCAGGTTAACTTTGCAAAATACAGCACTGCGGAAAGTGTCTGGAGAACAGTCAGTTGAACCAATGCAGATGTTGCATAAATATTTCTGAAGGAGCATGACTGTTATTTCTGGTTTGAGGGGTTGATAAATAGTTCCTGTGTCTGCACTGGTGGTGGCCTGAACCATGTTAAGCTACTGCCTTAGAGTCTCTAATGTATTGTTGTGAGTGAGGGGAATAGTTGGCAGATTTCTATTTCAGATAAACTAAATTAAACTCCTGTTTGTGTATCATTGGTCATGGCACATGTAGATCTATACTGAGGTGGTGCCTTTGTAATTCGGGATTTGAGGTTTGGCATGCTTAATTGTGAACTTCCTTGGCTTCAGCATTTCCAGATTATTGTATTTTGTGGTGGTTTATTCTGCCTGAAGATTGAACATCTGTTTTGTGGATGTGGGGTAAAAAGGAAGTATTTGTTTTAAGGCTGGCCCCCCTCAAAGCTGCTTAGAGAATTGTGACACTTTGTTATCATCCAGATGGTTTTTTTTATCTAGCAAAAGGATATAGCCTGAATGTTTAAATACAAACTTGTTTCAGAAGAGTGCCAGCCTTCTGCTACTTTTCTGAGTTTAAAACAAAAGGTGGAGTTTACAAATGGAGTCTCTGTTGCTGATCCATGGAAGTGTTGAATTTGTTATTTCTTCTTGGAAACAAATACTAAAATTCTTTTTGTAAGTTTTTTAGGAGATTAAGTTCTTGTGCTTTTTCTGCTGAGAAATGATAGTTTGGAGAAAAGTATCCTGATTTCTGGTATAGCTAGAATCATAATCATATAATGGCTTGGAAGGGACCTTAAAGATCATCTAGTTCCATGCCCCTTGCTATGGACAGGGGCACTTTCCCTAGACCAGGTTGCTCAAAGCCCCATCCATCCTGACCTTAAACACTTCCAGGGATGGGGCATCCACAGCTTCTGTGTGCAACCTGCACCAGTGTCTCACTACCCTCACAGTAGAGGATTTCTTCCTAATATATGACCTAAATATATGACTACTCTCTTTCAGTTGGAATCCATTCCCTCTCCTCCTGTCTCTACATGCTCTTGTAAAAAGTCCCTCTGTCTTTCTTGAAGACTCTCTTCAGGTCCTTGTAGGCTGCAAACAGGTCACCCTGCAGCCTTCTCTTTTCCCTAAACAATCCCAGTTCCCTCAGACTTTTCCTATAGGAAAGGTGCTCCATCCCTCTCAACATCTCCTCTGGACAGTCTATCAGGTCCATGTGCTGGGAGCCCAGAGCTGGATGCAGGTTCCAGGCGGAGCAGAATCCCCTCCCTGCCCTGCTGCCCACGCTGCTCTGGATGCAGCCCAGGGCACGTTTGGCTCTCTGGGCTGGGAGTGCCCCTGGCTGGGTCATGTCCAGCCTCTCACCCACCAGCACCCCCCAGTCCTGCTCACAGGGCTGCTCTCCATCTGCTCAACCCCAGCCTGTGCTGATACTGGGAGTGTCCTGACCCACAGGCAGCACTTTCAATTTGGTCTTGTTAAACCTCATGAGATTCCCATGACCCCACTTCTCAAACTTTTCCAGATCCCTCTGGATGGTATCTATCTGCAAATTTGCTGAGGGTGCACGCTATCCCTGTGGCTATGTCATTAATAAAGCTGATACAAAAGCCTTTGTCCACTGTTATCTTCTTTAATTATATTAATTAATAAGTAAAATAATAATGAGAATGTATTTGGAGATAAATTCTGTCCACTACCCTTGCAAATCCAGTGCTCAGAGTAATTTTAATGAGCATCTCCTTGCTCTGTCACTCTTTTTCTCTCTCTCTTTTTATTTTTTCTTTTCTTTCTAATAACAGAAGAGACAGAAGAGGACAAAAGCATGCACCATACTTTTTTTTATACACATATGTGCACACAGTGCTGGCAACAGTTAATAATGTATCTTAAATTATGAACTATCTATGGTTACTTTGAACTTTTCTGCCTCTTTGTTAACTAGTTCAAATTTCATGTCTGTCAGTAGAAATAAACAATTTCAAAAGAGTTTCAGAAACTGTTTTGAAATTACTTCTTTTAGGAGTACTTGATACTATATATGTCAGTATGGTGAAAGTGTATATTTTGAAAATACAGTCACATGACAGCAACTTCATTGTGGTTGTGCTACGAGAGACCATCCATATTGTAGTGGCTTGTTTTCATAAGCCTAAGCAGGATGGCATTATTCTCCTGGAGTTGGTGTCTAGCTGTATTTTTCCTCTTTATTTTCTTGTGATTCTGGAAGTTTAAAGTAGTGAGATAATGCTGAAATCAGATGATTGCATGAATTATTACTCTGGAATCTTCCTAGTTCTTTAAGTCTCTTTTACTTGAAACGCAAACATTAAAAATTCACTTTCAGGAATATCTTCCTGTTCTGGTATTTACCAATTACAAAAACACTGTGGAGCTGCTTCTTCATTTCTTGAAGATGGTGCTGTGGCTAGCAGAAATGTTTTAAAGCAGTTTTTGTATGTCTGTGTGTTCGGTGTGATTATTTTTACACTGACCTGTTCATTGTGTTGAAGAAGCTCCTAATACTTCCCAAGAGATGTGCATCTACCAGCCAGCATCCCTGGCATTAAGGCAGATGCTTACTTTTCCCCCAGAGAGTGGGAAGCAGTTCTCCAGCCTTAATGAGTGGCAAAGGAACAATCATCTCTAAGCAATTCCTAAGTCATTAGGAGAAGCTAGATAATGACTGAAGTAGTTCTAGGGCTGCTGGACAGTAATGGGAAGGCAGACTGGTGTGTTGGCTTTAAAGGGCAAACTGCAGGAAAATGAGAAAACTGAGGAAGCCATGCAGAACTATTTTTGAGTTCTCACAAAGTTCTGCTTTTCAGAGAAGTACGAGGCTTCAGTAGAAGATGAGGTATCATTCTGGGTTGAAAAAACAGCAACAAAATGCTCCCCAAGAGATGGGTGTGGAATAGATACAATATGGAAATAATCAAGAAAGGAGGTTTAGCAAGTGAGAGAATTGCACAGAATGGTGCAAACTGACCTAGGTCAGGGAAGTACGGAAAGGATTCTGGAAAAGGACAACTTCATAAAATAAGTGAAAGTTTTGTCTGACTGCAAATGAGAATAAGTGCCTCAATCTGCAGCAGAGAAAAAGGAGTCCCTGCTGTGTTCAGCAAGGAAAAGGAGTATGAGTCAGTTTTTGAGAGCACAGTCATGACAGTTCTAGCAAAAACAAAAGTTGAGATATTACACTCCTAATTTTCATTGTCTCTTTTCCTTTATTTTAGTTAATTTCTCTTCATCAGTATGCAGAAAAACTTGGTGGATTAGCCTGCTGCTGATGTGAATCCAGTTTGTATCATAACTGCCATGACTTAGGGTGAATGTGTTCATGACTTCACATGTTACAATGCCATATCCTATGGGTTTGTCCTTTCAAAGGATGCTTTCTGTCACTTAATAAAATGTGACGTTTTCTTTTCCCTCCAAAACCCCCAAAATAACAAAATACACAATACTAAGAAAAAAAAAATCCTGAAAGAATTAACATCTTGTAATTTTGGGAATAATCTACTCACTTAAGATCATATGGAGGTCCTTTCCGGGGCGGGACCTCAGAGCACATAGAGGAGAAGGGTAGGCATGTGTACTTTAATTACAGACTCTTGAGCTCTCTGCCCTTTGGTGGAACCCCTGTCGTGACTGTGTCTGCTTTTGTCATCCTCAGAAGGGGTATGAGGCAAATTAGAGTGGCATATGGAAAAGATTACCCTGCAAGGTAAAGGCTTGAGGATATTGTTCTATCTATTGGTTTGTTTGGTTATTTTCATTGAAAATCTGGGGAGAGGGGTTTCTGTCCTTCTATATATTCAGATTGCTCTTCTGCCTTTATGTGGGGATGTGGGCAGGCTCTCTAACCTTGCCCTGATGGGGTCACTGTGAAGGTTCTTTTGCTGAACCACGTTCTTTGTGACAGCAGATGATCTCTCTGAGGGAGTGCAACTGCATGATGATACTATTTTATTGTTGCAAATTAATTCAGTACATGATAAATTGTTAAGGTGATAGATCATCTCCCTAATCTTAGCGTGGAGAAAGAGAACAGTTTCAGACCACATTCCCTCTTCAGAGTTCATGAAACTAGCTTGGTTAAGGAGGCTCCACGTGGGACACCTTTGCTGAACTTGCAGGCTCTATTCTATCATGGGAAGCCTTAGGAGCAATCTTGTAGTGCTTGTATTATTGAAGCCAGAACAATGATCTTCCCCAGATTAGCCACAGAGCTTCTATTCAAAAAGGTTTGAATGACGTAATTATTTTTTTCTTGTTTGAAGCACAGCCTGCACTGTGAATGCAAATGGATTTGATTTGAGAGCCTCTGTGTAATCTTGTGTTGTGGAAGAGTGCACTGAATCTAAGGGCAGTTTTTAAAATTTGTATAGAAATAAATTTCTAGCCTCTAATCACTACTGAAGTCTTCATCTTTTTTTCCTTACCTAAGAAAGGCTAACAGCTGTATTTTGAAAGTAAAACTGAGGTAATGGAAACTGGAAATCTCTTTTAGCCCCAAGAAGCTGCAAGCATCCCTGCAGCAGCTTTTAAAAGTCTAAAAGTCTTTGTGGTGTACAGGTGTGATTTGGTGGAAGACAGAAGAGAAGATAGGAAACATGAGTTTCTTGTTTTCTTTTTTTTCTGGTTAGTAATGCACTTTGGGACTTCTGCATTTTAGTTTGATCTTTAAGTGAGCTCTCATGTACGTTTCGGTTTGGGTTTTTTTTGTCAGGTGCTTTTCAGGTACCTGGGCATCTTGAAGTTAAATTTTCCAAAGTGTTGTCTTGGTTTGCTCAAATAAAAGCTGAGTGCTCTGGCCAGCTGATGCTGTTTCAGAGAAGCAATCTGCAAGCTGATAGACAGCTATACATGCTGCTGGTCTGCTTTTAATGCTGTTCATGGCTAAGGAGGTGGTTGCACTTAATGTTAAGATTAATGTATACTTTGGGTGACAAATTGCAATCAAAGCAGACATCATACCACACAAAAGTAGATGCATTATTTATATGGAAACATAGCGGTAATAAAATCCTTGATTCTTTGTTGTATCACAGAATTACTTCCAAGACAATTGTTTAGGACACTGTCGTTCTGAAGGGGCAGCAGTGGTGTCGGCATTACCTGTTTTGACATGTTCAGTGATTAGGTTTGATCCTGTAACTGGGAGAGAGTTTTGTCCTGTTTTTCTGATTGTCGAAGTCCTGAGTGCTCAGATTGCTGAAAACGAAGAAAAAGAATCCTACAAAACCACACACTCATACACAAAAAAAAAAAAAAAAAACAAACAGAAAAACAAGAAAAAACCAAACCAAACAAAATAAGTCCCACACACCACAATTTTTTTTTTTTAATGACAGCAAAGCATTCAAAACACCATATTATTCTTGTTGCAGGTCTTCTTCCCTCTCCTTCCCTCCCTTTTAAGCCTCAATGATATTTTGTTTAGGCAGTTTCTGTGTTGAGTATTTATTGTGTCAGTTGGAAAATGGCAATTTTTAATAATTGCTCTGGGTATGTTTTGCTCAAAAAGTACAATGCTTCATCAACAGCTGGAGTTCTGTGAGCAGAAGTGGCCTGGATAGACATTGATGCTGTTGGATTCACATTCTCAGATTGCGAGAGAAAATTCTGATCTCTTAAACAATATCTGCAAGGAATTTAAATTTAATGTTAAAGTGAATGAACTATTGACAACTGCAAAGAAATTACTGGGTCCCTAGGGGATTCCTCCACAGAGACAGGGATTTGATGGAGAAATATTTCTAGATATAAATTTATTTCTAGTTGTGGTTTTGGTAAATATATGCACTGTGTTTTTTAGGGATGAGGTATTATTTATATAAGCATCTTTTATTCTGTGTAGTTATTGCCTGTCTTTGGTGCATTTGTAAGAGCTTTTCCCCCTATATACCATGCTAGTCCAAGAGCAGCATGAAAAATTCACCTTGTTTCCTGTGAGTATCTCAGTTTCTTCTGCAAAAGTGAACAAATAACCTCAGTTTTGTTCTAAATTCAGTCTGATCTTTAGTCTTAAACTTAAAAATCTGAAAAATTTCTTCGGGTTTATTGTAATTTTTGTTAATTTTGTAACTTTTTGTAATTAATACCAAAAATATCCCACTTTTGATGCTGGAAAATGGCAGAGTCAGGTATGTTTTACTATCAGGTTTGGTTTGGCTTGGTTTTTATTTCAGTGTTTACAAGGTAGAGATTTCCTATTGTTTTGTCTGAACTTTTGCATATGTTAGAAAATTCCATTCTATTTTTCTAGAGAGTAAAGTTAGACTCAAGAAATGTCTGGCTTTACTGGCAGGGACTGTTTCCAGGGAGGTCTATGGTGCAGCTCAGCGCAGGAAATGTGGTGAGCTTGTCCCTTGTTTTAGGAACTCCCCTTCCAGACTTCCACAACCCCTCAGCAATACTTCACAAATCCATTTTCACAGTGAATTTATTCATTCTTATGAAGAACTTCCAACTGGGTGAGAAGCTATAGCTCTGTAGTTTTTTCAGGCAGTCTGACCAGTGATTAGAAACAGCAGACAGGAAGGCTTGGGGTTGGACATATTTGTAGAACTGGTCTTCCCTGGGATGATGGAGGCATTGAATGTGCTGTAAGAACAGGCGTAACTTGTGCATTTTGTTGGTAGTTGTACCAGTTTGATAGCGAACCACTGAGAGATTCCAAGTCAGAACTACAGTTTAATAGGAAAATTGAAATAAAGGCAGAAAACACTGGCTTAAACTGACAGAGTCAGAATACAACCTGACACCCTGTTGGTCAGGGTGGTAATAGCTGTCCAGTTAAATGGTGGATGTGGTTCTGTTGAAGTGGTGGTCCTGTAGTAAAGTCTGGTCCTGCTCCAGTGGTGGTTGTGGAGCTCTTGAACTCTGGGAATCCAGTGGTAGATGCTCTTGTGTTCCAATCCTCAGATTATATCCAGGTAAGAATGCTTGGTTCCTCCCTCTGGGTGGAGCGTCTCACAAAGGGATGATGTAATTTATGAGTCATGCAGTGAGACCTGTATGTTCCATTAGCAGAAGATATCCCTCATAGAGCTATCAGGGATGAGTCATGGAAGATATAAAGAGTACTCCCCCAGCTGGTTTTAACAGCTTATGAAAATGGTGATAGAATACATACTTTGGGTTACATCTTGCATTGTAACCTTCGACAGTAATTGGTCTGAAGGTGTGCTGATTGTTGCAGTCACCACTATTGAACATGCTTAATCAATGCCATATACTAGATCTATTTCAGTACTTATTGCCATGGTAATAGATACTGGATGTGATGACACTCTTTATCCTGCCTTCTGGAGAGGGGTGTCGGGTAGTAGAGCCACGCTAATACCAACCACTATGCAGAATTTGCTCTGTAAAATGTGTGTATTCAAGCACACCCTATCAGCAAAATTTGGCAGGGACCGTTAATTTTGTGCTAGCTTCCAAACTGTTAGTGCATCTGCTGAGGCAAGAGGAACCACAGTCTCTTTGCTCAGACATCAGAAAGTGATGGGGAGATGGTAGGGAGTCTCATTAAATGGAAAAAAGTTGCTCACTGTTGTTCAGAAGCAGAAGAACTTTAGGGCAAGTGTACAACAATGGGCTTCACCATCTGTCTGAAAATCTCCTCTTTTATTTCTGTTCTGCTTCTTTTGCCCAATACTGAATCACGGCTATTACCTTTTTGCAGCTCTTTTAAGTACTGAACAGAGTGCAGGGGGTTTTCCTCAGCTGCGTATACAATATCCCATTGAAGAGAGAGAGGGAAGAATTAGGAGGAAATTGTACAGATCATAACCACTTCCACTGAAGAATACACTCAATTCAGGTAACTTGGCTTGCAATCTGCACACACTGAGCTACCTTCATTAAATATATTCAGAACAAATTAGTTTGACTTGTCCTTATGCTTTGGTGGTATCATGGTTTTTGGTGAAGTAAGCTCAAGGGATCTGCCCAGGAAATTCAGTTTTTAGAAGTAAAATTACAAGATGGACATTGTCAAATTAAACAATAGATTGTTCATGCAGTAGTGTTCATGCAGTAGCCCTTGGGCCAGACAGAATGTAAAAAGTGTACTCTACACTGCAGCCAGGGAGAATGGGCTATCCTGGAATCTCTTGCAAGTACCTGGAGAGACTCAAGGACTCCGAACCTGTGGAATTCTGAAGTCAGCAATACAAAGGATCTGAGGCATCCTACAACCTGGCTGAAAAAGCATATCTGGCAGCTTATGGGAGGGATCAATATGCTTCAGAAGTGATTGGCACCAAAGTAAAGCTCCTCCTGGCAAGCTGGCTGCCCAGTGCTGGGCTGGATATTAAAAAGGAAAGTCCCTTCCACACTTCATACCACTGATGCCACATGGAATAAGTGGAGTGTGCTTGATCACATAGCAAGATCAACTAGGTAATCCAAGTCACTGGAAGTAATAATGGACTGCTACAAAAGCAAAAATTTCAGATTATCATCAGAAGTGGGGGAGGAGGTAGTGGTGATGTACTGAGGAGACCTTACTATATTGCCCGCTACCTGAAAATGGGAAACTATTACTCTGTCTTTACTGACAGTTTGTACCATATCTTACGGGTATGTCAAAAATGAAAAGCTGCTCTATGGATTCCTGTATGGCAAGCTGCAAAGCTGTTCATGAAGAAGTTGGATCAAGTCAGGTTGCAGGGCTCAAAGCCGTCCAGCTGGCTTTGGATATCACCGAATGAGAGAAGTGGCCAGCGCTCTGTCTCTGCACTGACTCATGGATGGTGGCAAATGCTCTGTGGGAACAGCTGGAACAATGGAAAAAAGACAGTTGGCACAGAGGGAAATACATCTGGGCTTCTGAATTTTAGCAAGACATCTCTGCCTGGGTAGAGGAGTTGCTGTAAAAGTGTGTGCTGTAGATGCACATGCACCCAAGAGTCAGGCTTGTGAAGAACATTGAAACAGCAGACAGGTGGATGAACTGCTAAGGCTGAAGTGTCTCAGGTGGATCTGGACTGGTAACAAGAATTGCTTCTGGCTCAGTGGGCCCATAATGCTTCAGATCATCAGAGAAGAGATGCAACACACAGTCGGGCTTGTGATCTAGGGGTGGATCTAACCATGGCAGGACCTCCCAAGTTATCCATGACTGTGAGACATGTGCTGCCATCAAGCAGGCCAAGCGAGTGAAGCCCCTGTGGTACGGTGGGCAGTGGTCCAAGTACAAGTATGGGGAGCCTGGCAGATAGACTACATCACACTGCCCCAGACACGCCAGGGCAAGCACTACATGCTGACCATGGTGGAGGCCACCACTGGATGGTTGGAAACCTACCCTGTGTCTCATGCTACGGCCCGGAACACCATCCTGGGCCTGGAAAAGCAGGTCCTCTGGAGGCATGGTAACTCCCCAGAGAACAGAGTGCGACAACAGGAGCCATTTCAAAAAACAGACAGCTGGCCCAGAGAGCACAGGATTGAGTGGGTTTATCATAGTCCCTCCCTATCATGCACCAGTCTCTGTGAAATTTGAGCAGTGCAATGGACTGCCAAAAAACACATTGAAAGCAATGGGTAGTGAGTGGGACCTTCAAACATTGGCATCTGCATTTATAGAAGGCCACCTGGTTAGTTGACACTAGAGGCTCTTATATTGGAGGCTCTACTGTTTGAGTTGGCCCTGCCCAATCCAAACCTCCACATACTGTGGAAGGGGATAAAGTTGCTGTGGTGCATATGAGAAATGTGTAAGGGAAGACAATTTGGATTAATGCTGCCTCAAGAAAAGGCAAACCCATCCATGGATTGTTTTTGTTTAAGAACTGAGTGCACCTGGCAGATAATGCAGAGGGATGGGGAAACATGGTGTGTACCTCAAAAGTATTTGCTTTTTGGGTGAGAAGAGTCTGTAATGTTGGTTGCAGAATGACATTGCCTCTATATGCCATAACTACCAAGGACAATGGGTATGGATGCTCCCGATACAGCAGCTGTGAGCTCCTCACAGAGCCCACAGTCAGGGACTAAATGAACACAACAAACACCTTGGAGGGATGGCCCCTGACTATGGAATTGATACCCGTGTTTGTGTGTATCTGTATATGAACGTGTGTAAGGTTGGAAGGTGTAACACTGGGGCGTGATGCAGATGGCATAGAATAAGGAGTAGATAGTGCTTGATTTTTGGCCAGGACAGAGTTAATTTTCTCACAGTTGCCGGGAGGGGTCAGAGCCTGGAGCCCTGTGGGCATGCCCAGGTGGTTGTTCTATGGCCCAAAGGAGGCTGGAAGTAAGGGAATCTTGCTTCCAAGAAAAAGGAGAGGCTTGCAGTCAGGAGGAAAAACATGGGCACAGACAATCTGTGCATGGCTCATCGTCTTAGGGGCAGCATGGCGCCAGGTTGGTTTTTGAGCACGTCTGCATGTATATCACCTTCTCAATGTATACTTATGTTATTAACAGCGTTGCTGTTACTGTTTGTATTCTTATCTCACTGCTGTTTCCAGTAAATTGATCTTATCTCAACTTGAGACAGCAGAAAAACACCTGTTTTCCTACCTATCACTTCAACAAGTAGTAAAATGAAATGACAGGCAGGACAAGTCATTGCTGTTGCCCTTCCCTGGATGGCATTCACTTGTCCTTGTGACTGCTAAGGCTGCCATGGTGGGGTGATGTATTTATTTGTGAGCTGAATGAATTAATTGCAAGCAGGATTGTTTAGTGAAGGCTGCCAGAGGCAAGTGATGCCAAATGAATACTTTCAGATGGCAAAAATTCAGATGGGACATCTGGAAGTGTGACACTTGTGTGAGATCTTTTTCTTACTTTCTCACCTTTTTTACATGGTGTTCAAATGTTTTCTCTTCTTTGATGATTTTACAGAACCTAACCATCTGGGATCAATTAGTGCTTTACACTATGAGCTGAACAGACTTCAGAAATTTTTTTTCTTAGTTTTTCACTTCTTTTTCTTTATGGTGCTCCATAGTAAAAATGTTTGTTTTCTCTCCTTTTTGTTTGACAGACAGGATTATAAGCTTACCTTTGGTTTTGGTTCTGACATTTTTCTCTAAAGTCAGCTTTAACTGTAATTATTTCCCCTGCTTCATTATCCAAAAGTGGCAGCATTTCAGAATTAAGAGAAAAATTTTAAAAGAAACTAACAATGATTGTTGTAAAGTAGGTGCACTGAAACTGCTGCTTTTAAGCATGCCATGAGAAGAACAGAAAAAATTTCTTCTGAGACCATATTTAAGTTACAGTTGTAACAGTTCACATTGATGAGATATGTTGGTTGAGGATTTCAGCCTGTTGATAAAACTTTACTGTCAAGTTGCAGAAGCTTCCCTAAGAAGCTGATGCTATCTGTTTCCCTCATCTGTCCATAGAAAACTTAGTGAATTTCAGAAAATTAGTTCACTTCTCATTTTTTAAATAAAACAGGAAGCCTGAAGGTTGTGTTTGTTCTTTTACTTTGTGGAGACTATCTTGGAGAGATGCTGCAGCTCCATTTTCTGCCCTCCCCATGAGTATAGGAGAAGAAATTTGGAGCAGGGAGTGGAAAGAATGAAAGGTTACTAGCCAGAACTGAGTAGGAAAGAATAGGGGTCACTGGAAAGCTATATAAAGATGGAAAAAGTGATCCTAGAGCTTGGAAGATGAGACAGCTACATGTGACGTAAGGCATGTGGGGATGTGTTGAAATGTGAAGCAGGCATTTCAAGATGATGCTTTTTAAGAAGGAGGAATAATTTCCACAGTGGCATGCAAAGGCTGACTTTAAGTTAACAAGACCAAAAACAAAGACATAACTGAATCAGAAAAGCATGTGGAGCATAACTTTCCTACAGCACTTATCTGCTCTTTCTTGGCTTGGTAAGTGTTGCCTTTGAAAAAATGAGCTTATGGCCAGGAAAGTTACTGGCATTGTCTGTATAACTATAGCATGTCTTCAGTTTGAAAAATACCACAGAAGTTTGGAGTAATTTTTAGTATGTTTATTGGATGCTGATTACACTTTGCATGAGTAGATTTCTGCCATGGCTTGTAGAATAGGAAGTGACAGATGAAGACAGGAATATGTGTCTCTCCAAAATCCTTTCTGTGGTGACTAATTTGTGGCTTGTGTTGTATATGTCTGGTCTCACTAAGTGAAAAAGCCAGCAGTTGTCCTAGTCTACTTTAATTTTTTACTTTACTTTAATAATTCTTTATGGAATTATCTTGGACATTTACAGGGGTCTCCCCCTCCACCTCTTTGTTAGTTTGTTTTCTGTGCACACAAGAGTAGAAAAAGAAAAGAACATATATATGGAAGCTAGACTGACCTTGATAAACATGATAGCTGTGGAGATAACTTCATTCTGTTAGCAGATGAGCAGATTTTACAGTTTGGTATATTCATGTACTGCAAATCTGCGACTACCTGGGAAAAAAGGCTGTCATATTTTTAAGTCATAATATGTAAGCTGTTTTCCTTAACAAAGAAGAAAAGTTCATGTGATCACTTAACTGAGGGAATAAATGTCTCCTGAATTCCAGCGAGCAATTCTATGAGTATTCTTTTGTGGGGATTTCTTTTTTCCTTTTGTTGTGGGGGAAAAAATGTCAACACAGTTACAATGTTCTGTAGTAACCATATTTCCTTGCAAAAGAAAAGCAGTCTGTGCGTCAGCCTTCTTGCTGATTTCAGTATGTGTGAGTCTAGTTTGTGTTGTGAAGTGAATTTTTTTCCTGTTCTGGATCAAATTCCAGTATACCTATTGAGACCCCTGAAAATCTATTGTGAGTGGTCATGTCAGCAAGTGGGGCTGTACAAACTGGGACTGGTTTTGCAGCAGCCCAAGATCTTAGGTGTTGACTGCCTACCCGGTTCTCTTGTTATTCTCAACGTGGTTTTTTTCTTTACTTTTAGGACTAAATATCAGTATGACTAGAGTCTGAGGAAGGGCTTCTGGTTCCTACCAAAAGCTTGCTGGTGCAGAGGAACAGGCAAAGAGAGCAGCAGGGGCATTTTGAGCTACCATGGATGTCCCCACCGATTTAGTGCCATCGTCCATGATGTCCCAACCTGAGGTGATTGAGGTGAGTACACCAAGATGAAACTAGCAGGTGAACTGATTTTTTATTTAACTCTTTTTCTATTTCCTCATTGAATCCTATCTTTTTCTCCTCTCTTATTTTGCGTATTCAGGGGACTTTTCTGGAAATACTATATTAAAGACATTCATCACTTATTAAGACTGTTGTTATACTTTGAGACGTGACATTGCTGTGTTATAGTGCTGTTTGTAGCTTTTATATCTGAGCTGATATCATGTGCCATGGGATATGGCTTTGGTCAGTTTGGGTCAGCTGGCCTGGTTGTGTCCCCTCCCAGGATCTTGCCCACCCCCAGCCCCCCTGATGGAGGGAGGAATGTTGGAGAGACAGCGCTGGTGCTGTGCCAGTGCTGCTCAGCAATAGCCAAAACAGCAGTGTGTTATCAGCACCTTTCCAGTTATCAGTGCAAAGTGCAGCACTGATGCATCCCTCCAGATCTCCAGTGCATCGGGATGAGTGGTCAGGACAGGACCCAATGGTATACTTGATCATTGAACACCAACACCATCCTGGCCTGGGTTGTCATTGCATTCTCCTTGCTCCTCACAAAATTAATTCTTCATCAGTTCATGTCACTCCTGCTACTTTACTTCCTGCAACATACAACTTACACCACAGAATGTTCTCTCCACCAGGATTAAATCTCCGTGAGGCACACACCAGGTCTGTCCACGCTACCCACCAAGACATTACCCACCAGATACACCGAGGTCCTTGGGCAAAGACAATCCCACAAATGTGTTTGCCTTAATGGGAGGAGAAACCCACACTGACTTCCCCAGCCACTTCCCTGTGTATTGCAGGGACTGTATGTCCTCCCACAGTTTGAAGGGATTTTCTAGCAGATTCCCTAGTGTTTACCAGCCAAATGGCTTCTGCTAAATTTGCATCCCAGTGCTTCCATGCCCAATTCCCTAATGTTCTTAATGTGGTCTTCATTATACCTCTGAACCTTCCCAGAGGCTCCTGGGCTATAAGGAATGTGATATATCCATTTAATGCTGTGTTTCTTTGCCCAAGACTTTCTGAGGTTGTTTTGGAAATGATTCCCATTGTCTGATTCGATTCCCTCTGGTGTACCATGTCACTATAAAATCTGTCCCTCAAGGCCTGAGATGGCATTCCAAGGAGTGGCAATGGTTTACAGGGCATGCTTACAGCCAGACAGTTGTTGCCTCTACCATGGTGAATATGCAGCTCTTGCTTTGGTGCGTTTATGGCAGTGGCACAATGTAGTCATTTTGCCAGCCCTCACCATTTTGGGAACCCAGCCACCACCCTCTATTCCAAGGAGATTTCACTCATATAGTTTGCTCAATTGCAGCATGTTTCATATTTGTGTGCATCTAAGGATTGTTGTTCAAGACAAATGCCTTCTCAAAAGGAGAATAAGAGCAGCTGTAGTGTAAGAATGAGCAGAAGGAAAGCTATCACTTGTAAGGGACTTGATGATCAGCATGGTCACCTTTCTGTTGTGTTGTATAAATGCACATATCCTGGGTCTACATAGAGTTTTCACTGAATAAATCTGCCTGGACTTAGATCACTAGGCCAAAGACTAGAAATAAATATGTTCATTGATTAGTAATAGAGAGGACTCTCTCCACACTCAAGGTTTAGGAACTCTGCTTCAATGAGGTTTGACTTGGGTGCCAAAAATAAATGACAACAAGAAGCAGAGGAAAGACTGGTATCTCAGTATAGGAGATTATGGTAGAAGAAGTAACATTCCCTCATCCTTATGTTGCAAAAGTAGGCTCAGAATTGGTGTCTGTACAAGAAGACAATGTTTACATGAATTCCCAAAGATTTCAGTAAATCTTTGTGGATATGACAGTATATAAAAGTCTTCAATCATATATAAACATCTTCAAGCATCTCCAGACAATCTGCTGGGGGCCATCTATATGTTTCTGAGAGTAAGGAAGACCTTTTATAACACACAAGGACATAGTGAGATACATATATAAAGAGACAATTACTAGATCAAATATTGAAGTAAAGCACTTTTTATACTTGCTGCTTGGGCAGCTTTTGCCTTTCGTGTTTGGAATGAATTTTTGGATACAGTTTAGAAAACAACATCAACTAATTTTCCCCCCCCTCAGAGGACATTATTTTGCTTTTTGAAATTGAGGAGGTGCCATGGTGTGCTGCAGAAGTAATTTAGAGACTAGTGTTTTAAGGAAGGATTTTTTTAAACTTGGAAATAACCTTGCATGCCTTTTGCATGAGCTAGACAGCATCTTAGTTGCAAAAGAAGAGTTTTGCGACTTTACTTTTAATTTTCTTTTCTTTTTTTTTAAATCCTTGTCTTTAAACTTTCCTTTGACATTGCCAGCATAGTTGGCTTCCTTCACATTTGGTCAATTTAGACTCAGAAGTAAATACTACCCATTTTTCATACCTATATATGTATAGGCATACATGTTTACACATTGCAGTAAAAAATACTCCACTACTTATCATCAGTCCTTTAACTCCACCAGGCAAACAAGTTTGTTTCCCCTGGGAGAGAATCTCAGAGACCTCAGCAAGACCTTTGTTTTAAGCCAGAGCTCCTTCCGATAGATTTTTGCTCAGACTTCAGTCTTAGAGCTACTCATTGTGGCACCACAATAAGAGAAGTTCCTGTTAATTTGGTGGCAAATGGCGTTTTCCCAAGATTTGTGTCCTCTTGAGTCAGGTAACAAAAGGCTCACATTTTATAAAAGTTTTTGAAAGTCACTCCTGGGTACCAGATGTGAAATTGCTAATACTGTCTTAAATATTCTTTCAGCTAGTGTGTCAACATAGGGCCTGCTTCTGGTGCTGCTCTACAACCCTTTATTGAAGCAATGCATTTGCCACAGTCATGTTTCTTCATACCCTCTCACCACACTAATTTATTCAAATCCCCCCTCTTCTTTTCCACCCCCAGAATCTTCTTACCAGACTCAAGAAATGGTGAGTAAGAGCAGAGGCATCCTGGTCATGTGTAAAGGTGAAGGATAAGTAAAGTTTCAAGGTAGTTTACCTGTCCATAGCTGTGATCTGAAACAGAAAATAGTTAGGGGACAGCATTCACAAAACGTCAAAGAAGTCAGTGAAACAAAAAAATTCCCATATATGCTTTGAGGTTTTTACCACAGGATGTCATTGTAAGGCAAAATGATCTCAAATTAATCACAATAAATCACAGTCTAGTGACTTCTGATTAGATAAGCTGTTCTGTTCTTAAAGAGAAATAAAATGTTTGGAGATGTTTTTATATGTGTTATGACTTCATGCCTCAAATATGGATAAGTAAAATGATCTCATAGAAACCTGACTAGTCTGATAATGCTTTAAACAAAGTTAAATAATTCTGTAAGAATTATTTAGCATCCCAGAGGGCTTTGCTGTTTGCAAAAAAAAGAAACATCACAAGTGGTGACCCATACTGATTAAAGTATTCTCTGAAGTAATTAGTATTTTCTCTCTTTGTGAATGGCATGAGATAAATTCTGCAGTAAAAGCTTTGAAGAAGTAATGATTTGAGCTCCAGTTACTTAATGAACCAAGGACTTCCGACAGTGCCTCAGAAATGCTTAAAACAAGAAAACAACAAAAATTCATCATTCTCTCTTTGCTTTGGCCAGCAGTGGATCCTACCAGCCAAATACTAGAAGCAAATGAGTACTGCCTTAAATAACTGCCTTGCAGCTGTTCCAAAGAGAAATCCAGAGCAGTTTCCATTAGAATGGCCTATCATGGCCAGAGCCCAAAACCACTTCTCCCACTCTGTGCCATTGAACACAACATCTCTATTTTCTCCTCATTTTGTTTGAACTGGGGTGAAAGGGATTTAAGCTATCATTGCCACAGAATGGTTATCCTTCTCATAATGTGCTCGAGAACTGTCTGCCATGAGCTGGCACAGCTTTCCCTAACGAAGTGCAACAAAATTTGCATTTTGGATTTGGTGCCCAAGTTTCTGCAGTCAACAAGTGTGTGGATTTTTCTGTCCCCCTTGAGCTGAATAAACAAATTAGCCTTGTTACCAAAACAGACCTCTTGTGGCGGTAAATACAGCAAACAGCAGAACAAAAGGAAATGGTGGGGCTGGAAGAAACAATTTGTGATTAGCTGTATATCCATCCAGTTACAGACATCATAAGAAAAACTAAAATACCAGTACACCTTTTTCAAAAATTATTTTACTAGATCAGATTACTGGAGGTTCAAAATGCATCTCCATTTTGTTTAAAGTAGACCAGTACGGCCTTAAAGGCAACTGCTCAGTAAAGTGTGTACAAGTTAGTTATAGAGACCCCATTGTTTCTAAAGTTTTGAGACAAAGATTTTTCTATATTCTGTTTATATATTTCACAAATATCTCAATATATGAAAGCAAAAGAAACTCATATTGTCTAACATATATTTCATTAAATAAATATACTTGATTTACTTTTATTGTATTGATTTATTGTATTGTAAACACAGAACAGTCTTCTTATTTCCATCTGTAAATCTCTATTTCCAGTCCCAAAATGAAATTTGCTGGCATTTTGCTTGTAGGTTAAATTCTCCCAAGTGTTCACTTTGCTGGTTTGCTCGGTGAGGAGTGATGAAAGGTGTGCCCTGGAGGTAGAAGCAGCCCCAGTGTAGCCCACAGTATTTTTTCAGCATAAAATTGCTATCTTTGAGCTGCTGTAGCCAATAATTAACTCCCAGCTTGGTTTACTAACTGGGTTTAAAGGATGCACATTGTAAATAATGAAATGATTTATGCATGAAAACTCATTTGGGATGTTATAGGTGCAGACATTTTTCCCCTCGGACTGCTTTCACTGTGGCTTTTGCAGTGCTCAGATAGGACTCTGTGCTGCACCTCTCTCCAGAAAATCTGTCCCAAGGTGGGGGTCTCTGACAGAGGTCTGTCCTGCACTGCACTCATCCTCACAGCAGCATTCAGGGACACACAGCTGTTTGCAACAGGGCAGCAGGGGGTGAGCTGGGCAAAAAGTGGAGCAGCCCAATCAGCACCATGGCAAAGACATTTTCTGAAGGCATAAGACGTGGAATATTTCAGTCACTAAATGACATGATGGAATACAATTGTGTTCCTGTGTCTCCCACAAAGCCACGAAGTGTTGAGCCTGTGCCCATGTTTGGCTAGTTTTTGTGATGCTCAGCTTGTCATGAAAGCTACCCCAAAGGAAAAGAAGTTTTAAGAGCTTTGCAGAAGCTCTTTCTGTACTTTGGAGCATTCGGACTTAAGTGCCCAATTTGGGCTCAATATGCTCTACCTGCACCACAGCCAATTACTTTTTTTTGCAAATATCTCCACATTACAGTGAGGATCTCCCTTTGAGCTGGAAAGACAGATAAGGGCTGGCAGAGAAAAAATAAATTCTTAATAATAACATATGTAAGCCATTCTAGGAATGTAAGTGAGGGTGTGATGATGTAGAACTATGCCCTGATTCAGTCTTCATTTCCTCCTCTACTGAAAAACTCTCTATGAACATTTGTGTAGTACTTGGGAGGAACACAGCTCATTAAAATGAAAATGCTGGTTCTGTGGAAAAGGAGCAGCAATACAACAGTGTGTGAATTGCTGGCTAAGTTGTGGATGGATGAGGCCACTCTATCTTTTCTTTTTCAATTCTTCTTTTTAATTAATTCTAGCTTTTAATTTCTTTAATCTCCTTTTACTTGCAGAATTTTGGAAGGTCAACAACCTCATTGGTTTTTTAGCCAATCTGTATAATCATAGTTCATCAATGGGATCTCTGTCACTTGTGAATTATACCTTCTAAGAGTAAAACTGCCTGTTTTCTCACTGTTGCTGGGGGCTGGGTCTCTTTAATACACTGAGTGCCTAGAATGTTAAGCTGCATTTTCAGGTATAAACTGTAGGATACAGAGAAATTCTCAGTTTAATTTCGAGTAGTTGTCAGCTTGACAATTTGTCAGCTCTGAGACTTTGTAGTAATACAGTCTGCTACGAAAGCATCCTAAAAAATACTGGATGCACTAGCTGTTGCCACACAATCCTTAAGTAACTTTATGCTTTAGGATGTTTTTATAGCATCAAAGGGATCCCCTTTAGAGATTAAGAGAGAAGTTGATTTGCTCCTGTCTTGTCACCTTTGTGAATGCCAAAATGAATCTAGTGAAATGAAGTAACCTGCTGTGACAGACCCACCCCATCTTATTATACAGATTTATCTTTAAGTCTGTTGTACGGTTACTTTGGGAAATGCAGTTCTGAAGAGTAGGAGCCATTCTGTGTTGGTGATAGGGTTTCCTACTTCCATCATGCAGATGAAAAATATGTCTGTGCATAAGGCTATAATGAATCAGGACCCTTGTCTTGTGACTTCATGTTGGGTTTTTTTTTTTAATTCTACTTTTATCTTTGAAGGAAACACATCTTTTCTGTCTTATTTTAAAGCTTTTCTTTCATGTTCTGGAGTTTGAAAAGTAGTCTGTGTTTTTCATTAGGTAATGGACAACTGTTTCTGCAAATTGGATTTTTTTCCTCATCTGTTGCAACTTTACTTTCGTAAACCCCATGTTCAGCAGTTGTGGGTTGATGAAGTATTTACATATTGATTCAATTATGCCTATACTTACTTGCTTACCCTTATTTTAAAGATATTCCTAATTTATACCCTTCTTTGGGGATTTTGAAGTTGGTAGTTCGCTGAAGTTTTTCAGCTTGACCCCTTTCAGTATGTTGGTAACCTTAAGATATTTACATAACCTGAAAGCAGGAGTACTGATTTCCATTCACTGCTGCTCAAAAAGCAAAGATATAGGAGAGTTGTTATGGGTTTTTAATCTTAGTTTACCACAACAATATTAGAAAAATTGTTTTTCATCTCCTCTGTGTTCTGGGTTCAGAATTCAGCAAACGACAATAAGGAGAGGAGCAGAGTGTGTTTGGAGAGTCTAGGGTTAAGATATTTTTAAGAGATTTCTTGGATATGGATTCTTTATTTGTGGCTTACAAGTTTGAAAAGTAAAAATCAGACCTTAGTATTCTAAGAATGTTCCACTCTGCTTCTCTGGACAAGAAATAGAAGGATGCACCCATGGGTACTGGGGGTGGGGAGAGAGTAATCTGCCTTTTTTTGTTTTGTGGATCAAGGAACTCTCAAACTCTGAGATTGCAGAGGGGTTTGTAAACTGATCATCTTCCCCTCAGGCACCCCATGCTAATTAATGCTTTGTTTAGGCAGGATCAGTCAATGGTATTTGAAAACTTTTTGATGTTTGTTTTCCACCCAAGCACGTCTCCATACACACTCCTTACCAGGTGAGCAGCCCTCACTGGGTGAGCTGGCAGGATGCAGAGATCCCCTCTCCCCTTCTGCTCCAGGCAGGCTGTGTGCTCTCCACTGCTGTCTCTGCCCCAGGAGGGGCAGGTAGTAATGGGCTGCTCTCCCAGGGACATCCAGTGGTCAGGCTATTGTGGATCCAAATCCTCATCCTGTTCTTCAGGGTGTGATGCAGAGGTGGCACAGCAGCAAGATGAATTAGGCACAAAACATGGGAAAGCTTACATGGGCTCTTCTTCCCAGTGTTGCCACTGGCAACCCTATGGTGTGATCCCATATAACCAGAAGAGAGGAGACAACCAGGCAAATAGTGCCTGAAAAGGCCAGTGCCAAGGTGAATTAAATGACTCATTGCTGAAGAAGAGTGACTTATATTTTTTAATTCCTGGTGCCAAATTTCCTGGCTTGTGAGCACTGTGCTGTGATTGTAACTATGCCTCATGATATTAAAAGATTGAATTCCATGTACTTGTGATTTTCTTCTTCTTTGATTTGGGACAAATGTGTCTTGGGTCATCTTCATACACCGAGAGGAGACGTTGCTTTTAGCCTGCTTTTACTCTACTTTTCTTTATCTGTCTTGTTGGTTTATAACTCAATGTTTACTTCTTCCACACAGATTCATCCTAGAGGTTTAGTTAACATGGGCAATTTGCAGCTCAGTTTGTTTTAAACTTCTGTTGAGATATACTGAATGGATGAGGTAAATCTCCGGGCACCACACATCTGGCTTACACAGGCAGTGAAACACACTGAGTGAAACTTCAGGAAATTAAAATATAAACTTCCCTGCCCCTTTTCCTGCAGGGGCAGGAGAGAGGGGATGGGGTCTGCCTGCTTGGATATGCCTTTGTGGTATGTTAACACTTTGAGTACTGAGGGATACAGTGCATTTCTCTCCTGCTTGAGCCTTTCCAGTCAGTATCCCAGTTAAATGTGATGCCTTGGGATTTTTATGTTTGTGACCTGAGAGGTCAAAACCTTCCTTTAAGATAGGCAGTGGCATCCAAGAAAGCTGATAATCTGGAAGTCCTCTGCTGGAATTTTTGGCAGCAAACTGTCTCATCCTCTTCTCTTCTTCCCCTTGGGGGGGGTGGGGGTGCAGGGCACAAAAAGATTACTTTTACAGGAGATCCTAGGTTTTAGATTAGAATGCCTTAAAAACAAAGCTTCTCCAAAATCCCTTACATGAACACAGCATTTTGTTTTTCTGTCTTCCAAATGAGAGAAGCAGCAAGTGTGCCTCATGCTAACTTCTCTGAGATTGCTCAAGTGCTGTCATAGTTTTAAATTGAACAAGTCTGGCTCTGTAGCATTTTACATACCCTTATGTATGTATGTTCATTCCACCTTGGCTTGGCAATTCATGATTAAGTCATATTTTTTGTCATACTTTGTTTCAGATTTCAAACTAAAAGGTAGGGGAGAACATTGCACAATCAGGGAATAATTCACATTTTAAGCCCATGTGCAAACAAAACTACAAGGAAAAAAAGAAGGAAAAAGAAAATAAAAAGCAAAATACTGGCCACATTTTAAATTTTTGAATTAAAAATTCATGTTTTTCCAGGTGTAGCACGCCTCTTTCCATAGGAGCAACAGTGAAGCAGGAATCATTACATGTGGGCAGCAGACATCTGAAAGAAAAAAAGTGACAAATACACAGGCAAAGAGAATTTATTCAAGATCACAAGTATCCACTAGATCCTGCATCCAGATATTCCTACAGAGACTAAAAATCCTGTGCATTACATAATTAATGCAGATGTTGGCAAGCTTTTATAAGGGCCACTAATTCATTCATATGACTTCCTCTTTCCCTCAAGGGTTCATATACTTGACCTGTTATTACTACAAGGTCTTTAACCAAAGAATTAAAGCCAGACGTCTTGTACCCAGGTCTCCTTTTGTTAAAGGTCCCTTATAATAATTTTTTTTTATATGCAACAGATCCTACATGAGAACTTCCAAAATTTCTTGAGTCATTAAGGCTAAAAGGCTTCAAACCCAAGGGCTGATGTATCCTAGAGGAGCAATAAAAGCATTATACTCACTGTGCTGAGAAATACTATTTACTCTAACTTTTTATTATCCTGGGACTGCAAATGTTTCTGGTCAATGTTTAGGCTGGAGGTAAAATCTTTCCTAAAAGACCTTTTTCTTTAACATAAATTTAAACGTCATGTAGTCCATTTGGGATATAGATGGAAAGTTTTGTATATTGCTTTATTGGAATTGGCTTAATTGCATTGACAAATGTAGAAATGAAAAGAAACAGAAACAGTTTTGGGGAATTCTAAGGAGATCTTTATCAGATACTATTTTCACTTGAGTCAAGCTATGAATTCTGTTTCCCAATTCTGTATGTTTTTGTTTTCAACAAGGTTAGGCTGGCTCTAGGACTTCCTGCAGAGTAACTGGAGCTGTCCAAAACCTATGGTTAACTTTGTATGTTTTAATGGGAAGAAGTTGCTGTCTTTTAGTGTTTTTGATCTGTTACTTGATTTGGCTTCTTACCTGCATTATTAAAACTGGTTCTATTTTTGTAAAAATTCAAGTTTAGTCGATAGAGTTCCAGAGCAATAAAAGCAGAGAGGCAAAGGCAGATCTTATATAGAAAAGGACTTTTTTGACATGTGTTTCTTGGTTTGATTTTTTTTAATTATTATTTTTACATATTTTTTGTTTACCCATGCTAAACAAGAAACCAGATTTTATTCAGAGGGATTTCTTTTCCTAAGGTTTGCCTTTTGGGAATTGTACCTTGAGTAATTAAATGGAACTGAAAAAGGAAACTCCTTAGACATTTTCTTATAAGCCAACAGTTTTACCCAAAACTTCCACATTCTAGTAGAATATGGGCTGGTTTGTTGCCCCCCTAGCTGTTCTCAGCAGAGTACTCTGCAAAAAAAAATTAATCATGTGTTCTCTGACATAGCCACGACAATAGTTATTGCAGGAAATAAGGGTGGATGCTTTTAACACTAGTTAAGCCAACTATTTCTTTTCTTCTTTCTTGTCTTACTCCTATTTCAAATTGGAATAAATCACTTCTGCTGAGTTATATTAAAGCATTGTGTATTTCAAACCATTTCTAGAAATGTGACTGGTGCTCACAGAAATGCTATGTCATGCTTCCTTTATTGTTCATAAAAAGCACTTTTTACGGCCATACATTATCCCTTGTAATTCACGGTCTCAGAACATACTGACAATCATTATCTAGGGTGTTCTTCCCACATTTTAAGATGGGACAAGAAGGAATACCCATGATGGAAAATGGAGTGAGTTAAAACCTGCTTGGGAACATAATGCACATTTCCTCCTCTTTGAAGAAGTATTCTTCCACTACAATCAAACAACAGTTCTGTACGCTCATAACATAAATAAGTGTCTAGCAGAGTTAATTTTTCTTAATTATGAATTTCGTGCCTTTAACTGAATTTCTCAGCAGAACTGCTTGGCCAGAAGCTCTTTTTCTATGCAGTTTATAACTACATCAGAAATCATGCTGGCTCCCAGAGCAGATGGAACCATTTCTGGTTGTTTCTAATCTGGTTCTGTTACTAGATTCCTCAGAGCAATTGTTTTTGAGTTGTGGAATACCATTTGGTCTGAAACAATTAATTTGTTCTGAAGCATGTTCCTTTCCTGTCCCCCTCCCCCCTCTTTGTGTATGTCTTAGCCATGAAGGCAATCATATGTTTTCAGTTCTGATGTCATTCTGGATTTTTTTTTCTCTCTTCTTTCAGTCCACAGCCATGAGTGAACCACAGTGCTACTACAATGAAACCATTGCCTTCTTTTATAACCGAAGTGGAAAATATCTAGCCACTGAATGGAACACTGTCAGCAAGCTTGTAATGGGACTGGGGATTACCGTCTGCATCTTCATAATGCTGGCCAACCTCTTGGTTATGGTGGCTATTTATGTCAATCGCCGATTCCACTTTCCTATTTATTACTTAATGGCCAACTTAGCTGCTGCGGACTTTTTTGCAGGGCTGGCCTACTTTTACTTAATGTTCAACACAGGACCCAACACTAGAAGACTGACTGTAAGCACCTGGCTTCTCCGTCAGGGTCTCATTGATACCAGTCTGACAGCCTCTGTGGCCAACTTGTTGGCCATTGCCATTGAGCGGCACATTACAGTTTTCCGAATGCAGCTGCACACTCGGATGAGCAACCGCCGGGTGGTCGTTGTCATTGTTGTTATCTGGACTATGGCCATCGTCATGGGGGCCATCCCGAGTGTCGGATGGAACTGCATTTGTGATATCACCCACTGCTCCAACATGGCACCGCTCTATAGTGACTCCTACCTGGTCTTCTGGGCTATTTTCAACCTGGTCACTTTTGTGGTCATGGTGGTCCTATATGCTCACATCTTTGGGTACGTTCGCCAAAGGACTATGAGAATGTCCAGGCACAGTTCTGGACCCCGCAGGAATCGGGACACCATGATGAGCCTCCTGAAGACTGTGGTCATTGTGCTTGGTAAGTGCCTACTTTGCCCACCCTGTTCTCCCTGCTCTGTTTCTTATGAGGTGTTTTCAGTAATGCATGCTCAACTCCTGGGGGTCAGCAGAATTTGGAAGACACTGGAAGAGGTGCAGACAATATGAGCACCCAGAGTTCACTACTGTGACCACTGGGACTATCAAGCTTATTTATGGAAGTTGATGTGACATGGTCACTCAGCCCTGTAACATGAAACCAGTGAAAATGTAATGTGGGGTTTTTTGCAGCAACACGTTTAAAATCTTTTGTAGCAACCTATTACATAATGTTTGTCCTTTTGCCTTTGAAGATGCCAAATGGCTTCCAACTTAAAATAGTACAGGGAAGGCTTGGTATTCCACTGAAGTATCTGTTGTCTCCTTTTTGCCACCAAAAAAGGTGTTGTGTGTATTCATGTGAAATTCCAGTATATGGAGAACACCTCAGGAGCCACAGGCTATTCACAAAAAAATTGTGTGTTAAGCAGGACTGCATGTACCCAGTGCTATAGTGTTTGGTGCATTTGCTAATACAGGAAGGTAGCATGTGAGATACTGGTGTTCAGCACACTGCTCAGGAGGTGAGTAGGCTTCAGTGTTTGGCATGAGGGAAATACCATAACACATTTTGGATTCAGGAGGTTATTGTAATTTTGCGTATAGTTTTACTAGGGTTTTGTCTGGGGCTCCCAGTTTCCTTATGCAGAAGCACAGCGTAAAGGCTGAGTACCATTTCCTGTTGATCTTCTTTGCTGTTTGTTCTCTTCTTTGTTCCTGCAGATGTTAGTGATGGTGCAGGTTGTCTCCTTGTCCCAATATGTGTTCTCACCTATTAGGTCTCCCAGTACAGTACATGTGTCTGCCAGTATCCCAGTAGCCTGTTGCATCAGATGGTTGCCCTAACAGTTCATAAATGCAATTGTTATGCAGTTAGCCTCATTCCTCTCCTTGACATTATGGTTCCCGTAGGTCTGTGCTGTGACTTGATCTTTCTATCACAACTAGCAGAATGGTAGCAGAGATTGGGTGTGTGTCACTGTGTCAACTCACTTTTTAGGTTAAGAATTTACATGTTGAACTTTGACCTAGTAATTTGCTTTCCAACCAGAACATGAATTGTGCAGTTAACTAACCTGCTAAATTGTGCAGTTAACTAACCTGCTAAACCATTGATAAGATGCATTCCGTCATGTCCTGCTCTTCTCTTCAAGGAAGGAACTTATATATGAGTTTTCCAAGGGAGACTGTAGTGGTTGGTGAAACCTCTCCTGACTTCCTGGTGGTTCAAAAATCTGTCCTTTGCCATCTCCATGATTCTCATGGCAGAATGAAAGATGAAGTTAAGAATACCAAGAAAATTTGGGTTTTGCAGTCCTCTTTTAGGAAACAGCTCTTTGTTTTCCTTCCTGAAGACATTATTGTTCATACAGTATTTCCTATGAGGTGAAAGACTGGCTCAGACTTAAAAAAAAAATAAGGCAAAAGACTCCAAAAACACCTACTAAAAAAAGTGGATGGAAAATAGTAGGCACTTCTATCAATACAATCTGGAGTTGTAGCAATAAACATTCACTGAATAAATAGCAAATGTCAGCTAATCCCAAGCATGTATGGTACTAGACTTATTCTTTTATTAAATAACTTATTATTTTATTAAATAACTTACTATTTTAATTAATCTGTTCAAAAGAAACAAAAGTGCTCTTAGACACTCTTTATCATTTTTGCAGCTCCCACCTTGGTTTGGGGTTTGGTTTTTTCCCTAAGTGGTTTCTAGAGGAAAGCTAGAGGAGGTCAGTCATAGGCTTGCAGTGTAAAGAAGCAGCAGTGCTTTCACCTCCTTACCACCTGGAAGGCACAGCTGCAAGATAAAGATGGTTGGGAAACAGCTGTGGGTTTGCTGTGTAAATTCTTTTAATTTAAGAAATAAATAAATAAAGAGTAGACTGAAGTCAAGAGTTAGGCTTTGGGGTAACCACAGGGACTTTGAGGGAGTTAAATATTTGTGCATTAGGGTGTTACCAGACTGCTACGTCGTACACCATGAGAAATTTTCATTAGTTGCCATCAGCTGGGAGTATCATCCCATATTGCTGAATTTGCACTTCAGGGGAGGATTGTTTTATGGTTCTAAAGAAGAAAAGCTAAGCATCACTTCAAAGGACTTTTGGGCAACAGATATCGCAGATATCAGCAGGTATCTCTCGAGCAAACAGTGTGGTCAACATGTTGATCAGGCAAGTGTGGTGATGCTCTATCACTGTTTGCATTCTACTTGTAAGTCTGGCTTAAAGTTTTCTTAAGCAGAAGATTTAATTTCAAGGGTCATACTTCCTGAGTGCCTTCTTCATGTTTATCTACTGGAGCTTTAGGAAGGACAGAAAAGGTGAGTGTGTTAGTCTGCATGGAGCAATTTGCTGAACACTTATCTCATGTTATCTGGCTTTTTCTACATCGGTGAACCTCAAAAACATGCAGGAAAAGAATCCCTGCCTTTCTTAATGGTGCAGATCAGAGTAATAATACATTGCTCAATACATTGAGCAATGAGGTTTGAGGCAGAAACCAACTTTTTGCAGGAAGTGAAGCTGAGAAGGAGAGTAGTTTATTCTGAAGATGCTTGTCCCTCCTCTCCTTCCCCACAGCTGAGTGGGGAAGGGAGCTGGTTTGTGTCAGCCTGCTTTACACAGGAGAAGACAATTAATTTTGGAGGACAGGTGGGGTGCCCTGGGATTGAAAGGAAAACAGAACTGGGGCTCTGGGTAAACCTGTGAGCATTGGCAGAGGGAGGCAAACCATTCCTCATTTTAGAATCTTTGTTAAAATTACAGCTGCTCGGCTGTAAGTAACCCCATTGTGAATTGGGCAGCAGTGAACTGTTCATTTGACTTTTAAACTTCCATAAACGGGTGCCCTGGAGTTGTTCTGCTGGCTGTACTCCCAGGCACAGCCATGCTGCTGCTGCTGCAAGCAGAAGAGCATCTTTTCCCCTGTCTGCATTCTCACTGTGTTTGGAGGCAGGAGGGGGAGGGAATAACACAAGAGCTTCTTGTTTGTTAGCTGCCTAACACGGCCTGGCCTCCTCATGCCTTGCTGCCTTGCTCCAAGGGGAGAAGAGCTGCCCCAAAGGGGTGCAGTCCTCCAGGCAGCGATGCTGTCAGCATGTGCAGGGAGGGTGCCAGCTGCCTCTGACAAGAGGGTGATTGTGTGGGGAGGGCTATGGCCGCCTGACGCACTGACTGGAGCGGTCGGGATCTGGCACACTGCGTCATCCCACAGAGCGGGTGGGATGCTGAGTCCTAGGAACAAGTCAAAAGCAGAGAACAGATTTTTTTTATATTTTTTTTTCATGCCCTCTTGTTTTTTTCCTTGAGTGAAATAGTTTAAACAGAAGGAAGTGATTTCATAGCTGAGCCCTTTTTTCTTTTAACAAGGCTGCTTTTGAAATCTTTCAAATGTAACAAGGAACATAAAGCTCTTTCTCTAAACCATGCCTTTCCTTTGCATTGGAACTAAGGAAGAACTGATCTGTGTACTGCACACAGCCATAAAATCATGTCTGGTTTGGCTTGCAGCTCAGTGACACTTTGCCTTTCACCACCACCATGTGTTCCCTTTAAATGAGCAATCAGGGAACAGGCAGAAACTGAGCAGATACATCAGCTGAAACTTGGCATCCTCTCTTCTGTTCTCCACTTTTTCTCATGTTACATTTAAAGACAAAGCTAAACTGTTTTTCTGCTGGGGATCATAGTTAGACTCTGAAAGCATTTGTCTGGGCCAGTTTGGCCCAAAAATGTATGACAATATCTAACTATTGTTTTAAGAAATAGTGAAAGCACCAAATTAAGGATTTCAGAGCCCAGGCCTAGATAAACTAGCTCTGGTCTGGATTTCCCTGGCTTGGAATCACTCATGAAAGGCTAGGGTCTTTCAGAAATTTTCAGGTACATACCTGCATTTCTAGAGAAGTACTGGCTTAGAATGTTGCTGTTGAAAAGTTAGTCTTTATTTCTCCTGCCTAAATGCTGATAAAATATCCATCCTAATTTGTTGCCTCTCATTTTTACAGTGTGGATAACTCTGCCATATACTTCCACATGCATCTTTGGGCATTCATCTCTATTTAGAATTTAGACTGTGAGATTGTGATACTGAGGGTTTACAACTGAATTTCAAATAAGCACGATACCAACAATCCTTATTTGTATTTTACTAATCCTGAGGATTAACTTTCTATGTTGGGTGAGCTCTCAGTGTTGTTTGGCCAAAATCAGGCATGCCTGTTGAGCCAAGAACCACAGCTAGCCCCCAGGATGTAGGGAGACCAAACAATGAAATCAGAATTGTTTACCCTTTATGTTCCTGGGAAGTAAAAAGACACTTAGGACTTTCCTGCCTGTACAATCATCCCCTTTGTTTGCAGAAATGTGGTTTACTCTGTAATATTGGGACATTAGTGTGGGCACAGATAAAAAAGCTGAAGGTTTTTTTTGTATAAACTCTGAGTTTGTATAAATTCTGATTTAAAGGAGTCTCACAGTGTTTGAAGACGGTCTTTTACTTATTATAATGAAGAACGAAATGTAAGAAAAACATCTGGAAGTTCAGTATAAACATCTGGAAGGGTAGAACTGCTCAGCAACAGCTTTTTTCCTGCCCTCTCTACAGCAGTTATGAATTACATGAGACTTATTTTTTAACTTTTCTAGCTTTTCTTTCACATCTAGGTGCCAAATGGGAGTGGAAAACAGCAAAAAAAACCTGTTAATGCACATGAGCGTTCACATATGCTGTAGCTACACCATTGAAGAAAATAAAGTACGTTATTGATAACTTTAACTTTTCTGAATGGTTGTTTTGACATGCAGTCTGCATCTTCACTTCCTTTTCCTTCTCATGCACTAAAAGCACTTGATTATCAGTAAAATATAAAAAGACTATGAAATAATGCTACAACCTGACTGACAGCACATGGTGTCTTGACAGAGGCATGTCTTTATTTCCATATCCCTCATGCAGCCTCAGTCAAGTAATTAACTGGAATGGTTTATCTTTGTTGGCCTTAAGGCTTGAACAATATGAAATACATTTCATCAGTTACCAAGGCTGTGGTCCTGGACTGAGATGAAGATGATCATGTCTAGACAGAGCTTGGTTATGGCATCTCTCAAGCTTTGACAGACCTTCCCGCCTGTGGAAGGAAGCATCACCCCTCTTACACAGTGCAGCTTATAAGATGATCTTTTGGAGAAGCCAGGGTTTAACTCTGAGCCCAGTGACTGTAAGAAGACAACTTCACCTATTTACCTCCTCCTTGAGGAGTCCTGCTGCTGTTGGGAGAGATGAGCTTTGCAGCAGCATTTTTCCTGAGATGACTGAAATTGAGGATGCTGTGTTAGCTGGGAGATGTCCTTCCACAAGGTAGCAGTGGCCTCGTGGGGAGAAGAGCAGCACCCAGTCAAGTGTTTTTCCTTGTAATTAATACATTTTTTATAGAGAGTTGGGCTGGGCCGTAACATCATGCTGAAGTTCAGATGAGAGCAGCATTTTTCACAGTTTCTTGTGTGGAAGTGGTGCAATGTGAAGCCATAAATACTGTGTTACCCTGTGGTCGCACAGGGGGCCAGTTCAGAGTCACCAACCCTGCCTGACCCCCGCGCCACAGAAATGTCACTTGTGTATTGATTTAATCCTGACAGAAAAACAGGGCAATAAACTCTGTAGTTGGTGCAGGCAGTACAAGTCTGAGCATCAATGACTTTCTGTTCTAGCATAGAGGTTGCAGTTATGTGCAGTCCCAGTGTTTTTAGATCAGTATATTTTAAATGTGCATGTACTGTGAATTTAACGCTACAGTCAAGTAATCTGGGAAATTGTTGCCGATGACTGTAGCCTAAATGGAGAGCTCATAAGTTTACAGGATAAAATCTTGTTTCATAGTATGGAGAGCAAAGGTTTGTAACATGCTTTCAGAGATGCAGTGTGACAGCAGTACTTTCAAGCTGTATCATCAAATATTTGCATGAAAAAGTGAAATCTTTATTAAAATTATTATTTTAGCACACCTTACCTATACTACTGGATTTTGGATTACTTGGATGTTTCCCTCCTCTCTGTCTTCTCCCTCTTCTCCCTCCGGCCTTAGGAGTAGTTCTGATTGCTGCTCCAAAGTCTCCTTGAGGGAAAAACCATGCAGTTTAGAGGATCTGTGGTTTCCAGGCCTTGCCATTTCCACTTACTGTGAATCTTTTTGGTTTTGTTGTTGTATTTTTTTTATTTCCCCTGTGCATCTTAATGCCATTTTGGTATTGACTTAAGTAACAGTGTACTTACAATTTGCCAGTAGATGAAGGGGAATAAAATGTATTCGTTCATATTTGTTAGAAGGTTTAATTGTGAAATCATTGTGATTTGATAACAAGAACTTTAACTTTTAGTCGGTGATTCATAACAAGTGTACTAATATTTTTATGTTTGTAAATGTAAATATCTGTTTTCTATTTTCTTGATAAATACGTCTTGATCACTATATTAGACAGGTCTAAGCACTCTTTTCTCACAGGAAGACAAATTTTCACTAAGAATTGTTAAAAATCCGTTAGGTTTTCTTTTTCCAGTTAAAATAGTGGAGGCATGAAAACTTGCCAAGGATCTATGCACAATATGGATGTGATTACACAGTGATTGTAGTGTGTTTTAAATTTAACACCCTTTGTAGGATTTTTCTTGATTGCTTGATATATTTCATGCTGCTGGTAGAAGCAGTACTATGTGTGCTCTGTCTCAAAATCTCAGTCACTAATCATTTTTATTGTCATTTATAGTCCAGCAAATGAATTCTGGTGGATCTTCTTGAATTTTTTCTAGTAGTCCCAAGCCAAACTCTTCCTTCACCAGTTACTGGTTGGCTGGTAAGAATGCTGAAAGCAAAAATAATAATGAAGCACGGGATCTGGAAATTAGAGTGAGGTCAGTTTGTTTGTGTGATAAACTTCATAAGTTTATAAGTAGCTTTCTTTTCCAAAATAAGCCCATGCAAGTTCCACTTGATGAAGCAGAAGTTACTGATGCCTTCCATCCAGGCAACTTTCACCGGACCCAGAGTATGGCTGGATGTGTAGGAAGTCTCACTGTAAATGTTTTGTTTAATTTCTTCACTGCCTCTCACAGTTAAAACTGATACATCCCTGGAAAATGTCTTTTCTCTAAAGTATTCCAGGTATCCCTACAGCATTCAATGATTCACCCTGGGGAATCCATTTAGAAGTTTTCTCCTTTTTTCCCCCTTCAGCTAAGAATCAGAATTATTTATTTTCATTCAAAACCCTTTGAAAATGCACTTTGAGGACCCTCCATCATTTCCCAAGAGAGGAATGTGGTTTTATTTTATTTCATTCTTGAGAGGGAAAAATGTCTCTAGTAAATACATTCCTTTAAGTATGATGAAAATGAGGCCTTGTTTAACAAAAGTCTTTCCCCTGACTTCAGTATAATTTATTACTTTTTCAGATAAAAAATAAATTTAAAGGGCAGATGAAAGATCTCTTCATTTTTCCAGGGATCGCCAGAAAGGAGTAAGCCTTAAGTAGTTCTTACACTTCACATTTTGATTTTAAAAAAATTATAAATGAGAAACTGATTCTTCTTGCTTGCATAGGTTTTGACCTTTTTTAAGAAGCTTCTAAAAATTAATTGCAATGGCAAAAGTAGGTATATTTCTCAACAGGCCCTGAGAATTTATTTGTATTTTCCTTTAATTTGATGATAAGATTTGGAAATCACACCTTGACCTTGAAAAGTAGAATCCAAGATTTTCACTTGGATCCAGGTAAAATAACAAAATGCTGACTAAGGAGTGATATTCACTTACTGAAAATCCACACCAAAATCAAAAATTAATTGGTAACTTATCTTGCTCTGATATCAGACTTCACTTAGCAGTGCTCCATCCATTAGTAAGCAATCATCAACCTGGGCTTCTGCAAAACAATGCAGATGGGCATGTTTTGTGGGACATTTGCCCTAAAACAGAGGCCTTGGTAAACTTCGCTGAATGCCCAGGTCAGAAATTGTTACCAAGAAGAAATTTTGAAATTCAGCATGAACAAGAAGGCTTACAGTGAAATGCCAGCACATGGCCAAGTCCTGCTGATCTCTCAAAATTTGAGAATTTTTAATTTTTTGGAAGAGAAGATGGGAACCTGTCCTTTCTTTAGAAGAGGCAACAATAGTGCTTTTAAAAAATGGCTGCTCACAAAATAACATTTTTGTCCTCTAGAAAGCACATGGTTGCGTGGAAAAATTGCTTCTAAATGTTTTGCTTATTTTGTTCACGGACCTTTTGCCCCCTCAGTTAAAACTGATACATCTTTGGCAGCTCCTAAAGGAAAGCATTTGCAGTCTGAAGGTATGGGGTAATGTCCTTGTCCACCCACTTGCTTCTGTTTTCACCTTTGTGATACCATTTGTCTTTCCTGTGTTTCAGCACACCACCCAAGTGCTAAGTCAAATTTACAGCTAGACCTCAGCTTCAGAAATTTTGTGAACAAAAATGCCAGCTGTTAACTAGTCTCATTGTAAAACTGCATTCAGTGAGGCACTGAATTCTTGTTTGTTTCCACCAGTGGAAAGAAAGCGCTGACAACAACAGACTGTTTTGTGCAAGAGAAGCAGTGGTCCTCCTTCTGCATTGCTTCATTGCACATGAGCAGTATGATTAAGTATTCTAGGCTTGTTTTTTCTGGGATTATCTGTGAAAACAGAAGAAAAACAATTTTCAATATCAAATTTCAATTTTCAATATTACTTTTGCCTTTATAGTTTCAATGAAACTATGGCTCTTAACATCAAATCACAGAGTCACTGCTGCTGACAAAACTTGCTGAGACATTTGAGGTACAGCAGCCAGTCAGTGCAATGGGAAATGGTCAGCAGTGATTGATAGCTCTCAGACAGCAGCTTTCTATCCTTTCAGATAGCTTTCTATCCTTCTAGCCTCAGCATAAAAAATGTTTATCAAAAAGGCTTAGTTTCTGCATTTTTTAAAATAAAGATATTTAGAATCTGAGTAGGGAAGGAAGATATGATTCTGAGTTCTTCTGATGGCAGCAGAACAGCTTCCTCTTTGCATGTTTCTTACTCATGGGGATGCTGCCACTGAGCTCATTGATGGACTACATTTACTTTCTTTTTTTTCTTTCAAAGATATTTTTATGATTTTTTCCTTTTTTCTTTCTTTTTTTTTTTTTTTTTCCCAGCTGGTCCACCATAAGTTTCTCTCAAACACTTACACATTTGGTACCCTTCTTTAAAGCTGGAAGCAACAATCGCAGCAGAAGATCCCCATCCTTTCTGTAGTTCTTGTCTGGGAAAACTTTGTGTCACACTTCTACTTTCCTCAGCATAAGATAATGTCTCTGAAGTTCATTTTCCTCTATCCATGTGGACAAATGCTGATATTATGTCCAAGTGTGCTGCTTGTGTAGCGTGACAGGTTCTCTGCTGGACACATATCCTCTCGCATCAATGCCTAGAGGACAGCAAGGGCTCAGAGTTTGTATGGAAGGTGATGAGACTTTGGAAGCTATGACATAATTTGTAAATCTGAGATATTTAATGTGCATGCTCTGGTGTTGTCCATCCGTCTGCACTACTTACTGACGTACTGGAGCAAAGGGAATTGCTCTAAGTGAAAATCCTTTATTTCCAAACCCACTAGCAAACAGGAGGAATTTGAACAGGGATGAGTGCTTTGAAGTTTGTGGATAGGGTAATGTAGAGTTTTGCAACTGGGAAAGTGAGAACTTGGTCTGTAAAACTGCCCCAGACTTATCTGCCATGGGGGTGGCCATCTGCTGCTGGTGGGAGAGTAGCCTCTTGTGTGCTGCAGAGGTTGAAGTAATTAACTCCTTGATGTTGGCATTAAAAGACTGTGAGGTTACTATAAAGAAAAAAGGTTGAGACATGTTTGAGAGAAGTGAAGAAGTGAGAGAGTAATTCTGTTGCATTTTTTTGTGTTTGAGTAAGAGCTATCTGCCTGGGTCTTTCTGTTTTAATAAAGTCCTTGGTATCTGATTACAAGTTTGTTAATATAAGCATAGATATGTGAGAACAGTTAAGATTTTTGAAATACCTTCCTTCATTAAAGAAGTCATCTCCTGAAGAAAAGGGAGGGGATTTAGCTGTTAAAAGGAGGAAAAGCTGCCAAGCTCTCCTGGATTCAGTACCTTTCTTGTTCTTCTAAAAGCAGTTTTAAGGGAACTGTTTCACATCTTCTGATATTGATATAACCTTAGAAAGAACTTGCTCTAACATATGGCATTGATAATTCTCATCTTCCCTTGTTTTATGTGCTTTAAGGTGCTCATTTTTTAGTTTTCTGGAAAAGTACAAGGAGTAATTTATAGATTAATTTTCTAAGCAAAAGTTCAGTATATAGAGAGTAAAAAAATTACTGTGTAAATCTATTGTGGTTTTGTAAAATGGTTGCTACTTTTTCTGTAGACTAAAATTGAAAATGGAGAGATGCCATGTTGGGGGACATAGCTCTAAAGGTGCTGGGGTCCAGGGATCATTGCTAGCAGCCTGTTTGCTGTCTGATACTCAGCCTTGTGAACACATCTGGCCTTCCAGTTGCATTTTGTATTTACCCTCCTTCAGCAAGGAGAGTGTTATATCTGAGTATGTTGTAGCTTAACTTCTTTCCTATTATTGTTACCCACACACACAGAAAGAAAAGGTGAAGTGAATGCATATTGGTTAATAGACTGTAATGCCCCTGTAAGCCATGGGGGCTGAAAATGGTCGTTCACTGAGCGTGATCTGCATCTGATCCTTGCCTATTTAGCTAGAGTTCTGCACAAGATGAGTTGTGTGGGTTTCTGTCTTTCCAGCAGAAAAGCTTGGCTTGGTTCACTCCATGGGGAGGAGGGATCAATTTAAGTAAGCAAAGTACTTAGCTTGAAATAAGTAATGTAGCATTCTTTAGAAGAACTTTCAGCCAATTCAGCCATCAAATACCTGAGTGCCGCACTCACCATGTGTAGTCCTGTGATAAAGCAGAAGGTGTTCAGCTACACTGGCCTGGCCCCAGCAAGGAAAGTGAGAGGTGTGTACAAAGCCATATGCACTCCAGAAATACTAGCTTTTAAGCACATTCCAGAGAACACAGTACTGATTGATGCGGTTTCCCATGAGATTTTCCTTTTATTTATTTTTTTTATTATTCTTCACCCTCCTGCCTCTCCTTTCCCTCTGTTCTCATCTCTTCTGCTCTCTTTTTTCTCAGAGTTGCCTTGCCCCTGTTTGGCTGGCAGGCAGGAGCAGCACCTCTGACAGCCAGCGTAACTGCCAGGATAGTTTGTGGGAGCTGGAGCTGTCAAAGGATGTTCTGGGGCCTTCACAGTAGAGACCACCCTGTCCTGGAGCACTGGTGCCCCATATCTCATGCCTCTGAGCTGGACTGGGCTGCCAGACTGTCCTGGCTTGTGGCATGGCATAGAAAAGCAATTCCAGACCTATTTCCAGAAAACAAATTATAGCCACCTTCCTGCAAACCACTATCATAGGCATAAATATCCCATATATAGAGATTTACCCTTAGAAGAAAGAACAAATGTGTTTCTTTCCTGAATTATTGGAACCAGGTTGTGAAACGGCAGGCCCATCTGTTCCATTTTTACCCTGGCAGTTCACCATTTAGGCCTCTGACTGATTTATGTCTCTGACTGTAGGAGAGAAGTACCTCAGTGGGAGGAGTCCTGAGCGCTTTGCCTGTTGGGTAGGCCGCCATTTGCTTCCCTGACTGTGCTGATCCACGAAAGGGGGGCACCAGGATGCAAAAGAGCCTGCTGTCTTTGGCCACTGACCAGGCACAAGTCAATTTACTACTGCTGCTGAGATTTTGGGGGTATAAGGGTTGGGTTTTTTCCTTAGCTAGCTTCCTCCGCATCCCACAGGAGTTCGGAGAAACCAGCTGGGGCTGAGACACATACTCTGGTTAAAGGTGTAGAGGACACATGACTTTCCAGGGCTATAACTTCTCCTCAGTGCCCTGGGAAACTCAACATCAAAAAGATACTATTTTATTTTATTTTATTTTATCTTATTTTACTTTATTTTTTTTATTCTTTATTTTTTATTCTTTATTATTTATTTTTGGGGTTTTTTTTCATTTTATTTTATTCCATTTCATTTTTGTAGTTGCCTTGTACTTTCAGTTCCTAAGTCCAGGGTTTCATTGTTCATCAGTAATTCAAAAAGTAGATTGCCCAGAAATAATGGCCAGTTAAGGTTTGATTCATAAGGAAATTGCACCTAGGAGGCATGGACACCCAGAGATGCAGCAATTTTCTAGCATGCAGTGCCTACAACAGTACCTCAAATTCCAAAATCTCCTGCATTTAAAATGAGCTGAGAGAGCTGGCTGAAGCACAAGTTCTGCATTTGTCTGTATAAACACATGGATTTCTCCACGTGTACTGTTGAAATCTTAGCAGGGACACGAACCAGATTTCAAACCTGGCCTTGACCTTGAAACCAGTGATGAAACACATTAAAACCTTGACCACAAAGTGTTCATAAGCTTTGTACTTCATGCACTTCACTTTAAAACAATTCACCTTTCTCCCCAAAGTTTGCAGAGGATCTCCGGCATCCAGAGGCTACCAAGAATTACCTTTGACTCCTACAGTAGAGGGATTCTTGCAAAGTGTCTCTTACAGGATGTCTTCATGGCATATTGCACTGTTGAGTGCAGATTTCCCCCAAAATAACAAAGAAAATGTTATATTTGCCTTTATTAGAGAAGCTTGACATGCTTTTCATTTGAAATTTAAGTTCACTGCCTCTTTTTTGCTGTAGTTGCTTTCAAACAGAAGAGATAAATGTCTAACAGATGCAGCAGTTTCACTGAGTGTTTCCTCAGATGTGTGTAAGAAAGCAGAAAGCACAACAAGTAAAAATGCCAGCCCAAGCAGAAGGCTTCTGTTGTAAAGAGTTAAGTTGGATTTTTTTTAACAGGAAGTACTGTTAGTACAGTGCACAGCCTCTAGTACCCTGATAGAATTGACCAAATATCTGCATGTAGGCAATTTTGAAGGGAGCATTTTGCAGCAGCGTGTTATGGTTGGGCTTCTGTGTGTGCTGACATCTGTGATAGCAGGAGATGTTTGTTGCCACATCTTGAAACAATATCCTGCACTTCTGTGACACAGACTGACCGCTTTCAAAAAAAGGAAGTCCACATACTTAGAAGATGGGTAGTGTATTTTTTTTGTTGTTTAAACGCCTCTATTTCTCACGTCTCAGAAAATTGAAACACAGAGTTATTGGAAACACCAGGCACATTACCAGCTTTTTTAAGACCTGTGAAAACAGTTATTAGGCTAGCAGTAGGTTTGGAAATTTGCTGAGCCAACATGAGAGGTATCAGTAAGAGAAATATCTGGAAATATTCAATGATTCAGTAGCTCAGTTCATGTATGAATTGTTCTTTAATTTAGATAGAGGACTTGTGTTAGAATATTTTCACCCTTTTTGATTAAAGGGTGTGTAGGCACATTGCAGTTTGTGCCCTTGGTATGAGGGTTTTCCAGGAGACCCCTTTTTGCTGTGACCACAGCTGCCCTCTTCATGGCAGTGCCTTCTGGCTTCAGGACTTGTTTGGAGTTCAAAGCGCTCAAGAGCTGATAAAGACACCTCAATGGTGCTGTCACATTAAGAGTAAGGCGAACCTTTCTGACACATGAAGAGTAAAGAAATTTAACAGGGAAATAAACGCCCTTGTGTTCCAGCTGGTCCTCAGATGTCAAAGGGGCTGGTGGTGGCTGGGCCTGGATTCTGGGTCATAGACAAGTCCACACTGAGTAACAGAAATGCAGAGGCAACGCAGCACTCTAAATCCAGCAATGTCCTATAAGCACTACTCCTATTACAGACTCACAGGTAGAACAATACCATGCAATATACACTGTAAGCCTAGTCATGCCCAGTGAGCCCTCACAGCCAGAACAGAAGGTCTGGTGGCATTCAATAGCACTCACCACCAGGTACAAAACAGTGTCATTTCATGAGCAACAGAGATGCGAGTTCTTCTTGGATTGCTCATAATCAATACACTCTCTGTGAAAGCATGCTTGAATACTTACCATACAAATAATGCAGGTGAAAAAAAATGCATTTAGTTGTGAGATGAGTACGTGTGCTAGAAATGTGATGACAATGTAAGCTAGATTTCTGAAATTCCCCTTAGTATAACACTTAGTACAGCCAAGTCTGACCCAATAGGTGCTCCTGTGGGTGAGGAGATGTGTACAGCCCATTGACCATGCCTGAATACATTGAGAAAGGGCGGCTAGATGGAGAGGTGGCAGGTTAGAAATGGCTCTCTTCTGCCATAAAATAACTCTTGGGTGTGTCTCTTTCCATCTGGCTGACACATCTCAACACAATATTTCTCTATAAAAGACTGAGTTTTGGTTGTGTCCATAAATTTTTACATGTGTCTGTTGCAGTGATATGCATTGTTCTTGCTGGCATTGCCACCTCTGCCTCTCCCATTCTCTGTGCTCATGGACAGTGCTCAGATGGTGACCCCTGTGATATGATCATCTCGCTGCTTATCTCAAAGCCTCCTGACAATGCAATCAGCTAACCAACTAATTTCTTTACTTATTGATGATTTTGCTCTTGCCTGTGCACTGCAAACATGTGAACATGTGAATTTTCTACTGAAAAAAGCTTGCATTGCAGCAGCATTCAAGCTCAGACTTCACAGCTAGCAGCAGTGTTTTACAGCCACAACTGAGCCTTGCGTGATCTCTGCATTCAGCCGTTTCCCATCAGCCCTGAGCTCCTGCACAAAGTAACCCTTATGGATATGGGAATTAGTCTGTCATGCAGAATAAGGAAGAGATGGAGGCTGTGGGTCAGTTACAGGTGCCTTTTTTGTTGGTTTTTTGTTTGTTTCTTTTATGAATGAAACATACAGCCATATCTGCAGAAACATGCTGCCATAATTGCATAAACATGGAACACATCACAGCCAGTGAACATCCAAAAGGTGGATTTCAACAGCTGCGGTTTTAATCTGTAGGGGCCTACCCTGGCCCACAGAGAAAAGATGAGATCCAGTACCATTTGAGACAGTAACAGTGTTTATAACTTACTGGAACAAAACTCTTGTGTTTGGGGAGGGTAAGAGGGGTCTCTCTTCTGGGTACTGCTTCTCCCCATTCCCATTCATTCCCTTCCCCTGGCACACACACCTCAGGTTTTACAAAACCCCGTAGTTCAGGGACTGATGCAAGCTTCTCCAACCACGGGTCAGGTGGGAGGAGAGCAAAGTTCACCTAAAAGCCGTGTCAGTAAGGGGGAAGGGTGGCTGGACTGTAACCAGGATGATTTCTTGTGCACTGGGGCATGGAACTCACCAACCCAAGAGACTCCTGTGGCATCCCAACACTGCAGGCTTTGCAGAGTGCTCAGCCAGCTTCACACATGAGCCCCACAAAAAGTGGATTAAAGTGTCAGGGAGTGAAAACTGTCCTGCACAGACCATGTTACTTGCCCCGTACCTGTAACTTAGCCACTGATGCTGCATTCTTAAGGGACTCCAAGATGGTGAAACTTGAATGAGCCTTCTCTAATAAATGCAATTAAAGACAAGAGAACACACAAAGTAAAATATAATTAGCGAGTGCTTGTTTTCAGAAAAATATGTACCGGAAATACTGTGAAATCAACAAATTTGCAGTAGGTCAGACTGTTCATGGCTATGTATTCTCATGCTCGTAGATAATTAATGAGCAGGATTACAATATCAGGGTTTGGATAGCATACAACAGCAAGAACACCAATGACAGTAAAATGCTTGTGATGTCACAGGATGCCTAAGGAAACTGAGTGCTCATTCTTTTGAAGGGCAAATAAGTGAGCTCATTCCTTGTTGCTTTTCTCTCCTAGAAAACACCAGGGACAAAGAAATCCCTGCTCCTTTTCTCCCCTTGTAGCTTGCAGAACAGTTAGAGCCCAGCAGATTAAAAGCTTGCAGTGGTGTTTAGTTTAGCTCATTATTTAAGGCACAGCTGTGATCAATCTCCAGGCTATAAAGTTTCTAAGAAGGAGCTGGAAGCATGGGCTTTTCCTACAGCACTGAAATGGCCCCTCTGCCTTGCATTTGTCTCTCATTTAGCTAGCCTGACTTTGGTGTGGCCGCTGCTCTGAACTCTGTAGAAAAATGAGGAGAAGCCAGCAAGTATCACCGGGACCTACAAATGAAGTCCAGCAAAAGCTCAAAAGCTGATATGAGTTTGCCTCAGGGCTTTTTCTTTATGCATCTTCCATACACACTGCTGCTTTGTTGGAGTTTACCTCAGTGTTGCTTGAATATTCCATTGTTAAAACATTTTAAAAGAAAATAAAGTCATCCCTGAGTGGTGCCCTTCAGTGCATTGCTGAGTAGTAAGGAGAGTTTTAATCTTTTCTGAAAAAGGAAAAAAGCTTTGTATTTCATTTAGAACAGCAGAGGTGCTTCTTAGGAGCAATTAATTTGCTGAATAGAAGGATTTTGCAAGTGATTTTCTTTCAATGTACTAATTGCTTGTTTATCTTTTTTATTTTAAACCCAAAAATTCCTCAGTGGAGGGCCTTTTTGCCTGGAAGGTCTCATTTTATCTCATGCAGTTTCCTGTTTACTTTAGGCGCAAGCCTACAAGTATCTGCTAAAACAAAATAAAAAACCACAATTCTGGAGAAGTCTTTCAGATTCATATATCAGCATGTCTGTCCCAAAATAATCTGACTTGAACTACTGTGGGCAATGATAAACTAAAACATCAAGATGAACTAAAACTAAGAATGATCTCACAGGTACTAATTTGGGGGGGAGGGGTGTTGGAGGAGGAGTATTCAGTGGAAGTGCTTTGATTAGTTAGAATTGCAATAAAATATATTTCCAATGTCCCCAGGTTCTACCTCCTGGGCATGTGCTGGTAATATTGAGCAGTGCTGGTGGGCACATCCTTTCTGCTTGGTGTGGTGCTTTTTTTTTAACATGGAGAAATACAAAAGATGGGAGCAGGGATTTGAGGTGTCTTTTTTTTTTGATCCTCTCAAAATGCTTTTAGATCCTGTTTCACCCCTTCTGCTACTCTGTCCGTTTACTGCCTCCTCAGCCCCTTAGTTGGGCTGCAGCTGAATGTGCAGCTGCTGAATGTAATGCAAGTGGAAATGGTCTTTGTGGTTTGGTAGCAGACTTGGTCCTTTACTACTTCTTCCATCAGGCAACAACAACTGACGTGTGCTAGTTCGGTTTTCTGTTTCACAATCCTGCATCCACTGTGTTGTTTAAAGCGGGACACAATACAGTAGATAGCCTGTGCATACTAAGACCTTCTTTTGAGGACTGATAACTATGCCAGAACTTCTTGTGGGTTTCCACAGAGTGTGGAGGAGCCTTTTGTTCTCCTTTCAGAGGCTAGCTTTCAGTGCAGCTGTGGTGGTTGCAGTTGTTTGTTTTTGCAATTGCTTGTGGGAGTTAGTGGAGTTGCAGTATCTTTGATGGCTGACTCCCTGCTTTGTATGCTGTCCCCTCCCTTGGAGCCAACATCCCAGCCCTGCACCTAAAGCCTGTTCACACGGAGGGTCAGGGCAGAATGCTCCACAGACGTGCCTGGGGATGGCACAGGATCAGCCGGATGGGATTAGACAGCTATAAGGGCCATCAGATGAGACAGAACGTATTAGGCTTGCTTTCTGGATGCTTCATCACTGTCTGCACGAAGTCTCAGGCATTCCAAGTGTGAAGCAAAGGCTTTCACAAGTATTTTCTGTCTCTAGCAGCCATGGTGTGAGCTGCATTGTATGTCATTATCTGCCACATCTGATGGAACTGTTATTAGCGGTTATTTTTAAAAGTAGAGTTCTACCCTGCTGTACATAATGGTGATCTGCTTCTTTACCAGATCAGCTTGGTCTGCATTTTAAAGAGTTGTTTAAACTGTCTTTTCTGTTTTGAAAATTCTGGATTGTTTAATTTTCAGCTGGCAAAGATTTTACTTTGGATGGCATATAAATCCCTCATCGCCTGAGGACTAAAAACCATGGCAAACAGAGTGCTAAAAGGGAAGAGATTTCAAGTTCTTGCCCTTCAGAAGCAGCACATTCACTGGCAGATCCATGGGGAGCAGCCCCTGTGTGAGCACAGCCATGAACTCTGCCCTGGCAGCAGCGTCTCTTCTCTGCGTCACTGTGAGAAACAAGTTTGCATTGCCCTTGGGCTGAAGACAGGTGACAGAAGAGAATGATTACTGTTGTCTTTGACAGCATCATTAGAGAGGCCAAGAGTTCAGTGGGAGCTCCTGCTCATGCCCAGCAGCAGAAAACCCAGGACAAAGCCAAGCAGCAAGGGAGGCATGCTGCAGAGAAAGCACCAGTGTTAAAGCCTCTGCTTTCCTTGCATGGTAGAGAGGGGCTGGATCTAAATGACCTTTGTCTGGCACTTCTCATGAACACCCCTGAAAGAGATGAAGGTGGCTGGGAGTCAGCCCACTTTTGGCACAGACAGTTATTTCTGTTTTCTGTTGCTATTCAATTGCTCTTTCATAAGAGGGTGGGAGTAAGGGAACTGAAAGTTAAGAGACTTAGCACCTTTTTTTTTAAACTTCATCATTGTTGTCCCCTGTTATATATAGCCAAAACCTACAGTCTTTTATAGGGACAGTGGAGCAAACTGTCTGCCAGAGGTCAAAGGAGTCACATCCTCAGAAATACGCAGACTGACTAACCTTCAAAAAAGCACGATAGTGTGCTTTTTTGTGGTTTCAGAGGCTATTTATATGGCAATCTTTAAGCCAAGCAACCAAGGATGTGGTGCTAGCACAGTCCAAGCACTACTCTTGGGTACTTTTAGGTGCCATACTTTTCTTAGCAGAGGTTAAATTTAGAACAGGAGAGTAGACTGCCAAAGGTAGAAGACTGTTCCTATAAGCCAATGGAAACACAAGGATCTGTTCTGTAAGCCAAATCAAGCTCACTTCTCCAACAAATGCAGTGATTTTTGGGAAGCTTAGTTGTAGGGGGAAGGGAGAAGGAGTAGGGAGAAGACACATCCCTTGTTTAACCCAGGAGCAGTTTTAGTGACTAATCCTCTAAGTGGATGAGACTGGGATGCCCTCATTTGTAGTCATGAGGATGTAGCCACATACTCAGGATTTTACACTGGTGTGTACTGCTGAGAGAAGGAGCTAGCTGAAGATAAACCTTTTTCCCCCCAGATAATGCATGGGAGTGTGATTCTTGATGACATGACATGAAAGAGAGACTAGGTTTTATTAGAGCTCTCTTCTGTATTTGTCTGAAAATTTTAAATCAATCTAGATTCTGATATAGTAAATTATTAGAGAAGCATCAGAGAAGCTGCCCCTAGAATCCATCAGCAGCAATTAAACATTTCCAGTCCTATTCACTGAATTTCTCATTTGAAGTATGGAAAATACTGTTGTTACCGCACTGAAATTATGCAGCAAGACAGCAAGCATCCTAATGGGGAATCCAGAGAAATCTGTGAGAGCCAAAAGGTAGCTGCATCCCTTTAAACAATGTCTCATCTTCACAGTGTGGAAATGCAGAACAAAACCTATATTTTCTGCCCTAGATGCCAGCCTCATCTAGATAATTTTTAACAGGTACGTGTAGAATTAAGTGCCAAAACCTAGAATTTACTCTCTTGACAATCTGTAAGTATATACTTCCCACAATCAAAACACAGGTTGTTCTCTACTCAGTGCTTCTCCTGTGATATGCAATGCCACATCTGTCTGCTCCCCTCTGTTTTAGCAGTGCCATTTGTAGGTGCCTCCTTGATAGCCTGAATAATGTCTGCATTACCTTAACACAGCTTGGATGGTGAGGTGTGCAGACGACTCTGGTGATAGTGCCATTCATGTCCAGTCTGTCCAAGGCTGCTTTTGCTTTAAGGCAGTAGCTTGATTTATATTAGTAGCTTGATATATATATCAGTAGCTTGATTTATACCTGTTATATTCAGGTGAGAACTAGAAAGGCTTTTCTAACTTGTCCAAGGGCAGGCAGCTTTTCCCAAGCAGGTTTATCCAAGAGTGGCATTCCCTTATCCTTAGGGGCTTACCCTGTTGCCCATTTCAATTTGGAGCTTGTGCTCTTCGTTTTCTGAAAAGCACAGCTGTCAGCATGGATTCTGCTTCTTAAAATCACTTTGTGTGACTGATCTTAATGCAGTTCCCTCAAAGGATGTCTACCACAGCTTAACCAGATAGCTATAATCAGATAAATGTTAGTATGGCTATATAAATTAAAAGCACACACAGTTTTCTTGCAGTTGAGGTAGAGCTGGTAACACTTGGTAACACTTTCTCCTACTCAGAGTCCGGTATTAGCATGTTAAATAAAACAGTTTTATTCCTATTAAGGGAACCAACAGAGGCTAATATTTTTCTTCTAATGTTAGTTTAATCTTATGTAAGAATCAAGGCAGTCCTTTACATATTAAATTGCATCCACCCAGGCTTTATTTGGAATCTTGCGTTGCAACTGGAGCTTATCCAAACATAATACCAGTAACACTTAATGTCCTTAACAACAAAGGAAAATACAATTAAACAATCTCACATAGCAAAGTTGTTTGATATCTGCTAAATATGCTGTATTGTTTGAGCATAGCATTCTGACTATGTAGCAGAGTACCACAGAAGTTATATGGATTTCTGTAGGAAAAGTGGGCAGAACGGGCTTTTTCAACATGGCTGTGAATTATTTTTCTGTGATTGGAAACTGCAGCTGCTAAAACAGCAGTGAAACACCCAAGCAAGTCCCAAGCACACTAAACGTACCCTGCAGAAGCAGGCAGAGGAGAGTCCAGTCTGTGAGTCCTGCTTGCATGTGCCAGCTGTCCTGCCCTGGCCTCGCACCGCCTATTGCAGTGAGCCTTCACTTCTGCAGAAGCATCTTCATCTTTCAGGAGACCTGGTGACCCCCACCTGAAGTCCCAAGTCATTCCTATGAGCAATCAGGGCCGCTAAAGAGAATCCTAACTGAGTTTGGACTAGGGGGTGGAAACAGGTCGCCAGGTATGAGCTAAAAGTTGTTTATTGGACCCATTAGAGCACATTCAGAGAAAAGCCAAGATGATCAGAGGGCTGGAGCAGGCTGAGAGCATTGGGTTTGTTCAGCCTGAAGAAGAAAAGGCTCTGGGAAGAGTCTATAGCAGCTCTCAGTACCAGAAAGGGGCCTTCAAGAACGCTGAAAAGGGACTTTTTACAAGAGCATGGAGTGATAGAACAAGTGGAAATGGCTTTAAATGGAAAAGTAGATTAAGATTAGAAATTAGGACAAAATTCTTTACTATGAGGGTGATGAGGCACTGCAAAGTTTGCCCAGAGAAATTGTGACTCTCCCATCACTGGAAGGGTTTGTGGACAGGGCTCTGAGCAACTTGATGAAATGCGTGGCATCCCTTCTCATGGTGGGAGGTTAGAATTGGATGTTTAAGGGCCTTTCCAACCCAGGTCTTTCTGGGATTCTATGGTTCTTGCTTCTAGTTTTCCCCAGACATCTCTTGCCTGCTTTTCTTTTTCCTGCAACCTGGGGAGACCAGTACCAGGAGCCTGTTATCAGCTGGGCTTACGTGTTCATTTTCCAGCCAAGCTACCAGCACTGATTTGGGACTGTAGGAGTATTTGTTTTCAAGTTAGAGCATAAAGACTTGTCTAGAACACCAGAAAATTGAAAGAGACACCAAAATTTCCTCTGTGTGTCAGGTTTTTTGGCAACAGAGAAACTCCATGAGGACTACTGTTATTCTTTACACAGAGATAAATAATCAGATTGCTTTGGCAACAGCCAAGCTTTTATTCAGACATGAGCTTCACATATCTTTATGGATTTAGAAATCAGTTGAAATGCTGACCACTGGCATTTAATGACTTCCTGTTTTTGTCTAAAATGCTTTCTATAGATAAAAGCCTTAGTTTCTCCCTTTTAAGAGGGGCAGTGCACCATCTCTCTCCTGCAGTTACTAGGTCAGGAGCAAATTCTATTTTTCTTGTGTTGAGGGATTCAAATGGATACAGATAAATCACAGCAGGAATAAGCTTTTGCTTTTATTTTTAGAATATGTTTTGCACATTCCTCTGTGCAATTTGTTCTTTAAAACCATTACAAGTACGTTCTAAAAGAGGGCTATTCAAACACCTTTGGTTTGCAGATGTCAATTGAGAAATCCTCCTGGTCTCCTCCATTTGCTTTAGCACTGGAGTTCTCCTTCAGAGATGTCAGCTGTGGAATACTTGAGGGCAGCTGGATCAGCTGGCCAAAAACCAGTACACCCACTTGCAAGACTGCAAGCATCTGGTGGGCAATTACATCAGGTGTTAACCTGGGCTAGAGATAAGCAGATCACTTCTGGTGGGTTGCTACTGCTCAGTTTCATTTTCTCTTCAGTTAGTTTTATTTTAGTTATTGGTCCTCCCCAGTCTTTCTGCCTTTTTGCTGTTTGACTCTGTCAAAGCTGCAGATGCTACAGGGATACCACAGTGCTTGGGGACCGTGCGGGATGGGAAACATCCACATCTGGTGCCAGGCTCGGTGGAAGGACCACCTGGTGGTGTCCAGGTGGGAAGCCATGCAGCAGATAGGATCTCCAGAAGGAAAGCCAGGAGTCTGAATGTCAGCATACCCTGCCTGCAGCACATGCAAGTGAGCACTCGGGTCAGTAAGCACAAGGTGCTGCAGAGAGCAAGGTCACAGAGATTCCCACAGCTGCCACTTGGGAGTCTGGCTGAGGGGAAAGCTGCTCTTCATCCCCTCTGGTCTGGATTTGCAAAGTGAAGCAGGGAGAGAAGATGAAAGATGTCAGCTCACTCTGAGATAAGGGAAGGTATGATCACTGTAGATGCAGCCCTACTGACCACAGGCATTTTGTGTCTGTGTGTCTCCATGCTGCTCAGAGATGGTGGCCATGCAGCCAGTGATGCCAGAGGGATTATTGGCTAATGCTGTAGCACCATATTAGGTCAGGTGTTTCTTCAGTTAACCCTTTGTGTAGGAGGTATAAGTGCCAAAGTGTGTCTGGTTTAAAAGAAAGATTTTGACCTAAAGATTTCACCAGGGTATTTATGTGTTTTTCAGTAGGGGCAATGTGATGAAGTGAGTGCTGGAAGAGAGCAGGTAGAGCAGAGGCCAGCCTGTAGCAAAGGAGTCTAGGGGCCAGCAGAAGTATCCTTGGTAGTCAAGATGGTGTGTCCCCCTAGAAAGAGTTTTTTACTTTATTTTTTCTGAAATGAAATAAGGTGATGAGGACTGAATAGATGAAAAGACACACGTGAAATACTACATATTAAGGCTCAGAAAGAGGTGATGGTAATATACACAGGACTTAACTCTTTGGGTTCGAGGCTTGCTGGTCCTCCCAGCTCAGCCAGAGCACAGGCAGAGCCCCAAGGCTGCTTTCATGTTAAGTCATTAACATGTTTTAAACCAGACAGATGTGTGAAGGTGGAAGCAGATGGGTTCTTCACAGAAGGGATGGTTTGTTGACAAAGATAGCCATGCCTTAAACACCAAAAATTCTGTGCACCTTCAAAGGTGAGAACAAATGTTTGAAGCAGACACATTCTGAATTCCTGCTGAGAAGAGGAAACACATTTTTGAGCAAGACATGATTTCTCTATTCCTACACAATCCTGCCATTATTTTGTACAAAGTCTGGCCAAACTTGATAGCTGAAATTCCCAAAACAAGATTCAGCAAGGGGCTGGACTGTGCATGTGCATGTAGCTGTGGAAAAGTAGGGAATCAGGGATCTGATGCAATACTAGCTTAACCAGTTTATTCTAAAATCTCTTTACAAACCACAGGTACAGTAGATGGAAAAATCTCCCAAACCTGACAGTTACAGAATTCATGCAGAGTTAAGATATTTGATATAGCTGAGGATAGGGTTTTATCTATAACTTGCACATTTAGAGCAGCTCAGCTCCCAGGAGACTAGAACAGATCCCTAGGGATGGGGCATATATACTGTCATGAAAGACAAGATAGTAACTTGTATCACACAGCCTCTTTCATATAGTCTCTAGTTGTGTATTTTCTCTTATGTGCTCACATCCTTTTGCTTCAAATCATCTTAGGAAAGTTATGTAAGATAGCGTTGCATGAATATTAATGTAGATTTTTTTAAGTTTGCATTGTTTCTCATTTCCTGTTTTACACTGTTTTACATCTTTCTTTCTGGACATATTTCCTCTTTCTTTCACACACAGCCTCACAAGATGAAGGTTTGGCTTGAAACACAAAGGCACCCATAGTGTTAAAGTCTCCCAGAGGCACGTCAGAGAAGGCAGCATTTTACAATCAATCAAAAACTGCAGGAGTGTGCTATGAATCTCTCACTCTTCCATAATTCATACAGCTTTCTTAAATAAAGACACCTTCAATAAATGAAGCTGTTCTGATAGCACCTTTTTGAGCATGGCCGTCCTTACCTCTACCCTGTAGGCAGCTCTCCCCCACCAGCGGTATTTTTCAAGGACTTTCCTTCACTGTCATCCTTCTCAAGTCTTTTGGAGTCTGTGGATCGAGAGGCAAGCCTTTCATATATCAAGTTCTTCAGAATTTTTCAAGTTTAGCAAACAATTAAGTCTAGTCATCTGATCAAACTGTGGTAGTCACATTTTATCTCTTCTCATGAAAATTCCATGGGTCAAAGCAAACATTACCTCTATGTTAACATTTCCAGCAAAAAGTACAAAAAACAACAACAGTGTTTTCATCTACCAAGAACTATTAGCATATATTGTAATAGTGTTGTGTCAAAATTGGGAAAAATTAGGTCAGACTAGAATTAGAAGAATCGCATCTACACTCTGTATGTTTAGAGCATGATAAATGCTCTTTGTGATCTTTGGCATCTATGGTCATTCATTCATTTTAGATTTCATGCTGTCATGTTTGTGTCAGGGGAAAACAGCACAGAGCTGTAAACAGGCACTATTGCATACTTGCAGTACTCATCTCTGTTCAAGCCATGCACAAAACAATGCTCAGTGTGATAAGAAGGACTATTAATACAGGTTTCAGATGGCTAGGACATGAAGAAGTGCAGTTGTGTTGCAGCTGATGAGCTTGCACCTCAGCTAGCATAGCAAGTGGCTTTCCCTGATGAGGGTGGGATTAAATCAGAATGTCGAAAATGCCAGGCACTTCTGCAGCCCTTTTTGGCTATGGTTTTGTTAATTAAAACAAATCATTCTCTGAGAGCATTGCATTTAGCCCACACCAAGTGCAGAAGGACTCTTCTCCCTGCTGGTAGCTGTGATAACAGTAATAACAGTGACGTTCAATGCCCTTTCCTCTCTCAGTCACTGTTGTCCCAGAGGAAGAGGAGGTGCAGCTGCCTGCCACCAGTACCACTCTGAGGGCAGGAGGGAATTTGGAGAGGACAGCAGATGGACAAGAGTAGACGGGCAACAGCAGCAGATTATAAACATTCCTGCAGTTCAGCTGGAATGCATCTTTTTCTGCTTTTCTGTCTTTGATATGCTAGTTCCGTATCCTATTCCTGTAATCCTTAAAAAACTGCAGATACAGGAGAGATTTTTTTTTTCTTCTCTCACTCCCTAAAAGAGGCCCTTTCAACACTTTTCCTCTCCACACAGACTGAGGAATTTGCAGGGTGAGTGTGAGCCCATGCCAGATATCAGGGTTAACACACAAGATGAATAGAAGAGAGCATATGAAAGGGACACAGTGTGGTTAAGGCAGAGAAGAAGGGTGTTTCAGAATAGGTGTGCATTGACAAGAGCTACATCCCTCTGGAGCCTCTGAAGGACAGCAGTGTATGACTTGGCAGAAGCAGAAGTGCTTCTTTTATTTTGCTTTTTTGAGTTAGAGGAAAACAAATGTTCACAGAATAAATGTTCACAGAATAAACACAGACATAGGCTCTCCAAGGCAAAAGACAAAAAAAAAAAAAAAAGAAAAAAGAGTGCTGCTTAGGAAACACTTTGCCTGCTAACACAAGAAGCTTCATGAGTAGCCATCCAGTCTGGTATCCTAGTAATAAGTGACTAGCTCATGAGTGTTTATTCTTGTGTAGCTTATTTCTTTTCTGCTGCTGGTTTTTGGAGTTGTTTTCTCTTTTGTTCTTGCTCTGACTGATTTTTGTGTGATTTATCATGGCTGGTTTCATATGCCTACTGCCTACAATAGTTTTTAGTGTCTTGCAGTCAAACCTTGCTGTGAGGCCTTGTCTCATTTACCCAAGAGTTTCCAACATCCAGCTATCATGGAAACATAATCTGCGCTGATGCACCAGACAAGGGCTCAAGACAGATGAGATGTAGTCATATCACGGACACTGGAAAGCCTCCAGTGGACTTCTACCACAGCTCTGCAAGACAGACAATGCACAAGGAGTCAGAGTTTCATTTCTTATTGTGACAAGAGGTGTCACACCTCAGCAGAAAATTAGATTAGGTCATAAGTGCTTTTTTGTAACTCATTCCTGCTGTAAAACATGCTTCTCAGTCCATAGGGACCCTTCAATCTTTTAAGATGTGCTATTTTTCTGGTTGCCTCAAGCTTTCCTGTCTAATGGCTAGCCATTCAGCCCTGATGGCGTTCAGCCTGATTGGCATTCCTTCTTCACCCAGCCCTCAGTGGCCTGACCTGCAGGACAGACATTGGCCGTGCTCCATGGGAATGTTCCTTCTGCTGCAACTGAAGAGCTCATTTAGCTTCTTGCAGTGCCATCACCTTTGAAGGACTGCCAGGGCTAGAGGTAATATCGCAAGGTGCTCTCTTTCCAGGGAACAGTGCTCTTCAGCCACCCAAAGACATAAAGTCTGCACTTTTTTTCAAGTGTGTTGGGCTCTCCTAGTGCCAAAGACCTAAATGTGGTACGACTCTGGCATATCCACAAAGGTTCAAGTAACTGAATGCAACAGATCTGCTTTGTATGTTATTGTAATTTAGGTTTGACCAAGTTTGTAAAATGTAAAGATGCACCAGGAAATTACTAATACTGTACTTCAGACTGCTCTCAGTTCTGATTCTGAGCAGAAAAACATCAGTATTTTGGTGTATGCTTAAGGCTTTCCAGTATATGGCAGCAGGAAGCTTTTGGATGTCTCTGTTTTATTAAATGTGGTATTTTTAGGTCTTCATTCTTGGTGAAGTCAATTCACAGCAGATTTCTGGGAGGTGAAGAATTTAATTTCACTTCCAGTTTACTTCAACAAATATTCTAAGTAAGAGGGGGAAAAAATTTATCCTTGTTTTCCTTGCAGAAAAGGAATTCCGTGTTTAACCAGATGAAGTTTCCTAAATCTGAAGTATTAAGAGTCTGAGATTTATGTTTTCCTGTGTACCTAATTCAAACATATCCTTACCTGAGTGATGCTTCTCAGTATTTTCCAGTGTACCAACAGTTAAATAAAGTGAGCAAAGCTGAGGCATTTTTGTGTAACCATTTACAAGTACTTCATAAGCTGCCAGAGCCATTAGCTTGGGGGGATGTTTTGCTTGCACAATGGTGACTTCCTTCCAGAGCTGGATGGGAAGGCAACTTTTGTTTTTATCATTTTTCAGTGTAGCCTGAGCTGCACAGAGCAGTTAGTTGGTTGCTCAACCACAGTCCACTTTTTCTTGAGTGCAGCCAATCAAGCCTCAGCACAGAGGTTATCAGACCTGTCTGAGAGACTGAGGAGCCCAGAGAGGCTCAGGAACTCCATCTGAGACAAGTGTTCAGTGCAGTGCAGTGCATGTGGATTTTTCTGGATGACTTTGGGACTTTCTCAGGAGAAAATTCATATCTGCCTCACCATAGAGCTTTTTGTGGCTGTTTCTAACATATCAAAAATTATGCCAACAGAACGTTCTGTTATTCCTTAGCAACAGATTAAAAAAAAAAAATGGAAAATTGGAAGCCTTCAATTGCAACTTTGAACAATGCTATGAGAGCTTTCCTGCTAGCTCCATTGTTTCCACATTGGAGTTTTCTGCTACAGGCCTGGTGAGGATGCTGTCATTGTCTTTTGTCCTTCACTGTAGATCCCATGACTCGCAGTGTTCCCATCTCTGATGTTGTTCTCCCAAGGCAGCCTATAGAGAAGAAAATACATGCTTAAACTAAAATAAAGTGCACTGCTGCCTTACTAGCTAGAAGGCTAAACACAACATGCACAATTTCAACAGTGAGTTGTTGAATTTGAATTAATGACTTTGTTTCTGCAAAAAGCAGCTCAGCAGAGCTTTTCTGTGCAGGGGGCAGATTCTATCAGCATGGACAATGCTGCAAATAAAATAATGCAGTTTTCTACTCTTATGGCAACAGGTAAAAGGAAGGGACAAAAGCCTCTAGTCCTTTGCATGGGTTTCAAGTACTCTTTTCTAGGACTGCTGGAATCCAAAAGAGCTGCAAAAAGACAAAAGCTATGAAGCGGGTTCATGTGTTTGATGCCACCTCAGCTTGGGAGAGTTTCATCCCCATGCTGTCACATTGCTGCCAGGGACCCTAACAAAGTCATTTCGTGAGAGAGCTCAGTGCTTTGACCTGGCAGCTGGCAATTCATCCCCCAGCTTCTTTCCATTGACGAGCATTGTTGGTCAGCAAAGACATAGGCATTGAGTGGCACCATTAGTTGCAAGCAAAGTCAGTTTAGGGATGCTTTTTGGTGTGTAAAAAGCCTGTGTGTGTGATTTCCTTTGTCTGTCCCCTGGTGTGTATTGCAGGCTTGCAGACCCTTTGGAAAATCTTCTTCTATTTGACCTACCTGGGTTTGCTGTCCAAACTGCACAGTTTACAGTTACTGCCCAAGCTGGAAATTGCTGGCACCTTCTTGGCAGGCCTGGCAAAGTCTGCCTGGTGTGGGAATTTACTTAGGTGCTAGTACTGCAAGAGGCCATCACTGTAATAAAAACAGGAGCAGTATATAAACAAATAAATACCACAGTGATGGGAGAACTAGTTTGAAAACAGCGCTCTCAGCGTAGTGCTGGGAAGTCCTTATTGCTGCTGCCTGTGCTAATCCTGCTCAGTGTTGATAAGATTTTGGTTTCCACCTCAGTAAAGCAGCCTGGAAAATCTCAGGAGCCCTGTCTTTGTTCTGACATGACTGGTGTGTAAGGGCTTCCCCAGCAGAGCTTATATTTAAAGCCTCTCTAACCTCCTGTAACTCTTGCAAGGAGTTACAATCTTCCTTTAATTCAGTACTCCCAATAAAGTACAAAGCATTTGATTTAATTTCTGCATTGAGCTCTGAATTTTGTTCTGGGCTTTGTTCTCCTCAGAGCTTTGGAAAACAGAGAAAGGAGGGGGGAAGCATTTTAATCTGTGTAAGACTCTGTGGCTTTGACACTATTGAAGTCTGATGAGCCTCTGAATTTTGATTGAATAGACCCCTAAGAAAAGAAGTAGATCCGTTGAAGGACGGCATTTCAGTGCAAGAAGGATGTGTGTTTAGGGCTTTCCATTACATAATGGGGCTGAAATGGGTTAACAAGAACCAGGCTTTCTTTTTCTTGAGAATTGCTGCCTGCACCACTCTTTTTCTTTCTCTTTTTCTTTTTCAGCACTCACAGAAAGGTTTTCTTTGTTGTTATTAGTTTGAGAAGTAAATTGCAGTATTGTTTCTTCTGATCAAGAGATTGATTAGTCAGAGGTCTCTAGCTGAAGGGAAAAAATGTTCCTCATTATCAACTTTAAATGTAAATGTATTTGCCAAGCAGAGTTTCAGATGGTGGGGGGCTGGGACTGGGGCTTAGGGGTGTGTCTTGCTCTTTTGATGTGCTGCCCATAACCAGTTACAGATCTTTGAAAGGCATCCCTCTCATTGGGTCAGTGAAAAGAGAGTGTGGGAACAATGATCCTGAAAGAGAAAATTAACCATTGCTGCTTCTGTCTGAATGGTTCTTGTGGAATTTTGACAAGTAATGGTATATTAGTATATTTGTAGACTTTGTGTTTTGTCCATTCTTTCTCTTTCTAGGTGCTTTCATAATCTGCTGGACCCCAGGATTAGTCTTGCTGCTCCTCGACGTTTGCTGTCCCCAGTGCAATGTCCTGGCCTATGAAAAATTCTTCCTGCTCCTGGCAGAGTTCAACTCTGCCATGAACCCCATCATCTACTCCTACCGGGACAAGGAGATGAGCGCGACGTTCAAGCAGATCCTGTGCTGCCAGCGCAGCGAGAGCGCCAACGGCCCCACCGAGGGCTCGGACCGCTCGGCCTCGTCCCTGAACCACACCATCCTGGCTGGCGTGCACAGCAACGACCACTCCGTGGTGTGACACCACGGCCAGCCCCTGGCCCACACAGAGCAGCAGGCGTGGCCCCGGGGAAGGTAACCCACTCACGTTTTCTCAAACACTAATGGACTACAAGTGCATCTTTTCCAGGGGGCCTGGCATACCGGCGCAGACTGCCCTGCCCACAAGATTGGCCGTGCTGCAAAGCCTTTGATTTTTGCTTTGAAAAAGTAGAACGTGGTTGCTTTGCAGAAGAGGCCATCAGTGATCCACAGAAAGCCTTGCTGAGACTTTGTCGGACTTTGCTGCATCTTGGTGCCAGTCTGAATCAACTCTGATTAATTAAGCTTATACCTGCTTCACTGCATTTACATGTAGCCACTTAGTATTTTTAAAAAGGGAGTAAAGGGGATAAAAATATGCCTATCATTTAATAGACATGTAATATGTATCACCATCAGCATGCTTGTGATGAACATTTTCTGTGCAGGGAGTAAAACTGTGCTCTAGTCTTTGTATCCTTAGCCACACTGTCATAACTACAGTAAAAAGAGAAGTATTTTTTTCTAACACAGGCAACAGGAAGATGAGGGAAACTGACTCTTCTTACCTTCATTACTGGTGTTAGAGAATGCATGTTCTGTGTGTATGCAGATTGTTTCAATTATGAAAAAAAAAATCTCTTTGTAAAGTCTGCCGGAAAGTAGAAAAACATAGACTGTATTCCAGTGTTTGTTTAGATTATGAAATAAACAGTACTTTAGTCACAATATATATAAGGTTCTTCTTTGAAGTACAGTATGAAATTTGTAACATGTAAGGGGTACCAAGTTTTTTATGGATAAGTTCTTAAAGTAGGATACATCCCTAAGGCTCTTAAAGGGCTACAGTCAGGTTGGTAGATTACAAAAGTTGTATTTATGGCATATTCTTGGAATACTTTTCTTGTTCATGGCAAAAAGCATATGCATTTTTAATGGCAAAAAAGAAAATGCATGTTTTTATGGAACCTTTCCTATAACGGAAAACAAAACACCTTCAGCATTTTTGCACTGAGAAGTATTTGTCGGGTACCATTCAAATGATGCCTCCTTCATTTCAAAAGCAGTGGGCTACTAAGAACCAAGGCACAATTTTGTGTTGTGAAGTCAACACTTTATAAGATAGTCATCCAATCCAAATGACTGGACCATATTACAGATAATAGCCACACATGTACACTGTTATAAGTACCTAAGCTAACAGGGTTTTTTCCATATGAGACTATTTTGAAGAGAAATGTCACTCATGTGAATATCAGTTACCAGGAATCACTGATAGTAAACAAAACTCGTCAAGAAGGGTACATGTGAGCAAAGGTGGGATCTTGCTGATAAAAAACTTGGGACCTCTTTCCAGGAAACTCTATGTTATCCTAACAATGTAAAATATATCAACAGCAAATTCCTGGCGCTGTTTTTGTCATTGTAATTGCCTCTACAACGAAAAGGAAAAACAAAAGGGGGGGGGGGTAACAAAACAAAACAAAACAAAAAAAACCAAAAAAAACCAAAAAAAGAAAAAGAAAAAAAACAAGGGAAAAAGACTCACTCACAAAAAATAACCCCGCAAAACAAAACAACCCAGAGATACATATCCTTCATTTTACCATACTGGAATGTAACTTAAGGGATTCTATTCTCCCATTTGGGCAGGGAAAAAATGGAGGGTGGAGGGTCAGCTCAGCAAAATCCAGTGTTTTCAACATCTCTTGCTTTGAGGAGATGCTTGGATTTTATGCTTCGAAGCAAAAAATTGCTTGGAATAGGCAGTTCCTTGCTTAGAGAGGGAAGAGAAATAAGTGAACAAATCCTGCCTCCACAGAATGAAGTGAGAGTTATGACACTGCTTTCACTAAAACTGAAATCCACCTGAACAGTCAAGCTAGTTTTGTGTGGACACTGTGGAAAGTGGAGTAGGCAGAACGAGTAAACATTACATTGTCTGCCAGTTGACCAAGGTTTTGAATATATCCACTGGCTTTGAACAAAACCAGTCTTTTTTCTGACTGTATTTGAGAGCAAGTGAATGTACAGATGGATTTGGTTTTATTTGCAGAACTGTAGTGAGAAACAGAAAAGCAGGCTGCATGAACTTTTTCATTTAAAAGCATCTGCTTGCTTATCCACTCATATATTTTCCTTAGTGCCTGCTTGATACTTGAACTAGTGCAGGTAAGCAGAAGAAAGGAGAGGGTAAAACTGCCTCCAAAGACAGATATCTGAGTACAACAAAACGGTTTTTTTCGCAAAAATGCTTGGAGTTCCTTTCTTCCTTGGATTCAGCAAGAGCACTTTTTCCTGCCCCTAACATCCCCATGAAAGTAGAAGATTGTAGACACTTCTGGCTTGGCTAAGGTTTGGGAGTTTTTGAGCTGGGAGTTGTTCTTTCCATGTTCTTTTCACTGCTATTTGCATGCTATTATTGAACCTCATCTGGATAGGGTGGGAGGATGATGTTACAAAATAGCAGCAAATCTGCTATTTTGCTAAAAAATTCACCCTAGTTTAACCTGCTGGAAGTCTGGTGGGTTTTGAGAAGCCATGGGTGAATAACTTGAAAACAGGAGTGGTGTGCTTGTTTGAACATGGGTGGGTCCAAAGGCCTCTTGTGAAGACAGATGTCCAGGGAGGATTTCTGTCGTCACTGTGATTGTGACAGAGGGCAGTTGCTGTCCAAGTACATAGTTCAACCCAAGGAGTCACTCAACAATTCCAGAAGGTGAACCTTTTGAACTCTTAGCAGCAGTTAAATTCCATTGTCAGGTATATTAATCCAGGAGCATGTCTGACAGCAGGTGGCTTTTCTTCTAAAAGGTGAAGTGCAATGTTTCAGATCAAATGCAGCAGGAGGAATATTGCTTGTACAATTCTGCTGGAGGAGCTCACTGAGCATATGGCTGCTGTATAACAATTTGATTAGTGCTTTGTGTTGTTGACATGTTGTTCCTATATCCTTAAGAAATCTGATCTGTGAATTGAGTAGTTCTTTGCAAGCTAATGAAATTAAAGCTCCAGTGAGCAAAGAGAATAAAAACCAGAGCCTGGAATAGAAGGACCCATTTGCTGTGTTCCTTAGAATGGTTCCCAGCCATTTATTGTCATCTCAGAATTTTTTTAAGTTTTGGTCTTCTATTCAGATTTTCCAGCCACATTGTGCAGTTGTAGAGCTGACTTCTGCTATGTGAAAACATGGTGCAAAGTACTTAGGGAAAAAGATTGCCCCACTTATTTTTACTTATCTCAAATTCTTCAAAAGGTTTTAGAAGACTTCTTAAAATACCAACAATCCTCCCACAGTCATTAAAATTCTTTTGTTGCTGATTGCTTCTGGTCCAAGTAAATCCTCTTGAAGTTCAAATGTAATGGTGTTCATGTCAGCAATTGTAGTGGTGGGAAGTTGTGTATTAAAAGGAATATGCAGATCAAGGAAAATGTGTTTTTCTACTTCATGTATTTTCAGTGGCACTATAAGTATGAAAACTAATTAAAAAGATGGCCTTTGAATTTTAATTCCCTGTTGCTGTGATATATACAGAAGCTAGGTAACTCATCAGTCAGAAAAAGCACAACTTTTTTTATAAAAGATTGAAAATATATTCTATGTATGTTTGACACATTGATTTTCTTGTCAGGGCCTTTTTTTTGTTCTGAGTTTTCTGGGATCCCTTGGCACCTTCAGGCTGGCTTCTGACTGAGATACTAAAAGCTGGGCAGATAGAAGAGAGGGCACACCGAAAAAGGGCTTTTGCACTGATTCCTAAAATTGGAATCTGTCCATAGTGCACCAGTAATGGAGTTTTTTTAAATAGCTGCCACATTGTTTTTTTTAACTCTGCCTTTGCCAGTAGTCACAGCTGTAGCAGCACTTTAACAATCAGGCAGCAAAGGCTTGGAGTAGGCCACTTGGTGAAAAGGAAAGCATTAGAATATGAATCCCAATATTACCAGTTAGATTGTGCCTGGGCCATCTGAGCCTCACTGCTAGGCCGAAGGCGGCGTCTGTGGTGCTTCACCCCAGAGACACCTTTAGCTTGCTAATGGTTTCAGCTGGGCACTAAACAAGTCCAGGCTTGTTAGGGACTCCGTTTACCTTAGGAAGAAGGCTTCAGGCGAAGGTGAGGACAAAGGAGGGATTCTGCTGGAGGGTTTAATATCCAGAGGTTTATTCCATGGTGACACAGAGGTCTGAATCTTAGGGACAGCTCCAACAGAATGTCTGACGACATGGCAGGATTCACCTTTTAAGCTCAGGGGGAGGGGAGGGGACAGGTGAGCCACCAACCAGGTGGGAGGGGCGGGGTCTTAAGGGACGAGGGACACCTAGACAGGCCAATGACCTCTGGGCCTGAGGGGCATCCTTTGAATTTGACCAACCGCACGACGCCTTTGCTGGAATGTTAAGCCTGATTGACAGGACTCACTCAGCAAGGGGGCGAGGGGGGAAGGGAGGGTTTTGGCACACCTGGGTAAGGGACCTGAAAGTTTGAAACACACCGCAACAGGAAAGGGCAGTCCTGCTCTCTTCATGGGGCAAACTAAGCCTGGGTAACTTGGATGTCAAAAACTAAAGGACATGTCTTATGTCCAGTGTTTTATAGCTCCTTCCTCTGCTATGTAACTTCTGAATATCAACATAAATTTGTCCCAGTATAGGATTGCACTGAAATGAAACTTTTCAGGTCACTGCATGGGCTATCTTTTGATCTGTACCAGTGTGGTGGGCAGGGGTTTAACCATGGCCAGCCTGCATTCCAGGAGCAGTGTGTCAGGGGAAACTGAAGGGGGCTCTGCTTCTGAAGCAGGTTTTGTAGCTTTTTCTGACCTTTGTGTTGCTCCAGTAGCATACTACCAGATACCATACTTTACTGTAAAGCCATCTAGGGTTTCTGTCTGTGACGCTCCTGCAGCCAGATCTGTCTGCAGTGGGTATCCTCGGACAAAAAACATGCAGATTTTGCTGTGAAAGAAATAAAAGTCCAGCATGCAGTTTGGTCTTACCAGGTGGAACTAGAAAGAACACCACCAATGGAGAGGCTTTGATGCAAACTCCTCTGGTCTGTCTTTCAGTCTATGTGAATGGAGGTGATGCAAAGCAGAGTGGGCAAAGGTATTTCTCTAGGGCATTGTCCCCATCCTGTGCAGGAGGCATGACCCCGTCCCTGCTGTCCCTGTCATTGTCTCTTCTGACTTCAAGACTGGATATAGCTGGCAGAGGTGTCTTAGCAAACTGGCAAATTTGTTCCACTCACTGCAGAAGTAAATACAGGCTTTTCCTTTTTCTGGTCCTGTTAAGGGCTTTCCTGTTATTGCAAGTGTACCTGTCGTGTCCTTTCAAAGCAGTTCTTGCTGTGAGGCATCAGTCTGTGCTGTACTCTGATGTCTGTAAGGAAGCAATTTGCAACTGCAATCTCATTTGCTCAGACAAATTGCTTGGCTTTTCCATTTGATTGGAAAGGCCACTTCCAATAGAGTTAGCTTTACTGGCATCCACACCTGTCCAGCCACAGCTCCTTAAGAAAATGTGCCTTTATCTTTCCTTCCATTTTCCTCTCTTGGAGGATCTTCTAAGAAGCTATTGACCCAGCTTCTCTTTTCTAAATCTATCAAGAAGACAAAAAAGAGGTTTATGTTTAAAGAAAACAAACAAAACAGCCAAACCAAAACAAAACAATTACAACAAAAACCTCACAAAACAAACTAAAAAAGCCACAAGAAAAACACAGAGCACATGGATATTAAACTATGCTGCTGTCTTCTGCGGTACATGGAAATCCAACACACTGATAGCTGCCAGCATTTTAACAAGAGCCTCCATGAAATGTTCCCTTTTGCCTGTGATAAAATTCTGATAACCAGAAGTGTATGTGGGAGACTCAGGAATTTGTTAATTTTTCCTGTTTAAATAAAGCCGTGTTTGTAATTCAAAAGTATTGAGAGAGCCAATGAGCTTTGGCAAACAGTTTTGTTACTAAGTGCACTTACTGTAAATGTTTAGAGGTTGTATCTAGTACAATAAAGTATTTGGCATGTGTAATATGGAGCGTGAAAGAAATACCCTTTTTCGGGAGAGTTGGTATTTTTGAATGTGGATGGGAATTATCAAAAGTTGTATCAAGACACAGGCTTGTCTCTTCCAGGAGATAGCATAGGGCTAAAACACAGGGGCAGCAAAGGGATAGGTTATTTCCAGTAAATCACTTAATCCACTCTGTGATTCTTATATGCCCACCTTCCTTTCTTTGAAGTCCACATTTGCACCATTTAACCTCAGATCTCATCTTGTTGCTATAGAGAAAACATTTCCTGCACAGAGAAAACTTACTGCTTCTTTTCCCTCTTCCTATTTCTTTCCTTCCTCCCTCTGCTTTCTTCCTTTTCCTTTTGCTCTTCACCTTCCTTTCCTTTTTTTTTTTTTTTTATGTGCATGGACATTTTTCTCCTACAACGTGTCCCCAGTTTGCATTTAACCACAGAAGGTTAACTAAACCAAATCTGATTGGCTTATGTGTAGAAATGGATGTGTGCACACATAGATCTGCATAGCCATAGGAAGAGGGCAGAAGTGAAATCAAATTGTTCTTTCAGTGCTGTTTGAGTATAGGTCTTTATGACTATTTTTCTGCTAAATCCTATATCACATTTTGAAGAAAAGAGGACTTATATAAATGGTTCATTAGCCCCCTGCCTTTTGTTAGAAAGCCAATCACTTACACATTCATGGGAGCCAAGTGTCTGCTTCAGCATAATGACAGAAAAAGAAGTTGGTGTTCCTAATCACTCTAAGCATTATTAAGTACAAAAATAAAAAATGAGAAGAGTTCAGGTTTTTTCATCTCCCCAGATCCTGGTGATTCATGACTAATGCCTTGGTGCTGGGCTTTCCATAGCATGGCATGTGTAATGTAAAGCAGTCCACAGAGCTTGATTACTGGACATAATGAGCAGAAAGCCAAAACATACAATTCCAAAATAAATCATGTCTCATGAAAATGCACTGCAATACCTCTGGGATTTTCTGCTTGAGCCCTGGATCACCATTTGCTGGGAAAGCCAGACTGTTTATATGGCTATCTGTTAACAATAAATACACAACACACGCAGTGTTGCAGCTCTCAGCCTCGGCGCACAGTAGGAGACGCGTGGAGTTGGAGCTCTGAGAGCAGAGAGCCAGCACATTTGAGATCACCGTGCCCAGAGCCCACAGTGCACTTCCCTGCATCGCCTGGGCCAGCACTCCCTGCCTGCTTGGTGCCTTTTTGTGCCCCTCCAGAATAGGTGTGTCTGGGTTGGCAGCGCTGCCTCTCACCAGCTGGACCCAGCAGGAGCAAATGCCAGTCTCTCATGTTGCTCAAATGCAAAGTCTCTCATGTTAATCAAAGCCTTTCTCTCCTCAGCTGCTTAGACTTCACATGGTTACAGATCTCCTACTCACTCCTCCAGTCCTTGCATGCCTAACATCTTGCTGAACATTTTTGTCCACCCCTCAGAGACCTACCAGTTCCTCATTTGTGTTGCCTTTCTCTGTGCCTCCTCTAGAAAGCCTAAACCATCTTGGTGGCGGCAGCCTGTCACAAGTGGTGTTCCCCAGGGCCCAGTTTCGGAGCCAGTTTGGTTTAATATCTTTGTCGATGATGCCTGAAGGGTGTCACTATCCCTGGAGATATTTAAAAGATGTGTTGATGTGACACTTAGGAGCATGGCTTTCTGCTGGGCCAGACAGTGACAGTCAATGGTCTTAAAGATCTTTTATAACCAAAACCATTCTATGTTTAATGGGAAATAAATAAATACAATATAGAGAGAAAAAGGAAGTGGAAAGTTGTGAGAAGGAAGAGACAATGCAGAAGATACTCCCTACTTTCTGTGCAGAAGCCTTTCAAAGGCTTTCTGGCAAGTTCAGGAAAGAATTCTGGGATGTTGCTTTTGTTCAAAAGGAAAGAATAACGCCCCTTCCATAGCATTACATTTTTTTGTTCCTGATGAAAAACTTTGTTGGTTTAGGTGTATCTAATTCATTAAGAGATCAAAAGGCCAACTGAAACAAGTAGAAGCCTTCCCATTTACCACCCACACTGAGTACAAAATTAAACTGTTTTTATATAAAGGGTGTTTACCACTCAAAAGATTGAAGGATGCTTCAGGGATCACTGATATAGGTTGGGGTTTCTCTATTTCTCTGTCTTTCCAGAGTTCATGATATCTGGATATTTTGTTGCTTATTCTGCCACAGATTTTTAAGTTTGTACATTCTTCTCGTCCTCAAGTGTCTCTTTGCAATCCCGCTTTTCAAAATATGTAAACACTCCTTAGTTCAAGGGAGTTACTCAAAAATGTGCCTGATTTGAGCTAGTCCAGCTGCTACTGCCTTCCAGACCCCTCTCCTGTCTGATCACAGTGAGGTCTGATTTTGAGCCACAAATATATGCTAACAAGGGACAATTATTTTGTTTAGAAATTCTTGTGTCAGGGGAAATGTCAGTATCATATATATGTCTCTACAGCTAACGCAATGTTCTTTGGGCAGGCTGGCTGCCCATGTGATGTTTCTTAAAGAGACTCATCAAGAAAACAGACTTTCCAGAGCTGGACGGGGTTAAGGATTTGGTAAAGGTGACCAACCTTTCTTTCATTTTTGCAACATCATTCCTACATCTTTGCATGAACATGCTTAGAGGTGAGCTGTTGTTTAGTCTCCACATCATCTGTCCTTTTTCCTGCTGTTCAGACATATGCACACTCCTATTTGTGCTCCTGAAAAAGCCTGCATATTTTCTATGAAGTGGAAAACCTGATTTTCAGTCCACATGCTTAAAAGCACAAGGCATTCACACCTGACCTACCAGAGAGAGAGTGTACAGGAGAGTGGGAACTGTGAGACCTTGACTGTCAGATCTCTTTACCTGACAGCTGGTCACATGCACAGTCTGTGTTTTGAGGTCTCCTTTGGTCTGAGAACACCAGACGTGTTTAATGACTTATTCTAAGGGCACACATAAAACACAGTCATGACACAGGCAATTATTTTGTTTAGCCAAAGTCCATGAAAACTTGCAGGACTGGAAAACTTTCAGGAAAAACTTGAAGGGTATATGTTTTTATTTCTGTTTTTTACTTCTGTTCAGAAAACTGGATAACAGTGGGCAGCATTACTTTTTTTTTTTTTTTTTTTTGTAGTCAAGAACATACCCCGAATCTAAGTAAGAGTTGCAAAATCCTGGGAAAGCACAAACAACAAGACTGAAGGGACAAACTACTTTTTTTTTTTTAAATTGCAATCCATGGATGACAACTTCCTTTTTCAAACAAACCATGTCCAACCTAGCTCCTGAAGGAAGATTACTGTGCTTGAAAGCTGCTGCCGGCTTCTGAACCTGACCTGCCCGCTGTGAGCTCAGGGAAGGGGAAGCAGTCAGGGAGGTTTTGCTCATTCCCCTGCCACGGCTGCATGGTGTGGAGGGCAGCAGGGCTGTGGAGGTGGGAGTCACTTGTTCCTCTGAGGTGTGAAACCAGCCCAGGTGGGCAGCTGTGCCAGAGCAGCCCAGCCAGGTGAGGCAGCCACAAACGAGCCACAGGGCCATGTTGCAAGAGGGACATAGCAAAAAATGTTTGGAAGGAGTTATGTGAAATGGAGACAAGCTGGACTACCCTCTTGTCTGCCTCTAGCGCTTTAAAAAGAGGTGGAATCTCTGTGGAGATACAGCAGGACACCACTAAATTGGGATTGAAAGACTATATGATTATAATGAACCCATAAAATGGATTGTAAGGATTCAAGACCTGGCCCAGAGAGCAAGGATATAAATTTTGTCTGGGATGAGGCTTGGGAAGGAGGAGGTATCAGAGTGCTCCGCAATGAACTCAGGATGGGATCCTCTGCACTGTCCCTAAATTTGCTTTAAAAGCCAAAAAGGACAGGTCAAATAATGTTGCAGCACGCGTCCGACCACCAGGGATCTCTGACCCAGCTGGAGATGGGCTGGCACCAACACCCTGAGGGATCTTCAGAGTGTGCAGGAAAACTCTCTGGTTCTGGGAGCTGGACAGTGGTGTCGTGGCAGGCAACGAGAAAGGGTCAACTGAAGTGCCAAAACTGAAGATATTTATTAAAGAAATAAAAGGACACAAATGAGGGTGAAAAACAAAACATAAAAAGGGCATAAAAAGGCTGCTTCAGAAGACCCCAATGTGAGGCTGACACATACACACACAAACACACACACACACACACACACACACACACACACACATATATATATATATATAAATGTAGTCTCTCATAGAATGTTCTAGAAGCCTTCTGGCCAACAGTCATGGGCTGTTGATTTGCATGGCCACCCCCAACTGGTCCCAGAGTCCTTGCTGAGTCCTTTGCTCCTCATCATGAGCTGTCTGAATGTCATCAGTTGTGGCTTCTTATTTCTTGAGGCTCACTGTTGCTTGCCTGTGATGTGGCTGTGTGGCTAATATCTGGCCTGTCCCCTCCTGGGCAAGCTCCAAAAAAATAACATATATGGCTTTGAAAATAAGGCTTTAAGAGGCTTCTTCCAGGGGTGTGTTAAAAATGACAGCCTGCTGGCCCCTCTGCCTCTGCAGTGTGTACTGCACAGAGGAACAGCTCTGGTTTGCATTGCCTGGCCCAAAGGCTGCCTGCAGCAGCAGAATCCTTCCCACAGCAGGTACTGCCAGAAGGATGCATGTATCCTGCACATAGAAGCACAGTGTGGAAGGCTTTTTTCTATCTAGCAATTGAGTAACATTTTAAAATTTCTTGCAGCCCAGTAACAGCCAAGGTAGACATTTTATTAATTAATTATTATTTAATTATTATTGTTTAACCATTAGTGAGCACCAGACAGTGGTGAAAGAAAAAACATCTAAGTCATCTCTGCAAAAATCAAGTTCTTGCTTTTTCTACTCATGTTCTAATGAACAGTGGTATAAAAGGAAGCCTTTATAGCATTGTTTTTTCCCTAATGTATGTGTTCTGTTCTTTTACTTGCAAGGCTAGCATTTTCAAAAAGCATTTGCATAGCTGAAGAAGCATCAAGTTTTATTAGAGTAATCTGGCTCTTAAAAAATTCAAAAACAGTTTTCTTCACAACTGCCTTAAATGCGCACAAAGGTGGCTGCATTCATTTTACTGAGTTTGATAGAAGAGACACAACTCAGTTTGTGTCAAGGTATCCATGTTAGTCTCCTATTGCATGTGCCAGTCCAGGTTAATCTGGTTCAGTAATTAAAAGAAATTGCTACTAGTAAAAGGCACTTTTGTTCCAGTGTCTTGTATTTCTATCTGGAGGTATAAGCATTGAAGGAAAAACATCACATCCAGTCCAACATGTGCCAGTGAAATTTTTCTCGTGTAAGCCATGGACTCCTAAGTAGCTCAGACACTTTTGAAAATATTGCTCTTCATCCAAATAAAGTAAAAGAGCAGCCAATATTCAAAGTGGCTTTACTAGTAATGTTGCTTAAAGCAACCTCCCACATGCTTCACCTTCAGTGAGTAACTCCATAACTGAAACGCCTGGAGATGGTCCAAACAAAACAGTGTGTTTTCCATTAAGAGTGAAAAAAAAAAATTACACAGCGTATAAATTTACAATGAAGCCATGTTGTTTGCTATGAACTAGCAGTGACATACATGTGATTTTAGTAAGAAACCCCATAATTTCATTATTTAACACTGTCTGCAAGTCAAGCATACAGTGAAAAACAAAGCAGATCCAGTCATTCATCAAAGAATTGTCCATCAATAAGCTCCTGAGACTTTGCAATCCCACCACCGGTCTGGGTGGGCTTCTGCCTCCTCCCCCTCCTCCTTCTTCCCTAATCATGCCCAGCCCATTCCTGGCTGGATTTGCCCCCACAGCCAGTGGTGGAGCACCACACTGAGGAGGGCTGTGGTTCCAGTCCCAGTGCTTGCCCCTATCCTGGAGCTCAGTGCCGAAGCACAAGGCTGCCACATAATACAATGCAGCAGTCCAGACAGTGTGCCACCCTGCGCCTTCCCTTCTGGTCTGCCTCTAGTCCAGAGACCCAGGACAAAATCAACAAATGCAAGGAATAATCAAAAGAAAGAGGAAATACAGCCAGATGAATAAAATATTGTGCCAAGAATCCAAACGCAGAAATTATGCCTGGCTCTGCCACATGTTATATACAACTAGGCAATTAGCCCTCAGTATTTAAGTTTTCCATTTCCATTTCAGGGGTATTAGGTTTATGCCCTCTGCTCTCTTTCCACCATGAGTTCTACAGTACGGGAAATACCTCTTTGTAATGTGTTTTTGCAGAACGCAGAGCAATAAATGAATGTGTTCATGGGAAAACATTTCCAACAGCAGATGAGGCCATTTCTACATCAGGACTCGAGTCGCTCTGTTAAACAGCTCTGTCATCCCGCTGACTCACTGTCAACTCGGGCGTGAGCTGGTTGGTAATCTTTTTACCTCATTCTTGGAGGAGAGTTTGGACAAGAGAGAGAGAATTACATAAGAATGCAGTTGGACACCAAGAAGTAGTAATGAAGGAAGAAAGCAAAATAAATGTTCAGGGATTACAAACTAAAAAAAATTGTAGAAAAAAATAAAATTCATGGATTAAATGTAAAGGTGAAAAACTCCTTGCAATTAAGCTTTGCTGAACCACAGTCAGGAAACTAATGGGCTGCTAAGCTTGATTTTCTGCAGGCCTGGAAATGAGGAAGCCATCAAAGGACTTGCTGAAAAGTAGGATGCTGAAGTAGAGTCCATCAGGAAATGGCTGTTTCCTGAAAACCTGGAAGGGTTGAGTTAGTCAGCAGGTTTATCATTTAAACAAACCCCTTACAGCTGCTGAGGAAGGTTATGGAAAATCAATGGGACCATGTAGGCCTGTGGAGTGGTGTTGAAGAGGAACCTGTGGTGCTTGGTAGGAGAGAAATAAAGGAATGGGCTTTGCCTGAAAAACAGGGAGCAGAGGCGTTCAGCTCCAAAATATGACTAAAGCACAGAGCAGCATCTGTTAGAGCAGACGTAGTTAACAAGAGATCCATTATGGAGGATCTTGGCTGGAGCCTACAGCATCAAACTCACCAGCCGCTGAGATGGCTGTTGGATGGGAGCATGAATCCACAATGCTCTATGAAAAAACATGACCTGAATTTTCCCTGGTTTTCTCCCCTCGGGTTATGGTCCTTTCAGACTTGGTGATTCCTCAGGGGCAACCAAGAATGTTCATTCACAAATCCTAAGATGAAATGGGGTAAAAAGGGCTCTGGTGACCACGTCAAACTGACCCTCTGTGTGCCAGCTGCAAGCTCACTGGGACTGATTTCCACCACGCTCTTTGCGGGTTGGAGGCCAAGCCATCCAGCTGCCAGCCCCAGTTTCCTGTTGTGTTTAGTTCAGTTGGACTTATTTCTTTCCTCCCCTTTGTGATGGCTGGAAACGTGTTCCTTGCTTCCCACACCAGAGCCAAGGCCATGGCCAAAGCTATGTTTTGCTGAAACCTGACAGTCTCTTGCTGAATTTTGTTGTAACAATTAAGTTCAGAAGGAAGGTAGTACATTTGCTCAAAATAAGCCTTAGGACAGAGTGTTTATGTCTCTCTGTAGAGACAGACCAAAAGGCAGAAAGGATTTTCCCCTACAAGTGCAAACATAACTGAATGTGAATGAGGCATCCAAGACAGACAAGGTTGTCCTATTGGAAGGGATTCCTTCAAGCATAACTGAAAGTATGAAATTCTAATGGTGTCATGCCACATGAAAGCCTTCTCATTTAAGTTGTTTTTGCAAAATCATTGAGTTCGGAGGTCTGTTATCTTCTCCCAGGACACTAAAGGTGATGCAATGAAAGTCTTGCTGATTTCAGGGACTTTTGGGTGGGAATATCCCTGCCATGGAAGGAAGCAGGAGTTTCACCAACGGCTCCAGGGCCTGAAGCTAGCACAGAGCTTCCCATATTGCCCAGCATCTAGCATCTGTATGGGATGTTCAGGATGCTCAGGATGTCAGTACCCACTCAGCCCTTGGACATCTCCCTGGAAGCAGAAAAGAAGGTAGCACTCCAGGGGTTTAACTGGATTGCTCAACACCAGCCATTTATGTCTACTTTATAAGCACATTTGTCTGTTAGGTAAAACAAGTGTCCTTCAGGCAAGCCAGTGGCCCTTTTTGGGAAGAAAAATAGTTTCCCTTTTTTATCAATTCTCCATCACATTTGCTGCAATGTTCAGTGCACAGGTGGGAACTACTTCTGCAATAAGATCATTAACTTGTTTGCACAGTTTTGCAGATAGCATACCCTGGAAAAATCAATTGTCACAGGTTTAAATTCCTACTAAAATAGACCTTTTAAGCTGTTTACAGAACCTCATAGGATGAAATACAGGAAGTGGTGCTACTATCTCCAAAACAGTCATGGCCTTATCTCATTTCTCTGGAAATGCCAGATGATCCTATTGCAATCAGAAGATCAAATCCAGGTGTGTTCCTAAGACCAAGATCAAAACCTGGGCACTGCCTTCTACACTTTTTTAAGTAGGAGTTATACCTGTCTTTGACATAATCTTTGAAAACTCATGAAAATAAAAACAAAGGCCAAAGTCCATACCAATATTCAGGACAAGAGCAAAGTTTCCCTGTACCAAGGACTGGTATTAGGACTCTGAGGTGTGTCTGTGACAGCAAGTGATCAGGCTGTGGATGGCACAAGCACAGCTGTGGGTCACTCATAGTAGCTGGGTGAGTGCTGACCTGGATCCTGGATTTCTTACTGTCCTAATCATTATCCTCATAATATTTTTGGTGGTTTTTTTTAAGTGAAGATGAAGTTTATAATTTGAAATTATAGAAATGCAATGGCTGAGATTTCCAAAGAAAACCTTTTCACATTATTTTAGATGGAATTAGTGCTAACCTTGTCACAACCAGTGAGAATCTTAAAACAACAGTGCAAATGAGTTTCAGAGAAACATTTCCACCCTACCTCACAATCCCCTACAAAACTGCCACTACAAATTGTGGAGCATTCATAGCAGACATATTTTGAGAATTTTCAGTCAGGAGTGGTTGTCAAAACACTGGAGCTCTGAAATCAGGTAGTGATCAACATCCAGTGGGAATAATGCCTGTTCCCTGGTACATTATCCTCTTTGGGGAGGCAAGCATGTGTTTGGAGACCCAGTGGCACAGTAGCACTCTTGGCAAGAGACAGAGGCACTGCCAATATTATCAAAGGTAGGTTTTAGAGTAAGTGGAACAACCTGCTTTTCCTGTAGTTGTTTTTATATATTGTAGGCATTTAAAACCTTTTGTTGGTAGAACCTGACCACAGAAATGTATTTACTTTTCAATTTTTCAAAAGTGTTTGTCTACCCACTGTTCTAGAAATCTAAAGAATAGCTTAGAATAACACTATTTCCCATTTAGTTTGATATTCACTGTTTTTATCTGCTACATAGTTAGATAGCTGCCTACAATTAATTTTTCAGTGGTATACAGTGATTTTCTGTAAGGTACTTATTTTCCAGCAAATAAGTTGGCATCCAAAAGTAAACTGAAAAGAAGGATGACCAGAAATACAGGTGCAGTATTTGGCATGTAAGTTCCTTCTTCACCTCAGTTTGACCCTGTGTTCATTTCCTAAGTTTGTTCATCTGCTGAGGGGCAACTCACTCCCTCGTGCGAGAATCCTCATGGTGTTGTGATGTTTATTATAAACAGAGGTCATGGGGTGGTGTGGAGAGAGGAAAGCTTAGGGAATGTATAGGAGACTGGCTGAAGGATACTTTTGGTGTATGCTTTATTGGCCAAAGGAATGATCTTAATCAGCTGAAGAATGCTCAGAGTTTAAGGCATAAAGATGGGCCATCTTTAGAAAATACCTAGAACATCTGGCCACCAAGAATTATTTTTGGGAGTTAGAAGGCTGGTTCCAATACCTCACCAGCCCTAGCAAATGCCAGAATGTGCCTCTCCCATCTCCAGCTGCAGCAGAAGGGCTGAGGGGCCCGAGCTGCTCTGTAATGACTTGCCTTCAGCAAACTCTGAAGCACAAGACAGCAAACTCTGACAGAGTAAACAGAAATAATGCAGTTGAATGAGGACGGGCTGCTGGAGGTCTTTCCAGAAATGATCCATCATACATTAGCACAGACATGTCAGGATTGCTGACTTCATTTCCTATTATTTTGTGAATGAGCACTTGTAGTTGTTGTGGTAAGGAGAGAACTTAGCTGAATGATGACTCTAGGAAAGGGATGTCACGACAACATTCACAGTATGGAGAGGTGTTAACAGCAGGAAGGGAGAAATTTTTGGAAAAAGGAAGTGTGGGACCCACAAGGAGGAAATGGAAACTGAAAGCACAGCCTTCATAAATGGAGGATTTTCTCTCTAACCCAGGCAGCAGTGTCACTACAAAGTAGTTTGAGAACTACTGCTTTGGATATTCCAGCACACAGTTTTCACCCAGGAAAATGTATCTTTCATGTAGTTGTTTAAGACAACTTCCTCTTATTTCAGAGGTGTGTTTTTCCATAAGATTTAACACTACCCTGTTTCTGAAATTGGTGCTACAATGCCACTACAGGTGAGGAAAACAGCAAAAACCAGTACAAAGAATTTATTTGTTTGTTTAGAGTATCATTCATCAACTACTATGAGATGGAAATAGCTTTTAACTCATATGCTGACACAACCCCAACACCAGGAAATGCTTGTGAACCCAACTGAAATCTGAGCTACCAGCAGACCTGAGAGGGGGAAAGGCAGGCAGGCATCTGTCCTGAGGCACCTGAGAGGAAAAAAGAAACATTGATGCAGCAAGTAGAAAATGTCACCATCTTCCACCAAGAAGTCCTTGCATGCCAGAGGGCCTCAAAGCACTTTACAGAATGTCTGTATTGATGCTAGCCCCCAGGATGACTGTGGGCCTTGGGAGAAACAGATCAAACTTTGTGTGTCAGCACAGGAGGATCTCTTCATCCACAGCTGTTGTCTTTCTGTAGTGAAATGAGAGTATGGAAATCCATTGACATTGCATACCTCAGCTCTGCATCCAGAACAGGCAGATTAATCATCTAGTCTGTCTTTTAAATTATCTTAAAGTGAATCAAAACATGTGCTTCTGAAGAAACTGCACAAAGAACCATAGTCATGTGAGATGTGCTGTAAAAAACTATCCCAGTACTTGGGGCTGCTCATATTGACAAGTCTCTTCCTGCAGCTGTAAAATACATATTTCAGCAATGTGATGGCCAAGGGATTAATGGAAATTCTTGTGGGATGGATTCTTGCAAGAAAGGGTGTTATTAAGTGGCCTTCTCCTATAAAAATCTAGAGGTGGTCTGGAAAAATCTAACTGCTTGTAATAACTCCAGGCTGCTAAAACTTAGTTTGACCACTGCAGAAGCAAACTGTCTTCCTTAAAAGCAAAGGAGAATTCCTCATTTTCCACTAGCTGGGCTGTTGATTGCTTCAGCACTGTTGCCACATACCAGGGCTCTTCCCTCTTCACTCTCCATTTCTCCATTTTCCTTTGACCATGCTCCTCATCTTCCAAGTGCTTTCTGACTCAGTGATGCTCTGACGGTCAGTTTACTCCCTGTTGATTACTTGCTTTGACCACAGCTTCTTCACGTTACTTTCCATTAACATTTCTTCTATTTCTGGGTCATACCCTCTGTAAGAGCAGAACATGAAGATGAACTCAATCTTTCTATCTTTCAGAACATTCAGTTAAGGTATACATCTCTCTGATTTGAGCTCAACTGTTAGTCTCATGATAAAACCTTTCATCAGTAGCTCTGGCTGTCCCAAGCGCAACTCTTCAGGAATATTCAATCTCAGCATTTCTTTGTGTCCAAATGCTATAAGAAAAGCAAAAGCAGTTTACACAATGTAGGAAGAAACATAGCTCCAGAAGGTGGTCTTACAATGAAAGCTCTCAACAAATTGTCTGTCTGAAAATATGCTTATATTGCTACCTTACTTTCTCCTCTTTCTCTCCCTGCCCTCTTGTTTCCCCCATCTGTTGCACGTTTTCATAAATATAGGACAGAACTCTTCTATTTCCTTAATGCTTCTGCATCACCTAGCACCATAAAGTCATAACTCTTTACAGAGAGCCCTTGGATACCACCAAGATTTTTGCAGCAAGTTTAGACCCCTTAAGTTAGGGTCAAAGGATGTGTTTGGAGGATTTGTTCCAGCAGGAAGAAATAAAAGGTTTGGCATTTTACACATGCCATGATCATTGCAAAATTATACTGGTTTTTATCCCAAATGAGCCCGCCCTACAGAAAGAAGTATCTGGGAGGTTCTTTTCTGCCCATCCTTGCATGTTAAAGCAAGATAGAGTTTGTGCTGTCAGAGAAATGGCACGCTAAACTCATAAGCTGCATACTTGGTAGTGTGGAGTGTCACATGTGAGATTCTGTCTCACTCTGTTGCTAAGCCCATTAAAATGCTTTCGAAAAAATAGACAGTTACTCCTCCAAGGACTGATTCAATTGTAAAACTGTCTTTTGGATCGGTGAAGATATGAATCAGGCAAGATATTTTCTGATGCTCTCTGGATTCCACAAGTTGAAATAATCTTGCTGGAGAAAACAAAGTCAGTTCTTTGGGGAGTAGTTAACATGATTTTGGAAAGACACAGGATAGATTTGCATTTCCTGGCCATTTTTTCCCTTTTTTCACAGTACTTTGTTCTCTTCTTTTGTATGTATTAGAATTTCTCCCTTTTGTATTGCATAAGCATTCATTTTCTGAATCTGTATGCTATTAACAAAGATGCTGCAGCAGGAATAAAAATAGATGCATGAATGGTAATATCTTCCCATTTATTAGACCCATTGATCTGTGACCACCAGCTGTACTGATTTTAGTGGGAGTGAAGGAACAGTTAACTGTGACTTGGGCAAGGAGTCCCAGCTTGTCCCTGTTGCAGGTGTGGGGTCTCTCCTGTAGTCACAGGGAGAAGATGAGTGGCTGCATGCACACAGAGACTGTTCAAGTCATAGGGAAAGTCTGAGGATTACTTCATGCAACTCATTCAAGACTATTCCCAGCCCAGTTCCTATCAGCAGTCTGGTTAATGAATCAAAATTCTTTGAGCTGGCAACTATTTTCCATGAAACTGTCCTGGGATGAATTTTTGGCTAGTCACAGAGGCCTGTTAGTAAGAAATAAATTTTCTGAGCAAAGAACTGGTCTGGGAATTTTATCATATTGCAGTGGTACAAACATATGCAAAGATGAAAAATTATTCCCAAAGCGACTCTAAAGAAGAGAAAAAATAAAATTACCTCATACCAAATCTCTCCTCATAGTCGCATGCCTTGAAATTAAAACTATAGGAAATCATTAGCAGGTTTGGTAATAACTCCCATTACTTTTAATGAAAAACTGCTACAGAACTGCAACAACAATTCCTATTAATCAGCACAGCCCCATCAAAGTCACTCTTCAGCTTCTGAAACCTAAAGTTTTATCCTGAAAAAGATTACAGGAAAGGCAAGTCATCCTAGTAGCACGGATCTATTCTACAGGATTCTAAATATCCACCCACTAGACAGGAAGGGCATCATGCATTGCAGAGCAATTTCAGTTCTAACTTGGATGGAAAAGATTTATAATAGGTTAATGTAAGATTTCAAATGTTTCATGTTTAATGTGTGTCATGAAGGATTTTCAGTAACTCTGAAATAAGTAAATGCTACAGGAAACTCACTGCCCTTTTGACTCCTTAAAAATTGATTACCAGTCACTAAGGCAATCTAATAAGCATCTATTAATAAACTTTTTAAAGCCATTTTAATAAGAGCCTTCATGAAAGCTATGATCTATGTTTAATTTCTAATCCTTCTTCATCCACAAAAGTCCCTGTTTTGCAACAAATAATCAATGCCTCTACCTCACTGGAGGTCATGACCTGATTCGCTGATTTCAAAGGAGATGTTCTGCAAGTAAAGTAAACTTACACTGATTAAAGAGGCAGAATAGATCTCACACCCCCTGTTATTCTAAAAGTGGATTTTTTTTTTTTTTTCATAAAGAAGAAGAAGAATGTCTGCAGATTCATGGAGAGATAGCAAGTATGAGATGTTTTCAGACAGTTGCAATGCAGAAGTCAGAGCCAGGATGGGTGAGGCCCTGTGCCTGCCAGGCACATAGGAGCAGCAGATAATACACTCCGCCAGATGACAAAACCACCTGCCCTGGCCCTGGCAAACTGCATCTGTACTCTGACTAACTTGTTAAACTTTCCCTGCCTTGTCCTTACTGTTCTGCAGTAAAGCAAAAACCATCTGTTTGCTTTAACAGAAGAAAAGAGCATAAAAGGAGGCAACAAGGTGGTTTTAATAGCTTGGCTCACAAAGCTAGGAAAAACTTCATCACACAATTAGAAAGTCAGATCTTCTGCACACCAGTTCAGATTATTAGAAAACATTCTGTAGAAAACTCACGAAGAGGTGTTTAGGGTGAATTGGTTTCCACTTTTTTCTCTGTACAGCTGGGTGGAGTTTTTAAGGACTAAACATCTTGAATTAGCACAGCAGAGTACTAAGGACACAGATGGAAAGGGAGGACCTTCAGGGACCCACTTTGGAGAGGGAGAGGTTAATAGCAAAGGCTGGTCACAAGGGCTGAAATTTGGAAGATGTGTGCTTGGTGCTTTTAGGAGAGCATGAAAGGGAAGGTTTTTTCCTCCAACTTGCCTTGTGTTCAGCTGTAGGGTAAAGAGAGGAGTGCCTGTTTTACTATCTTCTTTTCTCAGATAAAATTTCCCTTGAGAAAGGAATTGGGTTTTCTTCCCTTCCTGTTTCCTTCTCCTTTATTTACAGTCCTCTTATTAAAGTCCAGGAGCACTGTGTGGGTGCATGGCTGTGGAAAGGCCCTGCGCAACATGGTTTTTCTCGAGTTTTGCATGCTTTTCTGCTTTTTTTTCAGCTGAATCCCCTCTCTGCTCACAGACCCCTCCACTGTGTGTCACTCATGATCCATAGCTGAGCCATCTGTACATAGAGACCTTGAAAAATGAGCCCCTGGCATGTTGGCTTCGCATTGTCCCTGGCACCTCCCACAGCCCCAGCTGGTCACATACCACCCTATAGTCTTCATGGGCTTTTAATGGATCAGTACCTGGAAGTCATGGGGATACATGATACCATGTTGGATTTTGCTATTTTGGTTGCATTTGGGGTTTTTTTGGAATTTGTAAAAAAAATTTGCTAAATTTTTCTTTGTGTAGTATTTCAGAGCTTGGAGAACTCAGAAATAGAAGTGCTTTCTCCCCTCTCTCCTTTTACTATAGATGCTGTTCCATTCACATCAGCAGGAAAATGAGGCAGATTAGTGTGATTTATGTCTTGAGAAAGCTGGTATTTTGCCAGCAATCCACTTTCTAAGTCTTTTGGGTGGAGATCCAGCTTGCACCATGATTAAATGCCATGTGCTAGCATGTTTCCTCTTGCAGTCAGAAACTGAACACCAGCAAAAGCAAAAGGAGGAAGCCTGAAGAAGAGTATAAAGATATTTTTTATTAAAAAAGACCAAAAAGCAGGAAGCAGCAGGGTGCCCAGGATAAATGATCCAGCCCTTGCATGTGATCTGCTTGTAATAAAATAATAAAAATCCTGAGCCATTTGCCATGTTTACAGTGCCCAATGGAACAGGACAGCCCTGCTATTTGCTCTTTCAGAGTCTTTTTGTTCCGTGTATTTTCAATATGTTCCCTGTCTGTACTTTTATCTCTGAATTTCACTTTTCTCCTCCTATTTCATTTTTGCATTGTGCAGTGCAAAGCAAAGGGAGTAGAAGAGTGGCTGTGGCTCATTCCCATGCTGACTTGGTGCAATGCAAACAGGTGGCAACAAAGCTGCTGGCTTTCATGAAGGAAGATGTGTACCTTTTCTTTTTTCCTTTGAAAACATATGGTGAGTGCCTGTGTGAAGTTTGCCAGTTCTGAATTTTCTCAAGGTGTTTAATACATTAATTTGATTCTTTTGCAACAAAGTCTTCAAAACCTGTCCCTGGCTGGCTTATCTTTTAAGTCGGACTATCTGAATAAAGATATCTGTGGGTTTTGTCACTGTAAGACAGCAGGAATCCACTTGTTAGTTGGACCATTGAATTATTTTGGCCTTACACAAAAGGCAGAGAAGGAAAAAAAAGAAGATATTAATTTGATACGTGCACACAGACTTTCAGCCATTTTTCATTTTCACATTGTCCTTTTATTTTTCACTTCTCATTTCTCTTGGCTCTCCTGCTATGAAGTTACCTGTTTGCCCTTGACAAACATTGGATGCTTTCTTTCTAATTGGCATCAGGTTTGGGCCCAAAGACTTCAGAGTCAGGCCTTCACCAGTCCCTTTTGCTGAAATAAGGACCATTCTGACACTGCACCCACATTTTCAGCATCTCTAGATCTTCATTACACTCAGGATAAAAAACAGTCAGTTTCTTTTCTATCATTTTTTTAATTGATGGAATGAAATAAACTGAAACAGTAGATCTCTGTGAAATTCCTGGGTTGCATGAAGCCACAAATGACACATACCAGAGATCAAGCACACTCATTTCTGTACCATTCTGGAATGAACAAAGGTTCAGCCCTTCAGTGTTTTCTGCAGTAGCCCTAAGAATTTCTTTCATATTTTCTGCTTTTTACTTTTGCTTCATTTTAACACAATCATGCAAAATAAATCCAGCAATTCAAGTCGCCTTTGAGCATGTGACCTTGTTACCTCTTTTAAAATCATGTATAATATTAAATTTTGACATTGACTTAATATCATTTCTGATTCACTTAATCATCTGATAAGAAAATAAATGCATGCATAAGTGTTTTTTTTCTGTTCTGTCACAAAGCAGCTATGTCACCTCTTTTTTTGGATCTTTGGCAGCCTCTTTCTTCAGCCTTTTGTAATTTCATATGGATGGCTGTTTTGACATAATTCTTCATGTGTAATGAATTATTGTGTAACAGTATACTCAAACCATGAGATCAACTGAAGGAATATATGGAGGCATTAAAAATCTGTGGTGTGAAGTGCAGCATTAAAACCATACAGTGTACAGCTACGTCCCTGGTTACGTCAGAGGTGTGATGGGGAGCACAGCGTCTGAGAAACTAAGACAAGGCTTTTTACATATTGTTTGAAAACCCATGAATGAATGCATTGCTTTGGTATCAAAGCCTAGCAATAACCCTAAAATCAAACATCCAAAAGTTGTGGCATTGCATTAGAAGCTATTTATCATTTAATGCTGCCTTTAGGGCACTTTTGCTTGTCTCTCCCCTTCTCTAGAATTTTTCCAGCATATTACTATCAGCTACAGAAAAGTTCAGAGCATATGTCCAGACTCAGAATTAAAACCAGCATTTGCAGAATTTGTTATCTGAAATTGAATAAACAGGGATGCTTGCATTTGAAACTAGGTGGGGAGGTTACTTTGTGTTACTCTTTCACCTGCTTTTTGCCCTACCCCAATTAATCTCTGCTCACTCAGGTCCCCCATAGCCTGAAGAGAACTGAATGGCCTGGTTTCACAAGCTGCCTTAAAAACCAGTCTCTGGTTTTAAACCGTCTTTTTCGCACTTTCCCGCATCAATGGCACCTCTGTGGTAGCCTGCAGTGTCAGATAGAAGTCTCCCTGACGCAGCTCATACTCTTGCAGACTTGTTTTTGGACAGACTGTCTTTGCCCTCATATTGAGGGAATTTGCAATGGAGTAGCAGAGAGTTTTGCTGAAGTACAGGCTTGGGGCAGTCTCTACAGCTTGCAGAGAGGGCATTTACTACTTTTGGTTTTTTTAAGGTAACGACAGAAAAGTTTTGAAGTTTGTAGCTAGCAGCATTGCCAAAGTTTCCTCTCCTCCCTTTGGAGGCATGCCCATAACTTGCAGTAGTGTGTGGTCCAGAGCACTGTGAGAGGTGAAGAGGTGTCTACTACTTTTGTAGAATCTTTTCTGACCTCTGGTCTCAGAGAATGCTTTCTTCAGGACTTTGACACTAAAGCACAAACAATACAGGAGTGGATAATCTGAAGGAAACTCTTGTTTGGAATGGAGGTTGCTGACTTATTGCTGTCCCTTGGGGTTTACTTTGGCTCAGCTCAAGTTCAATCCTCCAAAGTCCTGAACATCTCCTGCCAGGGACTGGGCCTTGTTTTGTTTTCAACTGACCACAGTGATTTATGGAACTCCTGGAAAATTCCCCCCAACAATATTGTTTAATTGTTTATTCATAAGTCTCCTTTGGCTAGGGAGCTGAGGAAGCTCCAGAGCTGCAAACATGAGCACCTCCACAACCAAAACTCTGTAACAGCTTCCATGTTCTGTGGTGTGAAACACGGAATGTGCTCTCCTCTGGGAGATGCTCATTGCCCCATTGTTTGAGGCATGTAATGTCACAGAGGCTGTGACCCTTCTCTTGCATGACAGCCACCACTTGGCCACAGATGGGACCTGCTGGGCAAGGACAGGAAGACCTTGTTCTTCTCACAGTGCTGACTGCAGGAGCTCCAGTGCTTTATGCCCTAGACAGGGACAGGCACCTTTTTGTGTCCTGAGTAATGCAGGAAGATCGCATCTTTAGGGAGGAGTTTCTCTCCCACCTGTAGCAGAACCTCAGTCAGAAATTTATGAGGCATCTTCACTGAATAAAAGGAGTTGAAAAGAACCTGACAAGGTACATGTGAATAAAAGGGTATGCAGGGCATATGTATCCTCCTGAGTTTGGCCTGCTGACAAAATGAGAGACTGTAAAAATTACATACACACACCTGTAATGAAAACATTTCAGAAATCCAGCACAGACCTTTGAAGATTATATTTCTGAAAAAATCCTACAATGTTTCTGCACGCTGTAGCATTAATTAGGAGAAAGCACTGGCTGAAGACCAGTTTATTCTGGATTTTTTTGTTGTTGTTGTTCTGTTATTTCTGATTCAGTGCACATTACTGTCACAGAATGAAGACATAAGGCTTGAGTGACAACAGATTGTCCTCTAGGAACCCATATCTCTACCCATTCTCTCTTAAGTTCTTTAATAAAAGGTAACCTGTTACCAATACAGTCTTAAGTAGAATATATATTGCAACACCTGACGGTTGCTGTTTCCTGCAAAAGTTTTACATTCCCCCTACAGCCTGGATTACTCCTCCTGACAGTTGGGCAAGGGAGCATTTGCAAAGCCCAGGGATGTACTATCACCAAGAGATCCATGGACCTACAGCTTTGCTGAGGGAAAAGAAGATCTGGCAAAGGATACAAAAAAGCTTCCTGGGAGTGCTCCGGGATGAAATGGGCAGAGAGCCACATTTCAGCTCCCATTTTCTATTAAAGAGAATAGCTTGACCCCTCACATGCAGAGAGATTCCCATGGGGTAATTGAGCAAATTCCTAGCTCTGCAAACACCTGTGGGGTGAGATTTGCCAGTTTCCCAAGTACTGGGGTGCCCCAGCAGCCCCTGCAAAGGTCAGCTTCTACCATGAGGAAAGGTCTGTACTGCTCCAGCAAAGCATCTGAGCACATGGTTGGAATTAAACATGCACTTATTTGTTTTGCTGAGTAGAGGAAAGGAGTAGAATTGAGGCCAGTGATAAGGAAAAGGTGATACTTTGAAGTATAATATAAAGGCAGAGTTAACTCATTGAGTTATGCACATTTTCCAGCCTGTCAGAAAACCATTTAGAGAAATTATTTTCTGTGTCTTTAAGAAAGTGCATATCTTGCTTCCAGATCCTTCTTATTTTTGGAAAATATCTGTTGCATTTACTGTGGCTTTTCCTCAGACATCTTGTTTTATCCTTCACATATATGGTTTTATATTTCTCTGCCACTGCAAAAAATTTGCAAATGAAGTAAACTCTGGATAGAGACCTGATCTCTACCCAGAAAAAAATCCTACAATGCCTCTATCTGTATTTCAGAAGACTGAGTTCCACCAAAACTGAAGGTATTTTTTCTTCTGCTCCTCAGCAAAGAAGGAGTAGCACTCTCATGAGTCTTTTCATACTGTGGCATTGATTTTTGCAAAATATTACAGTTTTTTTTTTTTGGTCATAACAATTCTCCATCATTTATTGCTCTTGTAAATTTATCTCCAAAATCCCTTCTCAAATTTGTGGCTTGGTACCCCACCATTTGCATAGTATAAGGCAGATCAAGAGATGTGAAAAGAACATGCTGGAGTCTGTTTCATTATTCAACATTTTCACGGAACCTCCTGACCACACACAGAACAGTCATGAGTAGTCTCTATACCACGAGATCCGAGTATGCAGAGTGTGCACACAGCTTTGAAACTGAAGATTTCAGTGGAGATGCCAGATTGTCATGCTCTCAGGATGCACATCCAGGGCAGAGGCTTTGATACCAGGGGAGACAGGCAACTGCATGCCATTACTTCAGCTGTGTTACAAACTGGCCCTGTGAATCTTCAGCTCTGCAGCATCTGGTAGGATAGCAGAGCTGCCACTGCCATGCTTTTTGAGAATACCTTCAGGAGTAGACAGCATGGGCAGTATCAGGTACACTATTCATCTTTGGCAAAAATCTGAGATTTTGTACTGGCGGTCCATTCCTGTTTTGTGAAAGGCTCTGGAAACACCTGGCCTATCTCTCATCTTGTTTCATCTCACTGGACATCGGTGTCTCATGTGGTCACTGGTGAAACAAATATGTGTGTTGTTCTCATTCTCTCACAACAAATTTAAGATCAGAAGTTTAGTGAGGTTTGAAAAATTCCCCAGAGTGGATACACCAGAAAAAATTAAGCAGGACTCATGATTTTCAGCCTCTACTGGCATGGTCCTTTTGTTCCCAGTACACCTTAAAAGATGTCCAACACCTTGAATTTCTGTGCCTTTCAAGAGCCATTGAAAAATTAACAAAATAGCATCTTTTCCCACCTTTTCATGTATCCACAAAGAGAGTTGAGAGCCAAACCAACCAGCAAAAGTGTGGAATTTCAGAATCTTTCCACAAAGATCCAATGATGTGCAGAAGTACTTACCAAAAAACTCCTTGAACATGAGCCATGGCTTAAGACACATAATTACTTTACTGAGTGCCGAGTGAATAAAATATGCCAAGAGGCTGCTGCTCTCATGCCATTGCTTCTTGACTCCCATTCCCAGACTCCAGTGGGGTCACAGATGCATGAAGCGGACTGCTGGAATAACACAAAATAAGAGGCAAGTTCTCCCCAAAAAAACTTGCCTTTAAGGCCTAATCCCTAAGTTAAATCCACGTGGATAGAGCTTTTATCCTATTTCCAACCAGGACTTCTGCAGTAGGCAACAGGAGGCAGGGATACAACCTGGAGATTATTCTATAGCACCTCATGTCATTGCCAGGCAAAAGGGTTTGGGCATCTGTTCCCAGGAGAAGGGGTCCCTGCCAGGTTGGCATACTGTGGTGCAGGGAGTGGTTTGGTATCACTGAGAGGTTTCCCTGTGAATTGTTTGCCTCTTTCTTGCACCCGCTGTAATTGGCATTGTTGCCATTGTGGTTCATTTTCCTACCTCATTGCTGTTTCCAGTAAATTGTTCTTATCTCAACCTGTAAGCTTTACCTTTTGTGCCTCCTGTTCTTAATTCCAGCCACCTGTAGAGAGATGGAGAAGGGGAGGGATAACAAGCCAGCAGCTCGAGGTTTGGAGAGTCTCAGTGAGTGTTTACTTGGCGAATACCATTGCTAAAGCATGACAGCCTTCTGTGCTCCTGGGATGCACTTGGAGCGCTGCCCCACAGTCTGCCAGGTGGAACAGGACCTAAGCCACGATCCCACTGGGCCAAAAGGAAAAAGCAGAAGAGAAGGAAGAAGCAGAAGAGAAATAACTGGAAATGGAGCAATATACTTTCTCTCTGTGCACTATACATGGGCTTCAGGCTTTTCCTTGTCTCACAAAACTGGGGACTTCTCACCAAACTAGAAGCCCCAAGTTTCATTCAATCTCTGTTGCTGAGCTTTTTGCAGGCAATCTGGCCCATACTCCCAGACCATTTGTGTTCTGTTTGTGCCTCATGTGATTTGGATCAGGGCAAAAATTATCATTTGTATCAGCTCTCTCATTTCCTCATTTGCTACAGTCTCACACCTATCCACTGTGGCTCATCTTTTCCTTTCTATCCCCTGGTGGTAAACTGCTGTTCAAAACATTGTGCTAAGCCTTCAGCTCTTTTACCATGGTCAGTTTGAAAATCAATAAACCAGCCAAAAAACACCCAAACACCAACAGCTTCCTGTTTATCAACACTATATTACTACTAAAAAATCCCTGACCTCTTAAAAAAAAAACTATTTAAATTTTTAGGAAGACATTCTATTTTCCAAGGGCCTGTCTTCCAAGAGTGTCAGTTGGTTCCTTCAGACAAGGATGGCTCCCAGTTTGCAGCGGCAAATTTCTGTTTTGGCAAATGCCAGCATAGCCTTCAGAGGTTTGATTTGGTGCCTACAGGTGTGGCCTGGCTGCAGGAGCTCCAAGGCAGATTAGGACCAAGCCCTCCTCCACAGGCAGAGGCATCTTGCTGGTAGGTCCCTGGACCTCGCTGCCAAGAGAAGGTTGAGAGCAGCATGTGTCCTTGCAGGACACCCTGGGCATGGCTGAGTGTCATGGTTTGAGCCTGGCACAGAGCCAGTGCCCCCATGAAAATGCCTCACCCTGGTGTCTGCTGTGAGATGTGACCAGGAATAAGCAAAACAGGCTCTAACTTAAACATAAAGACCACTTTATTACTTAAACTACAGGAAAATAGGGAGGGACTATAAGGAAAAAAAAAAAAGAATTGAAAACCTTACAAAAAAACCATTTTCCTCCTCCCCCACCACCTGACTTTCCCAATCCAATACATTCTCCCAAAACAACAAGACAACCCTTTCTTGCATGATTGGGACCTTACAAAAATGCTAATCCTCCTTGAAGCTGAATAAGAAGGGAGATGAGAGATGAGATGACTTGGCCCGGAGATTGTGGAGATGATTGGATGGGGAGAGATGATTTGGAGTGGCCTTTTGGCTGGACTTCAACAAGATCACAGCAATGTCTCCACCCACCAATAAGAAAGAGACACAAGCTTTCCTAGGCGCCATAGGTTTTTGGAGGATGCATATTCCCGAATACAGTCAGATCGTGAGCCCTCTCTACCTGGTCACCCGTAAGAAGAACACTTTCCACTGGGGCCCAGAGCAGCAACAAGCCTTTGCACAGATCAAGCAGGAGATTGCTCATGCAGTAGCCCTTGGCCCAGTCAGGACAGGACCAGAGGTGAAGAATGTGCTCTACTCTGCAGCCGGGAACCATGGCTTGTCCTGGAGCCTTTGGCAGAAGGTGCCTGAGGAGACTCGGGGTCGACCACTGGGATTTTGGAGTCGAAGCTACAGAGGGTCTGAAGCCAACTATACTCCAACAGAGAAAGAAATCCTGGCTGCCTATGAAGGAGTCCAGGCTGCTTCGGAGGTAATAGGCACTGAAGCACAACTCCTCCTGGCACCCCGACTACCCGTGCTGGGGTGGATGTTCAAAGGCAAGGTTCCTTCCACTCACCATGCCACCAGTGCTACATGGAGCAAGTGGATTGCTCTCATCACTCAGCGCGCCCATATAGGTAAACTGAATCGCCCTGGGATTTTGGAGGTCATTACAAATTGGCCCGAAGGTGAAAACTTTGGTCTCTCTGATGAAGGGGAACAAGAAGAGACACGAGCTGAAGAAGCTCCACCATACAACCAACTGCCAGCAGAAGATACACAATACGCTCTCTTTACTGATGGGTCGTGCCGCATTGTGGGAATGAACCGGAAGTGGAAAGCAGCTGTATGGAGCCCCACACGGCAGGTGGCAGAGGCCACTGAAGGAGAAGGTGGATCAAGCCAACTTGCTGAACTCAAAGCTGTTCAACTGGCCCTGGACATTGCTGAGAGAGAGAAGTGGCCAAAGCTCTACCTTTATACTGATTCATGGATGGTAGCCAATGCTCTGTGGGGATGGCTGGAGAGATGGAAAAAGGCTAACTGGCAACGTAGAGGAAAGCCAATTTGGGCTGCTGAAGAGTGGAAAGACATTGCTACCAGGGTAGGGAAGCTGCCTGTGAAGGTCCGCCATGTAGATGCCCATGTACCCAAGAGTAGAGCTAATGAGGAGCACCAAAACAATGATCAGGTAGACCAAGCCGCAAAGATAGGGGTGTCCAAAATAGACCTAGATTGGGAACATAAAGGAGAGTTATTCTTAGCTCGGTGGGCCCATGATGCCTCAGGCCACCAGGGCAGAGATGCCACCTATAAGTGGGCACGAGACCGAGGGGTGGATCTAACCATGGACAGTATTTCTCAGGTTATCCATGACTGTGAGACGTGTGCCGCCATCAAGCAGGCCAAGCGACTGAAGCCCCTCTGGTACGGTGGGCGGTGGTCCAAGTACAAGTATGGGGAGGCCTGGCAGATTGATTACATCACACTGCCCCAGACACGCCAGGGCAAGCGCTACGTGCTGACCATGGTGGAGGCCACCACTGGATGGCTGGAAACCTACCCTGTGCCTCATGCTACAGCCCAGAACACCATCCTGGGCCTGGAAAAGCAAGTTCTGTGGAGACATGGCACCCCTGAGAGGATCGAGTCAGACAATGGGACTCATTTCAAGAACAGCCTCATCAACACCTGGGCTAGGGAACATGGCATTGAGTGGGTGTACCATATCCCCTACCATGCACCAGCTGCAGGCAAAGTGGAGAGGTACAATGGACTGTTAAAAACCACATTGAAAGCATTAGGTGGGGGATCTTTCAAGAACTGGGATCAGCATCTGGCAAAGGCCACCTGGTTAGTTAACACCCGAGGCTCTACTAACCGAGTCGGCCCTGCCCAATCTGAGCCTTTGCAGAGAGTAGATGGAGACAAAGTCCCAGTGGTACATGTCAGAGGTTTGTTAGGGAAGACTGTGTGGATCAATTCTGCCTCGAGTACAGACAAACCCATTCGTGGGGTTGTCTTTGCTCAGGGACCAGGTTGCACGTGGTGGATAATGCAAAAAGATGGAAGAACACGATGTGTACCTCAGGGAGACCTGATTGTTGGATAAAACCTGTATAAATATCACTGTTTCCTGAATGTTATTACCATTGTCTGTGTATAGTTGTATAATGGATGTATCATGTATGTACTTGTAGAGTTAGAATTTATATTAGTTTTAGTAGTAAGCAGACGATATGGGGATAAGGGGTGGAATGTCCTGGGTTGACTATATGATGCTTTTATCCCCAATCGTCTCATTCTGTTTATGTTGAATAATAATAAGTTTTGTACCTTTAAGAGTGTTACAGAGAGTGAAGGGGGAGAGAGAAGAAGCGCGCAGTTTGTTTTTCAGACACTGCACTCCTCCACATTCCTGCTCCTGACTGTGTTGTCTGCGGACAGACAGCGGGACAGAGAGCTTTTTTTTTTTTTGCTTTTTAGTTAGTGTTAGCTAGCTGAGGCAAAGAAGTTCCCTGGACTGTTTTTTCCCTTTTTCTTTGGACCTCTTGGAACTGCTCTGGACTGAACACCCAGGAGAGCACCGGCAGCTGCAGCTGTGGCCCACCGGGCCGGCCCTGGCCTGCGACAATTCCAGCACTGAGAGACTGATCAGAGACTGAGTGAGCTGCTGCTTGAACCCGGGGTTTTTCTCAGTTTGTCATCTCTTTTAGAGTGGCAAGGGGTCTCATTGTTTTGATACTGTTTTGGTCTTATTGTTTAATAAACAGGGGGTTTTTTTCCACCTTTCTCCTAGGAGGTATTTTTCTTTCCTCCCGGACCAGTTGGGGGGGAGGGGCCGATTGGATCTGCTTTTCCCACCGGAGCTCCTTTGGGGGGATTCTTCCCCAAATTTGCTCTAAACCTGGACAAATACATGAATTGGCTGGACTTTTCTCGTAGCTATGGACTCAGTTGTTCCTGTGACACAGACTGCATTTAGGGGGAGGCAGTGCCTCAAAACCAGGAAGGTTCTTTGTGAGGACCCCCCGGCCCCAGGGGGTTGGAAAAATATGGGGGGGACAGAGGTCCCAAAAGCAGAGACTGTGCCTTTTTGGAGTGAGACAAGGCATCCTTGAAAGACAACCCTAAAAGCAGCTCTGGCCATGCGCAGTGGTGAGAGCACTGGGCATGGAAGGACGATGTTACAAGCGGCAGAAGGACTTTTTTTTCTTCCGGGCGGTGCCGAAGTAACAGAGAAGCACACGAGGTTTCAGTGTGTTTCCAGGAGAAGCCTATGGAACGAGAAGGACTCCTTTCCTCTTCATGAACTGATGTTTGAGTATACTAAAGTGTCGTGCCGGGCTGGGCAGTTGTTTTGGGAGAATGTATTGGATTGGGAAAGTCAGGTGGTGGGGGAGGAGGAAAATGGTTTTTTTGTAAGGTTTTCAATTCTTTTTTTTTTTTCCTTATAGTCCCTCCCTATTTTCCTGTAGTTTAAGTAATAAAGTGGTCTTTATGTTTAAGTTAGAGCCTGTTTTGCTTATTCCTGGTCACATCTCACAGCAGACACCAGGGTGAGGCATTTTCATGGGGGCACTGGCTCTGTGCCAGGCTCAAACCATGACACTGAGTCTTCTCATTAGGAAGCAGGACACTGAGTGAGGCGGGACACTGAGGTGACATTTAGCTCTCTCCTGTTGGCACTGGCTTGAATGGGGCCAGGACTGTGTGAACTGGGACTCTGGGTCGTGATCAAGTTGATGTATTCAGGCTTGGTTTCCAACAACATGTGAGATTATGGGGAGAAGTTATATAGTCTCTCTAAAAAATAAAAAAAAGGTATACTTACTTTCGGATTAAAAAATACAGCCTCAAGGGACATGTTTTGAGCAGTACTGGATTTTGTAGCCATCCTGCAGTGCACGCTTTTATTTTGTTTGCAAGACAGGGAGAGGAAAACTGCTTTCCTTGTGGTCAAAAATTATTTTGCTGGGCAACTACCAGACTGGATTAGTCAGGCATGCTGAAGGCCATCTGATCTATTCTGATCAGAGCTGTCTTGCTAATAGTTCTGTAACTGACAGCCTTGTAAATATTTATGAGCTACTTCCCTGCCCTGAAATGCAACGGCTGTTGTTTCTAGGAGTCCATAGATGCTGTGTGTGGCCTGAGACTGCATGAGTTGACAGGCATTGCCACAAGTTTGAGAGCACACACAAAGACACTCGAAATGTGCAGGCAAAGAGAACTGTGGTCCAGAAACAAAAGCTGTAAACCTTTTCCGTTCCCCTCCTGGAAGCAATATCAGCTAGCCAAGAGTCAGTTTGATCTCCCTCACAGGGCATGCAAGGAGAACTGAACTGAAGGAACTATTAAATGACCTTCAGCCAGCTCTTCCTCATGACTTTTGCTTTTCACGGAATTCTGATTTGGAAGGGACTCACAAGGATCATCAAGTCCAAGTCCAAGTCCTAGCCCAGCACCTGCACCCAAGACTCACACAATGTACCCAAGTGCATTGTCCAAATGCCACTGTGACCACATCCCTGGGGAGCCTGTTCCAGTGCCCAACCACCCTCTGGGGAGAGAATTTTTTCTTAATATCCAACCTCAAGCCTCACAGATGCTCCCTCAGATCCTGTCACTGTCACCACAGAGAAGAGATCAGTCGCTGCCCCTCCTCTTCCCCCAACAAAGGGAGTTGTAACTGCAGTGAGGTCTCCCCTCAGTCTCCTCCACGCTGAATAGACCAAGTGACCTCAGCTGCTCCTCACATGGCTTCACCTCCAGACCCTTCATCACCTTTGTTGCCCTCCTTTGGACACTCTCTAACAGCTTTAAATGTGTTTTTTATATTGTGGCACCCAGAACTGCCCCCAGCACTGGAGGTGAGGCTGCCCCAGAGCAGAACAGAGCAGAGCAGGACAATCCCCTCCCTTGCCTGGCTGTGATGCTGTGCCTGATGCCCCCCAGGACATGGGGGCACTCCTGGCTGCCAGGGCACTGCTGGCTCATGTTCAACTTGCCATTGACCAGGACACCCAGGTCCCTTTCTGGAACACTCTCCAACCTCTCATTTCCTGTCCTGTCTGTACATCCAGGGTTGTCCCATCACAGATGCAGAATGTGGCACTGTCCCCTGTTGAACTTCATACAGTTGGTGATTGCCCAGCCCTCTAATTTCTCAAGATTTCTCTGCATGGCCTCCCTGCCTTGAAGGAAGTCAACAGATTTTCTGATTTCATTCTCCTCCCAAAAAAATATTCTCTGCTGTTTTCTCCATTGTGGCAGCATATTCTGTGGGTGTGATTTAAGTGTGCATCATATTTTGGTAGTCCAGCATCCCCTAAAATATAGACACATACCTTCTACAAAGTATCTGAACACCACAAACCTGTTGTCACTTTCTCAGCCCTTTACTCTCTACACCTGTATAGCTTGCTTTTGTGTGACCCTCCTCCACACCATAGCACAAGCCACACAACTCAGGAGCAGTTATAGCTCCTCTTGGTTTTTTGTTTTTTGGTTTTTTTTTTTTTTTGAGAGAGAAACTTACTTCTTCTTGAAATTTCTTAATTCTGTTTAGATAGAAAATTGCAGGTGATTTTTATTTGGGCTCTTTTTTCCCATCCATGAGTTTCTAACTTTCTGTGTTTCCATTTGATGAAGATGCAACCTGTAGCTTTTTAGGCAGCCAAGAACTACTCACTATTCATGTCTCAGCCTCTACAAACCTCAAAGCCACTGAGTGCAATGCTTATCCTTATCTTGTCCTCTATTTGCTCTTTTATTGAAAGGGAGGAGAGTAAAGCAGCCTGACTTGAAGAGTCATGTGAGTTACTGCCCTGTTTTCTCAGGATCAGAAAGGAGGATGGAGGGAAGGTCTCCACTCACGGCCAGGACTGTGTGAATTTTGGGCAATCACTGTGAGAGCTGATCCCTCCAGCTCTTCTCGTTCTTCTGCACAACTAACATTGAAACCGAGACAGCACAAAGGTCCAGGACTACTGTTAGTGATGATGGAGCCTGTGTGATCCAAACCATTTCCAACTCTGCAGCAGTATTAATTTTTTCCATTAATGCTTTGTGCCCCAGAACAGCTGCAGAAGTTTGTCACTGTTTTGTCAAAGAAAGTCAGGGAACAGCCATTAAAGTGTTATATGTAAGAATGAAAGAAAGGAATTAATATCTTCACCCTCTGCCTCAGTTTCCCAAATACTGTTTTAGCAGTTTCAGTTTAACTGATTTATAAAGTATCTTTCTTGAAGAAGTTATCTTCTGTGCTGGAAAAAGGAGCCTATGAAAGGGCTTTCTAAGGGCCTGGGTTTTGAAACATAAATTCTCAAATAAAGATTTAGGTACATCTGTCTTCTTGAACCCTCAGGAATGCCAATATCAGGGGAAAACAGCCATTGCAGCACTCCTTATTGCTTTTGGAATGTTCAGATTTGTGCTTAACTTAACTGCAAGTTGGCCATGAATTGTAGCTCCTAAGTGAGGTCCATGGGAATTGTTCAACTGTCTTCAATGAAAGCTGGATCAGACCCTATTAAGCCAAACGTAACAGTTGTAATTATACATAACATATTTTTGTCTGTACTTTACCCAAAGCAGGGTGAAGAACATGGCTGAGCCTGTTTCAGAGAACTATCCTGTTTGGCAGTAAGTTTTTGGTTCCTAGTCAGATGTTTACAGGCAAGTCTCTGTCAAATATTGAACTTCTGTCCTCAGAAAGGGATAAACTGCACACACCCTTAGGGCAAGCTTGCTTAAGTATTCTCACCTATTGACTTCACAGCAGCTCTCAGTAGCTCATAAAAAAATACACAACAGGGATTAATTACTATCTTGGTCTCAGTCCATTCACAATAGGAGCAGAGAACCTCTCCTTGCTCACCAACAGGCAGACTATCTCATTTTGTGTGAGCCTCAAATAATGAGCTGGATGTGGTGGGTCTCACAAAATTTTCATTATGCTGCTGTTGGTGTACATTTGATGCCTTTGTTTGGACAGAATTAGGAAAATTATTTCTGGACAAAAGCATGTTTCAGTGAACACTGCTGAGCAACTCACCATGACTCTAAGGCCACCCATTTGTTTGTTCAGCAATGTAGGTAAAACCAAGAGTAAAGTAAGAGGGACTCAATGACCTTAGAGGTCTTTTCCAGCCTCGATGATTCTGTGATCTCAATGGCCACAGCACCTATTGTCTCTGGGCCTCCCATGGGGCTGGCACCATACCTCTGGCTGCCCTTGGACTGGCCTTCAGTTAGGTCCTGGGGCTGATGGTTTGCCTAATTGGAGCCACAAGTTACAGCATTCCCCTTCCCACCATGCAGGTTTAGGTAACAGCTTTGGAATCTAGCCAGGTGTTTTATGTCTCTTTGTTTTTCCCTCTTGCTCTCACTCTGCTGCATTGATCAAGACTGTGTTGTAAGCGTTAGGAGACAGGGGACTTCCAGTGCCCGCCTGTCATTTTGACTTGGGAGACTCACAGCACGAAGTTGAACTTCTGTAGGTGGAAATCTTCCACATTTTGGCCTTACTGAAACATGCATTTAATTTTAAAAAAAGATAAATCTTATAGGATGGGCAGGAAGGGCACTTCCCAGAGCTTGCTGTAACCTATTAATTCAGATAGGCGGGGACTACCAGAAGGCTCTTCTTTACGAAAGAACCTCTGAAGCAAGGGGAAAGAGGAAAGAGGGAGAGAGAAAATTTTTCTTGCCTGTCTGCCACCAAAATTGTACATCTGGAAGATGTGCCTAAGGCAGCATCAGGCTATTTGGAGTCTTGACTTACCAGAAATTTCTATATCTCAGGAATTTGCTAAACTGTTTGGATCCAATCATAAATTTGTCACCAGAAGATTTCTAATTGTGTGAGAAACTGCCAGAGGAGGTCAAGTACAGGTCATTCTTATACAATTCTAGCATGAATTTGCATCAACTCAAAAAACTGTGTTATGTCCATATTTACAGCAGCCTAGGTGTTATAAATCTTTGTCTTGCATAACTGTTGATATTGCAAAAACTTTGCTGTCAACAGCAAGGCTGGCATTTTCAAGCATGTTCTGAGCAAGGCAATTTCTCCTCATGGGAAGTTCAAGGGCCAGCAAGCTGCACTAACAACGCAGGGGAGAGTGAAGGATGAGTCTCATACTTCTGCCCCACTTTTCCTGCCCCAGGAAGTGGAGCAGATCAGGAAATTATCCCTACTGTATCCCACCATGTCTGTTACTTGGTAACAGCATCAACACACTTGCTGCTGCTTGGCTAGGACAAATTGTGTTCCTCAGAAGGACAGAAAAGCCATCCAAAAAGTAGTCACACCCATCCTGGGTTGCCTTGTGGATGTTGCCCTGCAGTATCACAGTGTCTCTGCAACACAAATTCCCACCACGGTGTGTCCCACAAGTCTTTCTCCTTCCTACCACCCAGCCAAGCATTGAGATTGAAACAAACAACAAGAAGTTTCTGAAAATGCAGAGAGGTCCATGCCAGCCCTGGGTTCACATCCTTGCTGGGGCAGCAAGCACTGGGATTGTCAGGTTTTTTGGCTGTGGGTGGAGCTGCCTGCTGATTCAGGGAGCCATCTGCAGATGAATCACGGGTTTCTTTGTAAAAAGACTACCCCAGGAGACACAAGGCAGCCAGCTGCTTAGGTCAATGGTTTCAGGGTTTGGAAGTGAAAGAACTGCATTTGGCTGCAATCATTTATAGCTGAGCACTGAGGGCTGCCAGTGACTAGATGGAAAAAGTACTTGCTAAGAAGTACTGCTGCTGATAGTGTGGTGGCGTTTTACAAGTTATGGCACAGGGGCACAGATGGACTTCAGAATCCAGTGGAGTGTGCATCCACCTGTCAGCACAGATTTCCCTATGGCTTGCTCAGAGACGAGGGCTCCAAACACAGGTTTTTGTGATTTTAACTTGGAAAAAAGTCTGTGTGCAATCCCATCTGCCACAGTGGGATCACAGGGTTAGAGTTGCCAGCTGAAGTGTAGGTATTGTGTGCAGCTGTAGGGGCATCAGTCCCTAGAAACTTCCTCTGCAGACGGGCTTGGCTTCTTATTCTGTATCATGTAGTCTATTTTTCCTTATGCCTTTCAGTTATTTCCCTTCAGTGTTTAATACTGTTGCATCTCTGTCCGCTAGAAACCTGGCCAAAAGCCATTGACACAGTCAGTGGGTAGCAATACTTTGGGTTGCACCAGGAGTTTGTTCTAATTCTTGTAGCCCAGCAGGTGCACACAGGGCAATTGCTCATTGAAGGATGCTCAGGTTTTGGTTCAGAAGGTGTTATAAGCATTGCCCAAGAGAAACAAAAATACAATGCAAGAAAATAGAAAGTTAACATTTTTTCAACTACCTATATGCCAATGCCAATGCCAGACCAACCAATAATCCTTTGGGTAAGGAGAAACATGTGATCTGAGCCCGGATTTTACAACCCAGGCCCTTCTGCAAAGGAATCTTAGAATAGGAGCAGTAAACCAGGTATCAGAAGGACACATATTTAGTATCATGACTCCAGCTGTTGCCAGCAGATGGTTTAAGAAAAGCACCAGTTCAGATTGTACTAACATCCATAAAGTAGGTTTTTTGCTCTTTGTTTCTCCAAAATGCTCTAAAAAACAGCACTGTAAAGCATTGAAAACATCAAACATAATGCAATTAACAGGCCTCTCCCATATGATTTTTTGTAATCTATTTTGTTTTCTTTTCCCTTATACCTGTTCATACTTTGGTATCTGTAACCTCATGTGTGCATTACTGGGCCCTGTGTATGACTTTTTGCCTCCTTGTTTCAAAGTTCATTGGAAGCCCCTTCATATCAGTGTTGGCTGAAGCAGTGGATATTATCAGCCCCACTAACCTCTGAGTGGAGTTAGAATTGACAGTGAAGGCAAAGAGGATCTCAGAGTTCCAAAAGAATGAACTGTGCATATTTTTTATTGTAGACAGAGATACTTTTACTTCATGTGTAAGAATTTAATTTAACATTTTGTCTCAAGTTAGTTTTAAAAACTTCTTGCTAACAGATAATCCTTTGTATGGATTGGCATAAAAGGGCAAATGTGTAGTAGTAGCAGCTACTTGACTGCATGGTATCTGTCCAAGAAAAATATTTGTGCAAGTCTTGCTGAGTCAGGGTATGTTTCCAAATAGGCAGAGTGTCCCTCTCATTGACAGGATTTATCTCACACAAGCTAAATCAAATACTCTTCTGTCCTGTAGGCTCAGGGCAATAGTGCATATTGTTAGCAAAAGAGACAGCAATCCTTTTCAACACAGTGTATAAGTATCCTAGCGTTGTGTCCATATGAGGTGTGGTACACAGTAAAACAGATTAGCCAAAAATTTATTGTTTTGTCTAGATAGGTGACACCTGGTGCCCAGACAGTCACAGTTTTTCCCATCTGAGATTACTGAGAGGAGAGATCATTAAAATGCTTTGCTGTTGACTTGAAGATCTCACATGTAAGACACACCAATACCAAGTTGTCTTGTCCATTCCCCTGCCAGTCCTCAGCTGTTGGAGTGCAACATGCTACTGGCACTGAGCTATAAATCAGAGCAGTTTCTCTCGAAATGTAGCTGCTCAGCAGCCTAGCGGCATGCAGACACTCCTGGCAAACTTCAGCAGGGCCACTAATGACACCCAAACCTGGTGGCTTTTCATTGCTGGAAGTTTTGATCTGGACATTTTGTACAGTCCTCTCCAGGAGCTCTTTCCAAACAAAATGCAGCCTCCCAGCCCCAAAAAGACCTGCACCTATATTGCAGGCCAGGTACCTGTCTGAGGTAGGGACGGTGCTGCTCTGTGCAGGGGCCACAAAGCCACAGCTCCACCACTGTAAGAGGTGTGGAAACATTCTCATTTACTGGTGTGGCCCTGCTCCACAAAAGGCACCTGTCTGGACCCTGTGATCAGATGAAAGTGGTGCATTGCTGGGAGGAAAGGAAAGAGAACAGGGCTGTCCTGCTGCTTTCCTTGCGAAGGGCATGAGGTGTGGAGAGTTCAGGGTCTTGGAGCATGAGCATCAGGAGATCTCATCGTGTTCCAGAGCAGAAGAAAAAAATAACAAAAGCACTGCAAATAAATCTCAGCCAAATCTGAGTTAATCTGGCATGGGTCTGACTGTGCCTGGTATTGTATCCCTCAGGAAAATGGTGTGCTCCTCAGCTGAAGAATGCCCTGCTCCTTGCTGCACTTCCCACGTAGTGGTCTCACATCATCCCATCTGCAGCCAGACACGGGAAGTTCCCCTTCTTCACAATAGCCAAAGCCCTCCTGTTCTTCAAAATCACTGCTTTGAAGTTAGCACTGCTTTAAACAAGAAGTCAAATTTAGCACAGCAAGATCTCAACATCCAGTGGGTGAATAACCTCCATTCATTCATCTGGCACTCCTCATTTCTGCACAGATCCCCTCTTCCATTAAGTTTTTTGTTTACATAAAAGTTAGCTAGCCTATATAAACTCCAAAAGTGTAACATCTCTTTTATATAAAAGCCATGGGGGAGGGCAGATAAACATACAAGTGCTCCAACATGTTCACTCATGCCCAGTAGAAATGTATGGTGTGGTTATCTCACAGTCAGAGTAAGCACACTGGCCTATTACTGGCAAAAGATTTAAAGCATCCCAGCAGACAGAAGAAAAATATTTCTTCAATAAATATATTAAATTAATTAATTGATTGTTTTTTGGTCCAAATTTATTATAAAATCTGTCTATCAGTTGCTGATGAAACTCTTATTTATTTAATACTAAATTTGTGGGATATAATATGATGCTGTGTTAGCATATGAATATGTCAGTGGTGTAAAGTATGATCTTTGCTAAGGGCTACCACTCCAGCACTGAAGAAAATTGCTAGTTCTGGTTTTAAGGGCAGCTTCAAACCCCTCATGCGTTCCCCTTTTGCGCGGGGGCGAGAACGGCCCTGGAATCCGGCTATCTGGTGAGGGGCGAAGGCCAGGGCCCCTGCGCATCAGAAAACAGCTCCCCTCGGCGGCTTTGGCCTCGGGCTGAGCTGGGTGATAGCTCGGAGCAGCGCGGTGAGAGACGAATTAGGAGGCGACCACTTGCTGGGGGTAAACTGTCGGTTTATTACAGAAGAACCAACAAAGGAGGGGAAACACCCAGCAAATGGCCCCGAACAAGGGGCAGGAGAGGGTTTTAAGGGAAAAGGGGGGAAGAAGGCAGGGAAACCCGGCTATCCAATAGAAATACATATTTGGAGGTACGAAACATAACTGATACACTAAAGTAACCAGCTGTTATAAATCATAGGAGGGGCTCCGGGGCTACAGCCAACCATACCTCCCAGAGAAAGGAAAATTCTCGAAACCTGGGAGGAGAAAAAGAGTGATTGACTGACCCCAAGGAGGAAACAACTTTCACTTTATAAGAGAAACCAAGGGAGGAGCAGTTTCATTTCCATAGCAACATAACTGGCAGGGTAGCAGCAGGAAGTAATACAGAAAATGGGGGGAGCAAACTAACGAACTTAAGAACACACCACAGCACCCTTTCTACAGTTACAACTGGCCACTGTACCACTAAGTACGGACGAGGGCTCCAGGGAATGCTCTTGGCTGTGCACAGCAGCACTGTATAAAGAGGTGAGTTTCTAAAGATTTGTCATTGAATTAGTACAAAATTTTTCTCCCAAGGTTGAGAAACTTGTAAAACACCCATGACACTATTATGATAGGCTCTGAGGTTTTGGTGGAATAGGTAAATGGACAGGGTTGGTTTCTTTCTTTTTTCCATCTTGTTAATAATAAAATTATCCTAGTCCTACATTTGAACACCACTGAAATCCTCTGGATTCTTTATGAAATATGAAAAGTTGTTTCATGTTACTTCACAGTTCCACACCAGCAGCAGAGGGGCAGTAACTCCCACATCACTGCAATGACAGAAACTTAGCAAAGCCCTCTTAGGACTTTCCTTTGAGGAAGTGAGATGTCATTACATTTAGCTGAAGATGCAAAGTTTTTTAATTAATGGAAAGACACAATAAGGAATTTGCATAGAGGATTGAGTGAAACCTTGTTTGCCCTCCCCAGAAAGCAAGCTTCCTCACCCTCTTCCATAAACACCTACACAAAGACAAGGATATGCATTTACAAAATCACATATGAAAGTCAAGAAAAAATAAATTATCTACTACATGCTTCTGCTTTTCCCAGCCACGTGTTACTCTCATTGTTTCATGCAGAGTGGCTGAATTACGGAAAATACTCAGGGTGACTCAAGGCACTGGGGACATCTCATTGTGCTGTCTGGTTCAGGTGAAGGGGGTCGGAAGGAGGGAAGCCTGGCAGAGATTGTACTGCTGAAGACAACAGGTTCTGTCATAGGGTCAACTTTTTAGCCAGGCTAGAAGAATGTTTCTCTACAGATTTAAAAGTCTATGCATTTGGTGGTGGGAAATGAGTGCACCACTTCTTCTTGTGCCTTGAAAAACTTGGCACATCAGCCCTTTAATATGGTTCAACCTGACTGAGAGAATGAAAAAATAATTCCTTTCCTAATTCATTAATGACTTTCTCGCAAAGACAATATTACAAAAAAACACTGTTTTCCCTAAGGTTTCTAGCAAGAAGATTTGCAGAAAACTCTTTAGATTGTATTGGGAGAATGGCAGGGGGAAAAGAGAGAAATAAAGAATGTACTTCCAGTTTGCCTGATTAATTGTAGTCAGAAAGTTTTGTTTGATTTCCCATTCCTGATTGTTAAAGATTTGCAATTAATTTTAAATAGTTAAAATTCCCATACATTTGCTGAGTGAGTTCATCTTCAAGGATCATATGCAGAAAAAACAAATTTTAGCCTTTTAGATAAACCCATCAGCATGAAATTTTGCTCAGCTGTGTTCTACAAACAGCAAACTCAATACCCTTTTGATTTTCTATCACATTTTAATTCTACACATCTAGGTGTGTGACCAGAATCCATGCACAAATACCAGCAGATATTTGGAGGGAGAGAGATGTCATTGCCATCTCTATGAGGCATCTTACACTTTGGGATAGTCATAAAGGGACTCCAATCTACATTGCTGTAAAAACATTCTCTTTTCCCTTGTCCAGCCCTTAGTGTGTTCTCATAATATAAAGTTTCTTAATGTATTCCTACAGCACCCATCAAATTTAACCCACCAAAACCACATGCCTTTGAGCACACATAATAAGGTAACTTATTACTGCAACTACCTGCAGTATAACAACTGTGATTTTAAAGCTGTAACAAAGATATTTTAGTAAAATGAAACACCATCCATTTTCAAAAGAAAAAGAAAAAAAAACAAAAGCAAAAGCAAAAATCTCCAACACCATGCTGGAGAAGGAAGAGAACAGAGAGAACAGAATTAGTATTATCCTTTTCAATGTCTCTTTATTTTATAAAATATTGCACGCAAGAGTTACACAGGTTGAGATAATGAGAAATGTACATCTCTGCTAGGGACGTCTTTCAAAGCCATCATTCATGAAGATATAACAAACAATCACAGAATAATAACTAGTATATTCCCCTGGGTAAACGAGATGAGACAGTTACGTTTAGCCCACACAGTGTTTGAGAGGATCTGAACTAAATTTGATCGTGTTGTAAACAGTGTCCAATCATTTATGGAATTTAAGCTTATAAAAGTGCATTTTAAATGCAACTGTCAAATAAGGGCACAGGAACATAAAAGGATGTCTGTGTTGTTCAGTTGGTCAGGTTTCACAATATGTCACCAAGGATAAAGATGTATATGCGCTGCCAGCGCTCAAGGCAGCACACTTGCAAAGGGAATGCGTACATCAAATGTGCTGCAAATCCTTTTCTTGGGGGTCTCATCCAGTGCCCCAGATTGCTGGCTCCCTCTGCTCTCAGTGGGAATGGGAGCCAAAGCACCAAAAAGGTTAATCTTAAACTCATATGTTAGTATGGTCCCTGCACAAGGGTGACATGCAAATTCATGAAGCATTCCATATTTTTTGGGCCAGTGTGGACAGAACTAAATGTAGAAAAGTTTTCTACCTTGCAGCACACAAATTTTCTAAAATGAAGACAAAAATGTTCACTTTTGATTCATCCTCTCTCTCCACATGAATTATAAATCCAAACTAGAAAAGCAAAATATTTTTGCTTCCAAGCAACTTTTTTGAGTGACAAATTTTTCTTGCTCTTCTGCTTTATCATAATCCCTTTGTTTACGCCCATTCAAAAAAATTGTGTTACATGACAATTGCACAGAAAGTCTAGAAGAATCTGGCATAGCACACTGTGTAACATAGAATGAAGACAGCAGAATCTTAAACATAAGGAGGAGAAAAAAATCTGTGAAAGGAGGCGTGTCATGAAAGCAGTGAACCTCCAGCTCCTAGCAAGCTGAAAAGCACACAGCAGAAGGAAACAATAAAATCCAGCTAAGGCAGCTGAAGTCCTGCTACAATTTAATCCTCCAAGTACAACACCATCTAGGTGCTAAGTCCCCCTGCTGGATCAGTCCACAAAAGCGATTACCATCCCTGCAGAACATGCTGCTGAGAGCTTCTCTGAGTCTGTCTTCAAATGATCTTTTTCCTCCTGCAAGAAAGGAAGCTTTTCCCATCCTGACCTGCAGACACTGACTACCTGACCCCTCAGTACATGCTTATAGTGCAAAGGCTGGAATGCTGGATGAGGAAAACCAAATTTTCCACTATTATCCTAAATAGGGGGCCACTGAGACAAGCATTTGGGCTAGGAAAATGAGATAAAAAGGGCTACACTTCCAATTTTATGGGAGTCTTTCTTTCACAAAGAAAGTGAGTGAAAGTTCCTAGAGTGTGACATTACAGGCAGCTAACAAGAAGAACACTGATTTTGAAATAATTTTCCTGGGGGAATGGGAGAATGAAAAACTGAAGGCATCACTGGGATCCTAGAAGGCAGAAAGGCAGCGTGTCCTCCACTGTAAATGGGTGTGTTTGTTTACATTTAGCACATGGTGCAGACTTTGCACCTGTTACTGTGGGCTTTGCTTAGCATAAGAATCATTCCAGCTTCAGAGGAGGTGCTGGGTACCTGGACCCTCACCACTACCCACACACACCTTCTGACCCTGCCCTCTCTAAACAGGGTGACAAAATGCCTGATGCGTTGAGCACTGCCAGGATCTTGAATGTGCCCCCTCCCTTACAGAGATGATGCAAGTCCCTGGCTCCGTATTTGGTGATGTATTTGGTGATGCTGATGCTGTATCAGCTCCATCCTTCCAGGCCTGCCTCCTCACTTCTGCCTTCTCAAAACAGGGAAGATAGACAGGGAGCTGATACAACCCAACAAATTCAACAGTGCGCACTGCAAGGTGGTCATAATGTGGTGAAAAGAGCTATATAAGGAACGCCAGTACAATTTTTTATTGAAGTTGAGGGCACTGGGATTTTCAAAGGTATTTGTCTTTAGCACTAAACCTCAGTAAATGTTGTGTGATAGCAGCATGATGCTAGGACTGCTAAATGAGTGAAACAGCACTGGCCATTTTGTGCTTACTGTGCAGACACTACTTTAGCACTTCAACATTTTGCAGCCCAGACCTCTTTTCTTGCCATTGTCCTTCGTAATTGCAAGCTCTTTGCTCCAATTAAAGGCAACACCAGTGGTCTGAAAACATTAAATCATGCTGTTGTGGCCACAATTGGAACAAATGACGTTATATGAGAAAAAACCAACAAAATCAACAAAATAAAAACCCAAACAAACAGGAGAGCAGCAGAGGAAAGTATGATCTTTCCAGTTCTTTATGATTCATAGACCTTTCCAAGACCTTACCTTTCAGAAAACATAGATAGCTACACTCTGCTGCTGCTCTCTTGGTAGGCTAAACCAGTGTGTCCACGTTACAGAAGCCTCACTAAAACACTCACTCATTTGCACTCCTGCTCTATAGTCATAATGCACATCCCTGCCTCAGGCTACATTTTGCATCAGCAGTGGGGCTCTGGGACAACTGCTCCTCACTCCACAAGGAGCTAAAAGGTTACACCCATCACCAAAGGAATAAAATTTACTCTGGCACTGAAGTATCCATCACAATTTGGAGAAACATTTGGTGTTTGGAGATGGGCTGCAGGTTGTTACTGAGGCAGTCTCATCTTTGCTCTGCAGATGGACAGTTTGCAATTCTTCTTGCAAACCTTCTCTACCTTCTCCTAACTGACAGGTTGTCTCTGAAGGACGCTGGTGGCAGACATCCACCTTTCTTACTTCTCTGTCTCTAAATTGCAACACAAGGAAAGGTGGCCAGCAAATATTGTAATTGGACTTAGGAGAGTCTGTCATGAAAGGAAACCGGAAACAGGAGGCAAAGATTGCAAAAGAAATGGAAACAAGCAATTAATACAACCTGCCATGCCTCTTCAGGAGGGGATTCATTTCTTTCTGCTTTTGGCATGTTGAGGACCAGGCAGTGGCAAATAAATACACCTTGGATGCCTACAAGGTGCAGCACCAGGCCTTTGGGATGAATTTCTCCCACAGCATCAAATGGCATTGTAGCTTCAGGGGAAGGTAAGTAAGATGTACTGCAATGCTTAAGGAAAGGTTTTAGATGAGCCTTTAGCAAACATCAAGTGAACATAACTCTGGATTTCCCACACTGGAAAATGGAAAGTGTCATGCTCGTCAGGAATTTGCCTGTCTCTGTAACAGAATATGCAGGTGGCTGCCCAATGGTCCAGCAGGCTCCAGTTTTGACTCTGTCAGTATTATTGTAATGAGAGAGAGTGAAAGTTAAAAGGAAGATGAAAGTGGCCTATGGCTTCAGAAACATCCTTTTTCTGCAAAAAGACTGAGTATGCAAATACAAAATAGTAAACAGTACATGAAAATAACATAATAAACGGTATCCCCAAAAGAAGATTGAACTCTGCAACCTTTTTTTTTTTTAAAATAATACTAGAAAATGTAAAAGAAACAGGATAAAAAGGTAAAAGCCAAGAGTGTAAATGCAGAAGGGCATGGCGGGATCTCCCAGGAAGGGAAGAAACAGTGCTTAGGAAGAAACATTAGTTTGCCTTCCCTAGTCTACTTTTTGCTCCTGGAAATGCTAAATATAAGTACTGAGTTAGTATGACCAGCACTCTCACCAACCTGAGGAGTCCTGTCTTGGTGGCTAAAGGTCAGCCCTGTTGTTTGGGAGGTACAGTCCCACTCAAAGAGGTGCAAAAAGGGGTACAGTCTGTGTTTCATTTTTGGCTGTGGAACAAGCTCTTTCCTCCTCCCTGAGTGAGACACTGTGTGAAGGCACCATCACTCAGGAGCTCTTGGGCTGGTCCAAGTCAGTCTAAATAGGTGGACACAGGAGACAGGAGGGAACTGTATCCCTCAGACAGACATGTTGGCCACGGCCCTCTCATACATGCGCTCCAAGATGCGGTGGATGCTGGCAAAGCCTGGCCGGTCGGCAGGCAACTTGCTCCAGCAGAGGCGCATCAGGTTGTAGAGCTCCAGAGGACAATTGTCGGGGCAGGAGAGGACATTCCCATCCCTCACGTAGTAGATGACCTCTTCATGAGCCATCCCATAGTAAGGCTGCATGCCGTAGGAGAATATCTCCCACAGCACCACCCCATAGGCCCACACATCAGACTCCGTGGTGTAGCGGTTGTAGAAAATGGACTCAGGGGGCATCCAGCGGATGGGGATGGCATCGTTCTCGTTTGCTTTGTAATAGTCAGCAGAATACATGTTCCTTGAGAGACCGAAATCTGCAATTTTCACCACCATGTTCTCCCCCACCAGGCAGTTTCTGGTGGCCAAATCCCGGTGGACGAACTTGCGCTCGGAGAGGTAGGCCATGCCAGCAGCAACCTGCTTGGCAATGCAGAGCTGGCTGGTGCAGCAGAGCGCCAGGGGGTTCGGGAGGCGCAGCCGCGTATCCAGGCTGCCCTGCGCCAGGCTGCACAGGTTGCGAGGCGAGCGGTCACGCAGGTACTCGTTCAGGTCCCCATAGGCCATGTACTCGAACAGCAGGCACATCGGCTTCCCAACCGCGCACACGCCTGCCAGGGCACACACCACACGGGTCATTTGAGCAGCAAAGAGAGTTTTGCTGTGCAAAAGCCGCAAAACACAAAAAGGAGGCTTTCTACAATGCAGAGATAGAGCCATGCAAATACCACCCACTTCGCACGCATCCATCATGCGTGCTGCCTCTTTTCAAGCTCCTGCATCAGGGATCTGATGATGAGCTCCATGGGTGATGCTTACAAATCATGCACATGCCTGCATGCAAAATTTTTCTCAACATCCTGGTTAGAACACAGAGTTTTGGAGCTACGTTTAATGAAGAACTTAGGCAATCCCGCTTAAGTTAGTATTAACTAAAGTATTGAATTGCCTCTTCCCAGGTGCAACTGCAAGGACTTTCAGGAAGTAACCTTTAAAGTTCTGATCAAGTTACTTTTTAATTCTTATATTTCTTATGATTGTTGTGTTGTTAAACAACAATATTGTTGTAGGGGTGACACATATGCAGGAAGACTTCAAAAGTATTCACAAGGGGCATGTTCAAGGGCTCAGTGGAACTCTTGAATTGCAAGGAAACTCCTGCCCTTACGGATTTATTTTTTTTTTAACAACTCATGCAAAAAAAAGTTGGTTGAGGAATTACTTTTGGCATGACAGATATTCAAAAATGAAAGAAAGACAACAGAAAGGAGATATTTGCCATGTCTGTTAGATGTAGAATGCAGTCCTACACGCTTGGCACTTTCTCAGCTTTATTGGTGGGCCAGCATTAACCACACTTCCACGAGCCTTACTGATCATACAGTGATACAGTAATATTTGTGCACTCACCATTAAAATGCTAACCAGCAAAAGCCAACATTTAAAATGTATGTGTTTTGCTTTCTTAGGATCATCATTTAGCAATTGATGATGTAACTTATTGTGAAATCTGAAATTCTGACTGATGTCCTAATATTTGAATCTTTGAGGAAAAACAAATGGCTGCTCCCACTCTGATGACATCAGGATCTGACAAGTGTACGTGAGAGATTTATCATTTAAGCTGTTTTCAACAATGTGGCTATTTCTCCACAGCCCCATGAGCTGGTACTAGTTTGTGCCTGTACCTTTGTCCTTTTCTGGCCTAAAATGTGTTAACAATAAACACAAAGTTTAGTCCAGTTTAGTGCTCTTTCTGCCTTTCATTTCTGTAGCCAAAGTATCTGTATCAACCCAGCTTCCCCAAAAATGTGGTTTATCCATTTCAAAATGTTCTGGAGCTTCCTACTGAAATAAATTAAGATCTCAAATGTCCCTGTTCACGAGAATCAGATCTGCATACAGCAAATTAGAGTAGTACTGCCAGATAAAAGTGGCCAGCAGCATCTACTTCAGAAAAAAAATTTACAATCTTCCAAAAGAATATTTTTTGTCAGCAGCTTTCTTCTCAGAAAGTGTCTTATTAGTCAAGCTTCAGCATCAAGACTTTCTAAAAAATCCAACAAAGAAGGATGTCCTTTCAGATGAGAATGGAAGGAAAGGAAGAGGCTGTTTTTGTGGCTGGCTTTTTGTTAATTTAATTTTGTTTTTTTAATGCTATTAAGTGTTCGGACATCACAATAGTAAGTGGGACATATAAAACTAACAAGACTTGTAATATTTATTTTCAGTACCCACAAAATAAATCACAGTTCCAGGAAGTTCACGTCTTGCCTGTAAGACATCTGGGTCAAGGTTATTAGACTGGAAGCAGAGTTAGGCAACAAGATGGCCAGCAGTTTACCCAGTGCAGCATGAGGAGGTTTTGATGTGATGCACCCTCTTGTTAAGGCAACAGGATGCCTCACTGAGATACCTAAAAGCTTGACGATGTTAGGATTGTCAAACTCTGCCATGAGAGCTGCTTCCCTCTGAAAGTCAGCCTGCATGTCTGCAGATGCTTCCTCCTTCAGCATTTTCACTGCTACCATGGTGAAAGGTTCATATGGCAGCAGCCCTGGGGCCCTGCAAGGAGAGGCAAGAGAGGAAACCATCAGTGATGAATACATGCACACTAAATATAGGCTCTGTTTCTGATGCAGAAGGAGAGGCTGACCAAAGAAAAAAAAAAAAAAAAAAAAGGGAGAAGGCCCCAGAACCAACAGAAGGAACCTTAAAGCCCAGTTTCATCAGTTTCATCTCTTGGAACTGTAATATGCATTGCAGAGGCATTTAATTTGGTTCAGGTAGGACTAAATTCAATATAGCTTTTTTTGATCACTGATCTTGCTGCTTACAGAGTCATTACCGTGTCTGCTAAAGACATAAATAAGGAACAGGTTGGTAAGAAACAGCTGCTCTCTAGGCTGGAGATCACATCATAAACTTAATGGAGGACAGATGAACTCTTCGGCCCAAACAATTCACTTTTGGGGTATAACAGTGGAGTTAAAAATAAACCTATTTTTTATTAAATTGATGAAAGAGCCTCCTTTCCCATACCTGGCACAGCCATGACTTTGGTATATCTGGCTAATATTAGAGTGAAAGTAACAATCACAGGAAGTGTATTCCCTTGGTTTTGTAAGGAAAATAGCCTTTTGATACTGTTCTCTCTCTGTGTGTGTGTGTGTGTGGCATGTGTATGCACCTTTAAGAAGTTATAAAACCATTTGCTCATTTCAGCTGGATTTAATGTGGTGTACCTGAGGTTTAGAAAACAGTTTATATTGCTTCAAGATTTGTGGAAACATGTGACAGGACAGAAGGGACAAAGCAAGCCTGTGCCTTATCTGAAGAACAAGTTAATGGGTAAATACACGTTTTGATACTTGTGAATCTTCAGCTAAAGTTTATAGACACAAATCCTTGGGAAACAGAATCCTGACTTTGAGCAACAGATTTGTTTTCCTATCCATAGGATTCCCTGCACCCTCAACAAGTTTAATTATTTGGGCTTGCCAAAGATTTAGGGGTAGCTGTTGCTGGAGAAGAGTAACTTTCCACTTTCAAACATGCACTAAACCTCAGATGTACATTTTGTTTCCTGCACAAATTCTTGCCAGGAGCCTTGCAGCTAACACACATTCCTTACAGGTAGCCAGCCAGAGCCCATGGGGAGTGGTGCCCATTTATGTGTCACGTTGCTGCACCAGCCTGACTGCCCTCCCGTTGCTTGAATGCCAGGTTATTTTATTGCTCAGTAGCACTAGAGGGGACTCCAATTTCCAAAGCAAACTTCCAGCTTCCTTGTCTTCTACTTCAGACGCATGGCAGTTGCAACAGTTGTACTTGGATGCTTTAAATGTCAAATGTCACTGGATGGCAGGGTGTCCATCAAGAAAGGAATCAGAGGTGGCTGGATCACAGCTGAGACACTCAGCAAGGAGGTGTGGCATGCCAGAGCGGAGGATCAGGCCCCACACTTGTCTGCTACGCCTCCATTATGGCACAATGTCTTCCTTCTTTTTCCCCGTGCTGGCAGTAGTTCCCTGTCTAGTAGGAGGGGAGGAGTACGAGCACCTGCTGTCAATTCTCAGCACTAGAGCCAGCAACAGCAGCCTGAACAAAGCAATAGGGGATTTAAAAGTAAAAATAGGAGGGCTTTATATCTTCCAAATAGTCTCAGAGATTGCCACTCATCTCTGACTAGCAGACCCAGAACAGTGCCAAAGCAGGGATGGGCAGGCTCAGTCCTGACTGCTTTAGAGACAGAAACTCACTCCAGGCTGATGTACACCCAACCACCCAATTTCACTAAATTCTGTAATGTAAACTAACCTAAATGTAGCCAAGTGAGGTTAAGCTACACAATGCCTTTTAAGTAGCCCTCAGGCAAAAGCCAGAAATTTCACCTTTGGTAGCTCATGGTGATGCAGTACCGTTCTGAGCAGGCCTGGGAAACTCACACTGCTCTGGCACAGAGGCAAGAACTGTCTGAAGTCCTGTCAGACAGCTATCAAATGTGACCTCTTTCATGCCCTAAAGACTGTCTTTGCACAAATGATAGGGGCACATCTGCACGGTAGCAGCAGGAAGCAGCTGCCTCTGAACCTGGAGAATTCAGCTGGAGGGCCAGAAGGCAGAGTGTTTTTCAAAAATTAGGCTAATTCTCTCCTAGAACAGGGAAGCATCAAAAGAAATTACTTTAGGTAATCTCTCTTGCAATTAAGGAGGAGAAATTTACACTGCTCATGCATAGGGTGGACAGCAACAGTCCTTTGCCTGCTTCACTACCAATGGATTTGTGCACTGGAGTCATAAATTGGCATTTCAGTGCATGCTTAAAGAACTAACCAGCGGTGCAGCTAGGAATTTCACTCTGAGCCTATCTAGAGAATGTCTGACAGAAGTTCCCAGTCAGGTTTTCCTTCCTAAGCAATGTTATGAGTAGAACAGCTGCCCATTTTTTGAAAAGGTTGCAGAGTTCACAGGTTGGGCTAGTTGCTGCCAGGGTGGAGTTCTAACTGTTTGTTATTGTAATCACCTGTTGTTTTCGTTAACTACCTGTCCTTGAAGAATTCCCCTTCTATCGAGTGGCACCCTGCTGCTTCCTGGAGGATGGCACCCAGACGGCGGAGAGGAAGGGGCGCCGAGTCGGCGTGCAAATGACATCATTTCCTGCATGCAACGGGATGGACCCCTCACAAAACCTAGCCAAAAACCCCTAAAACAACGAGCCAACACAAAATTGATGAATCAAAGTGATGACTGGGTGTGAGGAACAGAATCTAGTGTCCGCCAAGGCCTTTTTACCCCTCACCCTAAAATGACGATGTTGGCTAGACAGAGGACCTCGAATGTTGAACGGAATAGCAAAGGATTTCCCGATGATCTCCTGAGGAAGGAATACCCAGCTCTGCCCACAGACCAGTGGACAAAGCTGCACTCTTCCTCCTCCTCCGAGAGCACGCACCCGTTGTTTCTCCCCACCTGAGCTGATCAGTTTTAATAAAGGCATTGAAAAGGAGAAAGGTCTCCTGCCTGTGTCTATTTCAAGCAGCAAATATGTTAAAAAAAAAATGAGGAGCAGTCTGAACCTGTATTTAAGACTCTGTCCTGTCCCCATCTTGCTCACCATAACAGTTGGGCAGCTTCTCTTAGATGATTAAATAATGTAATTAACATCTACTGAGTCTGGTGGGAGCCTACCTTTTCCTCATTCTTTTGTTCAGTTAATATGTGAGCAGGAGACTGCCCTGAATAAGCAGGAGCTGCTTTTTGAGGAGGAAGGGAAGGTTGGATTTTGGTTTTTTTAATAATTAACACCCACACTATTTTTCAGCTATGTATGAGACAGCAGGTCAAAAAATACCCTTTGCAGATAGAGAGAACATGAGGAGACTTCTGTCAAGAAACTCTGACCTTAGGAACAGCCCTGTTCCTAAGGAGGAACAGCATGTTGTGCATTTGTAGTGCAGGTCTACCAGCCTACTAGCAAAACCTCCATACCGACCTACTGGCAAAGACTCCACATCCAGGCTTTTAGGCAATCCTGATCTTCAGGCATTGCCTGGACCACACAGCTCAGCTCTGGAAGAAAACTTGCATGCTAGTCTGCACTGAACTGCACAGAGCTGGTGCTCTGGTGTCTTGTGAGGCCAGTGGGGTCCTCCCAGGAGGAGAATCAGCCACAAAGACCTATCTGGGACAGACCTGAGCCTGGTCCTGAATTTTGTTTTAAGCATGGTTCCTTCCTTATCCTTCCAAGTGTGAAGCTGTTCCTGGTGAAGACAGTAGCCTTTCATGAGAAGCTAGTAAATGATAGCTAGACACTTCCTGTCCTAACATGTTGCTTGACCCAGGAGTGAGTAAACACTGAATCAGGACTCAGAGCAGCCAACTGGCAAAGGCATCGCTGGCACTGAGTGCAGAGCTGTGTTTACAGAAGAGCAAGAAACATGAGAGCAGGAGAAGTAAGAGGATTGCTAAACTTAGCTCGAGATGTTAATTTAACACATGCAGGAGAGTACATTTTATCCTTCTGAGATGGAAAGGCAATAATTTGAGTTTTGATCATTTCAGTAACCTGGATGAACACACAGCTTATACTAGGACTGCACTGATCTCCCAGAAGTGCACAGAAATGTCTATACCTTATTATAAGGAATTATAAAGCCTTGGAGACATTTTTGATAGAGGTGGTAATGAACAAAGGAGGTCCCTAAGAAGCAATATTTCTGTGGATCCTTCCCTGAGCCAGAGAGAGCAAGCATCTCTCAAGATGCTTCTCACTTTGCAAATGCTAGATGAGATGTAATACTTTCTTTTCTTCTCCTGTGTCTTTTTCCATTGTTTTGTCCATTGACAATAACAAAAAGGCTTAATTGAAAGAAATTGCAGTGCTGAAGTGTATGAAACCCACATAAAAAGTCTTTACACCACTTTGGCACTTACTTAACTAGCACTTTAGTGACATTTGAATGCCCTTTGAGAAGTCTTTCTTGATATCCATGAAAGCCATTTCGAGCTCAGAAAGGTCTGTGCAGCACTCAAATTGTATTAGACCTTCCAGCGCAGGGCCAAAGCAGCACTTGGGAAGGAGAGTGCCTGCCCTGCTGGCACAGGAGTGAAAACTCCTGCAGCATGAGCAGGAAGGTGCTGCACCTCAGGGCGCCCCGAGCACTGCGCTGAGGCTGGGACAAGAGCTGCCCTGTGCCCCTGGTGTGCAGTGCCCCAAGCACTGCTGCTGTGCAGCTTCTATAGCTGTGTTCTTGCTTCAAGCTCAGATGTGTTTGGCCATCCAGGACAGCAGTTCATCACAGGCTAGGCATTTGTGGCAATCCCACTGTGCACCCTTTGAATTTTGTTATTTTTAGTTCCCTCTGTAATAAAAAAAGTATGTTTGCTTTTCTTCCATTAGAAATAATTTATCTCTTCATTAGAAAAAAAAATCCATCACAGCTGTTGAAACTGTTTCCCAGCTGTAACATGTCTAACCTGTACAGAACTAATTTTCTAGCAGGTACATCAACAGCTTAACTATAAACATTACAAATACCTGCATTATGACTACTTTTTGCAAGATAGCCCTTTGCTTTGGCAGTCAAATGAAGCATTTCACCAAGCAGATCTTGGCTCATGGTGGGACTCTGATCCTTCCCTGGGTTTTTGTTGAGGTCATCATACACTACTCTAGATACAGCCACAAAATCAGCTATGCCCCATGCTTGTTAACTGCAAAGGACAAAGATTACTGCCCTGACTAAGCAGGGAACTGTACAGCCTGTACATTTTGTTCTAGGAATTTGGGGATGGGACTTTAGGAGGAAACTATTATTGTCCAGATTGTCTTGCAGAAATTATGGATTCTGTCAAGAAAAACTAGATATCTTCCATCCTCCTCACTTTTAGGGCTGTCAATTAAAGATTTTTCACATTTGTAAAAGTGCACAACCTCACTTCCCATGATAATATCAGAACTGGACTGTCATCTAATATCTCAGGTTTAAAAGAGGTAAAAGTGACTGCAAATTCCAAAAATAAAAAGTGAGAAACTAACTAAAGGGGACACTGAAGAAGTCTAGAGATAAAGGAATTTATATGTGTTACTCAAACACTGATATCCAGATAGCCATGGAGCCAACCAAGGATTGTTATGACAGGAGGAAGGGGCCATACAGAGGTAGGGCAACATTTTTCTGAGACAAGGGTCCTTGTTCTGGCTCCTGGAGATAAGCACAACACCAGCATCAGAGGTGCAGGAATGAGGCTGAGAAGTAGGTGGAATGGACTGCAAGGGGGGATCAAGAGCACCCAAGACCTTAAAGTCCCTTAATCATTTCCAGAAAGGTCTGGAAGAATGAGCTGCCCATAATAACCCACTTTGTATAGAAAGTGAGGAAATTAGCTCCAGGCCACATAAATTTTACTATAAAAAGGTACCCTTACAAAGCCTTGACACACATGTGCCCCAGGACCATAAACTTTCTGTCAGCTGAGTTGATGGTGGAGCCAGGACCATTGATCTTTTTTCCTTCCTTCCACCACTTGCTCTTTCTTTCTTTCTTTTTCTTTCTTTCTCTCTTTCTCTCTTTCTCTCTTTCTTTCCTTCTTTCCTTCTTTTTCTTTTTCTCCTTCCATCTTTAATCCATCTTTTTGTCTCTGTTCCTTTTCACACTACCCCTTTATTCAAAACCTTCTGCCCTGTGCTTATATAGGAGGTTAGGGACAATAAAAGAGCTATTTTCATGGAAGGCATGTAATTTGCTAATAAAAATTTGTACACTTTTGCAGATACTCTGGCTTTTGCAATTCCTTTCACCTACAAGCATCTGCAAATCTTGGCTGTGCATTTTCCATTAAGGCTGGGACACCACAGACACACAACCATACGCCCATCTCTGCACTGGCCTATGCAGGAAGGGTTTTTAGGGGATTTTTGGTTTGGTTTGGTTTGGTTTGGTTTGGTTTGGTTTGGTTTGGTTTGGTTTGGTTTGGTTTGGTTTGGTTTGGTTTGGTTTGGTTTGGTTTGGTTTGGTTTGGTTTGGTTTTGCCGCAGAATCAAATTGCAGTTCAGTTTGGACTGAACCCATAGCATGATGCAAAGACTTGTGGTAATTACACAGGTCAGTACTGGTGTTGTAATGGAGATCACCACACACTGACAATTCATAAACACTGGGAAATGCAAGAACTTCACAATAGGTCACATGTTATAGGCAGTACTCTTGGCAAAATTTAGCTGAACTGTTTTAGCTGAACAGATAATGTCAGTAAGGCATTACATCTACTAGAGAGTAGAAAAGAGTGATTTGCAGCAAAAGTTTAACAAATATTGACAGATAGCAGTGGACAACAAAAACAATTCTTCAAATCTGAGTGTTGTGTACCATTTGGTACACATGCATTTGAGTATTTGAGTGGATGGATAAATGGATGGATGGATGGATGGATGGATGGATGGATGGATGGATGGATGGATGGATGATTTCCATGCTGATTTTTTCACAAGTACCTTCAGATAAAGAAGACTCACAAAGAGACTGCTTACCTGGCCTGGAAGACTCTCCCAAATGCTCCCTCCCCAATATCTCTCACATATTCAATATTGTTCCTGGGATACTCCAGGCTAAGCAATTTTGGATTGAGGAGAAGAGGCATGCGCTGGTACATGGGGTTGGGGTGCAGCCGGTCCAGGAGCAGTTCGGAGGGCAGAGTGGTGAGAGTTGGTGTCTCCGACTCTCTAAAACAACAGAGAGATTTTTGGTCAGTGTGTGCACAGCCCTCAGTCAGGAGATAACTAGCTTCATCTCCTCCTGAGTTTATTTATTTCAGGATGAGAAAGGAAGGTGCAGCAGGGCTACTGAAGGAACCTTGCAGCAAAGTGTCCATGTCCCTAGTCACCACCTTCTGCTGTGGCACAGGAGTTCAACAGAACTAACACTGGGCTGACACAAGCAGAGGGAGGGCTGCTGTCCTCTCACAGGTGTTCCCAGGACTTTTCTCTCAGAAACAAGAAAGCTCTTTTTCCAAAGCAGCGTTTCTTGCACTGAATTAAGTTCCAAGCTTTACCTTTTTTTGTTTTTCCACTGTTTTCGACGACGGCAGCAAACCAGGGTGATAATGCCAAAGATCACGACCAGGGCAAAGCTGGAGATGATTGAGATGATAACAGTCATGGAGTATGTAGGGGAAAATGGAGGAGGAGGAGGGGGAAGATTTAGAGTCTCTCCACTTGGTTTTCTTGTTCCCAGTGATAACAATGCTGTAATGCAAATAAAATCAGAGGGTTATGCCTCTGCTCATTTATAGAGCTTTCTCTAAGAGGAATTTATGAAGCTAACTTGTCACCCTGGAAATTACTGACATTACATACAGCCCTATGACCACATGAGAGGACCATACTAGGGAAGCTTGGTTTGCAGGAAGCAAAACCCATTTGTTTTTGCCTTGTGTGAAAATCCAAGATCTGGTACGACTAATATATACTGCCCATTAAGTTGGGAACACAGTTTTGGCATAGAATATTTGCAAGAGTTACAAATGGGAGGTCACATCTGACAGTCTCAACAGTATTCAAATATAGTAATGTCTGCAGTGGGAAAGATCAATGGTGCACAATGTAAACCACAATGTATCATGTGTCCTAAAAGGAATCTGCAGAAGGACTGTAAGACCAAGTAAGTACAGAGTGATACTTTCCCAAAATATCCTCTTACCCCCAGCAGTTTGCATCTCAGTGTCTTTATGGGGAAAATGTGGAAAACTAGTTTAAAGCACACTTGGCTGAATTATTAGGGAAAAAAATCACATAACTACCTGTGGAGTGCCTTCTGAGATATTCTAGAAAATGCTGTTCTCTGCATGCAGTGTTTGAGAGCAGAAAGAAATTTAAACTCTTCTTTTTAGTTGTCAGCTAAACTAAAAATTACTTGTGTTCACTTATGTCCATAGAACATAAGGGCAGTAAGTTTCCAAATGCAGTTTCTTATTTCTGAGCACTGAAATCCAGAAACTGGGAATCTTGGATGAAATATTTTTTAAAATTTTTTCTGGTTTTGAAGAAGAAATTACAGGAATACTTAGCTTCTACCTCAAAAACCAAAGAGGCTTCCATCTTTTTATGGCTTATTTTTAGTTTAAATTGGGGAACTGGGGGGAGGGGGGGAGGCAGGGCAGTCTTACTGAAAAAAATCACCCTAAACTAAACAACTAAACAACTTTGGAAAACAACCTGAAGCCCTACCTTCTAAACAGTGTGACAAATCAATTTTTCAGAATATCACAAAACATTTCACTTCGTCTTTAGCATTTATATAACCTAGGGCAAGATGCTTGATTCATCTGTCTTCATTTTCCCCTCTTCATGGGGCACATTAAACCTTCTCATTAAAGATGCTGAATGAATCTGTGAGAAGACCCAGAGCTAACTGAATCCAGAGGACAGAACAGATTGGTGTACCCAGGATGAAAACACCTAGCATGGCCCCGGAACAGCAAAAGTGGCAGAAATCATAAAGTGCTGTTGCCTACCATCTCCACAGGGAGACACGCTGCAGTATTCCCAGGTCACAGCTGGATCCTTTGTGTAGCACCAGGGACGCTCATTCTCACCTCCTGGGTTGCGGCAGTAATTCTCAGCATCAAACAGCTCTGGGAAAACCTGAGGAGTCCTCCTGTGCATATGGGGAGCCTTGGGGAAGGAAGAAAATTGTATTAGTGTTTCGGCATAATTTTCCATGCTATTATTATTAAAACAAAATTAAAAGAAAACCCAAAGGAGAGAATCAAGACAGAGCTTTTGGTGAAACAGCCATTTGGTTGCCTGAAATGACAGAGAACACATCTTGACACAGTAAGGAGAACTTGCAGATTGAAATATGATGAGGTTATAAAATGAGCTCAAGAATGAAGACAACTTGTTCCCTGCTCATCCCTTGCACTGAGACTGGGCTGCCTGACTCTGAGAAACTCCTTGAAAAAGCAAACCTCGAGCACAGCTCTCCATTTGGTGCATCTCACACTGACACTCACCTGATCACTCCACTTCTGGCAGGGAATGCCAGATGCTGTGACGTTGGCTGTGCCCTGGTAAAACTGGCCATTGCCACTGTAGCAAGTCCCTGGAAGAGAAAAAAACCTGTAGGGTCAAGGCATTTCAGAACATGTCCTGCAGCAGATGCTCAGAAGAATAAAGTTCATGTTGTTACATGAGACCACCTGACAGCATCAGATGTGAAGCACACAGAAGGACTAGACAACACAGAAAGGGCACTGCTTAGCCTCCTGTTTACTCTCTAATGGATTTTGCACTTTACATAGGCAGAAATCTGGTAAAACTTCAAAGAGGGTACTGCAGCTCTCTCAGATTGAGAAAACAGGCCATGGGTATGTGATGGTTGAACTGCAATAGTTCGCAGTACATCATGCAGAAAGTGCAGGGCAGAACCACACTGAATCCACTCTAGCCAAACCAAGGCAGAAAGCAAATCACAGCACTGGTTCCATGACTCACAGCCTGCATTCTTACTGGGGCACTAATAAGAAGACACTCATATTCCTCAGGCTGGTAGCAGGGAGCTGGAATTCATAAGGGTGCCTTCCTCCTGCTTCTCTGCAGTGCTTATCCTCTTTGATTATTTGGAAACAGCCTATGATTTTCTGCATGCATGGAGACAATACCCATATTGTCTGAACATGATCTGAACTATGATTTAAGGAATGGAATCAGTATAAAACTATATTCTTTATAATGAAGGTAGTGCAGTCACTGCATATACAGGGCTTGTTCCAGCTGCAGAAAAATTAGGCAGAAAATCTTGAGATTTTACTGCAGGAATATGCATTAATGTCCTCACAGGATGTATGTCCTCACATACACATGTCCCCATAGGAGAGTTTAATGTATGCTGGCATAATCTAGGAAGCAGAAGGACAGCAGAGGAGATGCAGCCTTACATATTTCAATACATAGTACCTAATAGTACCTAATCTCTAGTACCTAATAGTACCTAATAGATAGTACCTAATCTCTAAACTCAGCTGAGCTGTGGCTAACATTGTAATAGATGGCATGTATTAAGGTCCATTGCATTGTTAGCCTTGAAAAAGTAACAAACCAGCACATTCTTTTGTCATAATTTTATTTTCTATTATGTTCATAATCTCGCAGCTCAGGAATAAAGAAGAACAAGAAGAAACATGATGCGTTCTAAAATAATGACTTTTTTAAGCAAATACTTTTCATCTTCTTGAAAACTTTGTGTAAGGGTTGACCAAAATTTGACACAAGGCTATTTGTCTTTGTGGATTGTACACTTTTTCGTGTACCAGAACCATAGCCAACACAGCATCATGACTATCTGCTGTTTTCTTCTTGCACTCAGGTTGCAGTTATATATCTTGATAGACTCTCAGCTTACTGAGGCTTCAGCAGGTAGCAGACTCCATACACCTGCAGGTAGGCACACTGCCTCTAAAGTGTTAACTCCAGTCCAGTGAGCTTAAACAAAGCATTGAGTTCATGTAGCCCTGAGGCATCTAAACACTTCAGTAGAGGATTTAAACTTATGACATATGCAAAGTAAAATACTCTAAGGTGGATTTCTTTGGCTGATACATAAATACCATTTATGACTCACATTTGTAATAAGATAGCAGCCCCACATGACCAGAACCTGTAGAGGTGCAACAGAGGTGTTAAACTGTCCTGGAACATACTTGTGTACCTGAGATGAGAATTTACTTGTTTCACATTCAAAGACAAGGAAAGCGGTGCCTGAAACATACCTCATGACACAGCTAGTAATAAACAAGGAAAAGATTTCTGCACAGATTTGAAATAAATGTCAGTGGTACACCTCAAAAGATTAATGTGGACACCTTTAGGGGCAGGAGCAACACTAAGAACCTCTGAATCTTTCATACTCTGGAAATGCAGATGTTTTCATAGACTGTCTTCCTACAATGAGGACAGAGGAATAATATAGCTGGTCCACCTGGACATTAATGAATAATTTGATAACAAGCTAGAAAACAGTTCAGTTCATGCTCAACAAACCCCTGTGCACATAACAGTGGGTCTAAAGAAAAAAGAGGGGTGAGTATTACTAAAATGTTACTATTATATCTTCCTGGTTCATGACTGAATAGTGTACATTTATGCAATGCCACTCTGGGAAAATGCTGTGGAAGCTGAACAGAAAAGTTCATGCATACACAATACACAGGAGACAGAGGATATATCCTGAAACAACTATGGGGAGACTGAAGCCATCCCACAAATGCTCCTCTCATATGCTGACACCTCTGTCTTGTGGTTCCTCTGCCAGGGCAGGGAAGGCTGCCTTTGCAGCCTGTAGGCACTGGCCCAGAGGGCTCTGAAGCCCTTGTCTCCATGTCTGCATCACCAGGCCCCTAGGTGTGGGGTTTTGTCAGGTGAAGCCAAGATCCTTCCATGAAAGAACATTCCCCAATATTCTTTATTTCCTTTTTTTTTTCACTTTGCCTCTCTCTGCATACATAAGGTGTGAGCCACTGCAAAATCTGCAAACCTCACCTGCTTAGATGCCTGGCAAGAGATTCCTTTTTCCAATGAGGCAAGTTCAGTGGCTGAACTTGAAACTGGAATTGCACACGAGTGCAAGAGTTGGGTGTGCATGCTTCAGCCACAGCCAGCAGCAGGGGGGAGCCTGACAGAAGTCAAAGCAGCACTGCAGGACATGCCTGGGTCTCACCACTGGCCATGGGAGGTTCATACAAGAAACAGCCAGACTTCAGAGGTGATTTGAGGAGAGAGCTGGGAGCTTAAGGTCTTGCAAGGCCATCCTGACTTATAATAAAGGCATTAAAAGGAGAAAAAGTCTCCTGCCCTGTTTATTTCAAGCCTGTTGTTAACATACAAGGCTGGAACGACCTCAGAATCAGAAATCCAAATATAGGTAGAGGGGAATGATAGGCAGTGGGTAGAAAGAAAAGGAAACAGCTGGAGGGAAGGGTACCATCTAAAACCAGCATGCCTATCTCATAAAAAGTTACCAGCCCATGGTCCCCCCAACCTCCAAAGAGCTGGAAATGTGTTGTTTCCCCGTGCCTCGGTCATGGAAACCCAGATATTCCTCAGTAACAATCTAAATTCAACCAGCCAGGACCAGCAGAAAACACAAAAACATGTGCAAATGGCAGCTTCAATAAAGAATATTCTGTCTCTAAAAACATAGAGTCTGGAGCAATCTACTTACTGGTTATGTTCTCCTTCTTGAAATCTGTAAAAAGACAAGACAAGATGTAAGGAGGGATTGTCCAGGATGCAATATCACCAGATGCTCACTTAGAAGCATGTTACAGGAAAAGGTTCCCTCCCTAGCAGTGCTTAAACAGCTTAATTATTTGTAAAGGCACCCAAGTGGCAACTTTGCCATCATTAAGACTGTTTTTCAGGATTGTTATGATCTTCCCAGTAAAGATCCAGGCTTTATTTACTTGAGGGATTTTTCCCACACCCTGATTGCACGAGAGAGGCAAACAGCTACAGCAGCCTCCACAATTCCATGCACAGGAGGTGCTGACAGGACCGTACCCACCATCAGCTTTTACTTTAGCTGTAAATTATGGACCGTACCCTTCCCCTCTCCCTTACCAAGAGCACAGCTCTCTGGACAATCAGCAGCATGTGCCATCTTACCAAAGAAAGGGATGTGGGTACAGGAGCTGGGATTCTGGTGCAGGCTGGGCAACCTGTTGCATTCAGGAAGAGTGAGCAGCATCAGCCCTGGCTTGTAAATCCCCTTCTGAGAGTTCTCCTCCATTGAGAGCCATTCCTTAAAGCAGTAGAGATCCTTTACAGCAAGGCAATTCTCTCTACGTTGTTTTGCAAAAAACAGTGAAATACAGCTGTCAATGGCTTGAAAAAAAAAGGCTGCACTTAGCAATGAAGTGCAGGGGTTATCAAGCTGACAGAAATCCATTAATGGGGTGACACTTCTTTAAAGCCAGCGTGTCTGGCTCATAAACCATAAAAGAAACTGTATGAAATGCAACAGCTTCTTTTAAGAAACATACAAACCTACATTTTTAATGAAGCAGGGTTATGCTCAAAACACAACACGCACCAAACTATGAGGAGTTCATTCCAATCTTTTTCTACAGATTTTTTTCACATGTTCTTCTAATAAACATCATAGAATGGTTTGTGTTGAAAGAGACATCAAAGATCATCTATTTCCAATTTCCTGCCACGGACAGGGGCAGCTTCCACTCAACCAGGTAGATCAAAGCCCCATCCAACCTGGCCTTGGACACTTCCAGGGATGAGGCATACACAGCTTCCCTGGGCCACCTGTGCCAGTCTCTCACTATCCTCACAGTAAATAATTTCTTCCTATTATTTAATCTAAACCTCTTTCAGTTTGAAGGCGTTCCCCCCATCCTGTCACTACATGCTCTTGTAAATAGTCTCCCTCTCATTTCTAGAGTTAGAATTTTTTAATATATCCTAAAATCTCACTTGGCTTCTGCCATCTACTAAAAGCAAAAGGTGAGCTGCAATTCTTAACCGTCTTATATTAAATATTTGCATATAATTTTAATCTCACTGAATAAAACCCCAGAATTTTTTAATTGTGTCTACAGGCAACAACTTTAAATCCATTTTTTTCTATGTAGATATCTGCAAATTGCCTGGTAAAAAAGTGACCTGTCTCCCACCTAATGTGTTGCCTCCATAACAATGTGAAATATTCACTGACAAGAAGTGCGTTGGATTTTTAAATGGGACTTATATGAGAAATTGTTTGTGGAAAAGGGTGAGGTAGAAATACCTGCACTAGAAAAAAAAGGAAAAGAAAAAAAAGAAAACACACCATTCTGGGAAGTTTGTGGATTTATTATATTGGTCAGTTTATCAGTGATTTGCTTATTTATGTAGCCATTCTTGAGAGCCTGAGTTACAAAATCAACTTTGAGATCATGTGCAGAGATTTCTTTTGCACAGCTCAGCTGGAGCCTTTCCCAGATCCACAACTCATCACACATGATGCAGAAAGCAAAATGTACTTCTGGGGTGTGTGGGGAAGGATTTAGCCAAATTCACCACCTGGTGGGTTGATGCAACCTCCTTAATTATACAACAGTTTTGGCAAGAGCAGATGGTCATGAACATCAGCAATGGCTAACAACACTGCAAACCCTCTAAAGCGCCTGAAGGGTCATTGAGAATTCTACTAGAGAAATAGCTTTTCTGCAACAGTAATGGATGCCCCTCAATTCAGCAGGCTGAAGTCATCAATTCCCAGGTACTCTGTGCTTGGTTTTAGCCAGTCCTGGCTTATTCCTTCCTCCCTTCCATGGAAGCCAGAATGCGGCCAGATGGCAAATTTATCTTTTTTATGTTAAACAACATGTGGAACAGGAGTGACCTTGTGAAGTAAAGAAATACTTAGATAGGGAAATGAGAAAAACTTGCATTTGAAGCACTGGCTGAGACCTGGGAGATCTGGACTGAATTAGCTCTGTTCATTCCTGGATCCCAAGCACCGTTAAATAAGCCCTTTATTCAGTGTTCAATTGCAAAACGCAGAAGACCATTCTTCTGCAGTGCTGTCTGCTCCAGGGCTAAAGGAAGGTTATCTGCACCCTGGAAGAATGGTAACACAGCCAGAGGGAGGGTGGTCAGTCACTCCTGGATGGGTTCACACCGCTGTTGTAGCACCCAATGCTGCGCACAGAGGGTTTGCTGAGGTCACAGGCAAAGATTACTTCAGGTTATTATTGGAAATGTTATGTCATGGAAATGACAGATGGACAAAGAGCAGTAATGGCAGAAGACAGCAAGTGTGCCAGGAGTGTTTCTAGGGACCACAAGAGACTATGTAAGGGGAGGTGGGGACACACAGACCCAAACAAGGAAGAACTTTCCCCAACACAAGACTGTTCCCTACAGCCTGATCACTTCCTATCAGCAGTGATTGAAACAGAAACTGCAGGTTGTTCTGCTATTGCAGTAGCAGCCAGCAACAAGAGGCAGTTGTAATCAAGAATTATGAGATGAGACTTCACTTTCCCTTAAAAACTCTCATTTTAATCAATTTGCATCTAAATTTACATTGAGTGAACTTTTCCCATGTGGTTTTCTTGTTTCATTTCATCTTATTTTACCCCCCGATTACTTTTAGAAAAGTTTTACTCAGCCTGTCAGTTGTTATTCTTGCTAGCTAGCTTCCAAACCAAATGAAATTAAAAAAACAACATAGAAACGAAAAAATGGTGCAGAAAATAAATAATAAGATACAAATACATGGGCATATATTGAGGGCAGTATGTCCCTGAAGAACTGGGAGAGCTCTCCCACATTGGAGAGAGTTAAATTCTTACTCATGAAGTATTTCAGCTGAAAACTTGTGTAGTCTAGCCAGCTTCTGCAGAAAGCTATAAAGTTGTCAGTAAAAAGAAGTTAAGAGAATTGGAAAGTAACAAAGAGCATGTGAGATGTGTTCAAGAGCCCCCAGACCTCTCTCAGCCATAAAGAAGTCCATAAGATGTCTGAGTTATCAAAAGGAGTATTGGGCTCTGGAAGAACGGCTGTCCAGCTGATGCTCTCTGAGGACAGGAATCAGGAAGGATGCTGTTCCAGAATTTTTCTTATAAAGAAAGCTGCATTAAAATTAGGATCGAAGGAGGGAGGCATAATTAATAAAAACCAACTCATGAATTTGAAGAAAAATGGTTCCAGGCAAGCCCATTAACATTTAGATATATTAGCAGATGTTGTAACTGTTAGCTCAGGTGCATCAAGATCATGTGAATATTTATGTTAGTTTATATAATTCTGACTTTAGAAGTGCCCCAGAAGTACAGGTCTTCAGTCAAATCACTATGAGTTCTGGTCCTGCAGGGCCACTCATGGGCAGGGGTAAATGAAGCAAGGCCAAGATCTAACTGAAATGCTTTGCAGAGCAATATGCAAAACCCTTAGCTGACTAATGTGTTGTTAATGCATGTGTGGCTGAGATACAAATAATGTCACAGGTCTTGAAAAAAGGCAGAGTGATCATGTGTTTAAGGGCACAATGACAAAGAGCAGAATATTGAGGTGGTAGGGAGGAGCCTGCCAGCAAAAAGCAAATGGTAGTACTTGGCTGCATGACTATCTCTGGATAGTTGCACGTATTATTGTTTCGTAGGATACAAGGCAGCATAGGTACCAAGTAGAAAGCCAAATGTATGGTCAATATTCACAGTGGGATTTTCCTCTGCACCTTTGTTTTAGAGGTGTTAAAGGAGAAGCAATGAAAAAGGTCCCAATTACAAAACCAACATGTTGCCGATTGTCTTAAAAAGCCCCTACATATCTGGAGAAATTATTGCCATTAGACATCAGGCACAAGTCCATCCAGCAGTGTGCTTGCCGTGTCTGTAGAAAAGTTTGTATTCTTATTTGGGACACTAGAGCTGGGGCTACTCTTCCAGTAAATGCAGATCTGAATAGTATTTTAAAATGTGTTTCAAGGAGGACAAGATCAAAGCAGTGCACTTTAGGCAGGGATGTCAGCTGCCCAAATGTGGTATGGGTAATGACTACTCTTTTAGGGGCTGAACATGACAGGAAAAAGAAAGCTTCATCCTGATATGTGTGTGCGGGGCTGTCCTCTGCAAAGCACAGCAGGCAGTCATAATTCTGTTTCAGTTAAAAATAACCAAACCTGGACTCGGCAGAAGAGCAAAAACTGTGTGCAGGGCTTGGGAAAACCTGTTTTAATCTAGTCAGAGAATTTGGGAAGGATGTAAAATTTCACTGCAAAGAGGAAAGAAAGAAACTCGCCTCCATGACCATGGTGGGAGGACAAGGAGCAGCAAGGGAAGGGCTGCTCAGGAGGTTGTGTAAGGAGAGAGTAGTGTCTGTCACTGGGATGTGTTTACAAATACCTGTCAACAGTAGATTAGCTATAGTAAGAGATGCTTTGGACTCTTCAGGTTCCCTGTCAGCCCAATTTCAATGCACATTTCTCTGCATACAGAAGGATACTGTAACCACATGGTAGTTTTGGTTTATCAGGTACAACTACACAGGCAATGCCTCTGGTCTCATCATTTTTGTCACATTTTTGTCATAGCAGAAAGTACTAAATGATTGGTATATTGCCTCAGCCAGATTTGTTGCATTTTCTGGAGCTGCATTTAGTCAAAATTTGAAAGAAGCAATTACTCTTTATAGTAATAAAAAATATAGATACTGGCCTAGTAAGATAACAATAACAGAAAACAATATGAATTATTGAAACTACTTATGTAATTCAAATTGATACTTCTTTTCAACACAATCTTTCAAACACCTGATGTAATGTAGATGTGTGGACTTCAAATCCAGACCACACCCTAGCAATGAGCACAGTGAGAGCTGAATCAGTCTGTGTGTACAGAAGAGAGAGCAAAGGGAAAACCTGTGCGAAGCTAGAGGGCCCAGCTTCACTCAGCTTCACTTGCTACTGCAAGCAAGCCTGGACAATCCCTCACCACTCCCCTGCTGCACACACATCCCCACAAAATGAAAGTGAAATATGAGCATGTTTTTCTTCATTTACCTGCACACTGGCTTTGGAGCTGGCCCAGCTCCCGAGGGATTGCACTCCTGGAAGATGTAGTTACACAGCAGAGACTCAGCAGCCGGTTGGCAGAATGAACTCACCATTTTCAGTTCAGTCCAGGCAGTGTGCACAAGCAACTCTTGGGTCTCCTCTGGGTCAGCATACGAGGAGTTGAAGAAAACAAGAGCATTCTTCGCCAAGATAGCACTACACACCTCACCTCTGTATGTGCTGCAGTAGCCTGTGTCACCCTTGTACAGCTTGCTGTCGAGGACAAGAGCACACACACACAAACAAAGAGTAAGCTCACAGACCTGAACAGCTGCATGAGCACAATGGCCCTGTTTCTGAATAAAGTGGCATGTGTAAGGCTAACAGAGGGCAGAGGACATGGTAGATGTTTATACCACTAAAACCAGCTATTATATCACAAGAATGAAAATTCTGCAGGGCACCCTGGTACCAGCCCAGGTGAGCTCCAGGGAGGAGGCTCTGACCAAGTGTTGTTAAAGTTATAAGTGGACTGAAGGCTGAGCAATCACAGAGAACCATGACCTAGCATAGCCCCTCATCCTGCCTCTGGGCTCTAATGGAAAAGAATTTTACTTTCCTGCTTCCCTGCAGTAGGGATCAGCCATGCTGCTTGCTTGCATTGCTTGCAGTTCTGTGGTAACTCAGGATTTTTCACTCTGCTGTCTAACAAGAGTTAGAGTTTAATGTAAGATAGAGTTGATGAACAGGAGCCAGGTAAGTTCCACCCATCGTGTACCAGGGAATTTTCCAAAGGTCAGACCAAGCTCCTGCCTGCCCTTCCACAGCTCCTGCACCGCTCCTGACCTGTCCCTCTTCCACACCTTTAGCTGGGGAACTCAAGAGATGAGGAAGGCACAAGTCTTTGTGTTTTCCTTCCCGGTGTTTTTCTGCAAGGTGCATCTTTTCACCACATCTCCCATTTTGCTAAGTCCTGACACATAGCATGGAGACAGAGCTATGCAGGAGCAGTAAAATCACAGTAGGGTCATCTTCTTTGAGGGCCATTTATCATTCCCATGTTAGTTGTATCTGGAAGGAGATCTCTCCCCCCTCCCTTCCTCCCTACATTCCCATGGCCATCAAAAGCAAGCAGCAGGGCAAGGGCAGTGCACAGACCAGCCGTGCTTCCAGTGGCTCCCACAGTCACCCACCAGCAGCCAGGACTGCCGGTGAGGAGGTGCCCTCTGCCCAGGCAGCCCGTGGGATGCAGAGTCCTGGGTACGGGAGGCAAAGCTGTGAAAACAGACTGCCTGTGTGTGGGGCATGGCCAAATCAGGGCAGAGAGGAGGGCTGGGTGCAGCTGTCCCCACTGCCATTCTGTCAGTGTAACTGGGGTCAGAGAGTTCAATTCACAACATGCCAACCATTTGGAGCAGTCAACAGAGCTATTTGTATCTTTGCCTTTTATTTCTTTCCCTTGTCCAAATAATCACCCATTGTTAACTCTGGGGTTTCTTGCTGATTTTTTTTTTTTTTTCAGAAAGCTGGAGGTACATGGACAAAGGATTACAGAGGGTGCTCACATTTCTGTTCTTCAGATGCTATTTCTGCAGATGACAATCCCTGGCCCTGTTTTAGCTGCTCTATTTTGGGCTCCATGTGAATTTTTTCTTTAATTTTTTTTTCTGTGTTACACTGGATAAAAATTACAAGAAGGCACCAATCCTTTGAGGTTTACCAAAATGGCAGTGATGCTCTGACACTGTATCATCTCAGGCTCCATGGACACACTTTCATGTGACACAGGAGTCTCCCAGCATGCTGCATGAGTCTCACAGCCCATGAAATCTTCCTGCACACAGCAGGTTTCCCCAAAGCAATGCACCAATCCCAGCACCCTGCTGGAACTGCTCTTGGCATGGCAGGGATCATGTTATTTGCATTTCCCTGATGATTCCCATTGTGCTTAATTTGAAAGTTGCATCCTTCCTGTGGCCAGGGGCAAAAGCAGGGACAGGTGTGCATGGGGCTGTTGTGCTGCTGACTTCAGGGGACTTCAGAGGCAGACCGAGAAGAGCTAACAGTGCTAACATTATGTTTCCTTGCTTTTATAAAATATGCAAGGGGACACAGACCAAGTTGCAATGGAGAAGTAGCAACAATATGTTTCTCACAATGGTTTGTCACAGAAAGGAAATATAATGCAGCAAATGTTAAGAACACCTATGGGACAGATGGGCTGAGCACTTGGTCTGTGTCCCCATGCCTGTCATACCTGCAGGGGTGCAGGTGTAAGGTGTAAGTCTGCCATTGGGTGGTCACTTAATCACTTACAAACTTCCTGAATCAACCTTGCAAGCTCCTGTGATGAAAGCAATAGCCTTGCAGGGAGCCTGTGACAGCAGAGTGGCAAAACCATTTGCTCAGACTTTCCCAGGCTCTGCTCTTTTCTGTGGTGGCCAGAAACTGCCAGCCCATCTCCCAGGCTAACATTCTCATTTTCCTTCCAGACTGCTCAGCCAGTGCAGTGTGTAGAAACATGGAAGGATTCTAAAGAGAAAAGACCCACTAAATTGTTCAGTCCTGCAATAATTACTAAGCAGAAGTTCATTTCTCATTGCATGTAAGTGGCTTTATTCATCCATAACTCTGCTTGGAACAAACAATCTTCTCCTGCCCTAATCTGGTGAGCAACAAACCAAATTACATTTATTAACTGTGAACTGGTAGGAGTTTACCTTGCAGTTAAGCTTTGCCATGAACATTTATAAGGTCAAGGCAAACTGTGGATCTGTAACCAAGCAGAAGTTTCTTCAGAATATTCTTCCCAGCTACCATATTTCAAACAGCCTTACTGCTGGCTTAACTCAAAACAATTGTTAACTACCCAAGCTTAATCTCCAATTATGCCTTTGTAAAGGAGATCAGTGATCCCTATGGGTGAACCTCATATGCACAGTTGGAATGAGAGAACCCTACCCCTTAATTTAAACCAAATTAACCAGACCCCCTTGGCTCATTATTTTTCTTCTCCCTGGCCCAGAAAGGGCCTCCACAAAGCCACAGAAAGTCATTCTTACCTCCATTCTGCCAAGAGGCACCAGATCCAGGAATTGGGATGAACCAGGAGAAAGAAGAAATGGAAAAGACATCAGTAACACTTTCTTGCTCCCTCTGAGATGCATAAGTCAAGATTTCCATGCTAGGAAATGTATCTGACAACTGTAAGTTGTATGAAAAAAAGTGCACCTAAATTCTATTCCTTTGTTTGTATCTTCTTGTGGGGAAGAAAAGTTGGCCAACACTGAACACTGTAAAGTGAGAAAGAAGGAGGAGGAAGTGGATTGTTGATGGCAGTGCCAGCTGAAATAGACTCTTGCACCATAAACCCACACTTTTATCCTGGTCCTTTGGGTCCCTTGTAACCAGCAGGCAGCATCCTGTGTTTAAGCCACATGGATATCCATTACTTGAGGCAACAGCTGTAACAACCAGGAGATGCCAGGGCTGGGGATGCAGCAGCGGCACACAGCAGTGGCCCTGGCTTGCCATGCCACAGGGAGCTGGACAGTGCCAGCACAGGGAGGAGGTACTGGGCACCAGCCAAGCGCCAGGGCACCTCTCCCCTTGGAGCCTTGTGAGCTGGGGCAAGGCCAAGGCAGACTCCTGCTCAGGTCTAGGGTGTAGTTCTCCTCCTGCTGAGTACACACAGCCTGGAGGAGTAAAACTTCCACCAGCCCCAAGTACCTGTTCGCCCCACTGCATTTGTAGGACACACACTTGCCTGGGCTGAAAGCAGAAGTGGGGATGGGAAATTCAGTACCAAATGCTGACTACATTATGGAGCAGAGATTATACTGATTATACTGATAGGTTTCAATGCCCAGTGTAAGAAAGGGCATGATTATTTTATCAAGAAACTAGAAGCTAAGGCACTGAGAGATAAACAAGTACCTGCCTGGTTAAAAGCAGAACCAGGGCTACCTTCCCATGTCCAATTTGATTCCTGTTTCCTCACTAAGTCCCCTTGCCTGTCCAAAGAGGGATGGGACAAGCTACCACCTTTCTCCCTGTATGACAAATGCTGTTAGTTAGCTCTGACAGAGGTATTTCTCCTCTTTGGAAATTAATTTTCACATTTGGGAGACATCTCTGAGGGAAGAGATAACTTCAGGCAAGGCAGGGTACTACTCTGACAGCAACCACTCTGCTTTCTGGATGCCAACCCCTTGTGAAGCTGAACTGCTTGAAGCTATTTTCACTTTGCTGTTAGATGATACCAACGCTGGGTCATGGCCACAACTTCCTCCATATGGATGAACTTACCAAGTGTGCTTCTGGGACACAAAGTACAAGACAGCATCAAACATTCAGGAAATGACAGCTATGCCCGTCTCCAAAGTGTAAGAGTATATGAGGAAATAGCCTGGTGGAGGATGTACTTGTACTCAAATTTAGGCCCCCACACACTATCAGCTCTCCAAAGCTTCCCCTCTTCCACCACAGTATTCCACATCCCTTTCCTCTTCCCCAGCAGGAAAGGCTAAAAAAATTAATGGCCTCTTCTTTCCCTGCATACCTGAAATGCTGATGGTTGCTGCTGCTTTTGCGGCTCCAAAAGTTTTGCTGTGCTTGTTTGTGGCAAGACAAGTGAACAGGCCAGGTCGGGTGACATACACTTGCAGTCTGGAATCAACCACTCTGTCCTTGACGCTTTCTGCTATCGACCCCACAGAAACCTGAAAGAGTGAAAGCCCAGCTCAGTAACATTTCCAACAAAGACACAAACAGGCAAACCAAGGAAAAATCTGAGACAGAGTCCCAGGCATCTAAATTGGCAGAGGAAGATGTGGTAAGGAGACAAAAGTGGCAGAGACCTAAAGCTGCTGGTGTTACTTTGGCCCTTTCACAGCCGCCGACTTCACACACAGAAATAAATGCTAAAAGATCTCTCCTATTTCACACCTCAGCAATACTTTTGCAATTAGGTTTCAGTTGAAGAGGGTCATAGTCACAATTTGGTTTATGCAATTGAGCTGGCTAATTACTACACAGCTTCTTGTAGTAGATAGTTTGCCTCTTCATGCCTTAGGAAGGAACTGCGCAGGATGACTTTGTGAACATCCGCTATACAGAGGAAGAAAAGAAAATAGTTTGGAAGTCATTGATTCTGGATAAGTATAATCATTTCAATACTCTCAAAGCAGTCATGAGCACAGAAAGTGCTCTGGCTACAATACTTCAGCAGATACCTGATATATTTTCTTATCTCACAACTAGAAATGTGGAAGGGGCTGAAAATATGATGATTTTGGCCAGCTCTTTTCCCATGTCAGTAATTTGCAGTTAAATGAGCTTGAAGCCTGCTGATTTTGGCTAGTTGGCCTTGATTTACCAGCAAGTCTTTCCTGCCAACATGGTATTCATCAAAGTAGGAAAGCATGGCACATACAGACTATATCTTGCAAAGGCAGGAGGAAGGAGAGTATTGCCTGCTCTAACCTTCATACTGATACTGATAAGAAGCATCAAACATAATTCAAGCAAGGTATGTTGCCTGGGGACCCCCTGGGTGTAACCGACTCTAAGGACTTTGGAGATTTTCTCCCTGGATTCACCCCAGCAAAGCACTCTACCTTCACATGTAACTAAGACAGAAGTATTAATCTGACCTCCCTGGAGGTCAGTAAAAATATGCTTTCAATGAGACCTTTCAGTGAAATGAAATATCAATTGTATTGATAGCAATAATCGAAAAAACAAGGAAGTCATCAGTGTTTTTCCTTGTTGTTCCATGTCTTGTAAGCAGATTGGATTCTCTATGAAAAGAAAATGATGAAAAGAATATATTTGTTTTGCGTCTCTCAGTGTCAGCTTAGACTTGTGGTGAAAGAATGTTCATGGGAAGAAATCACTAAATAATCAGACCAATACAGTTTGTAAGTACTGCACCAGGTATGTCAGCCACTGTGCAAATGAAGGGACCAGGGATATATTTGGCCTTATAACATGAAGTCAGTTCAAGAGGGTGGGAGCCCAGGGGATATTTTTTCACAGATATATCTTTTGTTACAGAGCTGCTCAAATTTAGTTTTAGACTCCTTTTCTCTCCAGAAACCCCTCAACACTAAAATGGTGCAGGGACCTTCTCAGTGGGAAGGAGGTATTTCCTATAGCCCTCCCTGCCTTCCAGCATCTTGGTGGGATAGGTGGCTGCTTGCCATGAGCAGCTTGTGCTAATCCAGTCTTCTCTCCTGCTGGCTCCTCAGGCCTCAGGTGTTCCACATCTGGCAGCACTGGACTGTGCCTGCTGAGCACACAGATAACTGGGATTGTTCCTTCCAGCTTGGGACACAGGAGGAAGAGGTTCCTCAAGTAACCGCAAGCAGTACAAGCAGTATGCACCATATACAGTGGCAAATCACGGCAGTGGTGCCTAGGACTTCCACACTGGCCATCTGTTGTTTGCTTTACTGGAAACTTCAAGATGTTCCCTTGTGTTAACTGATTCCCTTTCCGTTTCAACCACATTTCCTGAGATTTTTTTTTCCAGGAGTTCTCTTTTTAGTCTTTAAAACATCACTTCAGCTACCAGGAAATTGCAGACCTCTTCATATCTTCACACCTGGCTCATTTATTCCTGGATATGTGGAAAACTACATTATAAGGTCCATGATGCCCTGTGGTGCATAGCAGGAGGAAAATGTATTGTGTTTCTAAATAGGTAGGCCAGGCAACTGCTGCACAGAGGAGTTTCCTCCTCCTTTTCCAAGGAAGCTCAGTAAGCTCAGCAGACTCCTGTTCTTTGAACCTCAGGACAATTACAGGTTGGTGTTCAAAAACCATAATGCCACAGGCATGCTGCATCTTCAAAGGACTCACCCTTGCTGTGAACCAACCCTCAAATTCACCATGCCCCATCCACTGCCTTCCTGCTGACTCTCCCAGAGACAGGCTCTCATTAAGCTTTCCTTGCCATATTTAACATGAGGCAATCAGGAACACTACCCTCCTGGTACTGGGCTATGCCTTTCAGACAGCTGTGGGGCAGAGCAGATATGACCAGTGAGACAGTGGTCCAGGCAGGGCCATCATCTCACGTACCTCAGCTCTCTGTGGGACCCACTCACTGGGATCTCAGCAGAGTACAGGTCTGTGCTATGAAAATATATTGCTCTTTCCAGGTACCCCTGACCCCTGCAAAAGGTCGCATTCTCGGTGGGTAAGAAGTCTTAAATAAACACCTACAGTTGTCTCAAACTAAATATTGTCAGAAACCACCAAGAACCCATGGGTCCCAGCAGAGGCTGATCTGATCCCTTTGCTGCTCTGCCTAGCAACACAGAAGGAATATAGAAAATTAGCCCTAATCAGACTGGAGGACACAGTAAGGTATAGAGGAGGCAAGGAAGGAAGACAGCCTGCAGAGTAGCCATGGGGTCTTAATAACTTGTTTTAATGTGTGGAGAGAGGAGATACAAAACAAAATAGTGATATCCCCTTGAAGTAAGAACCAAGGGGATTTATTGGTCCTCTGGACCAGCAAGTCCACAGGAATCAGGATCAGCCTATGCTCAGAAGGACTCGGGGCTGACAGGAGGTCCATGAGAAAGAGCAAAAGCAGATCACCAGCCTGCACTCAGCAGACACTCCACCTGCCTCCACAGAATCATGCCCTGGAGATCACGCCCTTTAAAAAGCTGTCAAAAGACCAAAGAGAGTATAAAATGTGCATGAAGACTAGAGGGAAGCTATGGCAGGCTTGGGCTGCAATGCTACCATGACTGGTTCCCTGCTCACTCCCACACAGGCAATATTAGACATCAAGCAGGTATTCAGCTCACTGATATGAAGGCATTGCAACAGCCTACACACAGGCATGAAAGCCAGGCAAATTGAAAGCAAGCACCCATATTAAGTGGTCAGGATCATTACACCACAGAATCTTTCCTATGAGACACAGTGGATTTGCATTCTTTAGTGCCTGCCACTGAAGAGGGTGTGCCTTTCTTAAGAAGATGTTCCCGCCCAGGCATAAATTCATGAGATATTTCACATCACGTAGGTCAGCCTAGAAAATTTCAGATCTAATATCTTCTTCAAATATCCTGTGCATAATGTGGTTCCACAGGTATTTGACCTCAAAACAGTTTGGTCCATCTAACTCCATGTCATATTTTACATATTTGTCAGATATGCAATTTTCCTTATTATTGTTACCATGTTATTTAAAAAGGAAGGGAAAGATAGCTGCAGAAAGACACAATGAAGTCCTAGAAATTCTGTCTTGGAGGATGGTTGGAAAGATCTAAAGAGCCCTTCTTGGGCTTTTTAGATCCTAACAAATTAATCTTGGGCTTTTTAGATCCTAAAATATTAAGTAATACAACACCGTGGATAAGGGGGACAATATTTTTCCAGGGAAAACTGTAGCAGAGAGATGAGCTGGACTCAACCAGTTTGAAAAACAAGGTGCTAAGTTAGGAAGGAATAGAAATCACTGGTGCTGACTACCAGCCCTTCCAGCTGATAGCAGTCCTCCAGTGCCAAAAACATGAAAAAGAGGCACTTACAGCTTTCCCATTTTCCAGCCAGGTGACAGTAGGGACTGGAATGCCAGTTGCTGTGCACCGCAGTGTCACCACGGACCCAAAGGTGATGTTTTGGGATTCAGGAGCCTTCAGGATTCTGGCAAACACTGTAAGAGAAGACAAAGGTGCTCGTTGAACAATAATGTAATGCTGAGGCTGGTGCCTGGGGGTACTCCTTGATGTAAGTCACAGCTCCATGAATAAAAGTAGAGCATGAACAGGCTTCCCATGAGGAGGACAAAAAAATATTTACATTCTGCAAATAGTTACATTCTGCACCTTATGGACCATAAGTTTACCGCTGGAAATTTGTGTCAAGTCCAAAGCCTAGAGGAGGTAATGTGCAAGAAAACCGAGAGGAAACTCTTTGGTAGCATGCAGATGGAACAGCTTACAGCAAAAAAAGCAGCAAGTTACCATGCTGCCCTTCCCCAGCTGACCTGTGAAACTTTGTCTGAACCATTAAGAACCACCAGTATGGATATGTGCCATGAAGGTTAAGGGTCAGATAAACATCTCAGTCTGATTGCAGTGATGAAAACTTGCCATGGAGTGCTGCAAACACTGGCATTTTCCACACAACAACAAGCTGCCCTGAGGGGAAATGTCTAACATCAAGCATTGAGGTATGAGAGAGTGGCTGGCAAAAACTTTAGGAAGATGAGATTGCAGTGGAAAAGTAGATTTTTGAAGTGGCTTCTCATTTCTACAGCTCTTGCTTCTTTTGTGGACATATGGTTACTGGGCCCCCTGCAGAAAAGTGACATAAGCATTCCCTTCACCCAGCCCCCTTCCGTTTTTGTTGTTGTTTTTTGTTGTTGTTGGGTTGGGTTGGGGGGAGATAGGGAATGGGGGGATTTGGAATTGGGGAAGGGGGCAAGGGTGAGGACTGTTGGCCAGAAATAACAACTGAAGTATTTTTGCTGAAAACTTATTTTGATCCAGAAACACAACCCTGATGGTCTTAACAAGCTGCTGTACTTGGACCACATAGAGAAAAGCAGAGAAGAGAAACTTCCCACCTGGAACATTTGAGTTTTGACCTAAAATTTTTAATGGAAACACCAGAATGTCTGTACAGAAGCAGGCTCAAAAGCACTGCTATTTCTTACTCAAATTTCTCATGCTTAGTGAGTTACACCTTCTAGACCACACAGTAATGTCTAAAAATCTCCATCGGAAATTATAAGAAGCTGGGAAGTTTCTCTTAGTGTTGTCAGAAAAGCCTGAGATCTTGTTTGCCACTTTTATCTGTGTGTTTTTCCTTATCAACATACCTCACCACGTCAGCATCTTCTGTTTGCCCTGTTCAGAATTAGAGCATTTAAGTGTTCCCCTTAGTGTTCCTAATAGTGTCCCCACTATTTGGGATGGGAAGGCTTTGTCTGCAAAATTTCAGTTGAACTGAAAAAAAGTATGTGCTTTCCACATAGTCCTTCCGCCCAGTTCTCAGCTAGTATGCAGCTGAGGTTTGTTTTGACAAAGAGCCTAAAAACAGCTTTTGCTCATAGATAAGTAGCAGTCAGAGTTAATTTCAGCATGGAATCCTTTTTGCCTTTCAATAATCTCTTGGGCAGAGGCTTTTTGGAAGATTAAGTTTAGTGTTAGTTAAGTGAAAATGGAGAGAGGATAAATATTATATTGAGCTTCTTAATTCTGCAGCATGCTTCAAGCAATCCCACTGTCTCTGCTCAGTGCCACCTGCCTAAAGCCAAAGCAGAGCAGTATCAGGCTTCTGCACCTCCTTACCCCTCAGCCAGGCAGCAGGTATGAAGCTCCATCAGTAATAAGCAAAGCTGCAGTCACTGGCCAGAAGCTTTTCTCATGAAAAATAAGTAAAATGAAACCTTTGTCTGAAGTTTCACTTCAGGCCATTAACACCAGATGGTTATGAATTCGGACCCAAGTTTTGCAGGCTAAGCTCATAATTATTTTTATACTTCATTTGGAGAAATACTAAACTTTGGGGCCTGTCCTCTGGCAGCAGTTACGTTCACATGGCTCCAGCTGAAGCCAGCACGTTTCCTTCCAGGGTTGGAATATGGCCCTTAGTGCTTCTCTTGTGCTGCCCAATATGCTGCTGGGACCCTTGCCCACCTGATGCTGCTCTCTGACTCTGCTGCTCAGTTAAATTAATACCAAAGTGACAAATTACCAGCGCCCAGTTAGCTGATGCTGGATGGTGGCATATATGTCCTCCTCTGTACTAGGTGATCTCCCAAAATCTGCTAGGATCTTTCAGCCAGGAGGAAAAAAAGGCACACTTTGAGAATGGCAATAGCACAGGCAGGGTGCAAAGCCACAGCAAGCACTATGGCAGGCTCAGCTCATGCCTGGCATGGTGCCTATGGGAAGGTCAGAAAGCTGCATTCCTCCTCCCAGCGTCCAACCATCAGCACTGATAACTGCACTCGCTTTAGTAGCCCAGCACACTGCTAGGTAAGCAGTTGTCTGCCACCATAGGCAAGGTAAAGCATCAGGCCATTCTTAAGATCCTAAAACACCAAATACTGGGACTAAAAAATCCAGCAACAGCTCCTAAACTTTCACATGTTTCTAGTGGCAAGTACTGCAGGGAGGGATGGCTAAGTAAAATTTGGTCTATAAGCAACTAAGCTGATTTCCAAAGTGTGGAAGAATTGAAATTCCTTCTATCCCCAGGGCTATCATGTGCATTTTTCAAGACCTTCAGAATTAAAGTTACAGATTTAATTCTTTAACATTTCAGATACTTACATTTGCATGCTTTCAAATATCTTACTTAAGTATGAAGCTGTAGATGGTACTACTGGAATAAACTGGGGGGGGGGGGGGGGCAATTAAGGGAATTAATTATTTTATTTTTAAATGAGAAATTTCCTGGGACAAGAACCAGACTTTCCGGGTCCTAAGAGGTTTTGGAGCATAGCTGATCAGCCGATCCAGGGACATATTTTCCAAAGGACTCTTAATCACTGAGAAAGAGTATTAAAAAAATAGTATCACCTATTTCTCAACCGCATAATCTATGGGTAGATGATCAACACATTGACATTGCTGTCAGACTTGAGTGCTGTGGGAAAGTCAGGATGGGTTGCATAAGTGCAGCCAGTGTCACCATCCACCTGTGCAAAGCAGGGCAAGAACACCAGGATGAGCTCAGGGTCCATTTTGGCAACTGCATGAGCAACCAAATCTGTCCTGTATCTAAATGGCAGAACACATACCCCACAACCATGATTTTTCTGCCCCCTCCCTCTCCTCCCCCAACCCCCAATTCCACAAGTAAAGACAAGAGGCAAAGGCAAGTAGGAAATGGCAAATCTGGTGGTAGCGTAGTTGGCAGGAAGAGGTATGTGAAAGACAAGAAGAAGGATCAGGAAATAGAAATAAATGTTTGTAAAATTCTTTTTTTTGGTGGGTTCATGACCTTTTCTTATTCTCAATTTTCCTCAGAGTGAAAATTTCCAACAATCAGTGATTTCTAATGCTTCCATTACTTGTTTGTCTTTTGTCTTTTTCCACATCCTCCTGAATTTGGATTTTGCCTTTGCTTGTTTAGCTACATTACTATCACAAGATTAGCAACATTCTTATCAATACCCCTTGGCTCTCTGCACTGGATTCACCCACAGGCATGCCAAAAAAGCAGTTAGGGAAAGTGGGCAAGGACAGCTTAATTTATTTATTTATTTCAGTGGAAAATAAAACAGATGAGCTGTAAATGAAATCCAGACAGCTGAAAGCCAAGCCAGCATGTCAAATTTCACTCCCAAGCCCCTTAATAAATGTATTTTTTACAGCCTTGGTAAATGATGTTCTGTGCACTGCAGGGCTTGCTAGGAGGTATCTGTACCGTGGCCAGCTTCTCTCGTTTCTGAGAATTACGTAACATCATCCAGTCCAAACAGTAGAGCTTTAATTCACTCACAAAATTTTTATACTATAAAAAGATTAAAGCAGTATGCCCTCCCCCCTGCCTCCACATTGAATGGCTAACTCTTTCCAGGTGACTTTTTTTCCCCATTGGCTTTGATGGAGCTATGTTTAATTTCCCAGGTTTGGGGTCTGGTCCCGCAGTCCTGGCAGATGCCTGCCCTCAGTCTGGGTAAGGCCTATTTTTTGTTAAAGAAGGCTGGATTTGGCCAGTCACAACCAGACAGCTGTGTAGGTTGCCTGGAGCCATGCTGCTGCTTTGGGGAAAGGACAAAATGATGCCCAGAGCACTAGTGATGCTGTTTGTTTTTTTGCCTTTTTACTTTAATATGCTCTCTGTATTCTTCACACATACATTTGTAGCTCTGTAGCCTATTGTACTAGTTGCTGGTTTTCCCAGTACTTTTCCATGGCCCTTCCCGAGGCAGAAAGACAAAAGAACTTGCAGAGCTCCAAGCCCGGGGAGGTGCAGGGCCCCTCTGCTGTCTTGGTTCCTCCTGGGAACCAAGGCCTACAACAACTCTTTGGGACACATTTCATGGACAAAGCCCAGCTAGTGCTGAGTGGGGGACTCCAGAAAAGGGGCTTGACCTGGGGAGGGGGGCGGAATTACATCAACATTTGTCCCCCTAATTGGTGCTTATCAATTATGCTAATTTCCTAAAACCTACAAAAATGCACTCATCCTTGGGAGGGTGGGCTTTTGTGGACATCTTTCCATAACTGCCCCTGAAGGCCTTCAAATAAAGATTCACTCTTATATTATGTCCTTACTAAAATGATCTTGAGTTTCAGTTCCAGGTTGGGAAAAAGGCAACACCAGGATCACTCAAGCACTAGTTTTGGGATGTGGGGTAGGTTGCTTTTTATCCAGAGGCCACAGTTTCTTTGGTGAACCCTGAATTTAAGAGAATATGAGCAACACTTTCCCATGTATGTGGATTAACTTAGCCTGTTGACATCCACAGGTGTTCACATCCAAGAGTTTGTTGACAGAGTCCTGTCGTGCTGTAAAGCATCTGCATCCCCCGTAGTCCAAAGCAAGGTAAGGCCACCAGGAGCTAACTTTGTGTTGGGAACTGCCTGGCAACATTCCCTTCCCACTGCAGCCAAAGCCTGCTCTTATACAGGAGCCAGACCCAATGTGCCTGTCCTCCCAGGTCTGATATCTCAATCTGCCTCGCTTTCCACCACTGCTTTGTATTTATCAATGAAATATGACCTTTTGGGTGGCTGAAACCAGGTCTTAAGCATATTATTTTTGCAGCTAAGCTGCAGAACACAGTGTGTAAACGCAAATCTTGTGTGCACAACGCATTTTCCTTTGCATCCAGTGTTGTGTTGAGATCCAGTATGTCTACACTGCTGCCGGAACTGGTAAACCACATATTGTCTTGGAAGCTTTCCAGATATAAATACCCTGGCAAAGACTTTGCACTGTACAAAATTCATGTATAAGTAATTAGCTAAATTGCAAACATTTTTTGTTTGTATTTGCCAGTGTTCCCATAGCTCTTTTGTACCTGAAGCATGAAAGGTCAGAATTATTTCTTTTCTGCAGAGGTGCTACTGGGCTTGGACTTTTCTTACAAAGCCATAGAAAAAATATTTCTGCTTGCTAGCTGTATGCTGTGAAGAGCCATGAACTTGTGCCACTGTGATTTTTGCCAGTGAGAAGTCCATTTGTCTAACTTCCCATTCAGATTCATTCAGTGCATAACCATTCACCCTTCCTGACAAGCCTAAACCAGGCAATCAGGGAGAGGTAAAAAGCAGAGAGACTACCATTTCCTTCCCACAGGTGAGAGATGAGGGAAGGTCTGACAAATACACTTTTAAATACATAAAAATCTGCAGCATTTGTGTTTTCTAGCATTAGCTCCATAAAATGAAAAAAATTCTTTAAATACCAGTGCCAAGAACAGACCACATACCATGCTTATGGATCAGCAGTCACAGAGACAGCCACTCCAAGCTGTGTGCAGCAGCTAATCACATTCCAAGAACCAGGGCTGACCAGGCAAGATACAGTCTCTGCAGCTGACATGACAGAACCAAATCCCACCTTGGAGAACAAACATATTCTCCAGCAAGGACAAGGAGACAAGGAGTCAACCACTCCTCTTGCAGCAGCAGCAGCAGCCGCAGCAGCAGCAGCAGCTTCTGAGCATGGCTTAGCACTTCCAAAAGGGGGATGAGGTAATAATTAAATCCCAAGATAACTGCAAGGTCAGTTCTACTTTGATCTCCAAGTATTTCTTACCTAAGTTGCAGCACTTATCTTTTTTTGTAAGTCTACCAAGTAAATACAAAGAGGAGCAAAACAGCTCCAGCAAAGCTGATATGAGACACTTCCATTTATCTCTATCAAATTGCTTACCTATTTTATTTAATCTATGTACAAACATGTTTATTGCTAGAGAACCATGTGTATACAAGTTATCAAAGCAAAAAAAAAGTACATACACACTGTAGGAAACCCACACAATCACTGTATTATTTCTCAAGGAGCAGCACTATTATATATGGGGCCCAAAAAAGCAAGGTGAGGAAGAGCTGTAAGCAAGTTGTAAGCAAGCAGTACTTCATCATCCACTGACCCTCACCCTTTTATTGTGGTAACTCAGGAGGATAAGGCTCCAATGCATCTGAAGTATCTGCATTTTGTACACAATGGCAAGATGCAAGTTCTTCTGGCTCCTGATATATTAATTGGGAGACTTGGGTCTTGTTGTAGTCCTTAAAGCATCATGCAGCACAGGCTAGATTCCACAGCAATATATAGACACTCAGCCTGAGGCCATGAGGTGGGACAGTTCAAGAACTGTGTGAAAGGAAGATGGAGAAAAGCACAACATCTCCATCCTGAATCATATGCCTTCAGATTCAAAGCTCTAGTGTCTGATAGAAAATTTTTTCATAGCAAGGCAATAACTTTTCAAGCTAACTTTATTTTAGGGTGGACTCCTAGATTTATGGGTGGTAGAACAATTTACATTAGTAGAAGGACTGATGTGATGGTAAATATATCAGCCACTAACTTTTCAGCTGTGAAGGACTTTACACTCCATGTAGATGTCTCTGGAATCCTAAAAGGAGACACCACAAATACACAAAGATGTAATAACCAGGAGTAAAATGTAAATAGATAGCTTATATCCTGTGTAACTATATAAAACCTGTTCTGTACAAGTGTTCATCTCTATATACAGAGCAAACACTAGATTCAAGGACAAGTGAGGATAATGCGTTCAAATTACTTCCCAAGGAAATGAATGAGGAAATTCTTCTCATGTCATTACTGGTCTTATATTTGTGTTTGGTTTCTTTGAAGGAAAAACCCTTTTAAACCTCCTTATGATCTGTCTTGTCTACAGTACAGAGTCATATCTGATGCATTTATCTTTGCCCCTACCGACTACTGAATGTGAAATTGGAAAGGAAGTTCCCAGCCTCCTGAAGTCAAGGAGCAATTCCTTTGCCTGTTCCACTCATGATCATGACCCATCATGGCTGCTGCCAAGGCTACTAGTCTGTGTGCACATATTGAAATCGTGGTTATGCACACCCAAAAATGAGATAATCCACACATCATCCTGACATCTGGTCTTCACCACTGGTATTAGCAGTACCATAAATTTAATTACATATCATGTGAAAAGTAGTTCCTTCTGTCTGGTTTAAAGTGCTGCTCAGTACCTGCTAGGATGTTCCTTGGTTTGGGGACAGCAAGGAACCTGTTCCCTGCTCATCTTATCCATCACACATTCTTGATTTTTAGTGTTGCAAACTCATCTAGTTCCTCCTACAACAGAGATCCATCTCTTTTCCAAATTCTCAACTCCCCATTTGATATACCCTTTTTGTGAGGGTCTATGAGGAGCTCCAGCAACTTCAGAATGGTTGTCTCAGTTTGCTCTGGTCCCCTTTATCTGACAGCTATGGATATTCTCTATCCTCCACTCCCCCCATTGCTCTGTGGGAAGCTCATGCTTTCTAGCTAGCCAATGGTTTAGAGAAGAGACGGATTTTAATTGCCATGTCATTTTTTCTCTTAAACCCACAATTCATTCAATGATGTGAGAAGGTCATAAGTTTTTCAAGTGCCTTCCCAAGGTCTTTGTTAGGGGAAAGAGGCTTTTGCGAAAGGAAATAACAGGCTCAAATGCTTTTAAAGAAGAATTCTGTGTATGTGCCTTGTCTGAAGCCTCATTGCAGCTCCTCATTGCAAGAGGCCACCCTGTGATAATGACTCAAAGGCAGCATGAACCTCCTGCCAGTGTCACAGCGGAGCAAGATTTGGGAGTAAATTGAATAGCTCACATGTACTTGTCATTTGTTGAAGGTCTGAGGCTGCTTTCTTCCTCCTGCAGCTTTCCCTGTTACCCTGTAATTAGGGCCATGATTGCTTCTGCAGCATCTCAGAACCTTGGGATGACTCTGGTGAGTGCCACAGGTAGGAGGAGATTTAATGAGATATTCTGGGTTCTCAGTTACGCCCACGCCACCCCACTGAGGTCAGCCAAATACTTTGGTGTAATTACAGGCAAACTTGTAATGCTTCCTCCCCATAAACATTTTGCAATGTTTAAAATCAAACTGCTGTATTCACCCTTTACTGTCACAGGACATTGCCTGCAGGTACATACACCAGCACCAACACAAACAGGAAAGGCATCCTTTCCCAGAGCTTCTGCCTCTGCTCAAGGCCAAGCCAAAGGCTCTTCTTCAGTGTTGGTATTTGAATTTCCGTGAGGAAATTTCATCCAATACTTAAAAGAAGAATGGCAAACTTCCTTGCCAGTTTACTATTTGGCAATTCACCTGACCCAAAACACTCTGCCTCAAAAGATGAGAGAGATAAAAATTCTGATTTCACACTGAAATCTAATTTGTGGGAAATGCAAGGCAACAGTGCTGACTGGCTGCTTCAGTGGTCTCTTGGTATCTCCCTGTCCTACATCATCTATGCCACTTGCAGGCAAGTCGACACAAAAGTGTAAAAAACTTTTTGGATGGCATATCAGGAGTCAGCTCATTCATAACATAGACCACCTCTGGAATGTGGTCTATTCAAATTGATAGAATTTTCTTCACTAAATACATGTTTTTATTCCTGTTACTTTAATTTTGGTGTGACTTGCTAGTCTGCTGATTTATCTGTGCTTTATCTGATTTTTTTCAAATTTGTCCCAAGACTATATAAGACATCCAAAAAGCATCTGAAGGAAACTAGTGCTTTACACTTCAGAGGGACAGCCTCTTAACTAAGCAGCAATGGCATTGCTTTGTATTGACAATTTGTCTGCCATCTCCTGACTGGCACAAGAATTAGACTACATGATTAAAATAAAAATCTAGATGGAATCTGGCAATTCTTTTCTTCTGAATGGATGGTTCTCCAAGGAAAGCCTTCCTATTTTTAAGGCTAAGGCCGTTTTCAGAAGTGGCTTACAGGGAAGCATTTTTGTGGCCTGTGGCAGGGTATTATTTTAGTAGCTAGTAATAAGCAATAAAATGTGGCCAGGAAAAGACATCTATCTACCAGAGCTGGAATGCAAAACAAAACAACATCTAAGTCAGGGGAGTATAAGGAGATTTGGTTCTGTAATTGTTTTAATTTGATTGTTTTATGTATTGCCACATAATAGCACAGGATGAAGTGAAGCAGCAACACTTCAGCAAAGAAATTAATGAAATGGCCTAGTTAAAGAAAGGGTCAGTAGCCCTTAACCGATGCTTCTTCAGACAACTGGAAAATGCAGAGATTTGAACCAAAAATGTTAATATATCCATGGAGAATACAGGTAGTTTTTTTGTTAAACACATTCCCTCTTCTAATGTTTGCCCTGGCTATTTTGTTTGTTTGTTTCCTTACAGATGTATGATTGCTAATTTCTACACATGTCTGTAGAGTGACAACTTCAAAACTAAAGGTTATCACACAGTATGCTCCTGAATTCCACAAGTCTCTGGTGCCACAGGCTGGTGGAGATCAAGCTCAGTTTCATATAAATCACAAGATGGAATTGCATCTAACTCAGTACACAAACAACAGGATCATCCACATGCTTTCTCCTGTCACATAGCAGCCCCTGTATTTATTGCCTTTTTCTACACTTTTCAACATTAAAAATGCATCACTGAGCAAACTGGAACTTCAGAGGTTTCACTAGCTGGATGCAACACTGAGAAAAACAGGAAGTTTGTTCTTTACCTGCAAGGGAAGAAAAACCTTTTGCGCACCACATTCCAGCACACTGTTCACATTGTCTCCCTAGTCAGAAAACTGCCATTCATTCACATGCTGCTGTGGTGCCTAATCCACCACAACCCTTTGTACATTTCAGTGACAATAACTCCATTAGTTTCCAGAAAATGCTCTTTCAATAGTTGAAGCTAAGTATAAGGCTAAGGCTGAAATGTGGTTTTTGGTGTTTTTTCATTTGTAAGCAGGGCAGAAATTCATAGTCAACTTTTCAATTTCTTTTGTGATTTTTTTTTTATTGTTGTTTTGAAGAATGAAGAAGAACAAGAGCCCTTCTTTATGTGAATTCTACCAATTCACAAGGTGGAATTTCCCTTCCCCTAAGGGCAGAAGAAACATTCTTCAAAACAAAGAAAAAACTGAGCCCAGATCTGGCAATGGCACCTGTAAATCAGCACAAAATTTACTGGTTTGGGGCTGTTCTGCAATACACACTTCTTATTTGATGCAGAAATTACATATAATCTGAACACTGACTATAAGGATAATATCTGAAAAAGATAGTAAGACATTAAAGCAAAACCATCCAATGGAATTTATTTTGCATGTTAAGAAAAAATTAATGAGACAGCTTCACTCTGTGTCTGAGTGATAAGCATGCTCATAACAGGAATAATCCCATGCCTCTCACCACACAAGAGCTCATGGCTTTAAATATATTCTTTTAATATTACACAATTCATGGATATGGGGAATCCACACATAATGGATATGGGGAATATCATTCTTAGCTCATGTCAGACCTTGGAGACTGTGCAATTTTAGGCAGCAGGCCCAGAAGCTGAACCTGAAAAGCTCTTGTGTGGCTTTTGTGAAACGGTTTGATGTCACTGCAAATACCAACAAAAATGAAAACTCCTCCCCTTCTATGGCTTATGTACATAAATATCTGTCTAATGCATAAAGGAAAAAACCAAAGGTCTTACAGACCCTACAGATTTCAAATGCTCAGAGGAGGCCCAAAAAATGCCTTCTTGGCACAGCTTAAATCTTTATACCCTGCCCTAAGTTTTCCCTTTCATCAATGGTAATTTCTGCATTTGATGACAAATCTCAACACTATTGATGGCAATGACTGCTTCTCTATTTCCAATGGAGTGATTTCAGATTTCAGATAAAACTGGAATATCTTAGTCATCTCAGTCAACATCTTGTCAATAAACTTCAGCCTTCAGACATCTATGTGAACTGCAGATCAGGTAAGCAAGCAAATGACTCTATTCAACCACAGTCCTGAATCTTGGATTAATTCAGGAACCTTTCAGCCAGAGATTCACTTTGAGAATTAATGCAGCAAGCAACAAGAAATCTTTGGAAATCTTTTGGCAAAGTACTGCTTCACTGAGTATATAAATACTCTTCTAGGTTTTGCAGAAGTGTACATTACCAAAGTTGATAATGCAGTGATTAAAAAGCTAATTAGCAAAATGCTTAAGATGATAGAAAATGAATACATAACTGCAGGTCAGAAATGTTGCCTCCAGGAAATTAAAAACTCATTTCTTGGCAAACAGTCAAGATTATAATATTGTTCCTTTATCTCAAAGCGCACTTTACTTTCTGTATCTCAATGTACCTTCCAACTTCTGGATGTACAATAGCAAGAGGAAGTCATCTTCACGTGCTAATTTTAGCAGACCCAACACACTCAGCGCATTTTTATATGTTTGGCTTTGTAGAAAGCAAAAGCCTTGTCCTTTGTGGAAAAAGCTTGTTTCTGCCTATTGAACTTCTGCTTCATGCCATTACTTTCACTAGTCCTTTTCTCATAAGCTGAGTGGGCTGTAACTAGAAGAACCAGATGAGGAAAATACAACCATGCAGCTTCTGCACAGCTGTGAACCAGCTCACTAATGAAGAACTAATTTATAATGATCCCAGCAGATGTCAGAAAGAACCAACCCTACTCCTCCGAGACATTCCTCAGAGGGAAACCAAAGACATGTATCATTTTACTGCTACAGGATGCCCCAAGATGACAAAAATTGTGTGCAACCCTTCTTCAGGAGTGATGCCTGCCTTGCACAGTCACTCATTTGGCTCACTTGGCCAATGCTTGCCTCTTGCATCCTTTCTCCATACCTTATCTCCAGAGCTTGGTTTCTGATCCCAAATCAAGGGGATGCTCCATGGCCTCTTTCTTCTGCAAATGCCCCCCAGGCACCCCAGGCAGATTTTGAGTGAGGGCAGTGCTGTCCAGAGACTCAACACCGTTCCCAGTGAGGAACCAAGCTCTTCCCACAAACCCAACAATTAGGTCCATTATGATTGTATATCTAGCACTTGTGGATTATGCCTTTAAAGAAAAAAACCTATTTCACCATCACTTGTCCAAATTCTTCTGAGTTTGCCCCAGAGTTGGATAATAGATGCAAAAAGACAGGCTTTTTAATCCTTTCAATTAAAATCCTGAGCCAGAATTAACTAATTATAATTCATGACCTGAGCCCTGGTGCCTGAAACCTGCCCTGGGAAAGCAAAAGGGCTGCCCTTACCTGGGACAGGTCTATGCAGAGTGAAGAGCCTACAGAGTCCTTATCTCCTTCACAGCATTCACTAATGAAAACTGAAAAATCAGTTCCACTAAAAGAGGCCTTCAATGCTTTCTTTTTCCTGACAAGAACTGCATCTGAATTTTTATCTAATTGCTGAAATTATTTCAACTTTGCTTTAAAAACAATAAAACCTTAAAAATACTAAAGCTGTGCTTTAAAAGTAATAAATAGAGGTCAGTATTATGAATGTTGAGGAAAACTGACAAGGAATAGATGAAAAAATATTTGGAAAATCAAAATAGCAGCATTTTTCAAATAGTTCTACCTTGGACCACTGAAACCAGATGTACTGTAAGGTACATCAGTAGTGTAAACCTTTGGGCCAAGTCTGTTGTCAGTTTGAAAAAATGGACCCTGCACAATTCATGCTATATACTTGTGACTTGCTGCAATTTCTGGGCCAACTTGAGCAAGTAATTTAAGCATGTGCCAGATCAAAGCACATTTAGGAGCCTGATTGCCTGCAGAGGGCAAAGAATCAGTCTTTCAAGAACACCTCTGCACTTTGAACAAATACATTAAACTGATTGCAGGATGTGGAAGCCAGAAGATAAGGGGCTAATATGTGTGTCTCAAACACTGCTAGCCACAGAGCTGTGGAGCCAACCAAGGATTGTTGGTAGTGCCAGCCAATTACCAACCATGACTGGAGAAAGGGGCCAAATGGAAGTAGGGCAGTGCCTTTCTGGCACAAGTGTCCTTGTTCTGGCTCCCAGAGTTAGCACAACAGAGTACAGCTGAGGCACAGGAGTGATGCTGATGAGCCAGCATGGAATGTAAGGGGGGATCAAGAGTACCCAAGATCCCTGAAGCCCCCCAACCCATTTCCACAAAGGTCAAACATAACGGGCTGCACATGATAACTCATTTGAGTAGAGAGTGACAAACTTAGCTCCAGTGCATGGAAACTTCACTATAAAAAGGACAACAAAGCCGGGACACACGTGTGTTCCAGGGGCCTGCATACCTATCAGCTGGATTGATGCTAGAACCAGGACTCGTGGTGCTGCCCTCTTCCTTCTGTTCATTCTCTGTCCTCCTCTTTAATCCTCTCTCTCTCTCTCAGTCCCTCTCCTTTCATCCTAACCCTTTACCAAAATCCACTGCCCCATGCTTATATAGGAGGTCAGGGATTACCATACACATTTCCATGCCAAATGTGTAATTTATTAATAAAACTTTGTAAGCTTTTGCAGGCACTCTTACTTTTGTCATTCCTTTCAACCCCAAGGACCTATGATCCTTGAGAGCTCCCTTCTGTGCAAGGGTGAGGTGCCACACAGGACCCATTAAAATGGAAGTACACAATAAATCAGTGATTTAGCTCTAGCTAGGCATAAATATTTACACTTTTCCTTGAATGGACACTTGCCTTGAATTAAATATTCCTAGTTAACCAGCCATGCTTATTCACTTTATTTTAATGTTAAACCACACAATGCAGGCTGAGGACTCCAGCAAATACTAGGACCAAGATTAACAAAAAAATCATAACGTTATTACAGAGAAGCAATAAACAACAATTTTCATAAATTTGATTAACACTATGAATGCTCAAAGAATACAGAAACGTGATTTTCCTGCTTTGAATAATTTTAGCATATTATTTACTTGGAGTTATTTTCAAATGCTGATACTAATGGGGTAGGAGAGGCAGGAGGGGAGGGATACTAAAAATAATGGTAGAGATGTGTGAGGGTGATGTGTGCAAATACCAACTTGCAGGCGTACACAGGTATGTGCACATGTAGTTATGCTAAATATCCATGAAAATTGATCTAAAACACCATCAGGGGAAGGGATTTGTATGCACAGCAAGCCGCTGTGTCAGGATTATGAATGTTGATGTCAGTTTGAACAAATGGATCCTGCACAGTTCACTCTATGTACTAAATCAGGATTAATACCTCTGAATTTTGGAAGCCAAAAATATAAATCAAACATGTGTCTGTCTAGTTTGGATGGCCACCTGAAATTAGGTATATTATACAGATGTCCTACCAGAGAAACCCAGGTGAGCCTGAAGAAAGCATTTACTTGTTCACCCAACACATGAATGGAACATGAGGGGAAAATTTGTGTGGGAGCATTGGCCTGCCACTGATCAATTAGGAACTAATCTTCCTCCTTTTAAAAAGAGCACACATACACACCCCAAGTAGGGTATTTGTGATTTATTTTGCCAGTCCTTGAATTAACAGGCTACTGCATAATTCTGGAGATGGAGAAAAACTATCAACCAGCAGCCTGGATTTTTGGTGCAATTCCAGCTTGTTTTTAGATTCCCTAACTGGCTTTGGCAGATCTGGAGCAAAGAATTGCAGTGACAGAGCCCCTTCAGGGTTTGTGTTCATAGCACCAATCTGCCATTCACAGTTTAACTCTTGACAAGCCTTTGCCCATTGTCTCAGTGACAGGGGCCAAACTAAAACCCAGGACTCAAGTTGTTCACATCAAGACCCAACTGTTTTCAGTTTGCTTCACTACTTTTAGCCTGGGAGAAGTACAGTTCTGAATCTAGGTTAAGAATGGCTGCCTTCCTGTTTTAAAGTTATTTAAGGAATTTCTAGTATACATGGTCTGTATGTATAAATATTAAAAAGGGACAAAAAAAACCCTGAAAAATTCACTCATTTTTTAAGAAAATAGCAGACCTACAGTAATGTATAGCTGGATCTAATATATCTGATACTGGTCCCAGAAGGAAGTCTATGTTCTTCTTAGAAATGGGATTGCATGCTAAGTAACCTCGGATAGCTCCAGGCCAAATATAACCTACAATAGTGTTTTGAGGCTTACTAAGAAAATGCAGACCCTCTCTACTTTCTGCATTACAGTCATCCTGAATCAGAAATAAAAATTTGTTTGTCTACTAAATTAGTCAGTCCCCCACTCCCACCACAAGCCCTTGCCCAAACCAAATTCGCTTATACAATTCAGGAAGATAGAATACCTAGTTGCCAACATTTGGGTACCCATGTCTACTGTTCTCAGCACTCTGAAACTGGTGATGGTTACACCACAAAGCAAATACCTTCTGCACATAAGAACTGGACACAAAGCACATAAGGACCAGAAACTGAAAAACCAACCTAGTGTTCATTTAGTGGGCAGAAAATGTTCAAGTCCACAAAGGCAAAAGCTCTCCTCTCCTCTCCTCTCCTCTCCTCTCCTCTCCTCTCCTCTCCTCTCCTCTCCTCTCCTCTCCTCTCCTCTCCTCTCCTCTCCTCTCCTCTCCTCTCCTCTCCTCTCCTCTCCTCTCCTCTCCTCTCCTCTCCTCTCCTCTCCTCTCCTCTCCTCTCCTCTCCTCTCCTCTCCTCTCCTCTCCTCTCCTCTCCTCTCCTCTCCTCTCCTCTCCTCTCCTCTCCTCTCCTCTCCTCTCCTCTCCTCTCCTCTCCTCTCCTCTCCTCTCCTCTCCTCTCCTCCTCTCCCTTTTTATTATCGCCCTCTAGGGTGGTTTTGACAACATCAACACACTACTTCAGGTAAATTCAAGTTAACGGGGTATGCATGAGAGGCTGGCACATGGAGCTGGAGGCTGGTTCAAAAGTCACTCACCTTCCACTACCACATTTGCAGGTTTCGAATAGGCTGTACCCAAACTGTTCTTGGCTACACAACGATACTGTCCTGCATCTTCTCTCTGAACATTGTGTATCCTTAAATTCCCAGAATCGAGGACAGCAATGCGAGCAGTCTCCTGCCGGAGGAAGGAGCCATTGAGGTGAGGACTCTACATGCAGGCTGCACACAAACAGCATCAAAAATCTGTCTACAAAATTTGGGCTTACATGCATGAGCACCATACATGTCCTATAACTCGAGGATTTGGGGCCAGCTCTTCCTGCTCATGACATGACACATTCACCCATTGCTATTTTTGCAGATGAGTGAATTATAGCTTGAAAGAGCTCCTATTTAAGAGAACACTCACAAGTGCTTTCCTCAGTATTTGTCCATACTTAGCAGTGACAGGCATATATCACATAAAACGTAGATACACAGAGAACATTTCGTTCACATGTAGAATCACTGCAAATGAAGATATTTATGAGATGAGCCCTGGATTTTCCTAATGCTTTCTTTCTAGCTACTAGAATTTACAAATACTATAACTAATGCTAATATTTAACACAGTATCTTTAGCAAATATTTAGTATTACTGAAAACCATTCATACTCACCTTTACAACTGTTTCTCCTTTGACCCATGAAACAGAAGGTTTTGGATTCCCCATTGTAGTGCATGGAAGAACAGCCTTTAATCCTTCTATTATTTCCACATTTACAGGTGGACGAGTTATTTTGGGTCCTAAAATTTTTAAAGCCAAAAATTAAACTTGGGATGAAGCTACAAGATAATAGAACAAGACAAATTCAGGAATTACATGCACAAATCTGCTGCTTTTTCTGTGTATTGCTGGAAGATAAAGCATTCTTTCTTAGTTTTGAAGTTATTTGGTAAGAAAGAACTTTCTTCAGCACAGCATTCAGTTAAAAAATATGCAAACCCAGCCAAGTTGCATGGGTTATTTGTTTTCCTGAGTGGAGTTTGACAGTCATTTGAATTAGGGCCTGGGCTAAAATCCAAATTCAGATAAGAGTATTTCCAGTATTGAAGAATGTTAGCATTCCAGGTTCTGACATTTTTCACTGCGTAAACAGTCTTGTCTCAAAGCTCAGATCTGGGTTGAATTGATTTTGAAAGAATTTTAACCCAGGCTTACCTCTAGCTCAACAAGAAGGGTGTGTAAATGCAATTAACATCCTTAACTGAAGGATTTATAACTATGAAAAGGAAAAGGAAAATCAAGCCTAAAAGAAAATGCAGTCAAACTGCCTAAAAGAAAATGCAATCAAACTCCCTTAAAGTTAATGAGGGATAAATTTAAATTCATTTTACTCAAAGAACACAGTCTACCTTAGTCTGAGCTGAGAGTATAAAGGATTATTATATTAATATTTTGGGAGATCTGACATTTTGAGGCCCTTGCATGATAAATGAACCAGCAGAAAAAACACTTTCAGAGAGCATCATCTCCTGGCCACCACCTGAAAGTGACTAGGATGATGCAGAGTTCCAGTATTACCAGACCTTGAGGGTCATCTCATTAGCACAGACAAATCCTTTCCTACCAACAGATGCTTTAGCCAGAATATACCTCCACTGCCTTTTAAAGTGCTTGTGTAAATAACTCTAGCCATGTGAGTCCAGCTTTACTGAGTTTGGCATGTATGTAGTTCTCTGTAAGAGCAAATCTTTTCCCCTCCATGTGGAATGATGAGATTTACAACATGGTGTTCCAGAACATTCAATACTGCTATTCAGAGCATCTGAATATAATTTAGTTGATTTTGCCATCCTCAGGAAGAAATCTGTATAGTGAAATTTTACAATTAAAATTCACCAGGGACTTAAGCAGTATTGCCTCAGAGGACTAATCTATCAAACTCTTTTACAGATTTTTGCACAAAGGGCATTCTTCAAAGCATCCATTTTTCCCTTTGAGCTTAGAACAAATATGTGTTATTCAAAGTAAATAATCACAACTGCATTAAGTTATGATCCCATATGCCATGTCTCTGACGGAAAGAACTGCACCCACCTTCCCAAGAACCAAGAATGGGTTTGCCCTGAACATGGACCCCCAGGTGCCATAGATGGGAGTCTGCTCAGGCTTTTGATTAAACACTCACGTGGCATCAGGAAGACATTGCATTCCCACTTACGCATTTTCACCTGGAGAGCCCCACAGCTCTGTGCAGCTGCTCCAACTCCGTTATCTGCTGTGCAGCAGTACACCCCATCATCGCTGTCCTCCACACTCAGGATGGTCAGCAGCTGCCCATTCCTCTGGATGCTGTACCGTGTGTCAAACAGCCTGCAGGGCACAGCACGGATTGTCAGGGACAGCCAGGGACAGAGAAAGGGAATTGCATTTGAATATGCAGACTGCTAATGTCACTACAAATGGCAATAATTCTACCTCTGATTGTCAACCCACAAACAGAAGGGAAGGTGCTGAAAATGTTGAGTTCTGAATTAAGATTCTAATTTTCACTAGACCATGCAGCTCTGGACTGTTACTAGTGTAGTGGCAATTCTTCTGCCCCGCAGACATTGGTAAAATCAGTAAGCTCATGTTTGGGGTTTTGACTGGCCAAGGACAGGCATGAGCACAAATAATCAGTTCCAGCCAGGTCCTGGTTTAGGTATCATTGTTCAATGTAAGAGAGACATGCTTACACAGGAACTAGAGGTAGTGAAATTGTTTAAAGAAACCTTCTTCAGGAAAAACAAAACAAAACAAAGCATAGCAAAAAAAGTGGGATTTTTTATTAAACAGATAAAGTTATGGAAATATTTTTAAGGTTGTGAAAAAAGACACAAACCAAAGACCATGAACTTTTGTGTCTACATCCTGGAGTAGTTTTGTCTATTTGTTTTGCAAAAAACCCACCAAACCAACAAACAAGCAAAGAAATGTACTGAAGCCATCTGGAAGCTAGAGGATTCAAGGATAGCTATGGTTTAATGACAGCAGGCTTTAACCCAGATATTTCAGAGAACTGCAGAAAGCCCTGAAGCTGGATCAACAAAAATATGGGATATTGTAACAAAGTATGTGGGTCAAAGACCAATTTCATATGTGAGCATGACAAGAGAAGTGTGGTATGTAAATAGGGGGGATATGTGGAGTCAAGTGGGAGAGCCAAGGAAATCAGAAAGAAAGATGATGAGAAATCAGAGAGCTGAGGTATTGATCTTCATTGCAAAGCTATGATAAATATAAAGAAATAGTATAAATAAACACGAAGACATTAACTATTTGTAGTGTCCATTTTCACATCTTTGTTGACGCTTTTAGGAAGCACCTTCATGCAATTGGACTTAGATTTTAATGAACAGTGGAAAAAGGGTTGGGACCTGAGGATTTTATCCCAAGCAATCACAAGTATCTGACCACTACATATGTCAAGTTTTGTCTTTTACTGTTAAAAATTGTACAGTAGTCATTGACTAATCTGAATGTACCATTGTGATGGCTTAGGTATGTATTTCCTTTCAAAGCATTTCACCACTCAGTATTACATCTCCCTCCTCTTTTCCAGCTTGGGAAGAAAGAGTGCCGTGAAGTTTTCCACAATGTAAAAGACATGCTGTCCCTGTCCCCTTCTTGTCCTAAGGAAGCCCTGTTCTGGACGATGGGCCAGGTAACCATTGCACTCAGCACAGGGCACCTGCTGGCTTACTTGCACAAGTTTTGATGTCAAATGGAAAGGCACATCCAGAAGACTAGTGCTGACTATTGTCTGTACTGGCTCTATTCTCATTGAAGTTCAAAGTTTACATACTGTTTTGTTTTGCAGATTAATCTTGCTGTCTGTCCAGGATCCTGGAACCTTGGCAGAAGAGAATTTTGGAAACAAAATAACTGATATTAATTGCTTTTAATTACTAGACCCTTTGAAGTTTGATACACACATACACACACACACTCACACACACACACACACACACACAGAGAAATACATTTACATAGGGTTTTTTTCAGAAAAAAGTGTCTTCTGATCTGATGCTTTTCCAGTGTGCAAATGCTTTCATCCAAGTTTTTAGAAAATAACAAATATATTCATATATATTTTCCTCTGTCTTTGGTGTGAGCTTTTGTATCCAGCAGTACTGAATATTAATGCCTTGTGAAATGAAACGCTGTTACTAATGCTGCTTCAGAAGTCGCTGTAAAGGAATGAAGCACCTGAGCTCTATGGCCTTACCATAAGAGATGATTTTATCTTTATTTTCCATTTTGGTCAAAGCACTGTGTCTCAGAGACAGAGTGGAATGGCTTTAAGAATTATGTTTGGCCTCTGGAAGAGGGGAGTGAGGTGATGAATGATCTGCATTTCAAATTACCTTAGAACACAGAGAAGAATGATAATCTTAAAGACATGGGAGGAGAAAGACATAGTCCTTCAAGGATGGCTTTCTCTCCCTGCTTTGATTTTCCGTCATGAATGTCAAAGATGGGGAAGGAATTAGGAGAAAGGTGACCTGATTTGGAAATAACATCCATGGAAGTTCAGAACTTCATGCTGGAACAAAGGCAGGATCAGAAGTTTAGGGCCAAAGTTTGCTGAGATGGCCAACAATGAAATAAAATTTCTGAAGGCCTATATTAATATTTGTAACTTTCTGCTTTGTCCTACTCTAAAGCAGTTTTCCAAGCAGTGAAACCTCCTTCTGCTGCAGACTTATTTGAGCCTCCTATGTCAGTGGTTCAAAACCTTTTTGGATGTTTAACCACAACAGTGAGAACCATACTTCTGGTGCATCTGAAGTACTACATCTACTCAATATGCACATCTCCTGTGGAGGCTGGGTATTGACTATGTTACACAAAGTTGTGTTGTGCTGCATTTTCCCTCGTAGAGTAAGTCACTTACAGCCATTTAGAATGAGAAACCGATGTGAAGCCATGTGGCAGATGTAATGTGATTTCAGAGCTAGAAGATCAAGTACAGTTTACTTTGTAGAAACCTGTCTGCAGCAAAAGAGCAAAAACAATGGCAGCAACTTCCATTTCCACACTTCCAGAAGGCTGCCTTCTTTGTTGACATCTTGATGCCTGGTTGTTAACATCTGACCATGCAAAACAATGAGAAGACAATTTCCAGATCCAGAACTAGAAGCAAAGAATGGCACAGCACAACCCCTCTCATGCAAAGATTCCAAGAACATTGAGACAGACAACAAACCCTGCTAAGCTCCTTTTAAATATTATACAGCATCCTCCTCCTTCATTAGTGGATGAACTGAGGAAGAAAGCACATTGAATTGTCTGAAGCTGGGGAGAAATGTCCTTGCAGCAGAAACCAACTCTCTGCAAACTCAAATGTGTGAAGGCGCAAGAGCAACCTCAAGTGCTCTTACCACTCCCTCAGAAATACAGAATCCTAGATAATTACAGCCACTCATTCTCTCTCCTGCCACAGACCGATTTTTGTATTTCCAGATATCTCCTGTATCATGAAAAGAAGCACTGTCAATTTTGGCAGAAGGTGCTGGTGAGGGCTGTGGCTGCTCCCTACCTGATGGGAATGCTGTTGCGTGTCCATGTAATCTCTGGCTCAGGATATGACTCCACTACACAGACAAACTTGGCAACATCTTCTACCAGGGCATCCACTGTTTCCAGAGGAGTGCTGATCAAAGGAGCTGTGTGAAGAAGAGAAAATGAGAACATCTTCTGGTGCCTACTGGAGAGTGTTACATAGCCTATCAAACACCTTTGGTGGAGGGAGCCATGTCCCTGCAGGGTCACTCAATGGCATTTTCCCTTGAGGTCTTTACATAAGATGCAAAACAGAGCAAACCAAGCTCCAACAAGCTCAGTGTGTCCCGTGTTTCTGACTCACAGCAACAGATGAGCATACTGCAAGGACACAGGTGAGGATGTCCCACTGCAATAAGGGCGGCATTGCATAGGCTGGAAGTGCAAGGGGCAGCACAAAAATTGAAGCCAAGTTGACCTGCCCCTGGAGTGGGAAGAGTGCCTCCTTATTACTGCAGGAGATGTAAGCTTTTTTGTTAATATTACCAGATTTATTCACTCAACTATTTATCTTTAAAGAAACAACAAAAACAAACATGAAAAAAAAAAAACCCTGTTATATACAAACACCAGACACATTATACAGCACTATATTTTTCTAAGCCAGGCTCACAAAGACCATTCAGGTCATTCAGATTTGTGTCATGTCTAGGACTCATTGTCACTTTCTCACATTTTCTAACCAAGAAGCATGAGAGTTAGAAGTTTAATAGCTATGTCTAATGCTTATTATCATAAATCTGTAGTCATACATTAGTTGACTGTATCTTTAGAAACATTTGCCATCGCTCCGGTGAAAGACTTGCAGCACAGCTGGAAGGGATCAAAGCATAAGCCTAGCCACTCACTTTCCCTGCTCATGTTATTCATTGCAGCCACTGCCTCCAAAAACACTTGAATATCTGGACCAATGGCTGAAAGAGACACATCCATATTGGTTGGACTGGATTTCACTGACAACTGTGCTGAGATAAACTATTTTTTACTATATTCCTGAAACACTACCTTGAAAATACATCATGGATTCAGGAGTCTTCCTGTTCCTCACTGAGCATAGCAGCTTCTGGCCCATTATTTGTTCACAGAGAATCTCAACTGCTGTCTGTCTACTGGCCCTCCATAGTACAAAGAGATTCAAATTCAGGTAAAAAATAAACTATATCCATTTTACCCTTCCCTCCATAAGGAATGGGCAAAAGAGAAGACATTCAGATTAAGGAGACTGAGAATAATAGAAAGTCAATATCTTAATCCTTTTTCAATTTACATGGAAGTCAAAATTGGAATGTCTTTGGAGTTCTGCCGGAATTATTTAGAGGAAGAAAGGATCAGCTTCCACTATCAGGTTTATGTAAAACTCTAAACACTTTTGACGCTTGATCAGAATGAATCTGCCTCAATAATATTTCTAGACTGTATGACTTTGGATCGTACCATTGATTAACAGCAATGACTATACTTATGTAAATCTCTAAACAACATCTAAGATAGCTCTAAAGGTCATATGGATGAAACTTCAATTAGAACAAGTCTGTGACGAGTTCGTTGTCTAAGATCACTGCTTCAAATTGTATCATGCATCACTTTATTAGGTCATTTTGGTTCATATTAAACAGATATAATCATCTGCATCATTTCCCAGATGAATCCCGTACCAGTGAAGCCAAATGGAAGACTTCTATAAAGTCTTCATTTTCCTACTACTGAAGGACATCTCAGGAGAATAACCCCCACCAATGGTTATCCTCTCTGCTTTAAATGAAACGTTGCTATTTTGTGGAAAAGTTTATTGGGGTTTAATGGCATTAACCCCAGAGTTTTGCAATCTAATTTTATATAGTACAGTTTTGTTGCTGTTGTCCACATTCCTCGATCTCTGGATGGATCCTTTTCTAACCCTGAGAAATGTAAATTTTTACAGTAATAATAATTCAAATCAATTAGTTTTATAACTGTTGTAACAGTGAACAAAGCCACTCCCACAAATAATAAAGGTACATTTGTGCCAAGAGCTGGTATATATAATGACAGTATTTTGTTCTTTGGGGAAACAAAGAACAGGTTTCTATTAAATAAATAATTTCCTGTCAGATTTCTATATTAAATAAATTCTCTAGAAACAGTTACATACTTTCAAGTGTGTCTATTATTCAATAGATGACAGAATATTGCATAGACATGGTCTGACCTGGTCCCTTTTGAAAGCCAGCATACAGATTTTTGGGCAGAATGAAGCCACGTGCATCTAAGAAAATAGTGTCCAAACTGACAGCACTACAGTAACAGAAAAAGAAATCATTTTAAAACTGCCTTCCCAATTGTGCATCCTCAGAGAGCAATCATGACAGCAACAGGGATGCATAACTTTCTTTTATGCTCTTTTCACCTTTGTGATATTTAACCCAAGCAAGGACAGTGAGCAGTGGGACTTGCCGTCATTTTGTGAGGCGGCAACAGAGTTCCGAAATGGCTGAGAAGGGACTTACATCTAAAAGCCATTCAAACAGCTTGGATGCTTTGTTAGTCCATGTTTTCTTCAGAAAGCGCTCTTAACTCATGATGTGTGCATTACCATATTTTAACATAGGAAAATAAAATTTGAACAATGTACAGACATCACATAGAAAAGGAGCCAGGCCTTTCCATATGCATATACTAGGCCTTTCTCATATATTTAAGGTATCCTTGTGGCTTTAAATAAATTGAAAATAAATTTATCTGTATATGTGTAAAGCCACACAGGTGCCATTTTTCTGGATGTCAGCTGTAGTTTCCCGAGATAGAAAAATGACCCAAGGCTGGTCACGGGACCATGAGAAAGCCAAATCCCCTTCTGTCCCCAGCCCACCAGAAGCTTCCAAATGTGTTGGCTTTGGCTTTGGATTCACACTTTTGAAACCAGACCAACCAGGCAAACAAAACAATACAGAAAACAGAACCAGTCCCTCTCCAACACTGCAGACACCTGAAGAAACTGCAGTTCGTATGGTAAAAAACAGCTCAGCTGTGATGTCCTAGAAAAGGCAATGTATCTCTTCATTACACTGCGACACCAGAAAAAAAATCTATCCCTGTCCTCTTTGCTTTTCTTTTCTCTCCACTACTACTTATCTTACCACAATATTCACAAACATTAAGTTCACAAACTTACTTACTTCAGTGCCTTACAAATATACCAATATTTTTATTTCAAAACATTTTTATAAAGAAGACACATTATTTCTCTTTTTTTAATTTTGGAAATAACCTGACTAACAATTATAAAAGCATAGCCCTGCAAGAGCAGCAATGTTAGCCTAACATGTGAATACCTGGCATTCCCCTTAAGATTTTATTTTGTTTTTCTGAAGCTGTGAAGTCTCTAGTAAGCGTTGAATTTCAAAAGTTTTGAATTGTAAATCTGAATCACCGTTCAGAAAAAATTGTTGTCCGCAGCTTTACCAAACAGGTCATCCAGAATGATATCACAGTTGCATTTTGTACCTCAAAGACTTTTCTAAACATATTTTTTTTACCAATTCTTTTGTTAGTTAAAAGTATGTGAGCATATGACCATATGCATGTGTGCGCACAAGATAGGAAGAAGGTATGATAACTTCTGTGTTATATGCTATAACAAACAGTGCATATTTGTACATATATATGTATTCTTTGTAAAGACATCACCGATATTTATTTATTTATTTTGAAGCTTTATATACTTAAAAACCTACACAGATGTGCTGAACACAACAGAGCTTGTGCTCTGCAGCAACTGGTGCTACCAGCCATTAACACTTCTGAGCTTCCTTTCACAGGAGAACTTTACATCCCACCCAAGCTGAACCCAAAGGTCTCCCCTGCCTATTACAATGGACTATGTGCTCTTCACAGACAAAGAATTCAATTCCAAACACAAATATGAGAATATTTTCTCTGCTATCCTTCTAAAAGCAGAGCAGTGACCACTGAAAGCAGACCATTTTTGTATTTTTTGGGAACGCTACAGCACCACCCTCCCCACTGCTAGCAGAGACACCTTCCCCTTTGCAAAACCGCCTTTAGCAAACGGCAGAAGAAGAGCAGGGAAAAAGCAAACCTTTCAGAAGTGTCTCAGCCAAGCTGAGGGCTGCCAGGGTGAGGACGTGCACCAGCGGCACCTTCAGCAGGTCATTCATGTTTGATCCAGAAGGCATCCAGCTCCTTCAGGCAAGGCGTGCAGACTTCCCAGCCGGCTGCATTTCGGAAGCAGTGTTCAGGCAGAGCTTCTCAGCAAGTGACAGAGTGGGGTCTGAGGGATCTAAGTATAATCAGGAATTCTCCCACCCAGTGGTGGTGACGGACGTGGCCAGCTGGTGTGTATCCACTTTGGTCAGTGTGAAAGCGTGGGGCTCATGAAACAAGAGAAAGCAAATCCCTTCTGAATTCCTTTTAAGCAAACAGAGAACAGTACAATGGGCAATGCATATCCAGGGCAGTACCCTAGCCCACTGTTGCAAAGTCATCAGATTTTTATTCCAGAACACTGTAAGTGCAATAGCAGGAAAAAATGCTCTCCACTGCCTTTTCCTTCATCTTAGTCACCCTCTTTTCCAATTTTTCTCCTCTCGCTCACACTCTCTCTTATTATAACCTTTCAAGATGGGCTGCAATATGCCACCTGTTGCCCTGCTGATAGTATTTCTTTTCTTAACAGATGCATTTGCTGGAGGAGAAGAGGTTGGCATTGGTGACTAAAAGTGCTTTTCTGTAGGGAAATATGACAGTGGGGTTTAATCTCCAGAAATATCTTGTTAACCACCAGGTCCCTGCCTAAGATGAAAGACAGACGAACACTCATTTTCTAGGAAGACTTAAAGAAACATCAGAATCAAGATCTTCTGACTCATTTTTTCTTGCCCCATCCTACCACAAAGGCCTACACTATATTTTCCAAAAATGTCAAGTCATTTGTACTGCCTGTTTTTCCAACACAAATATTTATATGAAGAGCAAAGAGGCTTACCGCTGTGGAAAGGCTGATGCAGGGGCAATATCTGCATGAGCAGGGAAAAAGATGAATAATTAGTCTGGGAAGAACCTAATTGATCATGATCCTCTTGGAGCATGACTCCGCATACTTTTTGTCATTTTTTCAGCAGAGTGGACAAGAGCTTTGCACTAAACTACATGGTTTGAGGAAAGCAAATGTGCAGTCATAACACATCACAGTAAAAGGTACTTTGAGATCTCTGGAATTTCCTTTATTTACTGAAACTCTTGACTTAGACCACTTCTAAACAGTCATTTCTGCAATGAACGTACATGGCCCAGCAATGCTTCTTCTGAGGAGCAAATGGAGTAAAACTGACCAGTGCTGGGAATGTGTGAATCCATGCAGTTTGGCATGGCTTTATAATAGCAATGTTACTTTGTGGACTTGCCATCTTTGATTAAGAACAAGGATCTCTAGACAAGCATTCCTCTGAAGATGAATAAAGGCAGAAACACTCCCAGAGATGTTAAAGGTATTCCAAAAATTCTGGAGCTAGAAATGACAAAAAAGCAAAACAAGTAGACAGTGATGGAACAAGAATAATCCTCCCAAGGAACAGAGAAATACTGATTCATGGCTGAAGTTACAGGTACTTCTTTAGTTTAAGTCCAGACATATCCAAATAAAATGCCCCATAGAAATGCAACTTGGATTTTTAGGGTAAAATTCTGTTCATGAAGGGACTTGGCAAAAGACCTTTGCATTGCTGGATTCCTGTTTGGAATGTGTAATAAGGGCTTTGAAACTGCACCATCCATATGAGTGCAGAAACTAATATTTCCCTTTTATTTGCCAATTGCAGCATTTAGAAATGTCACTGCCAGCAATGGCTGTTAAATGCTAACAATGCCTTTGCATTTTGGGGATTACCAAAGTACTTTTAATCTCTCATTTCCTCTACTTCATGTATTTTTAGTAAGGATCATAATGAGCTCCACTATTCTAAACAGAAAGGATGTAAATTTACTCAGTACATGAGAGTAGAGAGAATACATGGGCAAAGGTACACAAGCTCCAGCTACACATGCCACACAACTAACATACAATGTATATGGGAAGCTCATGGTCATCTGTGCCTGTCATGGAAAGATGTTTCTATTATTTCACACTGAAATCAGTGAAAATCAAATATTGGTGACACCAAACCTTCTTTGATTCCAAGTATTTTCCAAGCTGACCTTATAAAAGTAAAATACATCTTTTTTACTTATGGGGTTATGATTTTGTTGCTTATTGGCTGGTGTGATTAGGGTTTTTCCTAACAAAGCAGACATGCATGCAGTTTACAGATAATTGTTTTTACATCTGTTGTTTCTTACAGTCATGCCCCAAGTCATGCTTCTGCTGAGATGAGGTCCCAGCAGCCTACTCAATAATGAGAAGAAGTCCAATCCCCAGCTTTCAGACACCGTGGGAGAAGCTTTGATCCCATAGATTTCTGCTTATCTCTCTGCACTTCAAACACTCCAAAAATGTCAGTTCATGAAGTTCAGTACACAAGACAAGGTGTGTTCATTCACCTAGCTACCATTTTTTCCCACTTTAAACTGTTTGTGAAGTGACAAATACTGTATTTTGAAATAAATGCATAAATACAAAGAAAGTAGTAATTTGTTAGAGTTGGTAGAAGAGGTAATTAACTTGCAGTCAATGAATTGCTTGACATTGCACCGCTATGATAAGTGGAAATTCTTTGCTGGAGAGAACCATAGATCTTTTTTTTGTATGCCTCTGTACACTTCCCTCCTTCTCCCAAATATTCTGCTGGAGGGTAACAATTTGCATGCTAATGTGACATAATTTGACCACTGAATTATTTGAAAACTGCCTTTTCTCCCACATCACTCTCTTGGATGTCTTCTCCCCAGGTAGTCCTAGACATTCATCCAAGTAGACAGGCTAGGACAGGTATTTCCAACAGAAACTGTCCAGACAAAGAACAAAATCATCCTACAGAGAGACTTAATGAAATTGCATTGGCAGTGCTCCTAATCACCCAAGCATCTGGTGATTCACAATGCAATAGTGCAAGTCAGCACTAACCCAGCCTGAGGAGTGATTGACTGGCCTGACCTCAGTTTGAGGTGAGGCTGACTGGCCTGTAGATCCCTGGATCCTCCTTCTTGCCCTTTAACTGGGTGATGTTTGCTTTCTTCCAGCTCTCAGGCACCTCTCCTGGCCACAACAACCTTTCAAATATTTGTGGTTGGTGTGAGGTGCAACACCACATCCTTTGTCATTGGCCTCTCCACCTCTTGTATGAGAAAGTGATCATCAATACTTTCAAAGAACATCCTGGATTGTGTATTGCTGAAGGTAAGCCAGAAAATGAGCATGCCCTAACCAGCCAAGATAGCAGATGTGTACAGCCACAGAAGACTAGTGGTTTTTAAAGCCCAAGGTGCCATGCCATGGCTCCAAGCCTCTTCCAGCCAGCAGAGAGATGAAAAGGATGTACTGTGTGGCCTTCCCTTCAGATGGATTGCATGCAGATGTCCCTGCATGCACTAACTTGATGCCTGATGCACACTTGCTGCTTCCTGCCTCAAAGCTGCTGGCCTCTTAGATAGTGGTATCCTCACAAAACATTTGGCAGTGAAATCCCTTTTGGGGATGCACATGTGCCTTTCTATGCAGAAATGAATCATGGTCACACTATCATAGAGTTATGGTCACACCACTCCTCCCATTCCTCCCTGCTCACTTTGCCTGCAGTGCCTACAGGCAGCGCCAGCTCCTGGCAGTCCGACATGGAAGAAACATCTTTGACAAGGCATGCTAGCATTAGGGGAGGAGATAAACATCATTTTCGTTCTCTTACTACACAGTGCAAGTTGCTTCTTTACAGTAATCCTGAGTTGAAGCAGCTCATGTAGCCACCAGCTCCAAGGGATTCAACCCAGCCTCCCACGCACGCGCAGCCAGTAAGGTACTGTTGCTTGTGTCAGAGCAGCAAATGCTGTACTCAGTGTGATATGTAAAGGAGTGAGCTGTACTGCTGCTGTTCTTTACCCTGCACTTGACACTTCCTTGTTTAGTGTTTTTATTTTTTAAATGTCAAGATGAAATAATGGCTTTTCTCTAAAGTCCTTTAATAAACACAGACCCTTCCCAAAGCCCCACTTAGTGTTTAAATTTGAGGGTTTCAGACACACTTGGCTTGACCTCTACCATCAGCCATCTGGACCAATCTCTGGTCTCCTACTAATATTTCAACACTTACTAAGCTCTGGTGTTTCAATCTGAAATAATCCTCTTTTATTCTCTTGAGATTTTGTGGCAGTGGGGAAAACTAAAATTTGCATTCATTTCTTGCTATCATCTTGCTATTAACTTCTCTATAATTTTTCAGCTCACAAGATCTGACAGTACTGACTAAGGACAATCTAAGATGCCATACTATGTTTTGTGGTGGGGCAAAATTATGCAGGGTTATGAGATATAATTAGTGTGGTGGAATAATGTAAACAATGTAAAGAAAGAGAAATAAACCTTGCCATGCACCTAGCTAGCTGTGCATGTTATAAATAACACAGAGGATGAGCTGAATGCCTTTATTTTGTAATATATAAAACTAATTCCTCTGCTGGGAGATCTGCCTCCTATTTCAGTTGCTATCAATGTTATCCAGCCCCACACCATAGCACAGGGAAAGACCCCACCCTCGATAACCCTCTCCTCTCAGAGGATAATGCTGTCATGGTGCTGAGCTGGAGTGGGACAGAGATGCCGTGTTTCCCAAAGAGAGTTGCCAAAAAAATGTATGACCCTTGCTCCTCAGCTTCTGGTTTCAGTCTGTCAACCTGTGCTTGCCATTGGAAGAGTACAATCTGGGGACCAGGATGGCTGTTGACACACAAAACCTGCTCTCCATCACATGGTGTCACAGCCCAGCAAGTGGGAAACAAGACCTGCATTTAGATAACATTATAGCAGAGCTCTTACTGGCCCCTGCTCAGGGAACTGGGAAAGGAGGGACCCAGTGTGGATCTCCAGGCCACAATAGCCATTTGAAGGAGAGCATCTACCTAAGTGATCCCTTTTTGCAGAAATAAGGATGTGTTTCACAACAGGAATACATTAGGGACTTAATATATCCCTTTGATTTTGATCCCAGAATACTGCACCTTGTAGCATATCACTCTCACCAAGAAATAAATATAACCTTAGCTTGATCTGACAGTAACTCTGGCAGTTACTGCAAAAATATAGTCACTACAAAATAAAATCTGTTTCATATCAGAACTCCTGTGAGTATTATTTTAATTATTGTTAACATCTCTTTAAAAGAATTAAAGTTAAAGCCAAAGAAAAGAACAATTAAATAAATGTATATGATATCTCGTGTGTCAGATCAATAAATTTTCAGTTTTCAGATTTTGTCTGTCATTATTTGCTGTTCTTGATTGCTATTTTAGATTATAGAGGAGCAAAAGGCAAGCAGTGGGAGTTTATAGGCATGCTCCAAGCAAACAACCAGCTTGGTTTCAAACATGCAGCCTCTAGCCAGGCTAGTTTCAAGTGAAAGATTGTGGTCCTGTACACAGTGTGGAAATCAACTGGCCTGAGTGATCACAGAATCTTAGGCCTGTAAACATCCTTTCCTTCCATCACCATGACACCTGTGAAACTCACAGCATCTCTCTGCAGCCAGCTGGGATCCAAGAGGTGTTACAACATAGGGGTGTGATTTGAGGAAACACTCAAGTTTCAGAAGTACCTGCACTCATGCAATATCTTGTCTGCCAGTGGAACAGGACACTTGAAATGGAGCTGCTGCATCCTGCCAGCTGATGGCAGGTTGCCATGAGTGGCTGCAGGAGGTGTGCAGCACACAGGTCCCAGGGGCATCCTATCCCCTTTCCTTTCACTGAATGTGGGCAGCGTGCAGCGACATGCGAAACAGCTCCACCCTCTTTTTCCAGACAAGATAGCTTTTCCTGTTGCTCTGATAGCAAGAAGAACTTTGCAGCATGAGTAGCTGAGGAGTTTTTTGACCCTGTGCTATATGCTGAAAGTCATTTTGGGGAACTTTGGCTATACATTTTAAAAATGAGAAATTAAATTCTGCTCTGAGCTCACCCCAGGCAACCCCATTGACGTCAATGGAGTGTAACTGAGAGCAGAAGGTTGCCTGTGATCTTTTTTACTTAGAGTTCACCTGCTGCTCATTTGAAGCCATAATCCTTGGTGACATCCCAGTCAGACAGAGGCTTGCACAGCACAGATCAGGTCCCAGTGTGAACTTCACTCAATGAGGCATTCTTAGCTACGGCATTTTGGATCATCTCAATATCTACCTGCTGCAGCAGTCACACTATTTAAACATTGCTGTGTATTATCTGGGAGCACAATAACTAGCACAGCAGTATAAGTGAGTATATCTCCTCAATCAAATGGCAGATCATAGCCCAAGGACACACCCAACACATTCAGCACATTTAAGAGCAAGCCCTGCAAAAGTGATATCCAGATGATGTGAGGGAAGGAGAGGAATTATGTGAATGGGAGGAGAACCAAAGACAGAAGCCTCAAGGAAACATTCTCAGTAACAGACAGTTCCCCATGGACAATAGGCTCCCACAGGGGGACTGCAGCCAGAACAATGCTTTCTGAAGAAACCACAATGGGGTTTTGTGCGCTTATGCAGATTTAATAGCCGAGCAGGAAAAGCATTTGAAGCACATAGGGCAAGAGGAGGGTGCTCAGGAGCCCATAAGATGCTACAAAAGAGTGATAGGTATGGAAGCTTGCACATGCCCTATAAGCCTGGGGAAGAAAGGTCAACAGAGAGAAGAACCATCACCAGGTTCTGCACAGCAGGTGGCATTTATGACAAGGAATGAGATGTTATGCCTTTCTGTCCCATATTTATTAGCACTGTCCAATAATCTTCCTTAGATTTGTTTAATCTTGAGAAAGAAGTAGGAAACAGAAAACCTGATCCAAAATACTGGCATATCCACATTAGTCCTTTAACTTCATTGGACTTGACCTGAGGGTCCTGTCCCTGCATGTTGTCAATATAGTATCATTATCACTTGATATGTTTTTAGTGAAGGCATAATTTGTGGGCCTAACCCTACAGCCCAGGTGTGTAGGATGTGCTTCTGCCATTGACTATATTGTGAGTAAATAATGAATTGTGCATCAGCTGTATAGCTGGTCAGGAGATAATACAGATGGGGTCAAGGGTTTGCACCTAAACTGAAATTGTCTTGGGGCTAACTAAAGCAAAACACTCACTTGAAAATCACACGGGATAGAAGCCATTTCACGTAATTCTGCAAGAGGCTCAGACTCAAAGGTAGGCTTAGAGCCCTTGCCAAGGGCCCTAGCTACTGCTGGCCAAGTGGCTTCTCCTACACACACCTGCCCTGACATTTTGTCTCCAGATGGCAGCTAGAGAGGGACACTAGCCTGGGTGAGGGCCTTTCCTCTCCTCCCTCCCTCTCTCTGTCTGCTCCATTCTGCTCCAGATGGAGAGTGGGGCTCTGGTCACTGCTTCAGCACATCTCCTCCTTGGACCTCCTTCCCTCACTAATGGCAGATTTGCTGTGGGCAGAGGGTCACTGGAGAAGAGGTCATGTTAGGGAAACCTGCATGAGATCCAGGATGTAGATGTTCCTGGGGAGCAGTAAGATACCTGAGCATCTTTGCAGGAGTGGCCAAGGCTTCAGCCTGTCTTAGAAATCATACTTGGCAAGCAGCACTGTGTTTCAGCCCCTAAAATAGCTTACAGCCTAGTCAGTCAATTCTTCCAGTCAGTGCTTCTGTGGAAAGCTTTTGTCTTGGAAAAAATTTTCATAGCATCTGCCTTTTTTCTCTGAGTAGAAGTATCAGCTCTGGAGCATCTGGATGATTAATAAATTCTCTGGTCCAAATTACTCTTCTCTGATCATTGCAACAGGCATGCAGCAAGGTTGGATTTCCCCCTGCCCAACACCAGGTTAATACACTGCAGCTGCTGAGCAGTGCCTGCTGGCATGCCTGGACCAGGCGGGGTTTTCCCATGGTAAGATCCTTGTGTGGTTGCAGACTAGTCTTGTCAAACTGCAGTCATCCACTCTGCTCAGTCAGGCCACACAGCTCCACAGGATGCAATCATCTGCGTCCTGCAGCCCTCTCTGTCCCACATCAAGGCATTGCATCCCAACTTCATTACTCTTCCCCAGCCATCTAAAGACAGAGGGGATGTCCATGAGGTATGCACAGAGACCCACTCCTCTCTTAGCAGGAGAGGAAAATCCCACTTTCATTGACAACAGAAGCCAAATTTCTAACAAGATAGTTGAAGATGCAAGACAGAAAAACCAAAATGGACTTGAATTTTTCACCAAAATGTCTACAAATTTCCAAGTGGTGTAGACTGTTACCATTTCCTTGGCAATAGTGAAACTATGCCAGCTTGCCTTTCCTTGAGAACTTCATATTTGATTGGTATCACTGACAACTCAGCTCTTTGTCTTATCTGCATATCAGAGTTTCCCTGTGCAGCTGCTCTGCTCTGTGAACTACCCTCTCCCACACCCTACCTTCAGCTGAGAAAGAAGTTGTTTAGCCCATGGACACATTTTAAGTCCAGTCTCTGTGAAGACTTGTGACACAGAAACTGTGTGGAACATAAATTTAAATTTCAGCGGATCTATCTTCTTACCTGAATCCAAATCAGGACAGAAGTCTGACTCTGCATTTTGAATATGAAGTTTCTGTTAAAAGTCTGAATTATTCACTTGGTTAGAACATGATGCCAATAATGCCACACTTTTGGTTTTGACCCTCATGCAGGCCATTCATTTAAGATCTGGACTTGATGATTCTTGTGGGTCCCTTCCAACACAGAATATTCTAGAACTCCTGTAACTCTTAAGTGAGGCAAAATGCAGTTTCTTTTTACCCAGGCTAGGATGAGATGGCTTTTTAACATCAACCACCACCCACCAGCCTACATCCATGCTGTTGAACCACTCGAGGTAGACAGCCTTCCGATCACCTTCTGGTAAGGGCCCAATTTAAAATGCAAGCCATCTCTAAGAATTGTTTTAACCTAGTCCAATACTGTTTCAAAGAGCTCATGAGCTACTGAATGGTGCGCACCTTGAGCTTCTAGCACTGGGACCATCAATCACTGCAATCTCCAGGTATATATGGAGCTAGAATCCAATCAAAGTCAGGGACCCCCTTTCTAAGAGGGCCTAGAATATTAGTCTAGACCAAACACAACGTCTTTGGGATATCTGGGTGTTTGGCCCTTCCTCATCTTGCACGGCCCCAGAGCTGCTGTCCCCATTAATGCCAGTGTGCTTTTCACACCAACAGGAGTACTCTGGACGGGCCTTTCACAAACAATCATCACTTTCCTTTCTTCACCCGGCTGAGCTGGGCAGTTATTAGGCAGCTGTCTACAGCTCTCATGCAGAAACCACAGCCCTAGCTCTGGTAGCTGTTGTCACTAATGCCAGCTGGTGATGCTTGTCCCAGGCCGTGTGCTTATCCCAGTAAACTCCTGTAAAACACTGTTGCCTATCCTCTTTCTCTGGAGCTATAGCACAAAAATTCAGCTGCACTTCAGTAGAGCCATTGTCTTCTTCCCCCTCAGTTCTCCCCTTTGCCTTCTGTGAGCAAGGAAAAGCCTTGCACAGTCATGCAAGAGGCAACATCACTCACTGGCATTATCAAGGGTCAGACAACATGAGATGCATTTCTTCCAGGAGTCTCCTCAGGAGGATGAGAACATGTGTCTTGGTAATGCATAAATTTATCTACCCAGATACTGGGCCAGAAAAAGCAGGAAACATCTGTACCTGTAAGGTGACAAAAGCACATGAGGCAGCTGCACTCAAAGGCATGGTGCGAACACGGGTGCTTCACAGCAGTTGTGTGTCTGCTTTCAGACATTGGAAAAGGAAAGAAAGATATCTGCTTTCCCTGATGAAATTTACATCCTGAAGAAAGTGTCACCACAGAAAGATTTCAAAAGAGACATTCCATATCTAAAATTGTTGGGGATTTTTTCAGAAATGGCTTGGAAGACAGCTGTGGGGGACAGGTTCTCACAGCCTGTTTCTGTAAACAGCAGAGGTTCTCTGGTTGTTTTTAATTACAAGTAAAAGTGACAAACATGAAGGCCTTGAGAACCTTGCATATCAGAGTTCTCAGGCAGCTTTCTCATAACAAGTGGATGTTCTATCTTTGGCTGTTTTGGGAAATCAAGAATAATTTTGAGAACCCAAATCTTGGTATTGGAAACATAAGGAGGAGTTGGTATGTTATCTCTGACCTATTGTGAGCTCAGATTTTGCAATATGCATGAACTTAATTAACACGGTTATAAAAAGTGACTGATTGATGAATAAACCAGAGTTGATGCTGATCAAGAAAGATGGGTCTCTCCCTCCATTCTTCAATATAAAATGACTGTTTTGGTGGGGGATTTTTGTTTTGGTTTTTTGTTTGTTTGTTTGTGGTTTTTGGTTTTGGGGTTTTTTGGTTTTTGGGGTTTTTTGTGGACAAGTATGATTTTGAATGTATTAATGTGTGGTATCACACTTGTCAAGGCACCTCCAACAACAGATGCATGACAGAGGCTCCTGGGGGCTTGCTTCTGGAATGTCAGAAATGCATTACAGAGATACAATGTTCAAAACATCGAGAGGAAAAAAAATTCCCGAATTAGGCAATTATGTCAGGCTGAGGAAATAAGATAAGAACCTGAAAATCTGAAGAATAGTTGTATTTTTGAAAATACACTATTGTCCCTCAGGTATTCAAAAATAATGAGTCAGATCTTTAAAAAATCATAGTTGCCTTAAAAATGAGAGCTGTGGGGGTTAGTAACCTTGCATTGTCTGCACTATTAATGGTCACATTCCTAAATTCTTCTGGGAAAAATGGAAATTGAACTTTATTTTGTAATAAAAGCAGAGACTCTTACATAATCTACCAGCCCCAGGGACTGATGCATTTAGCAGAACATCAGATAATATAAAATCCTAACAGTTGACAATACTGGAGCTAAACTTATTTGTGTAACCCTGGCAAAAGATTTCAGGGCTGGTTCAAGAACCCACATCAACAGGAATGGTGTGCTTTGGTGGAGTCATTCACAGACATAATTTTTCTAAGACACAGTTTCTGCATAGTGGCTGTCAGAAATTACATGATATCTCTGTTTCATTCAATGGAAAAAGTCTCTTTGAGTAAGAGAAAAGAAAAGCCCCTGAGGGACAGACTTCTGCAGGGACAAATGCAGAAGAACTAGTAGAACAACTAGTAGAACAAAGCACAACATTTCAAAGGAGCTTCTGAGGTTTTAGGGTTTTTACTCAAGGCGAATGTCTCCCATTGTATTTCAATAAATGCACTGTGTTCCTCTAAAACTTGTGCCCTTTATATTACATTGTGATGACATTCATGTGTATCAATATCAAGTGTATTTTAGGTTTGGCTAAAATACACTTATTTATTGCTAACAACTTAACTTATAGGAGGACCTAAAGTTTGATTCAAAAGGAAGAAAAACTCTCAGCTTCCAAAATTTCCAAAAGTCCTTGCAGATGTCTGGCCTCTCCAATTGTCAAGTTCCTCATGCTGGGAGATGACCTGGGGGCCTTGGGTCTCCACCATCACACTGAGAATGGATCTGGCATGGTTTCCTAGGCTTTAAGGATGTCACCATGCACTTTACACTGGAAGAAACACTTCCCATATTTGACTGGGGACAATTCCATATTTAGAAACAACTCTAGAATCACAGACTTATGCTAAATGTCATATTCTCCACACATTGGGCTTCTTCCTGGAACACAGGATTATAATCCTCTGCCAGACCTTTCACTCACCCCCTCAGATCCACCTGACCTTGGTTGTTGCCATACATCACAAAGTGACTAACATGTTTTTCAGAAAACATGTATCCACATTTCCAGCAAGAATGCTTCATCACAATTTCTTTGCCAAGTGATGCTGCATCTGGCCATGGCTCTGTTACAAAAGACAGAGCACCCTATGCATTTGCTAAGAAAAGCGATGAGGCTCTTTCTCATCAGCTGTTATCCTTAAAAGTGAAGGTGCTGCCAATGTAGCACTGTGCTCAAGCAACCCTCACGGGCTGCTCCCTGCCTGACAGAAGCACAAAATTACACAATCCTTTCTGTGCAGCTGCTATTTGAGCAACTGTGGTAATGTCTAGACTCTCTTGTCCCTTGTGTGAGCTCAGAGGCATCACTTTGCCCCAGTCCAAGCTCCTACAAGGCTTGTTAAAAGATCTGTGACCCTTCTTGTGTGCCAGCCAAGAACATATCTGTCAATGTGGTCCTCTAGCACGGGAGGATTCAGACTCTTTCATACAGTACTTCATGTTGAGTTAGGTAAGAGAAGCTGGGGCTAATGGAGACCTGCTGTTTCATGGCAATGACTCTGCTGCTCTCTCTGAGGCTGTAGTACCTGTCTGTGATAATGCACAGCCCCTGTTGATATCTGTGTGGGATGAGATACATTCCTTTGCCTCCACGCTGCAACTACTTGGCCTCAACATCAGTGCTGGCAGAAAGGAAGAGGGACATGTAACCAGAGATGAAACTGGGTGTGTCACTTATATAGCACTAATTACATGGGGCAAGAAAGGAGGCAACAGCAAAAAAAGAAAGTGAGAAACAAGCCCATTCACAGCAGACAGAGAAGGGATAGAACCTGAAAGATGTGGAGTTAACCAGGGATGTGGGGGAGAAACCAAGTTTGGCCTTGAAAGATGAAGGCACTACTTAGGTGCAAAGTAGGTTTTAGACAAAGGGGATTGTGCTAATGGAAAAAAATAAATCTGTGCTTGGTGGTGTTTGAGAGAAAGAGATTTGGTGTGGTTACCCCAATCTCACCAGCATATGCAATCAACATGCTAGGAATAGCATTGTGCAACAAAGCAGGCTCACCTTGACTTTCACCCTGAGAGGCTGCACATCATATATTTGCCATGGCACTGACTCTGAACACCACTAAAAATATGAGCAGCTTATTTCTTCTCAGCAAGAGTTCAGAGGGTGGTGTTTGCAAGACAATTAAAAAGCCTAACCTGGGGGGTCTCAGCTGAGGTTGTAACCAAGAGTCAGAGGAAAGTCTATTAGGACATAATTTACAATACAACTTGTGACTTTTTGCTATCCTTGTCCAGGCAGTCTGAGTCTGCTTCCAGTCTGCTGCTTTAATAATGCTCTTTAAGCCCTTGTGTGGGTTTAAACTTATAGTATGGAGGTATTAATCTATAAACACCCACATAAATCACTGGGCACCAGCAGCAACTAAGAAACTGTGCAACCAGAACAGTAGCTTCTCTCTTTATTAGCTGTTGTCCTGTAAGTTACCATGCTAGTACTAGATCAAGAGTGTGGGAAAAGAATTCTATCCAGAAAATCCCTGACCCTTGTGCTCAAGGTGTGGGAGCATTTCCCTAGTGGTACCCAGCACCATGAGACAGCAGAACCAGAGGGCACAGGGCTTACACAGTGCTGAGTGGGATAGTAGAACAGCACTGAACAGAACTAGTAAATTTTCATCCTGTTGTAGGTAACTGGTGACCTGGGAGCCAATATGCAGGGCTGGTGCCTCTTGCAGGGCATGAGGCTCTCCAGTGCTACCCTATTAACACACACAGAGTATGCACAGGGAACAAACCCTGACACCCAAGCAAAAGGAGAGTTCTAAAATGTCTGACAAGGTACCAGAAAGCGTTTTGTAGTGATACATCCTAATTTTGAATTTTATATGCATTACAAGCATATTCAACAAGTAAAGTGACTCCTGTAATAATTTAAATAATACATATAAATTGTTTATCAGAAGTGGATTACAAAGATGTGTTCCTCTTCTTTGCAGAAATATGGATTAATTTCACAAGATTTTGTACTACTACTGGGAGTCATATGCAGAAGCCTCTTCTGTGTAGGTTTTGCTGTGCATCAAGTATTGATTCTGCAAAACCTCATATAAAAAATGGTCAATGAATGAGAATTTAAGCAAAGCCTCCTGATTTTAAGTTAGATTTTTATTCAATCTTCAGATAATAATTCTGTAATACTGTGTTAAGTACCTGATTTTATCTAAAAGCTATTACTTTTTAAAAGTCAGTTAGTAGGGATTATTGAACAGTGACAAGTTAAACTCTTTAAACACTAAGGAAAATAAGTGAGGCCTTAAAAAGCAAAATGCAGTCTGGGACTAATTCCCAGGAGATTTTTGGAATACAAGGCCTCTATTATATTAAAAGTACTGATAAATCACAGAAATAGAGCATGGATAATCTTCTGCTTTAATTACACTTCTATTTAAAGTAGTTAGAATCTAGCTGAGTTTGGACTACTAAAAGATCTGCCGGGAGTTTTCAGGTTTGAGGAAAGACAAATGGGACACAGTGGTGCAGTAAGCATTAGCTGATCCGAAAAATAACCTCACTTGGTACAAAGTGCAGCATTCCTTTAAAACACAGTCCCTGGCAGTGGTGAGTACAAGGGTTGAAGTATGAGAATGAGACACTTCAGGCACATATCTGAAATTGTGCACCTTATTTACCTCCAGTGAACTTACTCTTTCATCAAGACATTTCTGTGAGCCATGGCACCTGAATTTCTGGGAAGAGAGGCTCCTAAGAGCAATACATTGGGTGTGTGCACGTTACTGAACTAGAGATCACTTAAAGAAAGCTTGAGGATGAGCTTGAGAGATAACAACCAAGTCAAAAGCAGATAAGAAGTTAAATTGTGCTATAAGGTCCTTTTGAAAGGAAAATGCTATATTGAAAATGAGTTATTGCTGTGTGGGTTGCCTTCTGAGCCACTATGCTGGCTAAGGACATATGCAGAATTATCTGCTTCCTCTGCACATGTCCTCCACTAAAAGGACAGGACTAAGTCTCAGATATTATTTACTATTAAACTCCCAGAGACTAAGATATCCATTTCCAATGGAGTCAAGCTTGCAGTGGTAGGTGACATTTCATGGAGAAGACTAAGACTTGGCCCCATTTTTATCTCATGTGGAGGAGCACAGCCCTTGAGAAATAATGTTCTGTGATGTGAAATTACATGCTTTAAATCCCTATTTTGAACATGTAGCTTTAAGACCCATCCATAGCTCTAGAAAACAGCATCTGGTAACTGGATAATACTGCGCATTTTGAACAAAAGGATTAAATGAAATCTATTTAGATAATTGGTCTAGAGCCATTTTGTTTCATCATTACAAAGTTTCACTGACAAAGTGTTTTCCTGCAACATTTTTTTTTGTCAAAGCGTGTTCTCATTGGGTTCTTTTAATGCATGATCCTGAATAGTCTGGTATGAAGCCACAAGGACATCTAGCTATGGGTTCTGGCAGATAGTGCTTTCCTCACAGCTGAAGAACCAGGATACTGACAGCACAAGAAAAAAATGTGAAAAAAATAACACAATTCAACATATCTAACAGAAGAAATAAAGTGCTGACTGTTGGGACACTATCCGTCTGCTGTTTTAGTGGTGCACAGGAAACAGCAGAGTTGACTTGGACTGAATGAGTCCTACTCCTGTAGCCTTCACCTGTGGTGTCTGCCTGGCAAACAAAGGCCACAAGCCTTCTGACACTGAATATAACGCTGCTGAAAGCCTTGTGCAAATCCTCACTGGGATTTTTCATGAGCTGTTTTTATGCCGCCACCTCTGACTTCCTTTACAAGGCATGATTCTGTCAAGGGCAGAAATACAGAAAAAGTCCATTCTTTCAAAAGCAGTGAATCTGGTTTGTTTCTATATTACTGTTTATTTTATGACAGTGTAACAAAGCCTGTAAATGTTGTTAAGTCAGAGTCAGTATTAGCAATGGAAATAATTACTACCACTTTAACTGATGTTTTGTTAATGTTACTGTAGCGCTGTCTCATGAGTCATGACAGGATGGAAATTAATTTGTCACTGCTGTAGGTCTCTTTCTTTACTATAAAGCAAGTTTCTCCTCTTACATTCATCTGCTCTAGTGCCTGTAATAGAACTAATAAACCAAAAACATGCTTGAACATCCTTGTACGTGCTGCCTTCTCCATGGCCAAAGCATTTTAAGTGTTGTTTTGCATAGGCAGTGGAGCAGTCATGTGAAATTGAGGCCCTGGAGGAGGCATCTCTGAAAGTCACAGAAAGGCTTTGGACTCTTTCAGCCTTTGAAAACATATATTTTTAGTATCTTCACAAAGAAATTTGCCTCTGAGGACTTCATATTATAAAAGTTGTGCCTGGTATCAATTCACAGCATAGCCAGCTCTCCTCTGTCCCAAGCTGGCTGACAACATGGCAGTGCATGGAGTGTTGTCCCCTTGGCAGCCAGAGGTGGATCTTCATTTCTTCACACCCCTTCCAGGGTGTCACCTTCTTTAAACCATAATACAGTGAAACCACATAAAGAACAAGCAAGAAGATGCACATTCCACCTGATGACCACAGAAGGGCCTTGCAGTGGTCAGGGCTGGAGCATGGACTGTGTGAGGGATGGCAGAGGGCGACTGGGCTGGCTCAGCCTGGAGAGGAGGAGGGGAAGGAGGGACCTTACCCGTCATTATGTGGTGCACAAGAGGCAAGAGGACATGATTTGCAAAAAGGTTTATTTTGGTTTACTTATTAAGAAAAGTTTTTCACCTTAATGGTGAAAACGTCACTGGACGATAGGCCTGGAGACATTGCAGGATCTCCAGCCCTGGAAATACTAACACTTTGATAGCACAGAGCACACAATAACCTGTTCTAATGGGACCTGCTTCGTGCAGGGGGCTGCATAGCTAGAGGTCTCTTCCCATCTTAGTTATTCCATTAGTTAATGAAGACTTTAGAAAGCTTTTTGTTTTATTTCTTTGTCTAAAGAACTGGCTTTTAATCCCTGTTAAGTTTCTCTGCCTTGGATTTAGCAAACTCACAATGTTTCAAGCAAAACCTTAGACCAGCTTTTCACATAAGCGTTTTTATTCTAAAAACTCCAATAGGAGAAAAGAGGTAGATTCTCATGCAAAAATATAAAAGACAATTCCTCACCGCTTTTTTTTTTGTTTGTTTGTTTGGTTTTTTTTACCTGTTAAAGCAGGAATTTGTTCAATTTGTGCAACCATTTTGCCTTTACCTCTGATATGTTCAGCTATTCTTCAATACACCAGGGCTGCAGCAGCCCAGTCAGTTTTTAGGTGGTGGCTTAACCTGCATTTCCCAGTGTGGATTATGACTGAGACAGCTGCAAATTTATCTGACTTCATCTGGCTCTCTTCAGATCTGCTTCCAGACTCTCTGAAGAGTGAATAAATAAGATCCCTAATGCTAACTCTTTCTGCTGAAGAGCTTATTCTCATTTGTAGAGCTCGAAGAAGCCTTTCTCCACTGTTAAGAGATTTTTTTATTTTAAAAATTAAACTTAGCATTTACTGAAATTTAAATCTGTTGTAAGTTGGAGGCATGTACTTTGGGGTGTTTTGTGATATTTTAATGTCTGAAAGTGGTGCAGTCAGAAAAGTTGTTAAGAAATTAGACTTAAAATCAAAAACAACTTTTCTTGAAAACAGACTCCAGCAGTGAGCGGGCCGAAAGCTCTCATCCACATGTGTAGGAATCCAGCTTTGTCTCTGGGAAAGTATGCCTACCCTCTGTGACCAATGAGGAATCACAGCCAATAGCTTACCTGCCTTGCACTTGAAGAGTGAGATCTGAGTCCACCTCACACCTCCACCTGCTCCCTTCACCCAGGCTGTGCTGGTCCCTGAGCACCTTTGAGGAGGTGACAGTTCCCTCTCAGCACTGCGCTCATGCTGTCATAGCAACCTGGATTTGCAGCACATGCATCCATCGTGACAGGACCTGTGGACAAAGGAAATGTCAGTCTCTTTTCAGAGGCTCCAAACATGTAGTTAAACACTTAAATGTTTCATTATGTCAGGATGTGCTTTGACGATACACAGAGGAAGTAACGGTGAGCTTTCCATCTGCAAACTCCCCTTTTTCACATGAAATTTCAGCTCTTGAAACCAAATCTTATTGTGAAACTCATTCCAGAGGGCTTTCTGTGACACTGATGCATATTCCATAAGTTTTGAAACAATACAACACCCTCCTCATGATGCAGTTAAACTGCACCATTTTCCTCATTTCACCATGGCTGTCTGGTTTTAAGCACTGCAGAAATACAGATGTGTATTTCAGACTTGAGAAAAAACAGGACTCTGATAGTCTACACGATGTATTGGTCTGCAACACGGCTGTCTCTTGCATCAAGCGAAAAAGTCTTATCAAAGAAGGACCTGAGGAGGGAAACAGCTGCACACTTTGGAGTTCGGAGGGGTTGGCATGACTTTTTTTCTATTCCTGTAGCAGTTTCACTTCATTCAGTTGTTTTATTAAATGTTTGGACCCAAGGGCTTGCTCCCAAAATGCATCAAGTTTCTCTAACCACTGCTTGAAAAACCACTGCTTGAGAAACCATCATGCCAGTATGTTACCCACAGTACTCACAGTGCTCACAAGTTAAGACCTGAAGGGAATTTTCTCAGATTTACTGAACAAGATGCCAAAGACTTGGTAGCAAACTTGAAAATATGTTATATCCTGTCTATTTCTTATCTCTTCCTCCGCATCTATAATCTTCAATTCTCTTGACCCATAACTTTCACAGGGTAGATTTGCCTAGCTGAATGGATCACAACATTATTCAAAATAACACAGAGCAGAAGTGAAGTAAAGCTACAATTTTCTTTCAGTAGATATTGCATTTTAGCATCTGCAGTCACCGTATGTTGAATGCTATGATCAGTGCTGATGGAAACCAACAGCGCACCTACATAACACATGAAAATTTGCTCAACTAAGTGAGAAAACTTGGATTCTTCTTGTAGATGATACAGGATCTCTTGGGACTTGGCATGAATTGCAACAGATAGCTTAAAAGCAAACAGAGTTTGGCTCCTAAGAGATTATTCAGGAATATATTATCTTGTCTCCTTCAAATATGGAGAGAGAGGTTTAGCCAGCCTTACAGACTAAACAAGTAGAGCTGACCACATGCAGCCTCAGACAGTTCCTAAAGCTCTTGAGACATCTGTCTTTCAGATTTGCTTTCCTTTTCCATGGATGTGTAGAATCTATCAATCACTGAATGACATATGGAAGCCTGTCCAGTATGTGGTGCAACTTGAGGAGAGCTCTTCTGCAAGTTTGACAGGGCACATAATTAGGTTCTATTGCCTAATTCTTTGATCTTACCAACTTAGTAAATATTCTTCTGGATGGGAGAGAATGGGTTGACTGCCTAAGATATAAATAAGATCTGAGATGGTCCCTATTGCTTCCTCAAGTTGTCTTGAGCTTGTACAGTTGTACTGTACAAGCAGTACACTCTGAGTATCACTTCTTGGTTTCCTTGACTTCCTTGCTTTGTGTGTTAGCAGCATTGATTTATTAGACGGGGTAAGTCTTTTCATGAGCAATTCCATGGAGGTCATTAAATCAAAGGCACAAAACAGTTGTCAAATGTTATCTGATACATGCCATGACTCAGAAATCTAGATGTCATGAGCATTTTCAGTAAACACCAGCCCTGATTTTCACCTCTTCCTCTGGTTTCTCTTTACTTGGAGCATTTTCAGGGAATATAATCTACAGAGGGCAAGGAAAAATGCTAAATTCTAAAAATAGCATGGCCAGTGCTTGATTCTGTCCATGAGTAAAATACAGGTACATTCAAGCTAGTAACTTTCCCATGTGAATATTTAATTCCCCATGATGAATTGCTCTCCTAAGCCATGTCGTATAAGTGAGGAGCAGCTGGGCTCTTGTGGTCTGTTCAGCCTGGAGAAGAGGAGACTTGGGAGAAGTCACTGCAGGTTCAGCTTCCTCCTGAGGGGAAGAGGAGGAGCAGGCGCTGATCTCTTCTCTGCCAGTGACAGGGAGTGGCCTGAAACTGTGTCAGGGGACGTTTAGGCCAGGTATTAGGAAAAGGTTCTTCGGCCAGAGGATGGTTGGGTACTGGAACAAGCTCCCCAGGGAAGTGGTCACAGCACTAAGTCTGACAGAGCTCAATTAGTGTTTGGCCAATGCTCTCAGGCACATGGTGTCACTCTTGGGGATGGTGCTCTGCAGGGCCTGGACCTGGGTTTGATGAACCTTGTGAGTCCTTTCCTACTTAGCATAATCTTGATTTTGTGTAAATATTAACTTCTGAGGGGGAAATGAGCTTAGACTGTCCTCAGCACAATTTTAAACCATCGCCAGTGATTTGTTCTTTGTGAACATACTGACATCTTGTGGTTTCATCTGAAACTGACTGGTTCACATTCAGAAGAGAAATTTCTGCAAGGGACAGTTGAATTTCTTACATAAGTTGCATTATTTTTCCTGATTCCAGGAAAGTAGGGGAAAAATAGATGTGAAACTTAAAAAGAATATTTTTCTTAAAAACAGCTGCTTCTAAAGTGGCTGAACAGACTCTGAAACCTGGAACACTGAAGTGCAGGAATTCATAGTTTCTAGCAGAGCTACCAATAGCAAGACTCAGCTCTTTTTCCATCATTCACTGCACTGTCTTCAGATGGAGGGAGGTGAAGTTATTGTCTGGGGGTGCCTACTCAGGGTGACCCAGCCTTGTCCTTCTCCCCAGGCCCCTGGGCCAGTGCACACATGCACTGACACAGACTGCTGCTGAGAACATGCTTACCTAGAAGATCTGTGCTGTTCATGCCAAAAAGCATTTCCAAACACTGGCTAAATCAAGAATGCAGACAGCTGAGTAACAAGTGACATTCATACCACAAAACATCCCAATTGTGACTAAAAATCTCGCCTTCTCTATAAAAGGAATTTTAACAAAGTTTAAAAAGTTAAAAGTTCTGTGGTGTTGCATTGGTGGAAGCTGTAATGAAAGGGACTAGACAAGATATGAAGAGGACAGGCAGCAGATACAATGTTTGGATGTAAGATTATTAATTTCTTATGGAGCTACTCCAATTCAGATATGGCAATTTTTTCTTCTGGGCTGCATGAAAACAGACCTCCTTCCCATGAAAGTGCTAGTCACAGCGAGTGAGGGAAACAAGTAACAGGAATCTTCTTAAAACCCACAAAGATTATGTGATCAGCTTCTCCCTCTGTCAAGCAGTGAAAAGTGGACCAGGTGTTCACAAGCCAGTCTGACATGATGCATGCAAACTACGTGTGACAAGAGCTGCTGTGTCCTTGCAAGGAGCTTGTGGCTGCGCAGCAGCACTGGGCACAGGCAAAGTCCCAGGGGCCCAGAGTCCCTCCCCATGGGAGCACCCCTCATTGTCGGTGTGCCCCACGCACACCAGCAAACTGCTGCACAGGCAGCTGCTCTGCCCTTCCCTGGCTTCCCTCCACCACTGGCCCCCGGGACATTTCCTCCAAAACATGTACGGCAAAATTGTGCCTGTCTAGAGATGGGCTGACATTACTAAACCCTCTCTCTGCTCGAGACAGGAGGCATGAAGGCACTGAGACTAGTCAATGTGGTGGGGAGCACATCCAATATTTATCCCTAGCCATCAAAACATGCAGGAATGTCTTGCCTAAAGCCATGGTAGCCTTTGTGGATAATTAGGTATGAGGCTTAGTGTGAGGCTCAGGCTGCAATTACCGTCCACATCTCTGTCGTGATGCCTGTTACAGTGCAACTCATATTCCCTCTGAGACACCCTTGTTACTGTGGGGGGCATGGTGCAGGAGGAAAATTGTATGAGGAAGAGGGGTTGTACAGAGTAGTACAGCTGTTACTTGTTCATTTCAGTGCCTCCTGAAAAAGAATAAAAAATAAAAAAGTTTAAAAAAAAAACAAAAAAAAAACCACAAACCTACAAGCAGAGATCCTGTGAGGGAGACTATTCCAGTTTTCATGTGAGCTCAGAGATAATAGTGCATTGAATGGTTAGTTACTTCTTTCTCTAGCCAGACAACATTGCCTGCTTCTCCTGGAAAGAGTATTCCAGCTGCACATGGCTAAAATTTACTTCATAGCTTGAAAGCTCAAAGTATTTACATCAAGGAAAAGGCTAGTAGTTGTACCTCTGGTCATTTCTATTAATGTTCAGGGTGTATTGCTCTCAATGTCAGCCTTTCAGGAGCTGTGGAGAGTGTTTAAATAAGATCCATGTAGCAGTCCTCAGGAAGATCTGTGCAGTGCCTTAATTCATGCAGGGTCTGCTGCATTTTAGGTATTTAGGGATGGACTTTCCTTAGAGCACAAGAACTTGCAGCCTTTGCGAGATGAAAGCAACCTTTAGAGGATAGAAAGATTTCCCTCAAAAACATGAGGCTTCCCTTTTTACAGTCTGCATTTGCAACATGTCATAAAATCCATGCCAGCCTCTCCTCCTGGTTTTTGCTGCCAGCTTGGCTGAACCTCAGTGATGCCCACAACGAGAGGCTCTGGCAGGGCACACGGCCACCCACAGCAAGAGTTGCCGTGTGTGGGCTCCTTTGATATGGATGGCAGGTGGACTTTGTGACAGGAGCAGCCACAAGCAAAGGTCAAGCTGTCAGCTCTGACCAGCAGTAAGCCGTCTGCGGAGTGGAGGACACAGCTGGGTGGAGAGGCTACCCCGCAGTTTTGGCCTCTCTGGAACTCCGAGGGGCTCTCCCCAGCTCTGCAATGTAGTCACTCTCATCCTTCCCTAAGTGATCTCAAAGGCTTGTGAGGGAAGGGACCAAAGTAAAATTGTTATAAAATGTTGTTTCAACTCATAAAGTCGCTGACAAGGGAAAAGTAAGAGCAGCAAATAGAAGTCACATAAAATTGGGACTGGGAAAATATCTGCTTCAATGAATTTTGAATTAGCCCTTCAAAGCCCATCAGAACTATATTTTGTCCTTACTGCTTTCAACACCTTTCTCTGTCCCTGCACCTGAAACGTTGTGATGCCAGCCATTCTGATGGATATCTCTGCACATGCACCTACCAGGTCTTCAAATAAGGGGCCACTTCCAATGGCTTAGCTGTACCACTGATGGAAGTGGTAACAGATGCTGCAATCAGTTAGAGAGAAGAGTGGACAAGAAAAGAGAGGGACAAAGTATTTTACCATGCTGTCAGCTGACAAGATTGCCATTCTTCTACCATCCTGAAATGGAAACGAAAAATTTTGAAAAAGAGCAGTGGTGGGCTGAAACTAACAAAATATATTATTGATTTTTAAATGAAAATTACTATTTATCAATTTGGATTTTCTTTGTGTGTTAAAATGGCACAGTTGGACAGCTCTTGCTTTACGATATCTGTTTTCTTGCAGTCTCAAAACAGGCTAATCTTTCTGGAAAAAATTTAATGGGAAAATGGCACTTGTTGTCTACTTTGCAGTGTACCACTTCACTCTGCCTCTTGATCTATGAGGATTATTCTACATGAGATTATTCCACCAGGAAGAAGTGACCAGCTGCTTGGTTTATTGACTTTCTTTGCCTCATTTGTGCTGCTTATTTTAAATCACTTGTGGGTGTAATGAAAATAATGATCTCAGTAACTCATGGTCACTCAGATTCTGCTCAGAGCTCTTGGGCACTAGAGCAGCTTCAAATGCCACTGTGTCTATAGTATGTCAGTAATTGAATATTTGTAGCTTGCCTAATTTTAAGTTTTTCTTGTATCTATCTCTGTGGAAAAAATAGTAAAATATGCAATACTATTTTAAAATGCCTCCTGTCCCCCAAGTAGATGGCAAAGTCCTGACTGAATCCATCTTCACCAGGTGTTGCAAGTATGCTGTATTCAACAGAATCAGATGGGCAACCACAAAAATTGGTCTTTTTCAGGTTTAGATCACATTTTAAGAAAGCATTTGTGTTAGTGACCGTACAAGGAAACTGCTAACGCTTGCAGCTGTTTCATTACAGCATCACCAGAGGGTGGCAGGACTCTTTGTTGAGGCCACTGCTGCTGACTTGCAGTGCTGAGTTTGTACAGACACCCATCTCACCTCACCCTGCATTTGTTCTCTTGATCCACAAGAGAAGTTAGCCTCCTGAAAGAGTAAATGCTACTTTTTATCTTTATCCTCTTGGAAGACAGCACAGAAAATTGGGACTGAAATCCGCATCAGAAGAGTTTTTGTTGTCTCTCTTGAATGACAGCTTGCTTCCCTCCTCAGTTTTAGTGGAAAGGCTAGACCAACTCGATTCATACAATTGCAAGAGCAGTTACTGTCCTCTGACCTACCTTCAAAAGCAAATGCACTGAAATAGGACATTCTACACATTTCAGAGCTGTCTTTGTGGAAAGCAATTGTTTGAATGCTACTTTCCAGCATGCCGTTTGCACAGCTTTACATGGTTGCTGCTTAGTACTTGCAGGACCCCCAGTACTTCCTTCTAAATAGCAGAGACTTCTTTTCTTTTAGCATGGATAGTATTGGAGGGTTTCCCAGTTAGGACCAAAGTGGCTCTTGTCAAGCAAGAAAGAAAGCAACTGAGGAAAAGAGGAAGACATGTATGTCTCCCAGGAACTTCAATGCACTTCAAACACTTCCCACTCATTGGCACAAAGACAGAGAACCACAATGTTCATAGGTGCACCAGCATGTTGCTATTTTTCCCTGTTGCCTTTGCTTGCTCAGTTTGGGAGTGTCTAAAGCATCTCTGGGGAAGGAGAAGAATAGCCTTGGTGGAGACACTCAGCTCATCTAGCAGCTACTACAACAGGCTGCGTGTGGCTTGGCTGCACCAAGTCCTTTCCAGATAACCTTTTCTCCCAGGAGGAAAGAGGGTATTTTCTGCCACATGTCAAAAAAAAATGCTATGGGCATTCATTTATGTTCAGTAATTGAATCATACAATTGTGACTTTAACAGTTTTGGTCAGTTCCCACTAGATGATGCGGCAGCCCCTCCAGGGAAGAGAGTACGTCCCTAGTTTTAACTACAAGTTTAGCTGAAGCACTCTTTCTGCTCATCCATGCACATCCAAACCCTACTGTTCATCTTATCCTAAGATCATTCTGAGCAAGGTGTTTTGCATTGATGACAAGATGATGTGCTGAGATGTCCTCCCACTTACTTAACAGGATATTCATGCCTGGGTGGCAGCAGGCTTCCAGTGTCAGCCTGAAGTTCCAGATCTCTTCTGTCTTCCTCCTTTCTTCTGTATGTATGGGACATTATCTAGGGTATATTAACATTGGGGTTTGGTGGTTTATTCCCAGAATATATTTGCATCAATCAAGCAGGGCAGATGTCCAAAAATTCTGCCTCATTTAGCTGGAAGCTGAAACAACCCTTCTGGTAAATCTTTGATGTGGTAGCAATGGGGATCATAATTTTAGGAAAACAAACCTAAATTATCATCTTTCATGTTGTAGTGGTTGGGGGGAAAATGAGAGGAGGGAAGTTGTATACATATTCTCTTTGAGTGACTTTCTTAACGACACTCTCATTGAGAGTGACTTTTGCCAAATGCTGTTTACTTTTTGCTGTCAAATCTGCCTGAATTGATTGAAAAGTGAGACTTGTTCCCCTCTGCTTCCTAAGTGACACACAGACTGAGTGTGAGAAACAGCCTGCCAATGGCTCCATCAGGAATCCTGTGTCAGTACAACAGCTGAAAAATAGAAGACACTTTGCCAAGTCTCCATCTTAGCCCATGGTGTCTCCTACTGCTCTTCCATGGGTGCAGTTATATGGCTAGAGCTTGGAGAAGGCTTAGCTGTACAGAATTCTTGCCCATGGAGTTTTTCTTGCACTGCTGTAAAATTCAAAAGAGAAATAAGGCAAGAATCTTATTTCAGCCCAGACTGATCATAGACAGATTACAACTGAGAGAAATTAAGCCTAGATAGCAGTAGATATGAATTTAGGAGGGCACATGAAACCAGACTAGTGGACTAGAAAAATTGAGGGGGTTGTACACCAGATTTAATTAATTGTGTTCATTTCTAGGACTGTAAAAATTTTTACAGGCTTTAATGCCATCTTCATGGAGTAGCTGGACTCTAGAAGAAGCAGACCTCAGTCTCTCATCCTTTTCTAGAGTGACCTGTTCAGTATGTATTGGTGGTATTTATTTTGCCCTTATAAATTAAATGAGGAATTCTTGTTACTTACTTACACTTATGTCACAGTAAATAAATGTACTCTGAAACTCAGGCTGTGACTTTTGCTTCCTTTCTTCTTTTCACAAGACATCTAATTTAAATGTGCTTGCTTCAAAGTTAAGATGCCTGATTTGTCCTTGTCTTTCCAGGTGCTTCACAAGGAGTTAGATCCATATTTGACCAAGTCATATGGTCAGTGCTGTACCTTTCAAGGTCTAGTTATAGCTGTGAAGATTTTTGGCTGGCAATACTTGATGATATACAAATTCTTTCGGAGCTTGACCAAAATACATAACTTTGGTGCTCCATTTTGCACAGCTGCAAAAAGTGAAGAACTCAAAGTGAATCATCTTCTTTGAGCTACTCTTTCCTGGACAAGCTGTTGACAAATGGGAAGCATAAATAGTATTTTAAAACCTAAGCATAAGAGGAGAAAATAAAGCCTGTTAAGTAATCTCAGATGCTTCCACATGAACAGCCAAAGCAGTGCTCAGCACACCCTTGTTCTCCCCTGTGAGAGACTAAGCAACACCATCACTTTTTGCAGGGCAGAGGCCTGTATGAGGATGAATTACAGGAGGGAAAATCTTTGTGCCAGCCTCTCTCCTCCACCTGATCCCCATAGGGGGCACATTATTTTCACTATGTTGTCTCTTCCCTACCTGCCTAATACCTTTATTCAAGAGAAAGGAAAAAGAAAACTTCCTAAATCAGCACACTAAGTCAGAAACACTGGGGATTAACTCCATCATGGTCTTAGAAATCTAGAGGATTTTGCACAGCCATCCTCTGCCTTTGCACTGCTAATGCTTTGTCTAAAAAATCCTTGTCAGTTTGACAGAAAGAGCTAATTCTATGCAAAGACACTTTATGATTTAACTGACACTAGAACGGTGAAAATCTGTTTGTTCTCTGTACCTCAGATTCTCTAAGACAAGTATCATGGCTGTGATCCAGCCAAGCTTTTAGTATGAATCTACACTCTAAGTATGTGCATCATCTTATCAGATGCAAGCAGTAGAAAAATAAGAGCCACCATAACATAAATGCTCCCTGGATTGCATATATTTGAATTTGTCTCTTTAAAATGGATGTTGAATATCCTCTTTGCAAGTGCTTTTCATTGGTCCTCACTTGAACAGAAAGCTTCTTTAAGAAATTTTTTGTAATCAACCAAGTGGGGAAAAAGGGAAACAGATTAAGAAATGGCCCTGAAAACAAGTAGAATGACGATTTCAAGTTACCATGAACTTGTAAATGTCTATACAAACCTTTCATATGTTTGCAGAGTAAGTCTTGTTCTACATTATTTTTGGAATCTGGGTGGGGTTCCTCCACTGCCAGTTCCAAACCCCTTCTGCTGTCTGTTCAGGCCTCTCAGGCTATCCCATCCCTGGGTGGTATCTCCAGGTCTCTCTGCTGTTCCGAGGCTCTGACCTAACAATTGCTGAGTTCAAACGACACCCCTGGGAGTGAGCTTTCCCTCCCTCCCCTTCAGGAGGGGTGGGAAACAGACCTTCAGCTCTCAGACATGCACTTTGCTCTGTTCTTCCTGACTTTGTCCAGGTTAGCAGCATGCACAAACACACTCAAGAACTCAACTCCTGTGGTGACAAGCCAGATATGGCTTACAACAGAACACATCCTGCTGTACTAGTAAATGGCATATTTCATGATAAACTGTAAGGCTGCTCTATCACATTTGTTGTACTTTGAGGCACCTGAATGAAACAAGACTTTCCATCTTGGCAGTGTTGAACAGCCAGTGCTTAAAGTACTGACCTGCTTACAAGCAGGGAAACATTCCAGTTATGTAAACAGCAGAGAAGTACTTTTTTTCTCTGCATTCCTAGAGTAAGCTGACTTTAGCTGAGTCCATAAATTCTGTGTGTGCTGTTCCCTTTGCTGCCTCCACACACACAAATTGGTTTTGTTAGAACCACAGCCTGCTAAGTAACCTCTTAAGCAAGGGGTTTCAATGTGCTCTTGTAAAAGCCAGCAAAAGATTTTGAAAAGAAATTGAGCGACCAGCTCTAAAATGTATTTCCAAAAGAAGCAAAAACTGCTATGCTAGATGAGGTCAAATGCTGCTCTGAGCAGCAATTGTTTCCAACAACAGTTGCTAATGACAGTTGAAGGAAAATATACAACAGGACAAGACCTCATTTTTTTTCCTCCTGCTCCTCTTCTTCTCTTCTTCTCTTCTTCTTCTTCTTCTTCTTCTTCTTCTTCTTCTTCTCCTCCTTCTCCTTCTTGTCCTTCCTCTTTTTCTTCTTTTTCTTCTTCTTGAAGTACTGACTAAAATAAAGATTAATAGCCACACATAGTTCTCTTCCTTGAATCTATTGAGCCTGTTTAACCTGTTAATGTCACTATCCTCTGCAAAATTCCCTCCTGGTGATTTTCAATCCAACTTATGTAGTGCCTATAGTAGAGAAGAGGTCAAAAAAGGAGGGAAAGAACACATTTTTGCTGGTTTAAATTGGCTGTTTCTCATTTTAAATCCATTTCTTCTAACCCTTGAATTATTAGCAGTAATAATTCTCAATCCTCTACATTTTCACTTTTTATAGTTACATTCTCAATCATCATGCTCCCAGAAGCAACAGTTATTTCACATATATGATGGTTTTTCTGTTCTTTTGTTTGCTGTGACTTGAAACGAGGCAAGAAAATAGGCATATAATGTTACTGATCTGGCTATATGACCAGTTCATATAGGACTGGAATGCTTTTTATTCTATCTTTCTGTAGCTATAAGAGAAAGCTGCATCTTATTTTTTGCCCTATGATGTACACAGGGACTTGATATGCATGGAGTGCAAGAATGTTGTCACAGAAATGCACAGTAGGCTCCGGTTTTCCTTCAGTTGGATTGGACCTCCACCTTGACCACAACAACAGAAGACAGGTGGAAATTATGCTTGAAGTAAAAATACAAATCTGAGATTCTTCTTGTGCAGTTCCAGCTCACTTCTTCACTCATTTATTCAGGAATCTTGTCGGCAATGTATGTTGCAATCAATCCAATCCTACATTCATCCTACTAAATTGACTTCACTCTATCAACAAAAATGTTATTCATTTTCTGGTTCATTTTCTTTTCAAATTCAGTGTAAACAAATACCTACTGGTCTTCTAACATGGAGTGCAATTGTTTCACCTTGTCTTGACTCTTTCTGATGTATTTCGGGCAGAAGACAGAGCAGAACAGACAGATTAACTTCACCTATTTGATAACTAGTATCCAAAGTATCCTCAAAGTAAGGCTTCTCTGGAATGTCGGAGATAAGGAAAGCCCCATATAACTAAACAAACAGCTCAGAACAATAAAGTGATCCATGCAATTTCCTGTATTGTCTCTCGGGAGTCCATGGGCTCATGAGGCTCCTAGGTGAGCAGGAAAAAGACAAGCAGCTCAGCCAAAAACAGAGGTACCGCCATAAAACAAACACTCTGCAAGAGCTGTGTCAGCTGCAGTGGGTGTTATTTCACCTTTTCAAACTGCAATCAAAATTGAGATTACCAGGAAAAAGAAACAGCTTGGGAAGTTTGAAGAATGTATGTGTCAGGTCTTGCTCAGAAGCCATAATTCTACTTTGATGCCAGCATAAGCATTTCTAAGCATGGAAAATACATTAGGAAAACCTAATTTTCAGGTGCACACCAGAGTTTCTTTTCACATAAACATATGGAAATGGGGACCATGTTCTCAAATGTTGAATACTGCCCTCTTTCTACTGACTCCAGGGAGAGTTGTGTTGGTGGCTGCATTGTTTTGCAAAATGTAGCTTATCTGAGTAGCATGTAGCATAATATTGCTACATGCAACTGTTCACATTAACTATGTGAAGTTAATGGATTAAAAGTTTATGGGTTTGTGGAATTATGTGTTTTCTCCCTATATCTTTTAATCCCTGTTAGATTTTCTTTCCTTTTTTTATTTCTTTGATTTTTTTTTAAAGTATCTCTATTCCAATTTGAAGATGAAGTCAGATGCTTTTTAAAATGAGTAGCAAATGTTTACTTTCCAACCTGTTTTTAGCATTTGGGTGTAAGATGATAAAAGTGATGTTCAGCTTAAGCTGACCTTAAAGGACTCTGTATTATCATCCACATAATGCTGCATTTCACTAGAAATAAGCTTATAAATAAAATTGAAAGAACAGCATGAAACCAACAGATCTGCATGCCCCTCTTTCTATCAACACATACCTTTGTTAAATGCTTGGTAAACCACTACGAATTGTTATTGGTCCAATCCAGCAATATTTTTATGGAGTAGCCAGCCCTGTGAGAGGCACAGTGTTAATTTAGACTAATTCAGTGTGTGCAGAAAGACTAATTCTGTCAGCACTCTTTATTTATTATAACTCCTGCCCCACTCAGAGCAAGCACCATTGTCCAAACAGCCAAGGCAAGATATCTGTGTTATTTCCCAGCCTCTGAGTAACCACTTTTGTAATCTGAATGTGTCCCTAAAACTTTTTAAGTGGTCTTAAACATATGATTAAGGTAGCAGCCAGATACTGCATGTTTCCTGTGGCTCTCTGAAAAAAAAAAATGGTGTTCTAGACAAAATACAAACTTTAAAACATTTGGAAGGCAAAACCAACAGAATTTGCCAGAGGACAGCTGTTTCACAATAGCTCTCAAGTTTTTAAAACTTATTTTCAACGTGTGCTAAAGGAAAAACAAAGCTCTTTCAATGTTTTTAGGAGGCAGAGTCATTACAAACTGGATCTCCCCTGACACAGGAGTTCTGAGCACATACTTTCCACCTCTCAGCAGCAAATCTGTCATGTTTGGCTTGAAAATCCTCTCAAACTGTATGTTAGACAAAATCATGTTTGGTAAATCATTTTGAAAGCCTTTGGGCACATCTAGTGAGTCTATGAACTCTAAACATGCAAAGTATCACTTTGCAGATCTGAAAGGTCCATACCAGCCCCAGTTCAAAGGCAAAGGAGACAACAGGAATACTCTCGGTAACCTTTCTAGGATACTAAGATTTTTTTCTTTTTGAGGGAGTGGGGGGAATTAAGTTGTGTTTTTAATATATTTTAGTCCTTTTTTAATCCTGCATTTATTTCTGAACATAATTCTACCTGTTCCTCTTGAAAATAAATTTTAAAAAACAAAATAAAACAGAAGCACAAACAGACAAATAAACAATCCCACAGTGTGGAGATCATGTAAAAAAATCATGTCAGTAGAGCAGAGCCATAAGCTTTCCAGAAGGACTCATGTACTTCATAGGGGTTTTTTGTGTTCTCACAATGCAGGAGCACATTTTGTGTGTTCTGTATGTTCATCCATAGGATGCCAGAACATTTGCTGATGAACTTAGCATTTTGCCATTTAACCTTTAGCCACAACTATGCAGACTATTTAACAAGGCAGGCCAAGGAAGTTAAAGTTTTTAAGCATACTTGTGTAGTGATCTTAGAATCTTAATGTGTAAGTGGTCAAATCTTTTTATATTCAGAGCCCAGAAAAATAAATGAGCTTTCCCATTTTGCTTCATGTGACTGTTAAAGATTGTTTTATGAAACAATAATCAATGTGACTTTCCAAGGTCATGTGCATGTTAGTGACAGAATTCAAATATAAAATGTCAATGCACTCTTAATTAGGTCAAGATGTCTGAGCAAAATTCCTTCTGTCCAAAGCATCCTCTCATTCCATGTGCAGGATAATTAAAATAAATTATGCCCATGAGAAAAGCCATGCTCTAACATCAAAATCCCATTTATCTAGATAAGTCTTAAATCCTTCCTTGTTTTGTTCTGATGAAGTTCATCTGTCTTTATTTGCAACTGATCTGGCTTTGCTTAAGCTTAGTGCAGTGGGTTGTGGGGGGAATTTTTGCCTCTATAGCTTCCATGATTTGGTTAAAGTCATTGAAAATAGGAGTCCTTAGCCCCTTCTGCTTTCCAGCTCCCCTCAAGCTCTTTGTCTTAACCTTTGTTAGTGACCTTTAAGGCCTTCTTTCTTGGCTACCCTCAAGAAGAAACAATCTGGAGTCATCAACAGGTCCATTTCACCCTGAGGTCATAAGGTGAGGCAATGGTTTAGATTTCAGGGAAACACCACACTTTGGTCATAGGTATAACAGTGGACAGCTCATTTCACTGCATCTGTACTCTGGGGAGAAGGCTTGAGACAGACAGTCGTGCCAAAGACAAAAAAAGAGGATGAAATGCTCTAATATTTATTTTCCTAATAGACACTTCATTTCCTCTTCTTCCTTTTCAGTATTTACATTAGAAAAGTACTTCCAGCTCCTTTGCATCCTGCAGCACAGCTCACTAGTAGCAATCATACTCACCCATAATGGTGTATTACACACCAAAAAGGATAGCTGACCCTAGCCTTTAAAACTGGAAAAGCACCCTCCCTTCTTTCCTACCACCTGGAGTAAGAAAACTAGCCACCACATGTGAAGGGCAACTGCTTCCCTGACAGCCCACAGCTCCCCAAGAACTCACCATCCTTCCACTCTGGGTTTTGCTGAGCTGCTCTCTAGGTGAAGGGAGGTTGCCCCTGAGTTTTGACACTGCAGAAAGATGTGTCCTTACAGTAAGCTCTCAAATGTGCTTGCAGGAGGAAAAAAGTAAACAGTTAAAGGGAAATGACGACACAAAGAGGAAAAAAGTTCCTTCTAAATATTTAATAGAGCGGGGAAAAGCAATGCTCAACTAGGTTTGCCTACATTCATTATTTTTAAAGGTTGTTGCTTGGTGGTTTGTAACATATGCAGCTGATAAAGTAACAAAATTTAGTAAAGTAATTAACAGGTTTTAAAGCTCTCGCTAGTCTTTCCAGAAAGAAACATTCCTGTGTTCTTGTAGCCTTTCACTACGGACAGAAAGCAGTTTCCACTATTATCCCAATTTTAGTTCTGCAAACTCTGCTTTGGGAGTTCAAATTTCATACTTTTATTGAAATTCAACTATTTAATTACTTAAGAGTGAATTTTAGCTGTCACTGGACATGGTTTTAATTTTATGAAGTTTTATCATGCATGTCTTTCCTAACCAGAGTTACATACATGAACTGAAACATTAAATGCATGTATGTATATCAATTTTTTATGACTTTTGGTAGGCCTGCTGGCAGCTCCTGCAGCTATGAACTTGAGATTGCATGGGACAAAACAAAAGACAGAAAAAAAATTGAAAAATTTGCTGATCATATATCTACAGGAGTGTAAGAATAATTTTCAGTATCATAACTAACTATTTTTTTAAGGATACCACAGCAGTAAAATTCAGTTTTAGATTTCATGCAGCATTAGGCTTCCTCTTCCCTCTTGTCTATAGAGATGTTCTAAGGGTTCAACAAATAAAAGGAACCTTTAAATAAGCATATGGATTTATGCATTTTTTAACATTAAAACTTTCCCAAACTGTAATAAACAATATAGATTTGTGACATACTGTAGTCCTTTTTCCTCACATTTTTTAAAAATACAATAATACTACACTCCTAATCCATTTATTTTTGCCAGTGCAACATGAAAATCTGCAAAATTCCTGTCAGGGAAACTGAACAATTCTTAGAAGGAACGAGACACTTTGACCTTCTATAGTTCTTGAAGGGCTTATCAATTAAACGGTACTAAATCTCTATGGGGGAAAAAAATGACCCTTTTTTCAGTGGTTGTGGTAAGAGGTCTGGAAATACATGTGGAAATCACTCTGCTGTTTCTTCATGCCTATAATTTTAAGTAAATAAGATATGTTCCACTTTTTTTTTTTTATCCAAACCACCATGTCTACATGAAGGTTAAAATCCTCATCAACAGCAACAAGAGAGAAGGAAGCAAGATTCTGCTAGCATGGGTCTCACACATAGAAGCAGAGGAAAAAGCTGATCCCATCCTCAGCAAAAAGAACCATTTTATGACTGGGTCAAAGTGAAGCTGGTGTGTTTTAAGGTTCTTAGTTTACATAAATGACTGTTGTTGTTAGTCGTTAGGAGCATCTACAATGTTCTTAAAGAGTTAACCTACAGTCTTTATCTGGAAGGGCAGGGACAGTCACTTCTGGGAGCTTGTCCATTCTTGAGATGGACAAAGACTGTGTGCCCCCATCACTGCTATTAAGTAACAAAATTGCTTCTAAATATCTTACTCTTTCCTTTTTAAATTACATTATATGATGCAACCTGTAAACACCTTAACAAGCTTTATCTAAAAAGTGTAACCCATGGGCTGACACTTGTACATGCACAAACAAAACAACACAGCAGGAAAAAAGTGAAGCAATTCTTGAACTTCTGAAGAATAAAAAAAGAGCATTCCTTGTGGAATGATTTTGCAAGTGTGTTTAATCAATTGCAAATAAATAGGAAAATTGGTGTTTGTAAGAAAGAAGCTTTGAGTATAAAAGACTATTTAAGTTTGGGTGAAATAAGCCATTGCTTTCATTCACAGAGAGAATTTTCAAACCAATTATGTTCTCTTATGGCACTTCCTCTGATGTCAAGAAAGACCTTTTAAGGATTGTCAGTTCATTGAGGAAATAATGGTATCCCAAATATATGAACTTGTCCCCATTTCCTTGGTGTATGCATATCATCACAGCCTGAGTCTACTCAAATTTAAAATTAGAATTTAAAATCAGTGTAGAAGCCTGCACAGGTGGCCTCTGTATTTGGAGACCTAAAGGGTCTACTTGAAAGATCAGAGCACAACCTGTTTACTGAATCCTGAGATCATGGTACTGCACTTATATGTTTAAAAGATGGAGTTAAATCAAGCGCGTATGTTTTGTGTGCACAGTCAAATGATGAGGAAGCAAAATGCAAAGCTTGGAAGGAGAACCACCAATAGAAAGGAAAGAAAAAAGCAAACTAGCCAAAATACTTCCACATAGAATTAATGATTCAGGATCTTCAGTTCCTACCTAATGGCTACTGCTGACAAGCCCTGGAATTTTCCTTCCTGCATGTGAGTAGGTATTATTTATATCCTGTAAGATAAGTTCTCCACACTGCTGTGAGATGACTCCAGTCTAGGTTTCTGGTGAACAAATGTGGTTAAAGCTTCAATTCATACAATCTTAAGAGACTTGATCTGAGGCAACTCTAAATTGATTGATTCTCTTAGAGGTGCATAAGCTATGACAGTCACACCAGGATCCACCAAGCTGTCATAACTCACCTCGACAATGGGCTTGTAACATCCCTGATGATGGAGACTGCAAAGCTGCAAGAAGAAGCAGATTCTAATTGAAGCCGATCTCGGTCCTGCAGCACGATGAAGTGCATGGTGCTGATAACAGCTCTGTCTTAGGATAAGACACTGCTGAAGCACATTGAAGTCCTCTCTTCTTAGCCACCCTCAGCCAAAGCTCTTCCCTGCCTGGGCATCTGTCCTTGCCCACTGCACTTGCTATAGGGACAGACTGTTTATTCACGGATGACATGGAGAATGGAGATCCTTAGACCAAATCTCTCCCAAAACTTGCTGTCTAATGCGAAATAAACCAGCAATTGAATAATAAAGACTTCAGTGAACATGGCACTGAAAAACCAGATGAAATAACAATGGCTTTAAAATACAGTTTCAGTAAACTATGCCTGGAACAAGAAGAGAGTACAAAGGTACATGTAAGTAGAATAGCTTTATAAAATGAAAGAGTAGTACCACTAAGTTGATTAGATATGACTTTTCATCATTACTTAATTTTTGCACACCTCAGATAATTTCAGTGGGGGAAAAAAATTTATTCCTGTTTATAACAAAAATAGGCTTTATACAACATACAGTAAATTTATTCCAAGAAATATATTCTACATCTTTTTTCCCAATATATTTTTATGAATAGTGGCAGTACTGACACATAGAGTAATTTTTTCAAAGTAGTATGTGAGTTTTTATTACTAGTTGTCCATTGACAAAAGATGGTACAAATCATCTTCTACCATACACTTTTCAAGAAGATAGCAATTAACTTTATTGATTTCCTTTCTGATAATAATTATTATTTTATTTCATTTGAGGATCATGCTTTACATGCTGAGAAAATTCATCTAATGGAAATATCAGAAACAATAGAAGTTAGAGCATATGCTGACTGAACTAGATTCATCTATCTCCTTTTTAGCCATGCAATACTGATCTGCTGACACATGCACAGAAAATCTTTGTGACAAGTAGACAAAATACAAGACCATGGAAAAGGTAAAAAGCAAGATATGGTTCCAGACATGATTACTGTACAGAGAGAGGAGTACACTAAGTGTGGAGCTCATCACACTGATGTGTCTTCTTGCACCAGACAGACAGACTTAGGGCCATCACTTACATGGACATACGTGAAGACAGAAAGGCAATTCTTTCCTCCACACAAGAGAATACAGGTATAACATTTAGATTATTACCTTCAGACTCAAATCTGGGAATCCAAAATGGTGTCAACTGCCATGTCTCCATTGGCTTCACTGCTTTCCAAAGTCCATCCAAATTTTGGTGCCTTTCTTAGACTTTACTTTGACAAAATTTCCATCAATAATAAATATGAACTATGCTTGAATATGCATGGAGGAATTAGTCCTAGAACACAGAGTCTCAGTTTGAGTTCCTGATGTTTATTTTTGTTTTGCTGAAATCTTAGTATTATCCAGCCTTCCTTAACCAGGCAGGAAAGGAGACACTTTGGACTGTTAACAATAAGAGTCTATAACCTGATTGTCCCTTCAACCAGAAAATAAAAAACCCACATGAACCAAATAGGTCAGACTGCTTAAAGACACCTTAAGCTTACTCCAAACACTTTTTTAGTTTAATTGCTGCAAACACATAAATCTTTAGCGTGATTTTAAGTGGGCGAGGGAGCCAAATGCAAAACACAGCATGTCCTCCTTTCTGTTTGCTTTAACTTCTGATAGGCTGACAAAAGGGATGTGGCATGGTTGCTTGGATGACTTCAAACAAGACTACTTGTAAGCTCTTGGGGCGCTGAGTGTACCTGCTGTTAGGACAGAAAAGATGCAGCAGATGTCTAGATGAGTACAGGATGGAGGCTGACACTCTTCCAGCTGTCCCAGTATTGTGAGATGACTGCTGGCTGGGATGCTCCAATGCTGCCCTCATTAATGTGTAAAACAGGTAACTGGACCTTTCTGCTGATCTAGCTTTCATTTCACTTTTTGTCTGCTCCCATCCTCCACCAACTATTACTGCTGTCCCTGAAGTTAGCTAAAGAACTTACACTTCTTTCTGTAAGAGAAACCTTGTATATTTTCCTTCTTGTGGCACTGTGATTTTAAGAGCTCTTTGTCCTAGATGTGTATCACAGTAATTCTGAAAGCATTTCAATTTCTCACATCTTCAGTCCTGGGCTGGCTTAATTTCAAAATAATATTGTGGGTAATATGAATAAAAACTCCTATACAGAGGGAAAGTGAGGTAGTATGAATATAATGACCCATATCAGACTAGAATAAGCATCTGGCTGTGTGCAAGTCTTTTAACTAACATATTCTGTAAACAGTTTAAAGATAGGCAAGTATAGTAAATACTCTTTTAAAATCTAGGGTACAGCACTTCATATTTTCAGAGGTGGAAGAGATATATTTGCACTGGCACTGGGAGGATTTTTATTCCACAGTATTTCTGCACACAAATGTTGAGGCATCCTCTGTATTTCTACATGGCTTAGAGTTCAAGTGTTTCACTACACACTGGTGTGTGAAGCATCTCCTTTTAAGAGAGGTCCCAACATATTCACCTAATATCATGTAATTTTTTTATTAGAAATGATAGTGAAGTCTCTCTCTGTTCATCAACTCTGTTTTTCCTCATAATATATTATCCTATCCCTTTTACTGTGTTGGTTTCCACTAGCTGGAAATTAAACCCCAAGTAAGCAACTCCCCTTCTCCCCACCCCTTCTGGTAAAGGGAGGGACAAAAGCAGAGACTATGGGTTGAGGTAACAATTTCTAGAAAGTACAAAGCAGTGAAATAAGACATGCACCATAACAACAGCAATATTAATAATAGTAACAAAAAGAGAAGGTCTTTTACCCACAAAAAGATATTCACCACCAGGAAAAAAACCATGATGGCATGGGTAGGCCACAACCTCATGGCTTCCCCAGGCAAAGGCACTCACACAATTCTGCAACCACAACACCATCACACCTCTCTTCAGTTGTTGCTACCAAGCTGAAGATAATTTCTTGTCTGAGAGCAGTATTTTCATCATAGTAACTTAAATGCACATCCAAAATATTTCATAATCATATGCAATACTAGAAGGTGTGAATTTTAATAAGGTAGCTGTTTCCCTTGAAACTGGAGTCCTTTCTTTAACTACAGCTAAAAGTCACACTTCTCCTGCTTGTGCGTTTCAGTTGCAATTGGGAAGAACTGCTCTGCATGCCCCAAACCTTCTTTCCCTTGCTCCTTAAACTTCAGTACCTCTGGAAATTACAGAACTGCACTACTCATTCAGAAAAGCACTTTCCAGTCATGTCTGTGAAGGCCATTTCTTAGATGCTTTGGACATAGCAAAAAGAGTTTAGAAATTTACCCTCATTATCCCAGAGTACTGCTCTGCTGGGTTAGTGCAGAACATCTTGAGAACGACACATGCTCAATCAGCAGTACCTCTATGCTATAAGTTAGCAGAGTGAAAGACTGACAAAGCCCTTGTATTTCAAGGATAAAATATACAGCAAGGTTTGAAAAAGCAACCTGGAATAGTCTGTCTACCAAAACTATTTTTTAATTGTATCAGCCTATTCAGGAGAAAAAAATGTCTGGCTTCACCCTACAGACTTTGTCTACATCTTTTGTCCTGTCCCACTGGAGCTTTCAGAATCTCAAGTTACCTTGAATATGAACCTATCTTTTATGACCAAAGGTGCCTTCCATGTTTTTCTCACATTCAGCATTTGCCTGGATGCTTCAAAAATCACACAGCACATACTTCAGGGTGTAGAACATGGCAAAATACACTCACTTTAGCATGAATGTTGTAGGTCAAAGACAGACTGACTGTGTGCTTATGGATAAAGTATGCTTCATGAATTCTGAAAAGCTTAGCTTAGAAGTGTAGTGAACATCTGCTGTGCAAACAGAGACCAGCAGATGTTTTGATTTTGCCTACCTTTTTTTTTAATTTTGGAAGCTAGCCATATGATATCTTTATTGTGCATTGGGCTTGTCCACCAGCGAAAACAAAATTCTTATGACTAAACTTCATCATTGTCTGAATACTGAGAAGCAATACAAATCTTGTTTTTCTTTTTTTGTAACTTGAACTAATAACCCATAATTTGGCTCATTCAAATGTTTGTTTGCTCTGCTGAAGACTAAAATGCACAGACCTCTGCCTGAAAGGAGCAATTTTTGGCAGACTGACACTTCTCCTCCTACATAATGATCTTTTTCCAAAGTCATGTGGACAGACATTTTGCTCTCATTTAAGCACTATGTATTCTCTTCAGTCTGTGTCAGAACTCCCAGAGGTGTCAATGGGATCTGTGTGTGTAAATCAAAACTGACTGCCTTCAATTTGTGTGTGTTTAAACAGTATTTATGTGGGAAGTCTGGACTTCAAGTTTCTAGCCCTGGAAAATTTATCTTAAAATAATTATAGCCAGTGAATTACTGACATTTGAAAGGATTGCAAAGTATCTCTCCCAACTTTTGATGATAAAAATGTGATAATTTAAGAGCTTAATATCCTTTTATTCCTCCTTCTTGAGAATATTCTTATATTTATAGAAAATTCTTTGTTTCCTCCATATGTTCTGTTTACAACTGAGGCCTAAAATGGCCAAAAAAATCCTCTCAGATTTTATGACTAAGATCTTGATAGCCTAACTTTGGCTCCTCAGAACTGAATGCACATTACATCCTGTATAATGCTCTCCTCCTTTCACTATTGCCACACAAAAAAAAAATTAAATTTTAACTGTCCAAAAGTGCTGAGACACTGTGTTGCAACAATGCATTCTAACATAGGGAGCTTTCAAGAGCAGACCCTGCTTTGCAACAAGACTGCAGCCTTGCTTGATCTTTGCTCCAGTCTGGGGGCAATGAATGAAGCAGCACTGGGAGGTGAAGGTTCTCAGCCAAGAGGAGAAGATACATTCAGGACCTGGATGTGTTCTTTCTCCAAAAAGGCACAGGAAGAAAGAGGATGAAGCAACTCCCCAAAGCCCTTTCTTTCTCCCCTTTTCCTAGAACAACTCTGCTGCTTTCATGTAAAGAGATTGAAAGTATTTCTACCCCTGCTCTGTAAATGCTGTTCCTGAAAGCTTTCCTCCTCATGTAGTTCCTTAAACACCCCCTGCTGAAATACTCCCCTGACATCTGCAAGGAGAAGTGGACAGCACAGAGTAATCCTGCACCTTGGCAAAGGCTGAAGGGGAAGAAAGCCTAGCTCTGCTAGCTACATACTGTGTTAGGTTTCCCCAGATGGAAGCTGTGTGCTTGAGCACAAAGAGAGTCTTAGAACAAGCTTAACTAACATCAGGCTATGATTTCTGTTCTTAAGCTGTCATTTTATCTCTAGTTTAGCTAAAATTTAGAATGCTGTAAAATTCCTGCAGAAGACATTTAATTTGCAGCTGGGTTTTCCACTGTGGTACAAAGTTGCTAACAGAACATCCTTACTGTAAAAACAAAAATGACCTGCATTCCTTCAAAAATTGTAGGGTATGTGATATTGTGGTGCTGTCTTTGCAGGCACAAATACTGTGTGGGCTGAATACAAGGATGTGCTCTGTCCAGCTGTATTTGGGGGAACATGAAGGGGGGGAAACACAATGCTTTTCTTCTCCATATTTGGAAAGATGCTTGGCCCTGTTTCATTGAGTAATTCAAGCAAAAAGCTATTTGGCTAAAGGACAGCAATCCTCAGACTGTTTGTTTGCAGAAGGGTTTTTAACTGGGGGTAAAGATTTCCCTTTTGTTTAGTAATCAGACTGGTGTTAAATGACCATATGATCTTGTGGGGAGACAGTAAAGAATTACTGGAATTCACCAAGTCTGTGGATTTTAATAAGACAATTAAAGAGATACGGTAATGTGATTGTAAAAGCGGTTGAAGTGGTGCTCTTAAGCTTTCCTTTTCAGGGCCGGTCAGCCCTCTTCTGTCACATGACAAAGACAGTTTATTCACAAGATCTATTTTTTTTTTTTATTACCTGCTGTTTTTAATGGAATAGAGTCACAGTCCAGCACCACCTTAAGTATCCTGTCATCAGAAGCTACATAAAATCTGCATTTTGTGTTCAAGTAATGAAGCCCAGGGCAGATATTTTGACCTTCAGGGACACTTAAAGTGGGAAAAAATTCCTTCTGCTCTCCACCTCCCCATCTGCTACAGATCAGTATGAACCAAAGAGCAAATAATATGCATGAATACAACAGGGAAAAGACCATCAAAAGAAGAGGGCTTAAGCACACCAACATGGAAAGGATTTGTAAAAAGCTGGCAGGCAGGCTTGGAGAAGGCAGTTTCATTACAACAGAGATTTCCCCTGAAAATGCTGCTTTCAGAAAAGCTTAGTGAACATACAGTGAACAGAATGCTTGCTGCTTACACATACATACACGACCTTCACCATCTGCAAGACAACTTTTTCTTTTGCAAGTACAGCCTCGTGGATAAAATACTTTCTTGAGGATTTTGCATGCTGAGTCCGAGCTTTTAAGTTTCAGTTTATTCCAGATATTATTCTAGGGTTTTGTTAAATCACATTAGGAGCAGACTTGAATTCTTTGGCTGCCCTCACTCTTTCCCTCCTACCACTGGATTTCCTTTACTACAGATGCTGATGCTAATTTCTCAGTGTCTTGTAATTTAGTGTCTCCTCTCTGCACAAATAGATTGAATGCCATTCAATGTAAAGAGACGTACCCGTGTTATATACAAGGGAAAATATACTAGGAGAATTATTCACTAAATACAAGTTACCAACTCTTTTCAAAGCCTTTTGCACACTAATTAACCATGGACTGAAAATTATCCATTTCCTCTTGCCATTTACATTTTCCTAGATTTTGTTTCACATTAGCACTGTGCTAGCATCTCAGTCTTGCATCCATAGTCAAAGTTTAGCTGCTCACCTCTTTATCCCTCTACTATTACAAACTCCCTGTGTGATAGATATATTTACATCTTGCAGTGATGAGTTCACTCTGCAGCCCTGTACACGTTTATTTTTGTTAAACCAGTAAGAATTTTTGTGCAGCATGACTGGAAGGTCTGTGTGACTTAAGAAAATACATGCTTTTGAAATTTGTACATGTATCAAGGATTAATTTAGAATCTCCCTGGGGTTTTTTTTGCATTCGTAATTCTGATGAGATCAACAAGACTGAAATTAACTACTATTAATTTCTAACTACTGTGTTTTCACCATTAGTCATACCTGATTGCACACTGGCAACGGGCCATTGACATGAATTGTTCTTCTTTTGCTAAAAGTGTTTTCAGTATGTCTTCTTTTCCTCTGCTTGTGAGTCCTAAAATGTGTGGCATCTCTAAAGATGAATCTGGGAATATGTAAATATGGGTGGAACAGAGGAACTGACAGTTAGCTTTCCAACAAGCTAACCCAGACTAAAGTACTTTTTATGATCTGAAAACTCAGGGGTAATAGCAGAACATTGTAACTGCAATGATCCTCTTCGGTTAGGAGCACCTTGAGAAACCACTCAAGTTTGCCTATACTTTTCCATTCTTTCATTCTGGTTTGTGCAAAGACCAACACAGTCCTACAGCCTACTGAAATAAAGATGAGAAGACTAAGTGTACTAGTGGTGTGGTGTGACCACAGTGGATGCAATTGGAGCATCATTTCCTAATCTTCCAAAGACCAATGGAGCAAATCACTTTGCTGAGGACTTCAGCGGTTGTAGCAATTTTCAGCTACGCTTTCAAGACAAAAAGGTTTCATAGTAGCCCAAGTATGATGTTGTCTCTGTCATTTCACTATAACATGAACAGAAACTGATCAGTCCATCACATAGCATACCCTTTGGTACCAGAACTGTTTTTCACATATGACTCTGTAAGTGTCTGATTTCTATTTTCTCTTCAGGCACTGAGTTGCAGAAGTATACTCAAGAAACAGATTTTTGTGAAGCACTTGGATTACTCCATAAATCTAAAACATGTAAAATGTGTACATCAGATGCATCATTTCCCTAATTAAATAATATTTTCTGTTACTTAGTTTCTTGTCATTTGCAGTGAAATTTGAGTATTGCTGGGAAGTCAAAAGGACAGTATCAGAACAATTTTCCATCAGCTAAAAGCCTCAATGTGTAAGGAATGTATAATTCAACCAAACGTAAATGTAAATGTGGGGCTGAACTTGCAAATGAATCAATGTACCTGCATATTCCATCACGCTGTGATGTCAACAGAAGCAAACTCGAGAGGAGGAGTAGAAAATATGTAAAAGAAGGAAAATACCAACAAAAGGCCAAAAGTTGCAATCAACAGGTTTACATGGCTAATCTGTCCCAGGGGAATTTTTCTGAGACTAAGTTACTCCTGAAAATGCAGTTGATAAAGAAACAGTAGAAAACTGTTCCATTTGAAATCAATGGCTAAAATAAACCCAAGTTCTCATCTCATAATATTCTTGAGATTTAAATCTGTACTGAGACTGATTGAAGGGTAGCGGGTTCTGAATTTGGCAGGAGGTCTCATTGCGAGTGTATCTCTCTCCTAAAGTGACTCACAGACAGCAAGACAGCACAGGATCTCTTCGGAGAAATGGCCAGTAATGTCACAGTTGGCAACCAGGAATTTTTATAACACGCACAGTTTATTGTCACTGTTGCTGCGTCAGTGTATATGTTTGCAAACACATGTTGATGTACATATGCAAGTGCTGTCCCTGTCCTTCATGCACACACCCTTGTGGACACTCACCTCACGTATCTGGACACCTCGCTGTCACTGTGTGACTCGTACATAAATAAAGTATTGCTACATCTTGAAAGTTGAAAAGCTGAGTCCTCAGGCGGCTGAAGTGCGCCCTTGAACAAGAGAGGGAGACTGTGACAGAGCCAGGAGCGAGACCTGAGCATATGGACCCTTCAAACCTCCCAGCCGCAGGCGCATCCTCCCCGCAAAACAAAGGGCTGAATTAACCACGATTAATTCAGCACGTGTCAGTGCAAGCCTTCACTCCGTCCCCGCGAGCAGCAGCTCCAACCCGCGCGGCGAGGGAGCGGAAAAGGCGCTCCTCGCTTTTCGGGGGGTCCTGCCTTTCCGCCCCCCTTCGCTTCCCAGTGACCGCCGCCCGCTCCGCGGTCGGGCTGGCCCCCGCCAGCCGTGTGGGACCCATCGGGGCGGGACGGGGCGGCGGGAGGCGGGGAGGGACGGGGGGGGGAGAACGCTACCGAAAGGCGAGGAGGGGAAAACGGAGAGAGGGGCGTGCGAGGGGCAGCGCCTCAGCCGCGGGGGATTAAAGGGCGCGGATACCTGCGAGGGCCGGCGGGGAGGCCGGCAGGGAGGCAGGCCGGACGCCTCTCCGAGTGGAGAAGAGGTGGGGCGTCAGGGGGCGACAAGCAGCTCTTCTCCCGCGCCCGCCGGCGTCTCCCGGCGCCCGCCGCCACGCCATGTGGCCCCTGGTGGCTCTCTGCTGCTGGGGGGGACTGTCGCTGTCCCTGTCGCCGGCGGCGCCGCAGGGCCGGCCGGGCGGCCAGCCGGGCGTCCTCTTCCGCGCCCCGACTTTAGCGTCGCCGTCCCTGGAGGCGCCGCCGCTGCCCGACACGACGGAGAGCAAAGTGGAGAAGCTGGGGCGCGCCTTCAAGCGCCAGGTGCGGCGCCTGCGGGCGCGCAGCGGACGGCTGGAGCTGGTGTTCCTGGTGGACGAGTCATCGAGCGTGGGTCCGGCCAACTTCCTCAGCGAGCTGCGCTTCGTCAAGAAGCTGCTCTCCGACTTCCCCGTGGTGCCCGCGGCCACGCGCGTCGCCATCGTCACCTTCTCCTCGCGCAGCAACGTGGTGCCACGCGTGGACTACATCTCGCGGCGGCGGCCGCAGCAGCACAAGTGCGCCCTGCTGGGACGGGAGATCCCCGCCATCGCCTACCGCGGCGGCGGCACCTACACCAAGGGCGCCTTCCAGCAGGCGGCGGTGAGACGGGGCGGCTCCGCGGAGCGGGGTGCGCGGTGCGCCGGGAGCCGCGGAGCGAGCGGCGGGGCCGTGCGGGGCGCGCTGTGGCAGGGCGGCGTGTCGGCATCGAAGGGAGGCACGGCGATGCGAGTCGCTGTAGTGCGTGGGGTGTTGGGGCGTGCGGTGTGCTGTGCTGCGTTGTGTGTGGTGTGGGAATGTGGCTCTCTGCGTTGCTCGAGGGTGTTCCGCGACTAGCGGTGTAGGGCTGTATGATGGGGTGTGGGATGCAGAATAGTCTGGTCGGAGCAATTAGTCACTATCTTCCCGTGCTATCTGCACCTGCAACTCCCATGTTTTCTGCTGCCCTTGCAAACAAACGTGTGAAATTCGCTCTTTGAAGGGACATGGAGCCCGTATCTCAGTTTCAGAAGTGATACATGAGTCAAGTCTGGCATCTGAAATGCCTGCCTGGTTTCATGGCAGCGGGACTTGAGTGCCTGCTAGCTGTCAGACCTGCCTGCCAGGTGTCTGTTTTAATTGCTGATGACTTACAAAGGTCACCTTAAGCTGCGTGCAGTATACCAGTAAGTAGGGGCATGTCCCCAGGAGCATTTCCAGACACCGTAACACAATCGCTTTTCATGCTGTCCTACAGACCCATAGCAGAAATTTGGTCTAGGCAGCCCCTGGACGTGTGTTGGCACTTGGTCATGCTGGGGAGACTTCTCGGTTGATGGTCAAGGGACAGCCAGTCTACCCAGGAAGGTTTTTTCACAAGGCTAGGCCCAGGTCTTCCTTGTCATTTGGCCTCCGTGTTCATAAACAATCACCAAACCAAGTCTCATTTGCAATTTTTAATTTTTTTTTTTAATCTTATTTCTGGTAGTGTCCTGTAGATGAGCATGGGTGCACTTGTCTTGAAACACTTACACATTCTCATTTGGAGCTGAGGAGCGAGATTGCAAGAGGTGCGTCGCTGCTGGGCATATGAAATTGGCAGAGATTATTCTCTTCTTCACTTTTGGCAGGAGAAAGCAAGTTCACTTAAAATGTGCTCAGAGCTGCTAATGCCAAACTTGCTTTAGGAAAACACATCCCTGTATTAGATCTTCCACTGTGAAGCCATGTTTCAATATATATCCATCCCAGGGGTGTTGTGTGAAAAATTTAATGATACAAGTTAAAAATAACCGTTAAAAACAAAATATAAGCTTAAGAAATACCATCTGTTGTCTTGATACGAAATCTTGACTAATGATATCTTTAAAGTGGAATAAACAAAAAATCCCTTCAGAAACCTACAATTTAGTTTCTTGAGCTAAACTTTGTGGCTGCAACAGCATGACTGTCATTTTACACTGTGTTCTTATAAGAATGTGGGAAGAAAAATATTCGCATGGTGACAGGGAAAATTAAGATAGAATGACAAGGTTAAATTCCGGTCTGTTTACTAGCTCTTGGTTAAAGATACTGTACTGTGGTTTTCTTCGGTATGATTTCTTCATGTCACACAAATTAACATCTTCACAGAATACTCTACTTTCCAGACACTCTTCAGAAAATTACTGTTCTAAGTTTAAAATACTACTGTTGGAATAAATCTAGAAAGTTTTTAAAGTATAATGAAACTGCTATTCCCTCTGGACTCTTAGACTGCTGCCGTATGTTTTTAACTGCCCTTTGGTACAACCATAATTATTTCTTCTTTCACTTTTCTAAAATGTGTCCTTTTTTTGAATTATTCTTTTTCTTTTACACTTTAACTTGGGATTCCTTATTCTTCTGACCAGAATCCTCTGCTGCTTTTCCAAACTCAAAAGTATCTGCAAAGCATTACAAAGTCTCTGTGATTGTATCACTTATAGTAATAGAAAATGAAGGAAAGTGCATTGTTAGAGTAAACCCAGCACTTAAATCGTTGTGCAGCCCTCTTCTTTGGTAGGTTACAAAGTCATTAATTCACATCTGTGACAGTTCCACTGAAACCACAGAGGCAGAGAGATAAGTGAATTCTGCAAGGTCATCAGGCCAGTTAGTGTCTGACCTGGGAACATGAGTGAACAGCAGCAAGATTTACATAGCAGTAGCTGTCTCAAAACCTGTGGCAGCAAAACATCTTCCTAAAAGCAGTTGCACAACCACACAGCGTCCATCTTCTTTGAAAAACATAAGAGAGTTCTCCTTGACACTGCACCTTGGCATCCTCTCCAAAGGTACTTTGCAGACAAGTTTATTGCAGAGTTTCTGTGTTTTGTCAAAGCTGTCCTTACTAACTTTTGCCATGTAGACCACACTTTGGCATTCCTACAATGCCTGTTAAAGATAAATTCTATGTGATTCACAGAAAAATGTCAAATATACCACAAGAGACAGTGGCAAGAGACAGAATCCTGATGGGAATGGATGAACTTCTATTGATGTTTGGGTTTGCCACCCTGTTTGTGATTTTGTGCCATACTTGAGCTAGCAAGTGCTCATTTTTGGAGTCTTTCTTTTAAGGCACATGCAAACAGTCTTAAAAAGGGGAAGAAGCTGAGCTCATTAATTCAAAACTCTTTGGCTTCAGTTTTTCACAGCATAAGTTGATGGGACAGCACAAACCACATGCAGCTTATGTTAAGCAGATTGCTTACTGCATTATGGAAAGCTACAGAGCTGTTGTGACAGCAAGAAAGAACCAAAGCAGAATTGAAAATACAAACAGGTTAAAGCAAGTGTTCTTCCTGATGCTTAAGGAATGCAACTAAAGCCAAAAGACCTTAGTGGTGAAAAGTGTTGAGAGACCTATAGGCAACTCTATTGGAGCTTCTAATCCTGAGAGATAGCCACTGCTAACACCACCCATTAAGTTTTGTGAGAAGGATGTGCATTTGTTACCAGATGGGCTTTGAAACAGAACTGAGGGGTCCTCATGCAATTATGGAAGCTTAATGGGTTCTTGTTTTAGCAGCTGAGAGTCACAGTTACATATAGCCACCATTGGTGCACTATCTTTTTTGATGGACAGTTTAAATATCCTGAAGCTGCATTAGTTTTGGTGGTCTAAAAAAACAAAAGATGAAAATAAAAATTATTTAAACTACTCCACATGGCAATGTGTTGATAAAATTGTATCTTCTAAAAAGATACCATTTTAAAAAGAAGATAGTCTAATTTCTGTCTTTCAGTGGAAGTAAAATGGGAACAATTTCTCTTCGTAATTGAAGTGGAAGTTATAAGTGTGCACTACTGTCAAGCAGAAGTCAGAGGTAGTACTCAGACAGACTCGGCCAAGTCAATTGTAAAAAATCCGGCAAAGGAGTAGCTGAGGGAGCCTTTGGGAGCTCTATGTTATAAAAATAATTGTTGCATTAAAGAAGTAATTTTTTTTGGTTTTGTAATTCATCTTCACTCCATTGAAGTCAATATAGGTATAGGTATATGCAAGTGGAAGGTTTGTCACCTAGATCAAGGTTACACATTTCTGAGAATCTGGTCTTTGAAATCTGGTGTTTGTATCTGATGTGATTTTGGGGGAGTGTGATGAATGTCCAACCAGCATGTCAAATACCATGCTCTGTGTTACAGTGAATAAATATTAAAAAATGCCCCCCAAAAGAATGTAAGCACATATCAGTTTAGAATAAACAATTCTAATGCTTATTTAATGCTTGTTTAAATAAGTAACAGTGGCTTTGTTTCTTCTGTATGACAAAAGTACAAGATGCAACACTGTTACCCACTAGGAAAATTAGCTTTTGTTTTCAATGCATTTTCAGATTCAGAATCTCATTTTCAAATTTAAATGAAAAATTTATTGGAGCTAAAGAACTGAAAATCTTTTCTTACCATGTACTTGGTTAATTTTTTTTAATTTGAAAAAAGTAATGCCCTCTCACTAAAAAGATGAATATTCAGAATCATGTGTATTGTCTGGTTATCAAACATGTGTTCATGGATTTCTGCTCCTATGTTCTCTGCAATATCTGCAGCTAATAATGAGAGAGCAGCAGATTCTAGGCTATCTTTGGCATCATGTTCTAAATATCCTATGATGGCTTAGGTCAACTAGAGCTAACTGACTGGTTGACAGTGTTTTTGGCATGGCTTTGGAAGTCTGTGTTAAAGATATGGTAGTAAAAAAAATCAAAAAGTCAACTTGGTTCACCTCTGTGGCCACCTTTGCAATTGCAGAGCTGGTAGCTAGGGGTTACTGAATTGCTAGTGTTCCTGTCAACCATCACTGGTGTCAGCTCTAAGTGTCCAGTTGTAATCAGTGTGGTGTTGTGAAGAGTACTGGTCCTGCATACTCCAACCTTGCATGGGTTTGTTCACAAGATTAATAAGGCAGGGCCAGAGGCAAGATACACATCTGCACATTGTTCCTTGCCCTTAGACCAAGCCTGAAATATACCTATCTTTAGAAGTTTTTAAGTAGTTAATTTTTCTCTGACCTTTTGGTCAGGACAGACAAAAAGTGCTTTGTTTAGCATAATATCTGTGGCTGCCTAATCAGGGTTAATACTTTCTTTAGTTGAAAACCTGTTCTTTGGAATTCTTGTGCTTGTGCTTACAAAATTGTGCCTTGCCTTTTAGTCTAATCAGAAGCGTGTAATTTGGAAGCCTGGTATAGATATTGCTGCACAAAATAAAACAAATCTTGTGGATGTAATATGGAACCAACAATACAATGAATGATACATTTCACCATTATGGTGTCTGGATCATATCATCCTAAATGTCTCAGGAATAGAGATTCCTTTTCATGAGAAAACCATTTCTTGTTGTCATCTCAGAGCCTCTTTTGGAAGGATCTGACAATAAGCCCCTTCTGATCCCCAGTCCTTAGAAGTTATGACCCTCACAGAGAAATCAGTCTTATCATGTGCTTTACTTCAGAGTTACAAAGACAAACCAGAAAAACTGCTGAGTGATTTGTTCTGAGAGAAGGAATAAATTCACAGCATTAAAACTTTGAAGAAGTCAGGACAAATAAGTTGGTTCATTTTTAATTCATTTCCTAAGCTTATGAGAGGCCTTTACAGCAAAATACATAATATTTAGCAGTAGTTCCTGACAAAAGCCTCAGCATTAAACTTCTGAATGTTTATTTTCCGTGTTCTGTGATACATATTTTATCCTTTGTCCTCCAGTCCCATATGCTGCTGGAATCTGTGAGTCAGATTTTGCAGGTGAGGCTGCATGTTTATGATGCTAAGAATTTTCTGACTTTTCTAGGTGCAGAAATTAAAAGCACTATTGCTTTTAGCAACGGGTTCTTTGTAGGACTAGGACCCTGCTTAAATTTTGGAGCTGCTTACTTCTGTATGACATTAGCACAATCCAAAACAAAGCTCTTTTAAAATTATAATAATCCCTCTGTTTCAAGGTCTCACTGGCAACCTCAACCAGGAAGATGAAGAGCAGCCTTGAATGTAAGCAGCAGTCTGTGAAGAGCTTTAACGTTCAGAGTTGTGGTGCTCTGCTAAGCGTGGGCACTATGAACAGTTAAGCAGAAGGTTGGGTTTCTCTCCCAAGCACTCCCCCACACCCAGTTGGTCTGGGACATCTCTTATCAGTGATAACTTTGTGTTAGTGTTGCTCAATTCTAGCAGTCCTGGAGAAAAGGTGTGGGGGGGGAAAGTATTCAGATGATAATTGAGCAGTGACAGCTGGCAGTAGATGGGCCAGTTCATGAATTGTGTTTGTCCTTTTGGAACTAATTATTCAGTTATGCTTTTCTTCTTTCCCCCTGCTTATTTAAAGTAATAAATGCTTAAAACAAACACAAAAGAAACAAATATTTGGCAGATGTACTAGTCAATAGTGATGTGACTGCTTGGTCTGAAAATGAACGAAAATCAGTTACGTATTTAGTAAAATATTTTTGAGTCCCTATTTTTATTATTAGCAGAAGACCAGAGAGGTACTAAAGAAATCAAATAACATCTTTGTAATTTTAATGATGGAGACTGCTCACAGACAAGAAAACTAGGATTTTTCATTTTTTAAATCAAACTGAGATCTATTAGCAACTGTTATGTTGAGTATAGCACGCAACATGGCAGCATATAAAGGCCTCCAGCAACTTTGCAAAGTCTTGATGAAGTTGTTAAAAGTTATATAGCACAAGAGCTCAGAAAATATCTATGTTCATAACATGCCCTGTTTTTTAATGTCATGTTTAGAAAACATCAGAATTATTGACGATGAAGGATATGCAGGTTAGTTGTTTCCTGGAAACAAGGTGCATTCTGTTCTTTCTAGTTCAGAGCTCAAAACTGCAAGCCACAGAATTTCAAATCACAATATCCAACAGTCCTAACACAACTGTGTGAGTCAAAATTCTGTGTTATAGCTCCTATCATTGTAGAGCAAGTGATGGTTTTGGGTTGTTTAGTTGGTTAAAAAGTGAAAAACCATCACTGAAACCATTTAGTGACGGTTTTTGGTTGCTTTCGTTCTGGCTGCTCAAGACTGTGTTGTAAGTTGGTGTTTGAATATACCCGGGGATGGAGAGCCCACAAACCTTCTGGGAAACCTGTTTCAGTGGTTGATTACTCTTGCAGCAGAAATATTGCTTCCTCTCTTTAAGTGGAAAGTTGGTAATTAAATATGTACTTCTTGCCTCTTGCTACCAATTAGAAGATTCCATATACATCTTTTTTACTACCCCCCTCATTAAGTATTTATATAATATGCATGGATAAGAGGACCTTAAGCCTTCTTTTCCCCCATCTGAGCATTACTAGATCTGTCAGTCTTTACTCAGATGTCCTGTCAGTACATTTCCTGGCCATGAACTTGCCTGGCTCTTTCACCTGTGTGCTTTCAGCCGCATAGGGGGGTTGTCTGACATAGTTGTGAGATTTACTCAGATCATGCCTTCCAGTTACTGAAAGAACTATTTAAGTATTTTAAATATCCAGATTTCTATAGATACTTCTTTTCTTTGAATCAAGATTGCATTTCTTGCTAGTGAAATATCCAAGGGAAGCTTTAAAATTAGTTAATTCCTTCTAGGTAGGTGACAGCTTATTCTCTAGAGCCTGTGTAGCAGTGCAGAGAAGAGTGGGAAAAGTTGGAAGCCAAAACCTCTAACTGGGGGCTATCTTTTAGTTAATTTTTGAAACCTAAAGAGGGGATAAGATTCATTCAATTTGAGCAGTGAAAAGAGCAATGTATAGTGACCAAAAGAAAATGTGATGAAATAACCATATTTGCTGTTTTAGAGGGGGAGCTCAGGAGGTGTAGCCAGTTCTTTTATGCACCCAAAATCAATAAAATAAAACTCCTTAGCACCAATGCAACACTAAGAAGCAGGCATTCTTTGTTCAGTTGGATGCATGAGGGGATATCTCCCCCAAAATATCTTGCTTGCTGAGTGCAGGAAAAGCTCCTGTTTATATACTATATTTTACATACATATTCATAGATTTTCCCAGGGAAAAAACTATATATATGGTAATAATTTTCCCAAAGTCATTACCTTACATTCCCTTCCCTCTGGGCATGCTTTCTGTCCCGGGAGACTGGTGATCCCTGGTAGAGGGCAACCTCAGAGTTGTACCTGACGGCCTGGTGAACTCATAAAAGCTTGCAAAATCTGGGTTACTTTCCAGATCTTCTTCCTACAGAATCAGCATTGTGTGCCTCCATAGGCCAGTGGTTTTTGAAGAACAACCACCTACCAAGTCCAAACAATTCTTCACGTGGCAACAGTTTCCTGATGCAGGGGAACTGTGTTTGTCACACTCTTGCTCTACATTATTCTTGGGAGATGACCAGATTCCTCAGGAGTGCTCTGGATTCAGTGATAAGATGTCTCAGCTTCACCAAAAGCCATGCTTGATCACAGTACTGGTTATTTTTTTCTTTATAGAATATTTATTTATGTAAAATCTCCTGTCAGATTTGAACATTTTTACCTGAGAGGTGAAAGCAAAGAAATCTTGGAACAGAGTTGAGCTTGGCAAAGATATTTAGCATTGCCATTTCCCTTTGAGAATGGGAATGCTGATCTGCTTCCGAAGCCACCTATGACAAATTAGTATGTACTGTTTTAGTATTGTTATGAATACATGGAACAAATCTGTGCAGTGTTTTTTGTAATAAACTAGCATTCATTCATTTTAATATAGGCTTAATAACAAATATGTTTCATTATGGATAGTTAAATTAATTCTATAATATTATAAAATGGAAATTATTTCTTTTATATTGAATAAGTGATCGTATAGGAAAAAGAATCATTTTGTTCTATTCAGAGCTCACCCCCTGGTGTGTATGTTTTAAGTCATTCCTAAAGTGAAAAAAATTCCAGTGAAAGTGGTCTTTTGGGGTAGAGCAGCTGAATGGCTCTCTAGTGGAAAGCTTTCTGGTTTGCTTCTGAGTTGCAGTGGTGGTTCTTCCTGATCTATAGGAAATAATATTTGCTTTGTAGTGTTTTTTCCTGCAAAGTGAATGTTGAATAATGTTATTTTGAGGGTTAGGCTCCAACTTAAGCATTTTCAGGCAAGCTACTCCTGGGGCTGTATGATGTTACAGCCTGGCTTGGTCTGTAAAGTGAGAGAGGGTAACCCATTTCAACTTGTTTCCTTCTAGATAGATATATTAATATTCAATTCTGTATGATCAGAATCTTCTTTAAAATCAAAAGAGCAAGTAAAGACAGGAATCAGGCCCAAGATCATATGTTTATGGATTACACGCAGAAGATGTAGTTGAAAGAGTAACAAAGAACCTTTGACAACATCATTGCTGTGGCTGTCAAGTGACTGAAGAAGTCTTTGCCCTTCAATACTGCTTATCTCCTAATTTTGTGGTACAAACCCATGTTAGTGTTAAAAATGCAGAAGTTAGGATTTAGCTGGTTTTGTGACTGTACTGATAGGATTTACTTTTCCATTACAGTAGTGAATTTCTAGAGAAGGATTTTGTATGATAACTCTTTTGTTGCACAAGACTTCATATTTTAATTCTAAGGACTTTTATTGGCACAAAAAATTGTTTAGACTGCCAGATATTTGTACACACCAAACAGTGACTGAACACAATACAGATGGTAATAACTTTTTGCTAATGTGAAAAGAATGTTTTATTTAAAATCTGTAAGGATTACTGAAACTGACTGATCTACTACTTCTCTGAAGGAAGTGTAGACAACAAACTAGTTACTGACATAGTAAAAGGCTAGGTATTTTTAGTGGCCCCATGAATTTCTATTGAATCATCAATAGCACTAGTTGTTTTGTTTTGTTAATACTTGTCCCCTATTAATTTATAGTATTGACCAAATGGTCTAAATTCTCAATTTAACCGGCTGTTCAGCCCTGTAATTTGAGTTATGGCTGGTGCTCAGTTTTTGGTGGTAAAATCAGAAGCAGATGTGGATATTCATGTGAAAGAAACAGGTTCTCAGGATCCTTTAAACTTACTAGTACCATTTAGAGGGCTTTTAAACTGTATTTATGAAGAACCTGATGATTTATGAAGGAACTGGAAAGCCTTATCATGAAAAAAAGTAATCTTTATGTAGATGCAGTCCATTAAGTTGGCAGGTGCTGATGAACAATCTCTGCATGTACTTACAAGTTTAAGGGTTAAACAAGTTTAGGGGTTGAACAAACATTTTAAAATACATGAACGTTTTCTTCGGGGAAAAACAGCTTTTTGGAGAGGGAAGAAGAAGAGATTACTCAGAATAGAGGGATGTAAGTCAGGGTTAGAGAAAACAAAAATTATGTGAAATCCTGCACAAATATTGCAGAGAAGAGGAATGGAGACTGATACTTGGATTGTCAGCAGCACTGACAGGCTGGTGGCCTGTCCTCTTGTTCTCACAAAAAGAAAAAAAATACTAAGTGGACCAGCAGACATAGACAAATTGTTTTATAATAGACTTTTGTCTTCTTTCCCACCTCTTCCTTGCCCCCCTCCATGCTGAATGTTTCTTTCCCTCCCTTTTGTTTTCCTCTGTTTTTATGCAGCAGGGATTCTGTGTCTAGAGTTACAGCTGCAAGACATGAGGGCCAAGCTGGTCAGTCACTTTGTTTTGTTTTGATTTCTAGGGGCAATATGTAGCAATCTTGTCTGTTTGTCTCTCTGTTTCTCTACTCAGATTCCCTGGTGCCTGAATATTCAAGTCTTCTGGGCAGCAGGAAGATGTCTTCATGCTCTCTTACCTGTTGGCTCTGTCCGTGTCTGTGTGACAGAAGTGCCGTCTTGCAGAGGTGGTTGCAGAGGGCAGAAAAGATGTTGGCTCTTGCCTTATCTGAGGGTTGTGTAGCCAAGGCATATTTTCCTTTTCCTGAATAGTCATTTACTCCTCAAAGATGGTCTTTCACTGATGCTTTCCACTTACTCAAACCCACATCTTTTAAAAGGTCTTGCTAAGCAATTTTTCACGGGACCAGGCAATTTCTTGGCAAACTATTTTGGAGTATCATTCAAATTTCTTGATTACTTGGAAGTTCATGGAGGTTTGTGTTTCAGGAGTTTCCAAGGGCATTTGTAGCAGTCTAATTTTGTAAAATAAAATCCCTGCTTATTTGCTAGTCAGATTTAAATAGTCCTGAGATATCTGTAGTCCTGTCTAGACTACTGGGGCTCAAGCTCATATTTTCCCTGGCCATGCAGACAGACATGTCTCTGTGTTTAGGGAGAATGTGGAAGTATAACTGCTGCTGATTATGAGCATTAATTGCTGAAGAACCAGGGCGATGTTGGAATGCTATCCACTACCTTCATCTGCAAAGTGTGGGAAGCTCCCTGTTTATGCACTGAGGGAAACAATGCTGAAGGATACTACAGAAATTGCCATACTTCCAAAATTAAGCTTTGTTCCCCCTTCTGTACATGTTATGGCATAATCACAAGCTGAAAAAATAATCTGCTAGAGCAATCTGCCTGTAGGTGGGATCTTCAGAGACCTGCACTGGCAATCACCATAAGGTCTCTTAACCCTGTGTAAGTTGTGGTTTCTTCCTCAGTTACACGCATTCCAGAATTTGAATGTATTTGGGGCATATTTTTCCACCTTTATTATGTAATTTGCAGATTAAATGTTCTTTTTTCAAAGCTCAGAGATGCTACAGTTGCCAAAACCAATTCAGTAGGGATGGAACATATGTTTTCCTTGTCTTGTTTTTCAAAAAAGGGCCATTTTTACTAAAATAGCTTCAGACAAACATCCCGAGTAGAGAATATCAGCCTGGATATTTGAGAAGTTGGATAGAAGTTTAAGTTGTTTATATTCTGTTTTAAAATAGCACAGTTAATGGTAAATATGTAAATTATACATGTGAATTATAAATAACATTACTGTCTCTGTCTGCAGTCACTTGTACTAGAGCATCAGTTTCAGAATGCATTTTGAAATTAGGCAGTAGTACATTTTTCTTACTGTTTGTCTTCATGTTGCCCTTTGTCTTGTCTTTTTCTTCCTGATTCTTTTCATTCTAGTTTCCCACTTCATTCTGTTTTCCTACTTCATTCTGGTTTTCCACTTATAACTTAAGCAATATGAGGAACAATAAGTTTGATTTGTGAAGGGTATTTTTGACTGCAAGAGAATCTGGTTTCACTCCCTTTGGGTTTTGCAAACAAGTAGTAATAAAATCAAGCCCAACAGCAAAATATTGTTTGGCAGTCTCTCAGACCACAGTGCCAATGGTATGCGCTTTGATTTATGGTGTGTGTGCTTATTTTTGCATAGTATCTACCTGAAATCAGAGAACTGACAAATCAAAATCCAGTTGTCCTAAAATTGAGAAGAGGTATAAAAACTCTATAGGTTATTTAGGCTGGCCTAGATAGTAACCTTTTGGATCAGCTGAAAGCCAGATGATTTCACTTCATAAGATTTACATAAAGATTTTGTAATAAAACAGTTCAGCTCGGTTGATCTCTTGTTTTGGAATTTGTGCTTGTTAATAGTGTCTTAATCACATTTACCTCCTTTTCATACAATGACATGTCTTTTGGAATATCATTCAAAGGTCTATTAAATGTGGTCTTTTGCATTAATTGTAGCATGGTACAACCTGTTATTGAAAAAAACATGGGCATAATACCTGCTACCAACTTGGAAGTCTGCATCTAATTCTTTCTGCATAAATTCCCCGAGGATGGAGAGAATACATCTCCACAATCCCCTGCTTTAGGGCTGTGGACAGCACCTGGCCATGATTAGGAATTCTAGTGCATTGTCAGACTGGAATTCTGAAATGGGCAGGAATCTGTGGGGCATGGTCTCGCTCAGGCAGTTGGGAACAGTATCATTCATGCTTTGTGTGAAGTATTAGGAAGAGCAAGCAGCGGAGTAGAAGGAGCTACAGGCATTTTTTAGGCCATGATGGACTATCCAAAGTGATCTTGGCAAACTGTTGTAAGGGAGGAAAGCATCATTCAGCATGGACAAATGGGGAATTTTATGCTGAATTTAAAATAACCAACAGTCCAAATATTTGTTAGGAGAAGCCTTACAATAAATCAGCAGTGGGGTTTATAATTTAGTGGTCAAAAAATAATATTGCGTTAAAATATGTTAGATTGTACTTTGGGTCTTGCACTAGATTTTCAATGTTTGTAGTACCTATTTAAACTTCAATCTGAACAAAGTCACTTAAGCTTTCCTCAGAATCATTGTGAATCTGATGCATGGGTGACTTAATCAATCAGCATGAAAAGTGTCTTATTTCTTATGATGTGATGATTTTTGTGGTTGTGTAAACTGTGACCACCTAAAGTGTGACTCAGGTGATTTGCCTTCATCAACCACAGGCTCTACGAGCTGTTTGACCTTTGTTATAGTGGATGATCTTGCAAGGGCCTTATTAGCTGTATAATTCAAGTTATAGGAGTCATATAATGGAGGAAGTAATGTACCGGCCAACCATTGTCAACCTTTGGCTGAGGTGTGCAATTTCATTTTCTCTTCCAGCAAATACTACGGCATGCCCGTGGAAATGCTACAAAAGTGATATTTCTCATTACTGATGGCTATTCCAATGGGGGAGACCCGAGACCCATTGCAGCATCCTTGCGTGAACTTGGAGTGGAAATCTTCACCTTTGGGATATGGCAGGGGAATATCCGAGAACTGAATGATATGGCATCCCACCCAAAAGAAGATCACTGTTATCTTCTTCACAGTTTTACTGAGTTTGAAGCTCTGGCACGCAGAGCTCTTCATGAAGGTATTAATGTCCTAACCTCAGAAATCTACAGGGAGCAGAGAGATCTGAATAGAAAGCTCTACAGTACTGTCTTGCATTTACACTTCATGTAGTGTTGATTTTCTTTTTATTTTTCTCCTACTTTTTAGCAGAGGTGTTTGTCTCTCAGTTAAAAGGATAAACTTTCTTTAACTTAACTCATCATCAACAGGATGTGAGAAAAATTCTCCTTACTGATGTGTATACATGCTTACATCCCTTCAGCTCTTCATTTTGTCTATGAAGATCAGACTGTGCTCTTGGCCCAATGTATCTTGTGCTTGAACAAGTGAACCTCGTAGTCAGGTACAAGAGGCACCGAGTGTACACTTTAGAACTAGACTTAATACCTTTAGGGTGTCTCACACAGTAACAGCCCTCTCACAACCAATCTGGATCCCTCTCTGTAAGAGTCAATACAATTTGTGTTCATGATCTTATACATGCAGCAAAACTGGAAAGAGAGTTCAGACTGCAATTCCTCTTTTAATCTGCTATTTCCTAAAATAAAAGTTCCTTCTGAAATAGAGGGTAGATTTAGACAAGCAAGAGAGAACACACGATTAGACGTTTGTTTGACAATGCTGCTTGATTGAGGCTTAGAACAGGCGTCAGACTAGTCATTTGAATTTATTTGCTATAATTTTTAAAGACATACTAATTTAAAATAACAGTGTAAAATAAGGTTTTCTGGTGCTTTGTTGCCCGCCTGTTTGTTCCAGGTAAGGTTGGTCTATGTGAATGTGCTGAAGTTTTTTAGTTTATAATGTGACCAAATGGTTTTACATGCCATGACCAAATGTTCTCCTCATGCCAAATCGGAAGAACCATCCACCAAAGCTGGGAAAACCTGTCCCAACAGCTTCTGTTGGGAGTGAGACTGCATTCTGGCAGTGTTAGACTCAAACAAGGAGAAAACCTGAGTGCACCACTGGATTTCAGTGAGCCCTTTTCCAGAATAAGGACACCAATCTTTTGCATGTGGAGCATAGCAGGGCTCTGCTCCATGCTGCCTACTTAGAGCTGGAACCTAGGGCTTTTAACAAGTGTTTCACTAATGATATAATGTGAGACTGTGGCATTACTCTTGTTTGAATTCTTGGTTAATAAATTTATATTATTTCAGACCTGCCCTCTGGCAGCTATATTCAAGAAGATATATCTCATTGTTCATATCTCTGCGAGGCAAACGAGAACTGCTGTGACATCATGGCAAGCTGTAAGTGTGGCACTCACACGGGCCAGTTCGAGTGTATCTGTGAGAAGGGATACTATGGGAAAGGACTACAACATGAGTGTACAGGTGAGTCTCATGTCTCAGCATTTTCAGGGTTTCTCTGCATGCTCTGAATGCATGGCTAATCTATCTGAGAGCTAAAAGATCTGTTGAGGATTATGGCTATAAACCTGGATCAGAATGCATCCAAGACTGCTAGAAGACTCTCTGGCTGAAGACATAAGAATAGCTGTAGCAGCAAAATTCACCTCACACCTTGTCTTCAGCAATAGATCAAAGAGATGCACAGGAACGAGGTAAGAATAGGGCAAATGTTCTGACAAAGTAAAACTTGCCTAAAACAGAGCACACCTGAAATTTGTGACCACAAGTTTACAGAGTCTGAGGTAATACCTTTTACTCTCAAGTGCTCATAGTACATTCTTCCCTCATGAGTTTTGCTGATCAGTTTTTGAACTTCCATAAAGTCTTCTGTTTGGAGAGGGGCTATATGTGTGGATCTTTGCAGGATAAATTTTGGGTGAAACTTACAATCATGGAAATGTGTTTTAATTCTCCCATGATGACTTCCAGTTACCATAGAGGAAGAAAACAGTTGAGTCACTAAGGAGAGACTTCTCATTGTGACATTTTGCTAATACTGGTTTTGTTACTAATTTTTGGACAAATCCTTTTTACTCATATCCATTCGAAGTATGATTAAAATAACAGTTTATACTTCTTTACAGAAGTTGATCCATAAAGTTGTATTACACTCCCTGCCAATTATCACATTGTAATTCTCCTTGTGCCTCTGGAACACCTTTCCTTTTTTCAGTGTGTAAGCAGGAATTCATTGAGTTTTGAAAGCAACATGAGTACAGGAATGCAGTTAGGAACCTATATCAGTACTGGCACAATGGATCAGAATTGTATTTTATACAAGTGGTTGCAGCTCCCTTTTGTGCTTGATTTACTCTAAACAAATACACTATTCCATTTCTCTTATTTTCAGTTCTAATATTAATTTATTTAAGACAAAACCTCCTTTTCATCATATTTTTCCTTTTGTCATAAAGTAGTTTTCCTTTACCTTGAGCGCCATAGTAAGATATTGAACAAAATACATACAGCATTTCTGCCTTTATCAGTAGTTTGTGTCATTAAATGTTGTTTTGAACTATTCGTCAAGACAGCAGGACTATCATTTTAGAGTTGCCCTTTCTTCGTGAAAGGGTCTTTTGGTGGTACTACCAAAAATTGTAAAAGTCAGATTTCTTGAAATGGTTAGTTTGCAGCTGCAGACAAAAGTTTCATTTTTGCTTCCTTGGTGCTTCTGAAGTAAACTTGTAGAAGGGTCTGATATTAAATACACTGCAAGTAAGCTGATAATTGCAGCCATCTGCTGTGTATGTGATGGTAGTTGAAGTTGCACACATGTATTTTAGGGAGAATTTGACCTAAGAAACTCAAACATTTTATGTATGCTCTGTTCAACTCTTGTATTTGAACAGACAGACATGTGTTCTTTAAAGGAAAAAGAGACTATTTTGAAATCTTTTATTCTGAAAAGGATTCCGACCTTTTTTTAACATTTCGCATCCAAGCATAGCCGTGGGTTTGTAAAGCATAAGGAATCTTAAGAATGCATCTTAACTTTTCCTCATTCTATAATGTGCAGGAAGATTTGTGGCAAGTTTACAGTGACAGGACTTCGATTTTAATTGGACTATCTTTAGGGGTTTTTTGGCAAAACTTGAAGATACTCCACTAGTCTGTGTTTCCCTAATACAGTAAGGCTTTTTTAAAAGAATTTGAATTAAGAGGGAAATTGCTTTTCTGTGTAGCATCTCTTAGTTTTGCTGTTGTGTTTATTTTCTGTCATTATTTTCTGTATTCTCTGCTTTTCATAAACAACCTTACTGTTGTTTATGGTTTTAAATGTGAGACATCAGAATAACATGTAAAAATCCTTACAGTTTTTTACTTTCATAATTACCAGAAAACACTCTGTGAAATAAAATAGGAGCCACGTGCTTTGTGCTGAAAAGCGGAAATTCAGTGTCCCACTCCCGCTCTTTGTAGTATTGTTGATGTGCCACTAAAGGAAGAACAGACTGACTGTTCTCTGCTTTAAAAAGCAAACCAAACAAAACTTCTTGGCCCACACTGGGTACTTCATGTGGCCAGAGATATCTGTGATAACTGTGGCAAAGGAAGGGAGTGAGAGGAAAAACGGGATTGTAACCAGCACCCGAGTACTGCAGAGCACATGAGCACCTCCTCTTCAGTAACTCTTCACTATTTCTTCTCCTCCTTTTCCTTGATCACAAATTCCTTGAGGTTCAAACTAGGGACAACCAAAGAAAAGCACAGAAGGCAGCAAAAATAAATCTTGTGATTTCTCATTAGGACCCTTTCTTCCATTTCGTCAATAAAAGATGAGTTGTTTAAATCAATTGCACCTTTCATAGGGAAGTAAAAAAAAAATATTCAGATCTCCATTGGTATCTTTTTCTCTTTCTTACAGGGTTAGAATATATGCTGTTTGATATGCTATATATATGCTCTTTGATATGCTGTTTTCACAATTTTTTTTGAGTAAGACTCCCCTTGGAAAGTTCTGGTTTAGATGGTCTCTTGGGTTGGATGACCTTCTAGGTTCAAGATGATGCAACTGAAAATAGTACCCATCATGTTCACCTCATCAGTTGCTCCTAAGCACAACCACTGTTATTGGAGAGATTAGGAAACTGCTGTCTTTCAACCAGTAGTTTCTTTTGTCTAACATGTAGACCCTATTTTTTGCAGAACAAGGTGTCCATAAAGATGATGTTCAGCTCACAGGGCAGAACAAGTAACTTAATTCCTTGTTCTCTCAGCTGGTTATTCATTCTTTTGTTTATATTTAGCTCTCTGCTTGGATATAATTATTGAATTCTGTCCGGTTTTCGGCTGTTTGGAGGGCCTGGAAAGGCTCGGAGTGGCCTTGGGGCAGCCCGCGTATCAAAGGACGAGAAGAGGCTTCAGTTCTTCTTTCAGTCTCTGTGTTTATTAATTGTTTATCTAAAAGATTTTCTTTCGGCCCGACAGAGGTCTGCTCAGCAGCCAGCCATGAGCACACTGTCTCGCCCTCCGGGCAGTCACCTATCTTTATACCCAAAGTTACGTGTACAATATTTATCATTTTTCCCCAATACCTTTTACCCTTATTGCCCGGTGCACTTTTAGTAATGACCAATCCCAAAGTGCCACCATCGCTGCAGAAGATGGAGGAGAAGAAGAAGAAGAAGAAGGACAGGACACGCCCCAATTCCTCCATCTTACTTCTCTAAACCCCCCTGTACAGAAATCCTAAAGCCTGTGTCTCACCCTCTAATTAACTAATCCCTTCACCATTCACCCCGGTGAAATCCTCCTATCCTCATACAAGTGTCGTCTCCTGTGTAGGATCAAAGTCCAGCCACCAGACACTTCTGGCAACATTCCAGGACTCCCGAGCCCCCCAAGGGTGGTCTCGGTGGCTCGGCACCTCAGTCCTGAGGTGCTGAGATCCCACAGAATTCCACCATCCACATGAATATTTAATAGCTTGCCTAAGCTTTTATTTAGGAATATGCAGCATATCAGTAATCACATGCACAGCTACTAGGGCAACAGTCTTGGCTTCAAAACACCACATGGATTAGATTTCTAAAGAGCCTTTCCAATGAAACATGAAAACATGTGAAAAGTTCTTTTTTTTTTTTTTTTTTTTTACAAATATTAACTCATAACACATTACTGAAAAGACTTTAAACTGAGGATATATAGGTCCAGCAAGGGAGGGAGGATTTGCATTTTGTGGTTTCTTGGACTGTGGACCTAATTTTCATCTGAGCATTTTTCCATGATATTTTCTGGATTGTTCCTGTTGAGAATGCAAAACCAAACCTGATGTTCATAAAGTGGATATCTTTCTAGTTAGAAAAAAAGCTTTTGAGTTTGATACACTACTAACAGTTCTTTCCTTAGTCACACACAGGAAGAACATTAATTCCAGTGGTGACTCCAATCATCTAGTCAAAGGAAAGTAAATATTTCTCCTGCCATGCTGTCTCCTTCCTCTCTTCCTTTTGATAGGAGCTTCCACTCCCCGGAAGCTGAATCACCCTTTCTCAGTATTTCTCTATGGGAGGTATTTCTTTAGCTACCCTGGAGGAGTTACTGACTAAATGAAGCCTTGCCAACCATCTTGAAACTTGGCAGATGGTACTTGGAAATTTTAACTAAGTTTTCAAGATTCCTCCAAGTTTTCAAGTCTTCCTCCAAGGCTTCCACATACAGCATATGCTGTACTCCTCAGCAGGTGCCTGCCATGGATCTGGAGGAGAACCACCACTCTGAGATTCTGACAGACAGGGAGGGAAAAGAAAGCAAGAAAGGGAGTGTGAAAAAGAGTGTGGAAAATATCTTCAAGCATAGTAAGATCTTGGGCTAAATTTGCCTGTTGCATCTGAAGATTTGAATTAGTTCATGGAACTGCAGATTTTCAAACCCTTAGAACTTATTTTCTTGCTGTCTCACAAAGCAGTGCTATTTTATGCTTTCATTCATTATTCTGCATCTTGAAACTGGGTGGGAGTTTGTTTTGATTTCTCTCTCCTCCTTTCCTTTCAATTTCTAAATCAGAAAAATATTCTTGATTTCTAACTCAGCTGTCACTAAAAGAGGGTTCTTTGTAAGACCTGCAGCCATTAAAAACTGACAAATTGAAGAAAGGGCATTTCTTTGAAAAAAGTGCTAAATGGCTGCAAGTGTGGTATTTTGTGTCACATAACCCTGCAAATCTTGAAATACCAAAACAAGAAAGCAAATAAAAATTTTACATCAGATGATTTCAAATAACTTGGATTACAGTTGTGCAAGGAAGTCGGAATGTACATGCTTAATGAAGCAATAATGAAATGCTTTCAAAACCTGAACAGTTTGGAAAGACTTAGACTCACCTGCTGTAGAGACAGAAAAGCTGTACTAGAGAGACCTTTCTCTGTGTACAACCTCTGTCAGCCTGTGATTCACCCCTTTTACTGCTCTTTAATCACGATCCCATTTCTCTAACCTGCGGGGGGATGAGATGCATTTGTATACTTCATTATTTGCAATTTAATCATTTGTTACACAAAAGTGACTTTCAATCTGTGATGATACACAGAGGTTCTATTGTGAGTATGCTGTGTCAAAATGCCTGGCTGTCATGAGGAGGGAGCTAAACCAGGAGGAAGGATGCAAAATGCCCGTAACTAAGTAATGCTGAATTGATGCCTAAATTAATAATGGCAAAAATATTCCTTCCTGCCATTCTGTGTCTTTTTTTCTGTTTCTTATAAATCCTGTGACTCTTTATGGGTTTCAGGAGACATCATGATGGTTAAATACAAAAGAAATGTAAATGTGTTTTTCCAGTGAGGGTAACATGATGGGTGACTACAGGAGAAAAGTAACTAAGTTTTCCAGTGGTTTTCCACTGAGAGTACTGGAAGAAAAGTGGATGAGAAAGGTGGGTATAAAAAACAAATGCTATAGACATGGCTATGGAAATTTAGCATGTTAATTATATTTTTAAAAGTCTTTTTAAATCTTAAAACAATAATGTAAAAGCATTAATAATTATTGTTTTCATGAAGACTGGAGAAAAATGGCTTTTACAAGTGTTTTGTGTGCAAAATAAATACATCCAGAAGCATGCAGACATGCTATTCCAGATTTTTTACATTTAAATCTGCTTTCTTAAAATTTAGTCCCCTGAAGCCCAGTATTGTGTGCTTTGCTTCTGAAAATTAGGTAGAGATTGTCCTACTTGTTGCTATAGAAAGCAAAGCAAAGCTGAGGGGAAAACTTAACTGGATGCTGCAAGATTTTTTTAAATGTGGCACACCATAGAAGTAAATTCCTTTGGATTCAAAATGTAAAATATATTGTCAGCATGTTCTTCTTCTCAGGAGAGGCTTTTGATTGAGTTTTTGGGGTTTTTTGTTTTGTTTTATTTTGTGTGAATGATTGAGAGAGATGAAGATTGCTACATGATCCTATGGTAGTTTTGTTGTTATTTTAGGTGACTTCTGACATCAAAGCAGTTTGTTTCCCATGTGTACAACCTGCTTTATGAAGATGAAGCATTTCTGGCAGTGAATTTAAATCAAGATTTTGTCCACCAGAAAAGTTCTTTAGCAAACTCTAGAGTCAGACCATGAGCTCTCCATGAAAAAAAAAGACAAGCATGAGTTTTAACATCTGCAGGGGCTTTACCTGCAAAATTGTAAAAAAAGGATCTTTTCTCAGTCAGTTTGGTACAAATTTTTCACATAAATAAATGGCACATGAAGCTGCTGGTGGGTTTTCACCATGTCCATAGTTTTGACAAGCTGGTTGAAGTGGATTAGCATATCTCCACTAGTATCAATGAGATCTGGATCAAGTCTTTGGAACTGAGTGGTTCTTCACCTTGTGTACCAACTATATAAATCTTCTGTTGCAAAAGTAAAATTTGCAGGTAACACGATAGCTAATATAGGTAGCAATGTTTCTATGGTATTTTTTTCCTAACTCTGTACCATGTAACTTGTCTTCCTTGAATTTTAAACTCAACTCTGGCAGAAAAAGAAACCTCAGAAGCTAAAAAAACCAAAACAAAACCAACAAAAAAGTTTTCTCTGTATTTCTGCACCATTCCTGAGGAATTTCTTTAACAAATGAAGTTGTAGGGTGAAGGTGGAAACCTAGATTCAATTTTGACATATGCAGACCAGAAAAACAGGGATGTAATTTTACACCTGTACAAAAACATCCATCCTTCCCATCTAGATGTTATCTGAGGCTTTAGAAAATAAGTTTTTATGCTAAATCAGGCTCTTTCCTATTAAGTCCAGAAGTGTTTCTATAATACATTTGTTGGAATATTAGAAAGTGATGTACAACTTACTCTTTTTTCCTGATCTTCTTATTGGAATAGCTGTCCCCTGAAATCCTTAATCAAAAGTTTTCTACTGCAATGTTCTTTGTTTACCTCTGTGGATCACATAGTGTCGACTTTCACTACCTTTTCAGAAACACAAAGCCTGGATGTTTTTGTAGACATATTGTTCCTGAACTGTTACCATCTCAAAAATTAAAAGCAGACAACTTATCATTCTGTGAGCTTTTTTGTAGGTTTTCTCCTAGAGAAGAAAATATTTAAATTCTTGAAACAGTACATCAAGGATTAAATGAGATAGCGGTATAAAGCAAGTGTTAATTTTTGAAGTGAGGAGTGGTTAAAATACTCAACATTCGTTTTAATTACCTACTTTGTTCCTGGTGGCTCTCCAGGGCTCCAAAGCTTCACATTTAACTACTTAAGTCATTCCTATAAAGTAATTTCTTCTACAATTAACTTACAAGTTTCAGTCTTAGTACCTGTGAGGTTGTGAATAAGCATCAGGATTTCTAGCATCATAAATTGCTCCTGAAGTCTTGTCAAACATGATTCCTTTAACTGGACTTGAGCACAGCACTCCTATTGTGACAAAATCAGGCATCCCCTGTGTCTCTACACTTGGATTTTAATGGATAGTACACACTGTATTTGTCACATGTCAAACAAATTTGACTTTAGCTCTCAGAATCAGTTTCAAATTAAGTAGGAGTGTAGGAATATTTTCTCCTTTTTTTAATTCCTTCTCTTCAGTTATGCTGTGAAATTCATTCTGCCCAAGCCAGTGTACATTGCAAAGTGCTTTCCCTGTAAGAAAAAGTATTTTCAACATTTTAAACAAAATTATCTACTCCTCTCCCAATGCAATAATATTGTGTATAAAGTGCAGTTTGCAGCAATTGCAAATGTTCAGAGGTGGTGACATGTTACTTGCCTTTGTTTTGCTCAGAGGGAGAAGAAAACATAGAAGCAAAAATGCACAAAGCTCATCAGGTCATAACCCACATCTAAGTAAGTTATTTGTTTGCAGATTTTGACCTATGTAAAGCCTTTCAAGGGATGTGTATCCAAAGGGCAATATAGAGGCTTCTTCTAATAATGTCTGTTCACTCATCTACCACTATCACAAGAGCATAAACATTACAGTGGGAAGGGCTAATATTGTTTTTCTGCTCCCTCTTTGGCTCAGCCCTCTCCAGCTGACTTCTCTGTGCTGTCTGTGGAAAATGTCTGGCAGGTTCCTCAGATCATTTCACAATTGCTTCAGGGAAGAGCCCTCTCTGCCCTCTGCAGTTGTGCTCTCGCTCTCTCCCACATTCTCTGCTTCTTCAGACCCACAGGGGTCCAGAAGCACTTCAGATTCTGGAAGTGCTTCTCACTCAAGCAAAGACCATGGACAGTGAGAAGGATGTGGTGGAAAAATCACTGTGATGAAAAGGGTTCAAAAGCCCACTCAACTTGGAGAAGAATTACAGCATGTAGGTTACAGATAGCTTATAGATATTCTATTATAAGCTGATTATACCTGCAGAGTACTCAGCAACCAGAATATTTGGTTGATTGTCTTACAAGCTGCCATGTTTTCTTCTATCAGCCTAAAATCTGCTGCAGATAGCCCAAATTTCTCAACCTGAAACAATGCTGACTGCATAGTGGAGTGTGATCCGGTCCCCAGGGAATGAGAAGGCAGCAGCACAGATTGATTTCATCAAACAGGAAATAGTTTTTTACTGGGTTTGTAGGTGATTTGATGAAAACAGAATTAGGACTCCGCATAAAAATGGAAACATCTTCAGGCCAAAACCCTAGGGTTTAGTTTGTAACCATGCAAAACAAAGACAGAGCAGCAACTCAACAATTCCAGTGCAGATGTTTTAGTAAAACCAACACCTGACTGTAGTTTGAGAAGTTAAATTTTTTCTCCCTGGTCTGAAATTTATTGAATAGGAAATGTTTTAGTCAATAAGACTAGGAAGAATGACTGGACCTTGGGATTGGTGGGGAGTTGAGAAGCTGATGTTATAGAAGTGAGTATAATGTTGTAAATATATGGTCTAGCCTAGTATATGGTCTATAGCCATATCTTATATATACAATTTGGACCTGACAGGTTTGAAACAAATAAGCAGTGTAAAGCATAGAGAAATGGCAAATATCTACCATCTGTGTCAGTGTGGGCAGATGTGCTGATTTTATGCAGACCTGCACTTATTGTAACAATTTAAGAATTGGCTCCTTCTCTTGGCCATTAACAAAAATCTGCTGGGGGTTTTCTCCCCTGACATCCAAAGAAACATTCTGAACACGCTCACGCATGCAAAAAAAAAAAAAAAAGGTGGAGGGGGAACTTTTGCCCCCAAAAAGTACAAAGAAAGGGTGTTCCCTTGTAAGTGCTAGTAAGTATCCATGCAAAATTGCCATCTCCTTGTCGCATGTGGTTTGTTTCTCAAAAATTCCAGAAGATAAAGTACAAGAACTTTTCTACATTGAGGCTACTAGTACTGCAAGTCTTTTTTTCAAAACTTATTGCCATTAACTCTAAGCTGTTTATTGGTTAGTACTTCACAGGTTAATTGAGAGTATAGCATTGCTCTGACTACTGTCAGGCTCCATGTCAGCTCCAGTTTTTGGTTTTATGGCAGAAAAGTGCTTGCTGCATTCTAACTGTGTTCCCCCAGAACAACTCATATCTGGAAATATACATAGGTGGTATTAGAAGCTGTGTAGAGATAGAGGCAGTATTCTGGTGGAACACAGAAGCACCTACATGATGGGCTGGGAGTACCCTAAGTCACATGAATTTAAAGACATACATTCTGAGTTTTATGCCTGTATAAAAATATCTGGAGCTCTGGAAAAAAACACTGGCCTGTTACTGTGTTTTCTTTATCTATGCCTTGTTTCACACATTGCCCTCCTGCTGACTTCAGAACATACCATGAAGCCTGTGCAGGCATGGGAATGCCAGTCTGCTAAAGCCTGCTGCAATAACTTTAGCATCTTAGCAGTCAAGACCAGTCCATCTGACATCAGCCACACTGTGTATGCTCACTTTGGGGAGTCCAGTGCAGTGAGGAAATGCTTTAGGAAATTTAAATGCAGTAGGCAATTTGTCTGAATCTTCTGTATCTGTTATTCCTGTGACACAGTGGTGCCTTGAGTCCCAAGAAAGAAGGTATGGAAGAGGGGCTTTCTTGAAGGAGTGTGAAATACTGCAAAAGTCAGTCAGGTAACTCAGTTCACAGGACTAAGGTTTTCTAATACAAGGAGGAAAGTGGGAGGCTGAGTGGCCTTGTTCTGAGGAGTCATGGTGTCAGCACAGGATGTAAGTAGTGCTTGCCAAGCATCATAGTCATTTACCAGAAGAGTTACATGTTCTTAAGCTGGTGTTTTCTTTTGGACTTGCATTATTTTCTGTCTCACAGAGGCATTAATATGTATGCCTAAGCACATTCCGATCCTTTAGGCCTATTTCTGTTGTCAGCTTGCAAAGAATATCACATGAAATGCAAATTTTTCCCTCATTTTAGAATCTAAGCTTTTGCCTCAACTTTTTAGCAAAATATGCTGTCACTTGCAAATCCCTACATTTGAGGTTTTTATGTCATTGTGAATTGTAGAGGAGTAAAACACATATATAAAATTGTATCTCTTTTATTTCTGAATGGAAATTCAAAATGCCTTATGAAGTGCAATACCTTTTTTGAAACATGGCACTTCTATGAGCGCCCATATTCTTCCTGGTTGGCCAAAACCTCTAAAAAATTGTCCCAGTGGCAGCACAGGTGTTCTGGCTAGGTCATGGCACAAGTCACAGTAGGCATTCTGGTTAGGTCATGGCACAGAGGCAAGGACACTTAGTTTTCATTAGTCGCTTAATTTCATAGTGAGAGTAGCCAAGCTGCATTCATGTGTGGCTCTTAATGTGGACCAGTAGCTCAACTTGTGCTCACAGTCCAAACCCCTGAGAACAGAAGTAGTGTGATCAAAATTTGTATTGAGAAGGCTCTTACTTGCCTCGGACACTGAGGGACCCTCTGCCAGTGTCTCTTTAGTGTTGCAGCAGCTGAGGGTTCCCATCATGCCTACCTTTTTCACTACCTAGCAGTGATACTCCTTTTCAATACTCATAGAATCATGTAACTGTTGAGGTTGGAAATGACCACTAAGATCATTGATTCTGACCATTAACTTAACACTGCCAGGTCCACCACTCAACCACGTCCCTAAGTACCATTCCTACACATCTAGTAATACCTCCAGGTTTGATGACTCCACTTTTCTGGACAGTCTTTTCCAATGTTTGACTTTCTTAACCTTTTGGTGAAGAATTTTTTACCAGTATCCAACTGAAACTTCCCCTGGTGCAATTCAAGGCCATTCCCTTTCATCCTATAACTTGCTACTTGGAAGAAGCTGACGCCCACCTGGCTACAGCCTCCTTTCAGGGAGTTGTAGAGAGCGATAATTTCCCCCCATGGGCCTCCTTTTCTCCAGGCCAAACATGCCCAGCTCCCTCAGCGACTTGTGCTCTAGACCCTTTTGCTTCTTTGCTACCCTTCTTTGATCGCACTTCAGTGCCTTAGTGTCCTTCCTGTAGTGAAGGGCCCAAAACTCGCCCATGGTAATTGTTCTCCCAGCCCAGATGCCAGAGGAGTTTGGCCTGGAAGCAGTAATAAACTATCCTGTGGCCCCAAGAGCATATGTATGGCCCTCAATTCCAACTTAAGAAGCGAGGCATCTTGCTTTGCTCACCTCCAGGATTCTTTACTGTCTTCACTCTCCTGATAGTACATCACCATCAACAGCATTTTATCATCAGCTGCCTAGACACCTTCCCCTCTGTCTCAGACAAGAAGGCAACTTTGCACTCTGAGAGCCTGTGAGAAGGCCCTTATTGCCTTCTTGTTCCCCTGCTTCTTTTTACCTACTTATCCCTCCAGATGGAGGTGATGGATTACAGCTGTGACTTGTCTGGTTTTTGCCTCAAGGCTGTTGCACAGGCAAGTATTAATGGTAGTAAGTTCAAGGTCTATGAATGTGATGTTTCACAAAGCTGTCTATAACATCTTGAATTTCACTCCCAGTGATGTTAGATATTGATTTATTCTCATTATTTTAAGGTAATTTTTGGGACATTGAAATAGAAAGTGCAGTGCCTTATGCATTCATAATCAGAGTGGTAGTTTATAAAATGTCACTTGCACCCTCACTGGTTCACAGTCTGCAAAAGTAGAAGCAACTAGCTTAGAATTTGTCTCCATCTCAGGAAAAAATGGGATGTTTGTAGGTAGCATTAATTATGTTGTGAAGATAACTATTTGGAATCAAGTGCTATTTAGAAATAGATTTTCTAGCTAAAACTCTGTGGTTTGATAATTTTGAGTGTTGGGTACATTGAGCAGTGATTTAATAATTTTTGCTGCTTACCTTTTTTTTTCCATTTTGCTTCAGATTGCTGTTAAAAGTGTTCCCTCCTTCTTATTCTCCGTCTCTGAAGATGTATGTAGTCTTGTTTATGGCAAAAGAGCTTATAAAAAGAGCTATATTTAAGGGAGAAGGTAGGACTGGAAATATAGCAGTCCTTTCCTCCCAAAACATGCAAAGAATCTCACTGCCCTTTAGAAAGACAACAAGTTTCTGCATTTTTAAGGTGGAAAATTTGCCTTTCAAGCAGAGAAAAGGATGGAGAAGTGAGACACAGAGCATAGATTCACTTAAATGTGCAGAGAGGTTGAGACAGTTCCTGGGAAACCTCACTCTGGTGTTTCCCTGCTCCCTTTCTGGCAGCTGCCACAGGAGGGTTCGTTCTGGTTTGATCAACTGCTCTTCAGTAAAGTCCTTGGATCTTACAGGTGCTACTTTAGCACTTTCTGTCAACACTGATAGCAAAATGGGGGCCTTAGAAATGTAGGACTCACTGCCCTGGAATTCCTTCTTTACGGGAAGATTCCTGCATTGCAGAAAATTAGGTCATTGAAGAGTGGCTGTCTAGTGGGGGATGAAAAGCATGGTTCAGAAATGTTTTAAATGGCAGTTCTTCAGAGAAGGAAGCTGTGTTAGACTGAGGCCTGAGGCTCTATATTTGGTTAAGGTACTGTAACATAATCTGTTTTATCTTTCACCCCTTTAATTTGCAGCAGTAATGTTCACTTTGTTGACAGCCACAGTACTTAGTATTTAAAAATACTTTCTTCCATTCAGATCTGCAGTGACCCTCTTCCTGCAGCAGATACTGCTTTAGCAAGGGTCAGACCTGTTCTTAAGAACATCTTTTATATCTTGCAAAGGAATGGGGGCAGGGGGGGCCAAGGGCAACTGGAGAAAATGAAGTGAAAAGCTGTCAGTTTTCCAAATGTTTCTTGAGCAAGCAGCAGTTAGTAGTGAGCATACTGACTTAGTTGTTATCTCAGTGCTCTGGCTTTCCATAAACAAGACTTTTTTTTGGTATACATATTTGGAAAATATTAAAAGAATTCAGGGAATCCTGTCAGTTTCCATAAGAGTTTTGCTTGAGGAATGAGGAGTGGGATTTATGGCATTTTTCACAGTAAATCAGGAGTATCAGTGGTGATTCCAGGAATTAAATAGGAACTATAACATCAAGTTTACAACAGCTTACTGAACTCTATGCAGGAATAGTTGGGCTAGTTTCACAATATGTAAAAAGATAGTTGGCAAAACCACCACTTTTTATGGCCTGATTACTGGCCTGAGCCATTGCATGTCCTCCAGCAGTCTTAAGTTAACCAAAAGCTCTGTTTCCTACTCTGGGCTGCTAAGTAAATAAACATGGAAATAGTGACATATGTTCTCCATCTGCACAGTCATGTGCTATATCTTCAGTGCTCAGAAATGTTACTTAATAGGAGTATAATCACTGTTGTTGAAAAGTATATTTAATGATAAAAATAAGGGATGTGGAAATGAGGCCAAGTTTGGCACCTAATGCAGTAATGACAGTTTATTGAGGGTCTGGCAGAAATAGCTTCTCTTTCCTGTTTATAATAACTTTTACTTGCTGCATTCCCCATCTGTAATTGAGCACTGGCACTGCTCTGATCTGCAGAGAAAGGAGGCAGAAATAGGTATCTGGGTTTTTTTTGGTTTGGGTTTTTTTTTAACTCCAGGATTATATGCACCAGAAGCTGTAAGGAGTGGGTGTTGGAGACAACAGAAGAAAAGGAGTATTTCATGTTAGGCTAGCAAAATTATTCAGGAACATACAGGGCTCTGTTCATATTTTGTCAGAGAGAAAATTCACAATTTTTGTATCAATGAGAATGAGAAAATCTGAGAATGTCTCTTGACTACTCCTGGATTCCCTACACAACTGGTTTCTCTCAGGAAAGCCAGTTTGCTCACTGAGTTTGAGCAGAGAGTAATTTTTGGTTACTATTAAGTCCCAAGAATCACTGAACACAAAACTTTTCAAGTTGCTGAGTTGGTAAACATAGTGGAAATGGATCTTGAACCACCAGGCACGTTCTTCCCTGCAGTAACCTATTAGTGTTGTGGAGATTGGGATGCATGCTTTGTCAGCTTCTAAACCCTTCTCCCTTATTTTGTTAAACTGAGCAACCCCACGAGAAGGTGATGTGTTGAGTTAGCTGTAACATGAGACTCCTGCTCCCTGCTTCTGGAAGAAAGTGCAGGCTGTGCTGAGCAAGTGCTGGCTGGATTTTGGTAATTTCAGCGAGTCCCAGGGGTTGCAGGCAGTGGAGATTCTCACTTCTGTCCACATTCCTCTGGGTGTAGCGCATTAGTTGTTAAAGAATGGGTTTTTCATCCCAGTTCAGACTCCTTGCTTGCCAAGTTGTCCCTCTTTCAAGCTGTGGATAAAGAAGTCTATTTCTTGTTCCCCAGTGTGTGCCTCTAGGTCGTGCAGCAGTTAGCTGAGCAGCACAGATCACAGCCCAGGGGAGCTTTTCAGCTCTTCCATATCTAACAGCCATCACTTGGGATCTGACCTAGGGATAATTTTACCCCTTTAGGCACCTAGTTGCTGATTATTAGTCCTTCCTGTTAGGGAGGCAGGTGATAGGTTGGTGCAAACATGTCCTTTTCTTGTCCTTCTCTTTTCCTTCTTGACCCAGAACCTTTTGTGAAAGGATGAAAAGACAAGTAGAATTATTTGATAGGTGGTAAAATGGTTAGACCAGGCCTAGAGAATCCTGGGCTTCCAGTGCCTTCAGACAAGAGAGGTATTAGATCTCTCAAGCAGGTGTTTACTCATCTGTGTGTAGCACAAATGAAGCAAAATGTTTGGATTCTCTTTAATGGAATTTTCTTTACATCAGTCAGTCAGTTTGTTGGGTTTTTTTGAATTTGCTGTTCTAGAAAAGAATGTGCACCCTCACTGGCACAATACCAAAATGGCAAACAAGTGCAACTAGTACAGGATGGCAAAGCTCCTTTTCAGTGTTTACATATTTAAATAGCAGGATGCCATCCAGGGCACTTAGAACAGTTGTATTTAGAGTAGCATGTGCTATCACATCAGCAGTGATCAAGGTTTGCTGAGGAATGTGTGTCTGTGATTATGATAAAGACCATGTCTGCAGAAGCCTACTGTATAGCAGTGCTGCTCTGAGCAAAGCATTTTCAGAATTTATTGTATTTCCCCTTTTTGTATAAGGGTCTCACTCTACGTGAAGTTGTAGACAAAAAAACCCCCTTCACTTGCATGTAAATAAATTCATACATAATCTTTATTTGCTTAACAAACTTAACAATATTAACTGAATTAATTTCCCAGAAAGAATTTTTTGTAGTTTTGGAATTAGTTTTACACTTTTAGCATGATAACTTCTATAAGTACATGGGGACATGAGGACATAAATCAGTATTCAAGTTTTAAAAATCAGAAGTGCTGGTATGAACTGATATCTGTCACTGATAGGCATGTATATGTTTGGGCGTCTCCTCCAATGAATCACCAAGGCTGGCTTTTATGTCCATACAAGCAGCAAACCTGTAACTGCCTGAAATGCACTGACACTTAAACCCAATGAGCTTCGCTTCAATACCAGAATGTCACTTCTGTATATAGATACTGCACAAGTTGTCAGGATCTATCTTGCTATTTTTGTAGTTTGAATGAAACATAAGTAGATTTCTTTTAAAGTTACAGTGCATGGAATCAGGAATTTTTTTCTCATTCTTAAGTAAGCCACATGCTTTGAATCAAAAAGAGAAGTAACCTGTAAAAGTCTATCTAGTAACCTCTATCAGTAGTCTTTGTTTTTAGGATTGTAAAACATATAAAATACATCTCACTGCTCTATGTTCTTCCAATGCAAGAGTGGATCAAGTATGAATCTGTTTAAGGCACTTAGCTTGCTTGTAACATGTAATAGTTGGCCTTCTTCTTAAAGAAAGTTTTAAAAGTGAGCATAGATGCATTTCCTCTATATTGTCAATACTGCTGCTGTGACCAAGGAGGGTGTTTGGCATTCAGAGTCATTGCTTTGCAGTAATCCTGTGTGAATGTGCTGGCCCCAAGCCTACCCAAAGATGCTCAGGTTCTCATTGGCATCCTAACGTGTACAAGCTGTGATGCCTCCTGGGCTTATATTCTTCAAGCAGGCAGCTTGTTCTCCACATTGTGGATGCTCGCAGCAGCAGGATGAGATGCTCACCCAATGATTGGATCTCCTTCCAGGCAACATATTCTGCCCCGTGGGAGGGGATCCAAGATTCTCATTTTTATCAAGAAAACGTTTTTTCTTCTGAAAGTTTGTTATGACTGTTTGAAGTGCTTAAAAATCTAGTGCTAAATCATCTCAGAGTGTTGTAGCAAATTCTGCAGACTACTTGGCAGTGGAATATTTCAATTTTGCTGTATGCCACCTCAACTTCAATGTTTGGATGAGCCATCCCCTATGTATCATGCAGAGCCAGCTAAACTTCTGGATTGTTTCAGCCTGCTGCCTTTGCCTGAGAGAAAATTTGTAGAGCTACTAAGGAGATGGAGGAAAATACATAAAATATGACCAGAGACATCTAGCTTGTTAAATTGCTAATCATGTTGCTTTGAGAAGGATGCTTAAAAAATACTGACAAAGTGCAGATGGATGAGGAGGTTCAATGCCATCTGAAATTAATGCAGAGCACATGCTGGGGATAATAGGAGATATTAAAGAGCTGGAGAACATGCTAAGACTTAGAAATCCTTCCCTGATCCCTACACATAAAGACAAGCTCAAGGTTTTCCTTTGCAATCTTTGTACAAGTCATACATGTCAAATGTTTAACTAAAGCCACTTCCTTGCCTATTTTTTGTAATCCTAGCATGCTCCTGCCTTGGTTTTCTGTTTAGTTGGTTGTTGTTGTTGTTTGTTTGTTGTTTTGCTTGAGAGTTTTTTGAAGCATCATACATGTTGCAAACTGCAGAAAGGTGGATTACTGCATCTGCCAAAAGTTTAGATTTGTTATTCCTTATCTTTCTAAAGGCATTTCATAATCACAATGTGGGCAACCTGACAAACGTACCATACAGAAGATCTTAAGAAAAACCATCTTCCTAGATAATAAAGGTGACAACAAAAGCTGTAATTTCTGGAGGTAATCTCTACAATAGAGACCCATCATGTGGAAAGTCTTAGAGAAGCAAGCTTAAAGATCTTTATGTTCTGGCACAGTAAAATATATTTCAGAGGCCGTGATGGTCTCTGGCCAGTAATCCTACTGGCCCAAGCTGAGAAGGACTCCTAAGATGGTTGCAGCAAAAGCCATGAGATGTCACTGTGAAATACACAGAGATGGCAGAGGTCTGGGGAGTTCCATGCAGCTGTGGCCTCCCATTTGTAATTCACGTTCTTCCATTGCAGAGGTCGCTTACCCTTAAAGCGTGCAACAGCAGCAGGAGGAGTTTTGGAGGCAGGAGGCACTATGAGCAACACTGTATGCTGGTACTGTAGGACATCCCAAGAAGTCTTTTGACTGCTTGGTGTGGAATGGGATCTCCATTTCCTACATAACTCCATGGCTTGTCATTGTAAAGTGCATTTTATTTGGCAGGCTATTGTCAAAAGAAATTCATACTAGCCCTTTGTTCCTACTGCTGCTTCTAAGCAAGGGAGTGCTTGGCTCTTAGACAAATCTGATCATGCAGTACTTTGTCATGTTGAGAGAGGCAGATATGAAAGTAGAAAGGTGTAGCACGATACTGTACTGTAATTTATCCATGTATCCTTAATTATTAAAATTTTAATTCCCAATTAGTAAAATAAATAAGTTTTATAGTCAGATCTATTCGTGGTGGCAAATCTAATACATGACTATTTGCAAATACAGCTACCAGAGCACTTTTTTCACTCACTTGAAGGCTCCAGTGACAACTTCTTTTTTTTTTCCACTGTTGCCAATGCATAGCAATAATAGGTGAAGTAAAGGAGTGGAAGGGAGAACGCGCAGCTTCAGACTGCAGTTCTTCAAGGACATAAATGTGACTTAATTTGAGGCTTTGGTTGTGGATCTTCCACATAACTTCCAAAAAATTTACTAGAAACACAAGGAATCATGTTAGGTCTAGGATCCACACAACTAAAAACCTCCATATCCAGTGTCTGGAGATTCTGTAACCTATGGGTTCCATCATTTTTAGTGGGCGCCAGGAAACCAAGTAAGAGCAGGTATTCATGATATACTGTGATTCTGGGACAGATCTGTCAAGTACCTATCCATGCAATCAATATCATAAAAATAATTACAGTATCATAAACACAACTTGCTTAAATGGCAAACTAGGGTTTCTTTCCTCATTGAAGGTGTTTGGAGGCTGAGTTACAAAGACTATTGGAGATTTGCATGGAAGTGTCATTTCATTTAGGCTTTGCGCTTTTGAGGAAAAAGTGAGAATTATAGACTACAGTCATCAGAGTAGCTGTGTATCAACAGAACTCAGGGTGATGCAGAAGAGAACAGGATATTGCCTAGCTGATTCCTGCCATATCCCACAAAAGATAAATCCTTAATCAGATCCTTCATTAGCATATAGTGTGGAAAAAACGGTTCATGCCAGGGATTACTTAGTAAAGGTAGTTAGTGGAAGAAATTATGCATTGAAGAAAAATACAAAATCCCTCAAATTAATCTTTCAAATACGTGAAGTTTGAGTCTCCTCTTTCTTAACACTGGGATAATTGAAGAATAATTCCATTTCAGTGACTTAGAGCGCTGGACTAGTTGGAGAGGGAATTGAGTTTGCCTGCTCTCCCAGGATTTTGAAAGTTTTACATTTTTAAGGCAGCAATGTTTATCCTTAAAATTTGTACTTGTACACTTAGAGAAAGAATTGTGATCCCATGCCACAGAGCAGATGAACGCTTTGTCCTATTATCTCCACCTTCTTAAGTCCAGACTGGAGACTTTATGCCATTGTGGGAGTTCAGTGCTAGTTGGTTTAACTTCGCTGATGGCTTTAGTATTTGCAGTTTTAAAAAAGCCAAAGTGCATAATACATATGAATTGTTTGATGAATCTCTGAAATAAGCCTTTGTTTTTGTTGTCACTTTTACAATAGTAAATTCTTGCATAAAGATTAAAATGTCTGTTATTTCATAATTGTAGGAAGGCAGAATAAAATTCCTACTGAATTTACAAGTCTGTTCTTTACTTTTTTAAATAGTCTTTTCTAATATTCCATGTTCACTGTTTATCTTCAAACAACATGTTGACGTATAGGTGTGCTCTCAGTATGGTTGGTTGACTGAAATGTTTTTATGTCTGTCCTGTGGGTCTTTGATTCTAGCAAACCCCTGTCATATTTCTTTTCTAGTGATTTCTTTTCTATGTGCAACTTAAGTATAAGTAAGAAAGTGCATTCTATTGGTGGCCCAACATGTCATCAGGCCCAGTAATGTTCAAAACCAGAATAGACATGCTCTATTTTCTTACAATTTTTCAGTCAGTTATACACCCTAGGAGAGCATATGTGAGGAGGAAAAGGCAGGAGGCATGCTGAAGTAACCATGTATTACTTCATTTTCATTTCTGGTCAGAAATTTAGTGCACTGTTCTTAGTATAGACCGTAGAATATGCATGTGAATTGTTGATGAATATCTACTCTTTTATGAAAGCAGGTTGTTGATGACAACTTCAATATGACCCATCTTTGTGTGCTTGGGGAATTTGGGCCTTGTGCTTTTTCAAGTTCACACATTAATCTCTGCTTCCAGATATATTCCAACAAAGAGGTAATCCTCTTGTGTAGCTCAGTGTTCACTATTCTGGTCTCAAGAGGAGAATTACATTAAACAAAAAGCAATTCCTTGCTCCTCCCCTTGCTTATGGGCAGAGAACAACATGGTTCACATATATAGAAATTCACATCTTTTGTTTTCAAAATCATGTTTGCAGTGTGCATATGAGTTTCCTCTCTCTTTAAAGACTGATACTGTTAAAATTGTTTTCCCATTTTTAAATTCTTGCCTCTTTTTGTTATTCTTGATAGTGCTAAAATGGTGATTATTTACACTGGGTTTATTCACACACTGTTTTGAGGCTTTTTACACCTGGAGATGGCTGGAAAGGGAACCAAACCTTGAAAAAAAATTTATTTTTACAGATTAGGACCAAAGAATATGATCTTTCCCTGTAGTAAGTTTTTTGCTGGTACAATGCATACAGGTGACTAGAGTGAAATTTGGCACTGCTTGATCCTAGAAGATTCCCAGCTGTATGATCAGTCGTGGATTGAGCCACACGTACTCTTCAGATGTGTTTGTCCCTTAAGCTCTGTCTTAGCTTTGAATCCATCACTGAATGTGGGCTTGGGCCATGCTGTGGTGCTGGCTAGGATGGATCTGCCATCTAGCTGGATCAAATGTGGACAGTCCAGAGTAGATGGCCAGGGCTCTGCTCATCCACAGCTGATTCTGGATGGTTTTAACATGAGCTGTGGCCAGGCTAACCTCTGTGACTGTCATGGAAATGGTGGAAATGTGCAGTGTGCTTATGCTCTATTCTTAAATCATCTCTTTGACCTCTCAGGATAGGCTGTGTGATCTCACACACTTGGAAGTGTCTCTGTCAGCCAGTGCTTTCTGGCAAAGATTCTGAATGAAACTCGTGTGGAGTTTCGTAGTTTGAATATGTCTAGGGCATATGTGGGATCAATGAGCAGGGATTCAGACTTGAAGAAAATTCCACATAAAATGCCAAGTTAAGGATATACTTCAACTTCCTGTAAAGGCAGTGATAAGCATTTGAAGCATACATAAAGAACGAGGACATTTGGGAAAACATGTTTTTCTCAGTAGAGACATTAATAACGATCTTAACAGTGTTATTTACCTCCTGCTGCTTGACTGGAAAGAGCAAATTGTAAGTGTGATTTCAGAATTAATCATTTTCTTCAAAGCCAGACTGATTCAAAGCTCTAAGCAAATTACTGGGTTTATTGTTAGAAATGTTCACATCATAGAATGGGTGATTACTTCTATTCCACAGTTCTCAAAACAGAGAGGAAATTGCTGCTGTGTTTTTTTTTCTTTTAGGTGAGGTTGAAAGGAAAAGAGAAATTAGGTTGAGGGTTTGTTGGTTTATGGGGGGGATTTTTTGGAATGGAACACCTAGTTTAGATGTCATTTTATATGCCATACATGGAAAAGAAGAGGCTAATTTACTTCAGCTGGCATATGGAGGGCATCTCTGTCACAGAGCAGGTCCCCTGTGATGCTTAATTTACACTCTTTCCTGTGTCCTCTTGGATGCACTTCATCACTTTGTGTTGGATACAGTTTTAAAAAGGATGCACAGAGACCTTCACAAAGTGCCAGATGGAAATATTTCAGAGATTTCAGAGCAATGCTTCTGATACTCTGATCATCTAAAGCAGGAGAGAATATTTTGGAGACATGCAATGTCCAAGATGGGAATTTCTGCACAGAGCAAAGGATAGAAGCAGAAGTCCAAAAATATTGCCTTGGATGGGAAGAACAGGTGAATTATATGAAAGGGACTTTTTTTCCCAATACTTCTCTGAAAATCCCAAAACAAAAATTAAAAAATCCCTTCTCTAAATCAGATTGGATTTTTCTGCCTATTTCATTCCTGAATTGCTCTCTTTTGTATTTATATCTCTTACTGAACAGGCATTGTCTCCTTAAAAGTGTGTTTAAAATACAAATTAGTGAATCCAATTTCAGCACCCAAAACTGCCTCTTAACTGGAAGCCACTCAGTTGCTTTCTTCAAAAAAACCACTCAAAGTTTTTTGAAAAACCAACAAAAGTATTTTTTCTGGAAGGTATCCAAAAAATCATCCTCCTTCTGGAAAGTGCCACCTGTTCATATTGGCTGATTTTTTGGGGGGGTATATTCCACAAAAATTGGCTTATGTAAGTAAATTCTCTCATGACAGCTGAGGAGAAAGGAGAATGGATTTTCTTTTGCCTTTGTTTTTTTGGTTTGGTTTCTTTTTCCAGTTGCCTAGAAAGCAGTAGGTTTTCATTAGGAAGACAAGAGGCAGAGTATCTTTGCATCCAAGTCTGAGATAGACCAAGTTGGTCTTATAGCTTCCAAAGAGGAGGTTGATACTGCCAGAATATCTGAGCTCCAGTAAATACAGCTCCGTAGGAGACACCAATTCCACAAGCAAAGCACACCTCACTGTGTAAGGAGGGAGTCACTGGAGCCTGGTTGTGGTTGTGCTGTTCTTCATCCCATTCAGAGCTGCATCAAATGGTACCAATTGGCTGAGGGGAGAATGACAGGGCCTGACCTGCAGTCTGAAGGAGAAAATGTGGCCATTTTGCTGACAATTAAGTTAATGGAGTGAGAGTTTTTTGGCCAGGTTTCAGTGTTCCTATTGCATAATAGAATATTTCCTGAACTTTTCATTAGCAGTTACATTTTTCAGCACAAGTGTCTTTGCGTTTCAAGTGGTAATCTGGTCAATCAAAATTTCACTTTAGCAGCAGTTGCTGTGTTGTCTTGTTGATTAGTCACTCCCCTAATTCACACATCTTGTGAAAGAAACACAAATAATTATAGTGATTTCCTGAAGACAAGAATTCAAGGCAGAGAGCAGTAAGGTTTAGAGCTATCAAACCCATCTGAAGTTCTCTGGTGAGAGATGCCTTTTCCCTGTGCATTTTCTCTGCCTTAGAAAAACGTCACCTGAATGTTTTTAAAGCCTGTGTGTGCAGTTGCACAGAATTAATAATATGAAATGCAATGTAAATGAGTGCAAAGGCCTCAAGCAGTAGTTGCTATGATTAATTCCTTCATTGTTTGTGCCTCTCGCATTTCAGCACATCTAGTATATAGATCACATATATCATATGACCATAATGTGTAAATCAAAGGCAGGAGTTTTGCTGGCTTGTATTAGCTTTCAGCTAAGAATCTCTATGCATTAAACATCTTGTAGTTTTGAATGGCAAGGATTAAGTCTGAACTGATTTTTTACAGTTCTGAATCAAGAATGTCTGCATAAGGTCTGCACAGGTTTTGTCATTGAAAATCTGGTGTGTCTTCTGGGACTGGGTTTCTTTTCAAGATGATTAATCATGGACTTAATGTCAGTCCCCAGACAGTCACTATAGATAACTCCACCAGGTCTGGTAGGCGTTAGTTCAAACCTGTTAAGAAGTCTGCAGTACTTCAAGTGGACAATGCTCCTGCCCTAGGTGACACTGAATATATAAATGAAAATGTAGAAAGAGTAAAACAAGACACCTGAAAAAATGCGCTAGGTGAAAGGTGAATGTCCTGATTCCTTTCTGTTTTCTTTTGCTGAAAGCTTGTCCACCAGGAACGTACAAGCCTGAAGGTTCACCAGGTGGAATCAGCACTTGTATCTCGTGTCCTGATGAGAATCATACTTCTCCACCAGGAAGTACCTCCCTTGAGGATTGCACGTGCCGGGAGGGTTATCGTGCTGTGGGACAAACCTGTGAAGGTAAGTGTTTCCATTCACAAACAGAATACCCCTGGAATGCACAGTGTAGTGCTGGAACAATTTTTTAATGTGGTTTTGTACTGTAAGGGACATGTCAAATTGCATACAAGATTCTCTCTGTCATTCCAAACCTGCAAAAATGCCGAGGTGCAAGCTGAGTTAGAAATTATAAAAGATTATTTTCCTTCAGGGGCCTGTTGCACTCCAGCTAGTAACCACTTTGTTGTGGCTGTTTAATTATTTAGTTGTTCACTGCCCTGAACTGAAGCCCCCTGAAAATGGTCACTTTGTCCAGAATGTCTGCAACAATTACTTTAATGCTGCCTGTGGAATCCGATGCAAGACAGGATTTGATCTCATTGGAAGCAGCATCCGGCTTTGTCAACCAAATGGGCAGTGGTCTGGATCAGAGGCTACTTGCAGAGGTATGTGTTTGAAAAGCATTTTTTCTGTTGTTTGTCCTTAGCAGTGGTTTTCTTCACTCATTACACGGTCAGTTGTGCAGATCTGATCCTGTTAGCCCTGTGTGAAAGTTCGTTCCAAAGGTTGGCTAACAACCCGATCACTCTGTTTCCTTCCTTTACAAACTGGAAGAAGGACTTCTGCAATAGAAAAAGCAGAGCCAGATTGACTAGATGGACAGTCTTTTGCAAGTGAATATACAGACTCCTTCCTTAAACCTCTCTTCACCTCTGTCTACCTAATTTCTATGAATTTTTGTATCTACACTGTATAAATCCAGTGAAATCCTACCAAGTATTTAAATATGTAACAAGACCTTGCCACCTGGCTGTTTTAGATCATCTACCACATTGTCAGCATAGAGGGTTGCTGGTCTTGGGAGACATTAGCCGTGGAAGAATTCCATTTTGTTTCCTTTCAATTTCTTCTTACCAAAAATAGGAAAGCCTGGGACTTGAGCAGGGTCTTTGGAAGTCTTTTGAGTGGAATTTCAAAAGGGAATGACTGACAATACCCTAGAATTTCACTATGAAAGCATGTCAGCCCAAAATAAGGTGTGAGACTGAGACACAAGAAAGAGCATCCTGAAAAAAATATTTCTAGATTTTCTGATAGGAACAGAGTTTTGTTTTGCTACAACAAAACTGCCTGAGTTTGTGTTTTTTATGATTTAGAATGAAAACTCCGATCCCATGCCTGTATATCTGTCTCGTATGTCTTCCAAGGAGAGAATGAAAAAAAAATTAACCAGGTAGAAGCCTTTATCTCCTCAACATCCACAAGATGTAGTTCAGCATGTTTAATTTGACTTGAATGCCCTTGACATTAGTGTGCTACACTGGAAGCTAGAAAATAAAAGCCATCAGCTCATTCTGTAACTCTTGTCCTGGCTTTGTGTTCAGGGCAAAAGGCAGGACTGATCTTTGGTGGAATTAGCAATTTATGACAGTACAGCAAACACTACAGCCCTGAAAGAAACAGCAACTTATGGTTCTGGAAGGAGGAATTTGAGCTAGAGATCAGTCTCTCAGGATATTCTTTGTATAGCAGTTTACTTCAGCTTAGATTTATAGGAACTTTTAAAATAACCACAGAAATCTTAGGTTTCCTTTGTAGCTTCCACTGACAAGAGGAGAACGTTTCAATAGAAAATCAATTGTTGGCCAGTACTATGAGGGTATCTTGAGAAGCAGAATTTGGAGCTGTGGACTTTCCAGCAGTCAGAATTGCGTGCTGCTTCAAGCAGACTGGGACACTGGGAAACAGCACCTCTGTTAAAGCTTCTATCACACAGGCACCCTTTGTGCAAAAAATCTGGGAAAAGCTGCAGTCAGGCACAAAGAAGGGATCCTTTGTCTTCTCTTTCATGGAGAAGTGGAAGATTCTAGTACTTGAAGATCTTGCTGGAGCATTTAAAGGAATTTGTCTATTTGGAGTGTGATCTTTCTTTAACAGGGAATTTGGAAGGTGAGGGAAAAGTCTGCATTGAGATACTGTCTTGATATTGAGCTAATATACTTTGAAGCATTGGAATATTTTGACTTGGCTTTGTTTGTGCTGTTGTCCATCATCCTAAAGACTTCCAATTAAAAAAAAAAAATTTAAAATACCACTGTTACATGTGCTGGATCTGCTAGTCTTGATTCACTCAGACTATGAAAGGGAGCAAGATCAAAGGCATGGTTTATAGCTGTCTTGTTAATCCCAAGAGTATTTTATCACATAAATTAGGAAGAGGAGAGGGAAGGAAAATCCCTTTCCACTGCTTTGGATTTTGACATTAAGTAGTCCTCAGTTCTTTTGCTAGCTAAAATCTGCTGTGCTATTAGAAAGTGATTAATGCAGTCATATGTCATGCAATTAACAGTGACCCAGGGGAAAAAAAAACCTGCAAACCCCATATTTAGTCCAGAAAAAAATTATTAGGAGAAACCTCAGAGCAAGCAGAATATCCTGTTATTGTTGTTCCTGTTTCCACTGGCTTTTTGGAAATGGAAAACGTGTTACTGATAAGAGGATGGGCTGGTGTTTAATGCTTGGAACCATGACTGAGGTAACATGGGCTCAGGTACAGGTTTCTGCCAGAGCCATGCTGAGACACTGAGCAAGCATGAACACTGACACACGTGAGGAGGCAAGAGCACTGCAGGTGTGGAGTCCTTCCAGAAGAAATGGCTGGACAGCAGGCAGTGAAGGAACTGCCTTCTCTGTAGGCACGTGAACATTGACAACAGCCTCCTCACCGCTATTAATTCATTCTGGCTTCCTAAGTAGTAGAGTTTGGTAGAATTTGCTTCTTTTTTACTGCAGATTGGGTATTTCTACTTCTGTAGAAGAGCAAGCCTACTTTCTTTTTTAAGAGCAAGCCTCCTTTCTTGTGGATAGAGCATTTGAGTTTCAGCTGTAAATATGTTTTTCTTACTCCCCCTATTAGAGTTAAGATACAGCATATTATGAAGCTACTCTGAAGCTCAGAGTGCCTCACAAATGAGCATTTCAAGGCTGTTTTTAAATACACTTCCTAAAGAATGCCTGTGCATATGCAAGCACAAAAGTAGTAATACCTTCAGAGAGTAATGTGAGACAGTAGTAACATAAAGACATATTAGGTACATTTGTATGTCTTCTTTTCCTTCTTTCTTATCCCATATACAGAGGTTTTGCTACTTTTTTTCCACTTAGGTGCCACCGTAGCTGTTTGTTTTTTTAAAAAAGACATTATTTTACATGTGTTTTTTGTAGTTTTCAGAGGCTGTGCAGTTAGTGGTAATTATAGAGCTGGCTTGCAATTGAGGCAGCATTCAGCCTATATGCCTATTAATTAGTTTGAGGTGTCTAGTGGTGTCCACTTGTGTGCAGAGTAAGCAATTGATGGAGAAAGGAGAGGTTGCCAAGTTGGTTTCCCTTTGAATGCATTTATAGAGGAGATCCTGTTTTGCCTCCTACCCGGCAGTAGCAAGATTAGGTTAATTGGTAAAATCAGTTTCCCAAATCAGAGCAGAGAAGCTGCTCTCTGAAACCACCCATCACCAGAGGTTGCCCTCCTGCCAGTAACGTAAACAGAAGCTGTGGAAAACAATCAAATGAGAGCAGAGCTCCTCTTGTGAGGAAGGGATGAGAGGCTGGGAGAGCTGGGCCTCTCATCCCTTCCTCACAAGAAGGGAGAAGCCTGGAGAAGACTGAGAGGGGATCCTATCAATGTATATAAGTATCTGAAGAGGAGGGAGCCAGGCTCTTGGTGGTGCCAAGCAATAGAACAAGACTCAACGGCAGAAACTGATGCACAGCAAGTCCCACCTGAGCTGAAGGAAGAACTTCTTTACAGGGAGAGTGACTTGAGCACTGTAACAGGCCCGCCAGAGAGGCTGTGGAGTCTCCCTCAGCAGAGATACTCGAAGCCGTCTGGACACAATCCTGTACAATGTGCTCTAGAATGACCAATGTAGAGCAGAGAGGTTGGACTAGAAATGCTCCAGTGGCCCCTTCGAACTGTAGCCATTCTGTGAGTTTAGGGAACTGCAGTCTTGATTATATTTTTGGGCATAACACCATCTCTCCTCATTTGTTTTTATCCCTCTTTTGAACATACTGGACTGTATCTGCCAACTTCAGCTGAGGTCAGTTTTCAGTTTTTGATCAGAGTTTTCCACTAGTGTTGGAAAGCCAGTAGCTGGCTATTGGTGTATCATCATCATCATCATCACATGCTCATCTCCAGACAGCAAGTGTGCATAGCTTAGCTCCTTGAGGGACCCAAAGGCCAGGTAGTGCATATGTATTTCAGAGTTTTGTCTGGAGGGGATCAAAGACACAAATCCTGGAGCATGACCTCCTAGCTGAAAAGGAACTGCCCTGAAAAGACAGTACAGAGGAAATAGGTCCTACTGTAAAGTCTTGGGTTATGACCATGAAACAAAGAACAAACCCAGGTCATACCATTGCTACATTTTTCTTACCACAATCATTCAGATCTTCTGGGATCAATCTTAGTTACAGAGCAGCTTTGTGCTGTGTTGGAGCATCAGGATTCAGTAGTAAAACCGTAAGACAATCTCTCTTCACTTCCCTGCTTTCCTGTCTGCATACACATCCTGCACAGGACTGCATACTCCTTGGAATCACACTGCTTTCAGTGTTTGCAAGACGTTACAGAGGAAAAGACTCTGAGCTGAACAGAGCCAGGATGTCTCCATGCCTGACACCCGAAAGGGTCTCTTTTGTATCAGCAACAACCTGATTTGTTCCTTTTCGTCTCTTATGGACTTGCTATACAAGCCATATAAACAGCTTGTATTCCTTCCTACTCTCTCTGTCTCCTCCGGCATGTTGAACATCTCTTCTGATTTGCTGGGGCCTTCACATGTCTGTGTTGTATGAATACAGTCCAGAGTGCCTGAGAAAATTCCTGAGTACTGGGACACTGTCATCTAACCTGTCCATAAGCTCTTAGCCTGTTCCTGGTGTGTGCTCAGCCCCTACCAGCCTGCCAGTTCGAAATCCCCCAAAAGTTCTCAGACGTTGTTGGAGACTAGAAACTCCCAAGAGCACACCCTTTTTCACAGGGGGCCATTTGCCTGCAGCTGCCCTGTGTTGGAGGCCAATAGGCATTGCCAGCTCAGGCTGCACACTGTGTACCAGATGCACAGTTAGTTTGTTAGTTTGAACTTATGTCAATACTTACGTGAGCTTGGAAGTGTGTGCATACATTCTGTGTTTTAGGAAGAGGAAGGTATCAAGCCTCTGAAAAAATCTACTCTGTACTAGCTCTATTCCCTGAATTCATACAAACTACTGTAACTAATGTACAACAGTATCTCTCCTACCTCTCTGAAAACTGGGCATAGTGTAATTCCACTGATCCTCAGTGCTGAGAGTGAACTGGTGTTTTTTCCCCTTTGCAGTTCGAACATGTCCCAGACTTCGGTCTCCTCAAAACGGACACATTAACTGTTCAACAGCTGATATTTCCTACAAGACAGTATGTTTTGTGATCTGCAGTGAGGGCTATGAAATTGAAGGAAACAGCAAACTCACCTGCCTGGGAACCTCTCAGTGGGATTCAAAGGAGCCAAAGTGTGTGGGTAGGTATCTGATCTAACTCTGTGTTAGAGTGCAGCCTTTTCTGACATGTTATCACAGGTGAGAAATTCTTCATGTTTTAATAACTGGTGAAGCTAAGACATAAATGAGAATTTGTCAATGGATGTTTTATACACATCTTAGAAGTTGGGGAAGGGTGAAGGAATTTGTAAATGGAGAAAGTGGACAGATTATCATTTAAATACAGTGGAGGGCTGATTACTGAAAGGATCTCGTTAGTGTCAGACACTGTCAGACAGTGTGTTGCAAGAAACATAGAAGCTGTAGGTCTAGGGATTAAATATGATCAACCAGCATTTTGAGTTACCATCATAAAACAAAACTTGACATGCAGACAAGGACTAGCTTATGTTATCCAGGCACTGTGAGTGCTGACTAAAGGTGCAGCTGTTGTCATTTGTGCTGGACTCACAGCAAGGAAAGAGAGTTTTCACAAGTTAAGAGCCAAGCACCATCAGGACTCAGAGGTCACACCAGCTGTGCAGGGATACGTAGGTATGTATTGTGTTCCAAAAAATAAAGGATTGTATATTTCAAAATTATCTGTTTAGGACAAGTGTCAGGTATTGAATTAACTTTGAAAGGAAGATGATGAAATGCAGTTGAAACACTTCTAAGCATACAGTGAAGCAGGGGGGGGAAAGTCTGAAGTCCACCAATACAAAAGTTGATCCAGTGCTGACTAAAGTTAGGGTGAAGTGTATGTCACCTGGATCCAGTAAATGCAGTGCCAGTAGGGTGACTTCATTTGAGCCTCAGGCTATTTCTTTACTGTTTTATTGCAGTCTTAAAAATGTGGACCTGTCTGAGACGAGCATAAATTTCTAACTGCAAGTACATTTTCTGAAATTATGAAAATAATCCACAAGAAATAATTTAACAAGACAGTTTGCTAAGAGATCCTAATCTTTCTTCTGTTAAAATCAGTGGAAAAACTTCAATTAACTTCAAAAGGAAAGGACCCTGAAATCCGGTTGGGATATTATAATTAGAAGATTAACTATATTCATCAGTTGAATTCATCCTTCCTAGCTTAGCATTTTGATTAATAAAATCCAGCTCTACTTTCTATCAGAAGATTTCTTCACACCATGCAATATTGCCTCCATTCCTGGATTATCCGTGGCAATATCTTTTTTGCTGAGTCTGAAAAATTTAGTGAGAAAGTCACCTTTGATTGTCAGAAAGGGAAGAGCGTTAGCTAGGAAGCATCTCTGCTGCTTCTTGTGACTGGTGTTTAGAACAAGCTTGCTGAAATTCTGGTTCAATATTCATGTGTGGAGTTTTATTCAGGGAGAAATGTAAATCAGAAAACTGATATTGTATACTCCTCTTGAAGGTTGAAGCTGCCCTTTGTACCCATTTTCTGAATATCATCATTGTCATGGATGTATTGTCTCTTAATTTTTAGTCCAAATAGCTCCTAACTATTATTTACAGTCTGCTGTATAAAAGGTACTGGAAATCCTGCTTTGTTTAGGCATTTGCAATTGATAATTTATTAATTTCATATCCTTCTGTTAGAAAACTGAAATGGAGTTTTCTTCAGTCTGTTACCTTGAAACCTTTCTTGGACTCAGGATATCCTTCTGGCTGATTTTCTGAATGCTTTTGGTTTTGATTGCTCATCAGTGCAAAGTTTGCCATATTTGCAAGTTAGCTCACTGAGACTGTACCAGAGCCATGTGTAACCAGAACTGACACTGCCACAAAACATAACGTTTCCTGGATTGTTTTCAGTCACTTCTGTGAGATCTATTGTCATGCATCTCTTTCTAAGAGACTGGAAGGTAATACAAGTTTGAATATTACACAAATTTAAAATTTTTGTCTTTTTCATTAAAAATATTGTTAAGAATTAGCTACTTCTGAGGAGGCTACATGTATTTTATAGGTGTCTGACAAACAAGATATCTGCTAAAAAAAGGAAAGCTTGATCATTTGTCCAGTTTGGGGAGAAAAAAAAACAAAACTGGGAAAGCTCCATAGTCATGTTCTTTTGTTTCCTACCCATCTGCAAAAGTTTAGTATCAAACACTTTTAAATAAGTAAATTTTGCAAGATGCTTTTCTCCTTTCTTTGTTCAAGGTTTAGTGAAGTAAAAAGACAAATGACATCCTCCAGGGTGTTGATGCCATCTAGCGTTGGAAGAGCTTCTAATTCACACTCCTAACTGCTGCTGGCCAGTTTTCCTTCCTGCAGCAATCTTGGCAAAGGATTGAAGGAAGGAGGCATGATTTGCTTTGTAATCTTATTTGCCAAGTTCCTTTTGATGTTGAAAATTACAATACAGTGTTATGTTTCATCACAGGTGCTTGCAGGTGAAAGCAGGTTCTTGTGTCTCCTTAGAAATACTCCTGTATTAATTTCCTACCAATATGACTAATGTCATTGAAATCCCTCTACCCTTAATGAATTCCAGACTTTTGGATCAGCTTGCTCAAATTCTGGAGCTGAGCACAGATAAAAAATCTAAACAACACTATTGTAGTTGCTTTTCCTGGTAAAAACCTGTCTTACTTAAAAGAAATTCCCTTTTGCTACATACATCAAATTTTATTCTGATTTTTGTCAGACATTTTAGGATTGTGCTGTAGTTGGATTTTTCTACTATAGCTGGATGTATTTCAAGCAAGAGGCCCAGCTCTTTTTACTTCCCTGAGAGCTGCAACTTCCTCTGCTTTTCATGCTTACCTGTTTCAGTTGCTCTACTTGTTCCCAGAGTAATATACATTTTAATCTTTTAGATTCCCTCTACAAACACTGTTTTTAAAATTTGTTATCTTTTTGCTGTTTGTCAATTACCTTCATGTCGTAAGCAACCAAAACTTAGGGTTTGGGTTTTTTTCCCTGATGGAGTTGTTCCACCTTGCTGAGCCAACAGTGTCTCCCTCAACGATAGAAATGAGTTGGAAGTGTTTGTGCCCTGTGCATCCCATTGAAATGAAGCGCAGTTGTTAATTGCTTGGGCTTTTAAGCATTTCAGCATTGAGGGTTTCAGTTTCAGCAAATACACAGAATGCTTAGAATCTTTAAATTTCTTTCATGCATAAAAAGCAGTTTTCAGTTACTTGCTATATGTTTTGGGAAAGGAGAGGAGAGAAAAGGAATGTGAAGTGTTTTGAATGTGAATCACTTTTGTGTCGTTAAACCATTGCTACGAGCTCAGTAGAACTTGCCCTCTGTGTAGTTGGGTTGGGTTGGTTTTTGTGTTCTCTTGGTGTAAAGACCTGTCTGATTTCTGCACTGACAAGTTATAAAGAGTTACACATCTTCTCATTGGCTCTGAATAAGGGAGCATTTTTCTTGTGTGTTTGCCTATTAACTGTTCTAAGAAACAGTACAGGAAGTGTGCAAACTGCATTCATGAGATAGTCCCTTTTTGCCCCTTTGTTAATGTCTCCATATTTGAAGTAAAAATAACATTCCTAAAAACAACAGCTTAAGAATGAAACAAAGCTTTTTGTGAACCTGTTTAAACAGGTTCACATCGTGGTTTTTGCTTTGATGCAAACTGTCTTCAGGATTTGTAGTGAACCTTATTAATGGAATAGTTCAAAACTTCCTTTAAAACCTTTAAGCAACCATCGACCCTCCCTGATTTTACAGAGCTCAGCTGCTTCCTATGATTACCCTGAGTCTTTCCAGCTGTTTTGAACACAGACAAGACCAAGTCCAATTTAATTTCGTTTGGAATGCAGTAAGCAAAATCATGTGTCGTGTCCCTAACCTATAAAGAGTTCATGGCAGAATTTCCTTCTTCTTCTCCCTTTCCTATTTCAAGATAGAGTATAGAAGATGTAGAAAGCTACAGGTCCTCTTCAATGCCCTCTCTCCTGCTATGGTCTAGTTTTCATGGAAGCAAAGAAATGCAACTGCAAAGCAACCATGAAAGATGAACTTGTAAGGAGAAGAAGAAGAAATTTTTAAAAAGGCAAATCTATAGAGTAAGATACAGTGGATCTGCATGAAAATTATCATGTTTTGGTTTCAGTGAAGAGCATGAGCAAGATATAGAAGAACTGATAAACTGGCTGCTGTTTACTTCAGTCATAACTGAAAATCAAGTAGCAAAGTTTCATCAGCTTGTAATGTTTTGGTGCACTCATACCCCTACAGACTCTTGAAAAGACTGTGTATTTTTTGTTCCCACTAATTTTCCATATGATGTTATTTGCAGGTTTTCTGCATGTGTACTTTGTGTATGTCAGTTATAAGTCACGTTCTGCTGCTGTCTTGCAGAAAAGCGTTGTCCCATCCTCCAGAAACCAGCAGGTGTGACAGTTCTCCCTCCCAGATGTGGGCTGGAGCCTGCCATTTCTGGGACTGTGTGCCAGCTGAGCTGTCCCCAGGGATTCATCTTGTCTGGATCTAGAGAAGAAATAAGGTGCATTTCATTTGGGAGATGGAGTGCAAACATCCAGGAGGCTCTGTGTAAAGGTAGAGCACAAAATCATGTCTGGGTATACACGAGTGCAGAATTGAGGGGCAGCGCACAGCAAATAACCGAGTGAGAACAGGCTTGGAGTGGGGGAAGCACAACTTGCACAGTGTGCAAGAAGTATTGCCTGGACCTTTACAGCTTGCCTGTCAGATTTAATTGTAGTTTGTAATAAAAATGTGGAGTTCAGAGATCCCTTGAGTGTGATCTTGTAGTGTTCATCATCAAGTTTCTCTCCTAGGCTACATCTCTCATTTGTTTGGAAGCTGCCTGAGGTAAATTTCAAATTTCAAAGTGGAGGTGAAAGCTCATAGCTTGAAGATATTCAAAGTGGAACCCACACTTCTAATAAAGTAATAATAAAATAAACTTATGTATTAGCACAAGTTTATATAAACGCTGTAAAGGCTGTGTAAGGCCTGGCTGATAGAAAGACTATAGAGAAAAGTTAATTTTATTTGTCTTTGAGTCGCTGCAGCTGTTGACATGCCCCAAGCAACAATGCACAAGAGTTAAGGCCAGAATTCATTAACACCAAGTGCAGTGGCTGGCCCAGAGTGTAAAGCTGGGCAGGAGAAGGTGGCATGCATTTCAGTATGGCTCTGCCATATTTACCCCCCTCTCTTCTAGAGGTGCTAGGTTATTCATTCCCTTACACACAGCCATAACTGAGCTGGAAAGGGTCTGACTTTGGATTATAGTAGGATAAAAACAGGAGTTTCTCTGGGAATGTGCTCTTCACCTCTTTGTGAACTATTGTGCTCTGAGAATTATTTCTTTCCCCCCAAACTGGGGCCCTGGCCAGCCCCTGGGTGCTGGAACAGCACAGAAAACAGTCACGCCAGTTGTCATGCCAGGTCGCTACAGAAACTGAGGCTTTTTTTCCTCTGTACAGGCCAGGAAGATTTTTCTCTCTCTCTTTAAACATACTGCTTCCCATTTTGTGATGTACCACATTGTTTTTCTGAATCTCTTGTGTAAACCTGGGCCAAACCACAGTTTTTAATATTTGATGGGATCCCAGGACAAGCTGAAGTGTTTAGATCAAGATAAAACAGCATGGCTTGGGTTCAAGCTTTTAGGTACTACCAGTGCATGAACCCCTAATGTAGGAGGCACTGAGAAACTATGAAGCTTATTCTTTTTGAATAAAAATGAACAGTTGTGTTTCAATTGCTTACATTCTTGTTATTGTCTTTCTCTGTTTTGGTGCCAACAAATTTGGCCAGTTCATAAGAGCCATTTTCTTTCTGACTTATTTATTATTACCCTTTTTAGAGAATTTCACTTTCAAGTGGAATTTGCCCCAGCCTGAAGGCTGTGGTCAAGGGAGTGTGAACCATAAGTGGTAGTTATTTATAAGAGTGCATTTCTAATGAAATTTTCATTTGAATGAGTTCAAAGGAAGGCAAAGTCCCATGAATTTACTGCTTTGCCTTCTTAATTATGTAATTTAATTGCCCAAGTTATGTTTTTACTGGAACTATTTCATAATAAAAATATAGGTTATATCAGTCCTGAGTTGTTTTAAAGCCTCTTGGGCATAGATGAGTTCAGAGCCAAATGTATCCCTGTCTTATGATTCTAGAGACCATTTATCAAGCACTACAGCAATAAAAAAACCTGACCACAAATGTTTTGGGGGGCCCTGTGCCAAAGAACTGAAGAAGTACTTCAAACTTCAAGTTTGTCAGAGAAACTTGAGGTGTAGATGTTGGTGGTGGTGTTACCCATATTGTACCACCAGTCCTCTGGAACCATCTGGCATTGTCACATGTCACAAGAAGACTCCATTTGCCCCACATAATACCTTGTAACAAGAGTTTATTAAGGAACATTTCCAGCAACTGCTATCTGAATTCTTGACACTGTCACTTTTAAGTCAATTCCACAGCATGCTCCAGAGAATTTGAGTCACTATTGTCTTGTTTATAGTATCTATATCATGTCACAACTACTTTCAGGTTTTTTTCGTTGCTGACTATCAGAAACAAATGTTTTCATCTGTGTGTGTCCTGTGTCTGGGCAGGGAAAGGAAATGGATGGAAAAGGCAGGGATGGGTAATAAAAGAAACAAAATTATTCTTATTTATTATTTGATATTTAGTTCTATGTAGAATAGCGTTGTAGTCAGTAATAAACAAAAATACAGCAGAAATCAGTCCTTTCCACAGGAGAATTTACTGTGCATGTGTGAATATCTAGGAAAGAATTACAAATGGGTAGAGACATAAATTTTACAAAAAAGGCGGTACAAAAAAGAATGATTTTAAGGTTTTACTTCTGCAATGCCTCATATAAAACCAGATTGTCTTTTTCTGGTTTAGATATTGAAGCGCCTCAGATTCACTGCCCAGACAATATTGAGACTGTGACTCTGGAACATCATAACTCTGCTAATATCAGCTGGCAGGTACCAACAGCTAAGGATAACTCTGGTGAAGAGGCAAGTCAAAATCTGTATCTATTTAACTGGAGGCAATCTGTCTGATTTCAATAATTTTATGATCTACTAGAATTTCTTTCTTCTGATAAGCAGAAGTAGAAGAAAAATCTCCTGGGAAGTTTGTATCTTGAGAATTCATCATTTTCTGTCTCAATTATATTTATACAGTCACAGAACACTGCGTGGAGTATCAGTGCATAAAACCTCATATGGTTAATTTATGTGGTCAAAAGAAAGAATGTGCTCTTGTTTATAATATGAAGACAGCTGCCTTAAAAATGAGCACTTAGAATGTGAAGAAGTTTAATAAACTCGTCTCAGAAGGAAGTAAACCAGTTCATTATTCTAAAGGGCTAACAAGAACACACTGTGATAAGTAAAAACCAATTTCAGCTTCCTGGGTGAGAAAGAGAAATCTGATTTTCCTGTGCAGGGTTCAGAAATGTGGCCATTGGCTACTATGCTAGTCAGGGTGTCTGGAAATTGAGTTACCAGGAAAGCTTGCTCCAGAGCTGTTTCATAAAGAGCAGCATTCCCTACAGGCTCAGGCACGATCAAGTTACAGCAACTGTATGCTTTATCAGGAGTCAGCAGAAGAGCAGCAAGACTGTGTGAGCTTTTAATGCGGGAAGTTTTTTCACTAGGAAACTGAGCTATCTCAGTAAAAGAGATTTAAGTTCAGACATTATTTTCTATGGCATAGCTATGGTCAGGTACTACAGCTCTGCTGTCACAGGGTCGTTCACTGAACTGTACAAGCCAAGTGCCGTACTGAAGCATCTGTGGGCTATTGACTCACACAGGTACATAGATTAAAACTGAACATGTACGTTCTTATGGCCCACCACTGTCTGCTCCACTCCTCTCCCAGGTCTGCTGCCCTTGCAGCTGGAGCAAACAGGTCCTGAGCTGACACAGTGTGCCTTCATTTGACAAACAAGGGTCAGTGTGGAATTTTCTCAATGCACAGTGCTGTAATCTGCACCGGGTCAGGGTCAAGATCCTGACTAGGGAAATCCATGTTGCCGTAAGGAAGGCAGATTCAAGACGGGGCATAGAGCACTCTGTTGTAAAGTGTGTCCTCATTACTTTGAGGGGCTATTTGCATTCAGAATGAACAAGCTTGACATTGAAGGATACTATTCTGTCCACTTTTTAAAACATTAATATTATGATTAGTAACCAGCTTTGGCTTTTAAATAATTAATGTTTTCCTGTAACAGGTCTCAGTTCATGTTACCCCAGCTTTCATACCACCATTTCTTCTCCCAATTGGCGAAGTTGACATTACTTACACAGCAACTGATAAGTCAGGCAATGAAGCAAGATGCACATTCAATGTCAAGGTTATTGGTAAGTGCTGGTAACAATCACTGGCTGTCTATCATAGCTGAAGCCTTCTTATTTGTGCAGAAAGAGATTGTGAGTCACTGGCCTTCTCGTGTGCAGTTATAAGCAAAGGAATATTGTCATCTCCATAAAGGCTTTGCATATCTCCATAAAGGCTTTGCATATGTCCAGTCACTGCTTGCAATGTTCAGTTTGGGGTGCATTGTATTCTGCTGTTCTTTCTGACTGTTAACATTTCTCCTCACCCTGGTTTATTAAATGCATTATTGCATTGTCAGTTATTGCCGTCATCATGAATCTCTATTTAATTCTTGAAAGACTCCAACAAAGTTTCCAGAGTTCACACATATTGCACTGCTGCAAATCCTTATTCAAGTATTTCTGTCAGACAGTTGTGTTATTCAGGTGTCCTGCAGGTAGTCCAAGGTTTGCTCCAGAGAAGGCAAACACTGCAGAAACCACAAATTCAGTAGAATAATTACTCTTATCAGTAGAATAATTACTCAGCATCTTCCAATTGCAGTAACTTGCAAGTATGCACCTTTGTTGTATCTTCCAATATGAAATTAAAGCTGCCGTTCTGGTTAGAGATGCTATTTGAGTCTGGCAGTAGTTCTGCAAGCTAATGTGATGCCATCCTTTCAAATTCTGCAGATGCAGAACCTCCTGTTGTTGACAGATGCAGATCTCCACCACCCGTGCAAGCAGCAGAGAATGACTACTCAGTGACATGGGAAGAACCAGAATTTTCGGACAATTCAGGTGAGACAGTGGTCCCCAAAATATACATGAGACAGTGGAAGGCCAGAGAGCTCCTTTTGCTCTTGATCCCTTGGAGTTTGAGATTTGCTGAGGTTCCTTTTACTTAGTTATTTTTAAATAATTTGGAAGATTTTCTGCCATTTCCTTTTCCATTTGTCAGAGTTGGGTATGAGGAGCACTTCTCCTTACCGATTCTTTAGGTTATCTTTCAACTCTTCTAGGTGGTCCACTGGCCATCACTAGGAGTCATGCACCTGGAGATCTGTTCCCCAAAGGAGAGACAACAGTCCAGTACACAGCAGTGGATCCTTCTGGCAACAGCAGGACATGTGAGATCCACATTGTCATCAAAGGTGTGTTGTCTTCAAATTCTGGCCAAGACCTGGTGTTGTTTTACCTGAATATCATGAAGGATGCAAGACTGCTCCACCTCCTCATTTAGTTATTCCCATTTTGTATTGAGGTAACTTGAAGGCAGTCAAAATATTTGCCAGTACCAACAAATAAATTATCTACGACTGAATCAGCACAGCAGTGAATTTGGTACTGTAAATTCAAATTACGTATAAAAGCATTGAAATTATGATTCATTAAGCAGTAAAACTTACAGTTTTTGCAAACCTATTAAATGTATTAATAGGTGTTACTTAAATCTTGCTTCTACCAATTTTTCTCTAATTACATGCAAATACCGATGTAAGTATAATACAGCAGCAGATAATAAAACACTCTTTAGAGTGTTTATTTTGGAATATGCCTTTATCTTTAGATATACTACTGCATTTTGTTTATTGCATAAACATCTCTTCCCCATAGTTCCCTCTTTCATTAAAAATCAAAGAAATCATTTGGCACATAAATTATATTAAGAATGAAAAATCTACTTTATATCTGCTTTCTACTTTCTATGTCTCAGTTGGACATCTGTATAAAAATATCTGTTAGTGAAGAGAGAATTTAAAATCATGCAGACAGGAATTTTGGTATAGCTTTCAGGAAAGGTGAGTTGAAGATGAATGTGCTAGTCTCTGATTTGCTCTAAAGCTCAGCAAGAACCACCAGTGCTTGGAACTGGCATTGTTCCAAGGTCTATAGCGTCTCAGACTTTTTGTGGTTCCCTGTTTGTGACATAGTTTCTACAGACATTCACAGCTTCCTTCACAGCTGGCCTGAAACATGAATCATAACTGAGGGCATGAGGGTATCCTAAGATGATTCTAATGAACTCATATGTTATTGTGAGGGTCCAGAATGTTTAATGTTTAATTTCAGAATTCAAGATGTAGTATACTTTACTAGAATTCATTGTATAAAGTTTATGTGAAAACTTAGTTTTTTAAACTTAGATGTTTTAAATTATTTTAATAAATAGTTTTTCATATGTATAACGTTTTTTTGAAGTCTTCATGTTTCTCGTTTTCTGATTGCAATAGCAGAATTTGAGAATTACTTAGCAGTAGCCTGATCCTGACTTTATGGGTATAGCAAATAATGCTTCCACAAACTTCAACAGAGGCAAGATCAAATCAATACTAGGTACTTTTGGAAATCCTATCAGTGCTGTTTTCATGCAGGATCACTTATTTCACCACATTAATCGATATATAAATCTTTGTACTTTTCATAGGTTCTCCCTGTGATGTTTCCTTTGAGCCTGTGAATGGTGATTTTGTCTGCACATCAGATGAAGCAGGAGTTAATTGCACACTGCACTGTGCAGAGGGTTACAGCCTTTCAGAAGGAACAAGTGAAAACTACTATTGTGCATATGATGATGGTCTCTGGAAGCCACCTTATTCTCCAGAGTGGCCTAGCTGCTCTTGTAAGTCTTACTGTTATTAGAATGGATTTGCAACTTCAAAACACTAAATTTAATGAGAAAGCAATTGAAAATATTTTAGAAAATCTGACTTCTATTTATTTATATAACAAATATACTCTGTCCTCTGCCTCTGAATTGTTACAAAGATGGTGAAATAATGTTTGGAAGTCTGTAAATATGTTTTTTCAGAAGCTGTCTAGATCACAAAAGTAGCAGTGAATTTCAATTCCAGGAGTCACAAAATAGCAACGATGGCAAAACAAACAGGTTAATTGAAACAGTTTGCTAACAAACACATCAGTGTCTTTTTAATAAGAATACAACAGTCTTTGCAATTTACTAATTGAAATTCACAGTGTTTGCTGTGCTTACATATCTAATTACCACCAGATTAGAAGAGCTTATGTGTTCTCTTTGAGAGGGACACATGCGAAATTTCAGTGGTGGAATTTTGCACATTTAGTGACATTTTTATAATATGTGTATTAGAACTACATTTGAAGCCAGTCTTGGTACCATGTTGCATCCACTTCCATCAGAGTCAATTTATTGGTTTCAGCAATAAAAGATCAGTGTTTCAGCTATGAACAAGCTAGAGTTATGTTTCAGAGCTGCCAGTTCAAAATCCGTAACTTGGACACTTCAGAACTTGGCTTAATTTCTGGATAAGAATTTTTATATTTAGTCTAGCAGCATTAGTAATAAGACTTTCATATTTATGGCATTCCTCTCAGAAGTCAGCATGGAGTTTAGTTGGCAGTTCATTGTTTTCTTCCACTGAGAAAAAACTGAAGTAGAAAAGTTACCTGGGTTTTAATTTCTTTAAACTTTTCTAGTAAATTTTGTGCCTGCCAAAGGGTCAAATCATTGACTGAGATGTAAGTGATCCATTTGGATTGCTAGACTGCACTTACCTTCTTGTATTTCAGTTTTAGCCTAAATTGTCTTGATTTTAGTTCTGAAACTCTTGCACTGATCAATAAAAATTTATTTCTCCAACATTTTTCAGTAAATCGTTTTGCAAATCATGGATTCAAATCCTTTGAAATGCTCTACAAAGCAACACGATGTGATGACAACAGTCTTCTAAACAGCTTTACTGAAGCATTTCAGAGTGCACTTGGTAAAATGGTAGGTTAGTAAATACTCCTTTTCTTTGCATACTTTTTGAAAAATATTGTTACTTTTTCCAAATATCTAATTTTCTAGAAGGAAATTGACAACAGAAGCTTTGAAATTAAATCTGAGATTTTTCAGAGGGTAACAAGATATTTTTAAAAATTAAGATGGTTCAGTGGTATTTTAATGTAATTGAGTTTGGTCTCCAATGTGGACTTTTACAGGACAGAATTTATACAAGTATCCAAGATTTTCAGTAGGCTTCCAAAGAGAACCTGTGTAGTTTTGAAACCCCCAATCAATTGTCCCCTCAGTTTTTGAAAGTTGGATGGGATCATAAAATAAATGCATTTTGTATAGGATATGTATGATATATAACCAAATAGTATGAATTAACACACACGTGTACAAATGGATACATTCCACGTTTGGTGTGTACCTCCAGGCACTGAAATCCAGTAGCAGTGATCTGGTCAGGTTTCATGAGTTTCTGAATTCTCACTCTTATCATTAAGAACTGCGCAATACTGAATTTGAAGAGGCCCTGTCTTTCTTCTCTGCCATGACTCTTGCTCTCCACTTCAATATCACAATCTCCCCTGTTAATCCACAAATCTCTCCTCATCTGAGAAGCAGAACCAGCAGAATGTTGAGTTCTGATCCCAGGAGTGGATGTCCTGGCCTAGTGCGACATCATTTTTCCAGTAGAGAAAACTGGGCATCTACAGGTGTTTTTGCAGAATAAAGCCCATATTCTAATAAAAGGTTGTCTACTAACTAAAAAAGTCATTGTTAGAACATACAGATAGTAGGCAAACTCCTGCAGCTTTGGAACATATGTCAGTAACACTTGCCAAGTGGCTGAAAAGTTAGGTGACATGTCAGGCAATGTCTAACACTTGGACATAAATGTCTGTTACTCACTTGCCCTTATTCAGGTTTGTTCTTTCCAGTAGAGAAATCTTGATTGGTTTTATTTCTGTTTCTTTCCCTGGTGCCGCCAGGTTCCAGTGCTCGGACCGATCCTATTTGCATGTAAAAGATAAGAAAAAAGTGGGTAGTGACCTATCCAAGGATTTACATCTAAATGCAACAGTCTTGAAAAACCTTTAGAAAGGCTGTTTTTAATATGCTTATTACTATTCCCAAGAATTTGAAGAAGTAAGGTTTGAAAGCTAGAAAAAAGTGACAGCATTGTTTTAAACCTGACAGAATTACAAGCAACATAGCTGGAGAAAACACAGGTGCTTTATAAATATGAGTTCTTCACTCCTCTTTGGCAGGGAGAAAAATGCCTGAATTCATTTCTCTATTCTTAGATTTGGCATGCAAGAGTGATTATTTGCAAGAGTAATGAATTGAAATCTTCTCTTAAAAAAAAAAAATATCTATAATGACGAGATTGTACTCATGTAAATTGCTTTCTTACTTCCAAGCTGTATCAATAAAACATGGTCTTCCAGCAGACCTCGCCAGGGTTATAAGAGACATGAAAGGGGAAATCCAGTGTCACTGACAGAACCAGTACTTTGCATTGTAATTAGAAGTTTTTGTAAGTCAGGGGAGAGAGCTATGTGGTTTTATGTTCTTAAAGTTATTCTTCTTTATGTTGAAAGGTCCCATCATTCTGCAATGATGTTGATGATATTGACTGCAGATTGGAAGATCAGACACAGAAACACTGCTTGGAATATAATTATGATTATGAAAATGGATTTGCCATTGGTAATTATTGATTCCATAGGTTCTTAGCCATCCAGGTTTAAAGCAGCATGGTTCTTGCCACAATGTCTTTAGTGAGATTTTCTTTTTCTTTTTTTTTAAGTTACTGTGGTACTCATAAGGTAATCAGCAATTGCATAAAAGGTTTTATAAAAATATTGTGGAACTTTTTGATGTCTTGTATCAATGCTGCCTCCTATATAATGTGGAGTAGAATTTCCTGGGATGCCTTATGGTGGGGAGGGAAAAAAAGCACACACACACACAGAGTCCTAGAAACCTGCTTGGTTAGCCTAGAAAAAAGGAACTCCTTAAAAACATAGTTTAAAACCAAAATAGTGAAAAGCTACAATAAATAGATTAGGAAGTTGTTAAGAAAATGAGGAGCATCTGTGATGCCAGTTCAGATCTCCACAGAATCCTCACTGTGTAAAGCTGTATGTGCTTAAGTTGGCTTATTTGCTGTGAAAATACTTCCTGCATGCACAAGCAGATTTTGCACCATGACTGTGGCAATATCTGAGTGAAAGCCATAACCATCCTAGTGGTTGTTCCCACTTTGGTTCATGCCAAAGTAAGTATGTTGTCATTTTCAGTCCATTTTTGAATGGCTTAGTGACCATCTTGTACTGCTGTTATTCTTGGCCTTTCTGAGTCCTGTAAGGTTGCTGGGAGCAGAAAAGCTGAAAGTGGAGAACTTACATTACCTATCTTAGCAGGAGGCATTTTGGCAGATCCACATCAGAATCTGTCATAGGACTGTGTCTCTTCCACAGGTTTATAGTGGAGTTACTCGGCAGAACTTCCTGCTTGTGCTCACCTTTTATAATGCTTCACTCTGAGGGCATTTGTTTGTGCTCAGACATGGGGCAGGTCTGGACATTCAGTCTGCAGTTGTCATCAGGGTAAGAATGAAAGCCGATGACAGCTGGAACTAATCTGTAAAGGCATGTGGAAAAAACACTTACAGACATGGACTTTAGTGTCCTATTCTCTTCTGGTTCATGTCAACCTCTTACCAAAATAACCTTGTTGCTGTTTTGCCAGGAGTTTCTCATAATTTTACGCTGTGGAAGCAGGAGAGAACTCTCTTCAAGGCATAAGAGACAGCAGTTTAGAAAATCAGTTGTGAAACACACAGTATTAAACTGTGGAGTTAACTTGTCCTAGTTACCACTGTAAACAAAACAATATTTGTGATGCTAACAGATAATCGGCAGATTTTTTTTTCCTGTCTTCATATCTTTAAAAAAATAATCTAGATCAATGAAATAGACCACATCCCTCTAGATTTAGTAATCATGAAAAAGTAGATTACGTACACAAAATATTTTGTTTGAAATCATGTTAGAGTGATGAAAGACATTAGAGAAGGGTGAATCTGACTCACTGTGTATAACAAGAAATGCCTGTCTGGGGGTAATACACAGACAGGGTGATGCCTTTTCTGAGAGGCCAGACAATGTTAGAACTGTTCAGGAGTTGTTAGTAGAAGATGCAGTGGAGACATGGCATAGTGTAAGCTGGCAAGAGGTGGAATCAAAGGCAATATGGAATTGTTGAAGAAGTTGCTGGCAGATGAGGGTGCATGTGAGGGTTCATGCAAGGCATGAAGAGAAAGAATTGCAATATGTGACTATTATAACTAGTTCTTTAAAACTTTGACTGATTTCACCAGACTCAAGACCTCTAAGGTATCAGTCAGGAGTAAAATTTTTTGTTAATAAAAACTCAGGTACAGTGGCCACTTGTACAGATTCAAAGCCAACACATGTCATCCAGAGCTTCAGACAGATTATGTTGTAGTTGTATTTTAGAAGTAAGTGAGGGTACTTATTTTCCACATGATGTTGATTTCTTTTTGTTTTTTTCTTAATGTCCCACAGGACCTGCTGGCTGGGGAACAGCAAACCACCTGGATTATTCCTATGGTGATTTTGTTGATGCTATACAAGGAGAAGATTTATCCAAGCATCTCTCTGCCTCTGTAAAAGCAGCACCTGCTCGGGTCAAAAGGCATAAGCTGAATGTTCCAATGACTGACCAAAAAATCAAGTTAATATTTAACATTACAGGTGAGACAAGTCAAAACACCGAACTTCTCTGCTTCCTTCTTTTTAAAAATTGTGTCTCCAAGAGATTCAGTAAAAATTCTTTAGCTCACAGAAGCCTGGTGAAGATGCAGATGGCAGTTCTCTGGATAAATTTGATAGCCCCATTTCATAACAGACTTTCTTCTGGAGGGAAAGATCACAGCCTCATTGTCATGGAGAGCTTTGTGCACATGGCCTCCTTTTCACTTTCCACTGGCAAGCTTTAGTGCTGCACTCTTGATAAGTTCCAGAGTACGCCAGAAGTGCTGACTGCAAAATTTCTGTGTTTTTTGTGTTTGCTGTTTATATTCCAGCTAGCGTGCCACTGCCTGATGAAAGGAATGATACAGTGGAACTGGAAAACCAGAGACGGCTCCTTAAAACTCTGGAAACGATCACAAACAGGCTGAATAGAACTCTCAATAAGGAACCTATGTATTCTTTTCAGTTTGCATCTGAGCTCATTGTAGCTGACACCAACTCACTGGAGACCGAGAAAGCCTTTCTTTTCTGCAGGCCTGGTTCTGTGCTGAGAGGGAGAATGTGTGGTAAGCCAGATAACTTGTTTCTTATGTGTGTTTAAAATCCTTTTGCAAAACAAACTTTTGGAGGATGTTTGCAGAGGGTTATGATTTGACACAGTCCAGTGTTTGTGGTCTCCCATAACAATAAACTGCAAAAATGCTTTGCACAGTTTGACTTCCAAAGGATGTTTATATTCCTAACCAAGGCCTGTGGAAAAGGGATCCTTTGTACCCAGGATTCCACTCCCAGGGGGAAATCAGGCATATCCTTGCTTGGCCATGCAGAGAAAACAGTGCTTGGTATGCAGTCTTTTAACCCTGTTAGTCCTGTGAGTGATGTGTAGCTAAGGTGGATATTGGATTCCATTTCTTGTGGATAATTAAAGCTTTGCAGTGTTCCAGAGAGATATCTCCCTACCTGCTGGGGAACAGAGCCACATTTCATAAAACTTTGTTTGAATAAATGGGAACTCCGGGGGCAAGAGAGGTATGTATGATTTTTCACTCTGAGGGAAACTTAGGTTTCCAACATTACATTACAGTCAACTGCCCTTTGGGTACGTATTACTCCCTGGAACATCTTACCTGTGAAAGCTGCTGGACTGGATCCTATCAAGATGAGGAAGGGCAGCTGGAATGCAAAAGTTGTCCATCTGGTAGCTATACTGAGTATCTACACTCTAGAAGCATCTCCGAGTGCAAAGGTAGGGACTTCTGTCTTATTGGGACAGCCACTTGTGAATTCTTGGTGACATCCTTTTGGACATGGTGGAAGTACTGGAGTGAAGCTAGCGTGTGAAACGAGGAGCAGTCCTAATTGCACCTTAATGCATATGTTAATATATAAGTTTTCATCACTGCTCTACCATGTGGGATGCCCAGGCAGAGGTTCTAAGAGTGGGCCTGTGATGCTTTGTTTAATTCCTGTCTTTCATTTCTGTATTTCATTTCTGTGATTGCATTTTTCAGACACTAATACACTTAAAATAATTCCATTGTCATCCTTGCCAGCCACTTTCCATCCTACCCTACAGTGCTGAGGCATTGAACAGCACAGAACCGCTATGTGTTCATGAGTTCTTCTGAAAAGGAAATAGCTAGTTTGATTTAATTTTTATTGTCTTTATTGCCTTTAGTTTTGTTGATTAAAATGAGTAACTGAGTTGCAGTAAGTAATCTGTGAGGCTGATTGCAGAGAAGTCACTTGTTAATAATTCATAATTGCACTATCAGTACGCTACCACAACAGTCTTTTTTTTTGCTCTTTGTACCCGTTAAGTCCTTCAGAGTAGAGTGTGGTCCAGAAATAAAATTCCTTGTGATGTGTATTGTGATTTCAACATTATTGTCAGAGATCAGAAGCCCTGTTTCCTGTTGGACATTGCTCAAACTTTCTGAACTCTTTTGCCTTATAGCTCAGTGCAAGCAGGGAACTTATTCACCTAATGGCCTTGAGACGTGTGAAACTTGTCCACTTGGAACATATCAGCCTTCATTTGGATCCAGGAATTGCATCTCTTGTCCAGAAAATACGTCAACAGTAAAAAGAGGTGCAGTGGATGTCTCAGCTTGTGGAGGTTTGTAACAAAAAGGGTAATTAATATTTTTTAGACTAAATATTAAAAATTGTTGTTTAAATATCAGCTAATGTTATCCAATTCATCAGCCTGAGACTGAATTCCTATTCTGGTTAAGTGTAGACCAAGGAATATTTCCATCAAAATGATAGGTCATTTCCTGTTACCAATTCCCCTCCTTCTGATTCTCATATAATGAGGAATAAAATGAGATATGTGATGGGTACCTAAATGAAAATTTTTCCTTACAGAAGAGAAAGGAAATTGTCACTATTATTTCTCCATTGTTTTCTTTACAAAAGTTCTGAATTTGAACACAGTTTGCTCAGTAATTTTTTCAAAGAAGTTCTCCTCAATTGTCTTTGGCAAGCTTTGCCAGAAGAATTCCCAGGAAAATAGTCTGTAAGGATTCAAGGTGCAAAAAAGTCTTGTCTTTGTCCTTACTTCTTCTCGAAGGGGAAAAACCCAACAACTGAATCAAACAAACAAATTTTTAAAAAACCCCAACCAAACAATAACCAAAAAACAGGTGTGAAAGACAAAAAGGAAGTTCCATTTAAAAGCTGCCTCCGGAGCAGCAAAAGTAGTAGAATTAAATACTTCCCAGGTATTGCCATAATCCTTTGAGAACAAGATGGCATCTCACAGAAGATTTTAAATTAACGTTTCCCAGAGTTGTGAATTCCTGGCAGATTTCATCTTGTTCCTTTTAAATCTAAGAAGACACTATGACAGAAGAAGAAAGAGTGATAATAAAGAGGTGGAGGGAAGTGAGGTGCGCATGCAAGAGATCAGGTCACTCAAAAAGGTTTCCTTCCTCTTGCAGTACCATGTCTTGCAGGCGAGTTCTCTCGCACAGGTTTGACACCTTGCTACCCTTGTCCCAGAGACTACTATCAACCAGACCCAGGGAAGTCCTACTGCTTGTCCTGTCCCTTTTATGGAACAACAACCATTGTTGGTGCCAGATCCATCACCGACTGTTCAAGTAAGCCAAGTAATCTCTGCTGCATGAAGTGATTAAGGGGAACATCTAAAACATATAGCCAGAAATAGTGCTAACGGAAAACATCCCACTTACTCTCTGGACTCTCTGTTTTCAAGCAGTGAAATTCTCAGCTGGTTCTGCCTACTGGTGCTGCTTTTGGCTTTAAGTCTAACTCTGATGCATGCTAAGGCTCAATAAACAGAGTATACATAAGCAGTGTGTGTGTACATTTCCTATGTGTACTATACAAATATACTATGGAGAGAAATATATATATATATATAAATATACAGTAATACGTATGTGCATGCCTGTAACTGTACATAAAAAGACACAAAATATTTTTATGTGTACATACATGTATGTGTTTTAGAAATGTTTGTCCTTACATATTTTTGTAATGGATACTGTAAAGTTTCTTTTTATCAAATTCACTTTTTTCAGCATTTCTTTCGGCACATTACTTACATGCAGTTTTAATGCCCCCATGGAATAGGGACCTTGTTACACAGTGTTATTAACAGTGCTTTCATGTCTTTACTCTTCAGGTTTTGGCTCTACTTTTTCAGCAGCTGAGGAAAGTATGATGATGGTACCAGCCTTCCCAGAAAATATCAGCAAGCAGTATAAAGTCAGCAGTCAGGTAAGGACAGTGTTATTTTAAAGTGTTATTTTCCAGTGCTATCCCAAATGAAAGAAAAAGCACTTCATGCAGCAGTAAACAAGTAAGATCTTTTTGACTGTAATTCTTTTGCTGACTGAAAAGATGAAAGGAATGGTTAAGAGGGGAACACTCAAACTCTCTGTGTAATCATAGAAGCAGTTTCATTGAACAGAGGAAGTGGCATCAGCTCTTGACAGCCTTCACCTGATGTATTAAATAACTATTGCATCTGTGAAAGAAAAGTAAACTACATGGAAGAGGTTCAGACAATCTAGAAAAAATATATTGACTGTGTTCGTTCATCTGAGGACTTCCATATGCTGAGTTCCAGAAAATTCTACCAGACATCTAATCCTCAGACGTAAAATCTTGAGTTTACATGTTGTAACACACTTACACTTGAGAGGAGGCAAGCAGAGCTCCCTCTGTTGTGAGTACCCTCTCTGAAATATGAGTGAAATTAGTGTAGTGACAGTGCTTGCTGGAGATGCCTCCTTGTCCCCAGCCTCTCACCTCTAGTCTGTAACTTTGACAAGACTGCTTTGATTGAATTGGAATTTGGAATTGTGTAAAAAGGAGCAAAGTCGACTCGTGACAAATTTGGCCTGAACCATTATATAACACAAGGACAGGAGACAAATTAATCTCCTGTGGTTTTAGCTGACCATTAACTTAAGGGCTTTGATGAATTCGGGTTTGCAAGAACAGGAGAAATAATGCCACATGGTGAAATTCCCTGCCAGGCCGCCTAATGGCCAGTAGCAGGAAGCAGTAGCTGATGTAGAGGGATGCAAAGTGGAGAACTTGTGTATAAATGTAGTTTAATATAAACTGTGAATCATAGCTCAGACAGTTTTAAGGAGATTTTGTTAAGTGAAATGTTATTTTAAAATAATATTCAGATTTGCTGTATTTTTCAGTAGGAAAAAACCCACAAATGGTTAGCATGCTGAGAATACAAAGGAGGAGCTAGAAGCTAAATCTGGTGTCTTTTTCATCCCATCTTTCCAGAGTGACTAGTGGGGTATACGGTTTAAAACTAGAGTATTGTCCACCAGCTTTGCTGTAAGTGTATCATTTGTGCCTTTGGCAGGTCTTTCATGAGTGTTTCCTGGAACCGTGCCACAATAATGGGACATGCAAGCAATTAGGAAGTGGATATATTTGCATATGCCCACTTGGATATACAGGTAAAAAACTGGGAAGCAGGTGAAGTGGCTACTACTTCGTGATGCCCTTAAATTGGGGATGTTTTAAGGAGCAAAGCATTTCAGTATAAGCCTAACTAATTGGGATATGCATCACATGTTTAGAATATATAAAAAATAGATACTTCTTCATGTCCTTGCTGAATTATGTTGTGTTTTGCAGAAAAGGTTTTGAATGGGATTTCTTTTAATGGAATTGGTGGATGTGAAAATCCTATGACTTGGCAATATTTATGATTAACAAAAGCTAGAAATTTGCAGTCTTGACAGCGAGTTCCACCTGTACAGAGTCTGTGCTTGTCTTCAGTTTTAGCTACCCAGTTGCTTTAAATCAAAGAGATGTCTTATAATCCAGCTGTTATCAAGAAGTTACTTTTGATTGCCCCTCTCTGAAGCTGAAGTCTGTTGCCCAATGTGCATCACACCTTTCTAACAACATTTGTCTTAGATCTGTGTTAAAGCACCACCTAATGAAAAGATTATAAACCTGAATGTCTGCTAATGTAGGCAATTAATCATGTTTTCCTACATTAGCTAGTCATGGCATCCATTTTTCTGAAGAATTTTAAATTTTGGCTTCCAATTTTAAGTCCTTTATTTTGCATTCTAGGCTTGAAATGTGAAACACAAGTTGATGAGTGTAAATCATCTCCTTGTCAAAACAATGGAATATGCAGAGACGGCATTGGGACCTTTGTTTGCCAGTGTCAACCAGGCTATTCAGGTAATTTGTTTCATTTCATAGCTTTTTTTCAGACAGGCTTGGTTTCTGTGCCAAGTAAGTAACACAAAGCACAAATGCTGTGTCATTCCACATCCAATTATAACAGGAAAACAATATGATCTACATCTTAGAGTAAGGTTCTACTATATGTGAATAGGTTTTGAAATAAAAGAGCAAGCATCCAAGGACAGGGTGTGGGAGTGTGTGTCTGTGTGTGTGCATGTACCCTTCTCCTTTCTGACATTTCTGGTCTGAAAAGAAGAATAAGGGTTAGAGAATTAGAGAATACTAACAGGGGAAGTGCTTGTGAAACTAGACACAGCATTTATATGGTTGCTTTACTGCAGCCTTAGGAATAAGTGAGTGGGCTTTTGATTATATTTTTTCTCATGCACATTGAAGGTATTGAAATTTGCAGGGAAACTAACACACTCGAATAGCTAGCCAAAACAGCACCTGATTTCTAAATACGGAAATAAACTACTGAGGGGTTGATTTTGTGTGATTAAAAACAAGGTGCTGTGTTTTCCATTAGAAATGGTCCCCCCCACCGTTCATATTTAAGACTATACATTTGTCAACATCAGCAGTAGCTGGATAGGTTTTTAAACATTATAAAGATACACAGTGGACTTTGCATACTGATGCCAGCATCTAAATAACACAGACTATCTTTGGAGTGTTTCAGTAGTGCCATCAATCACGTGATTTTGTCACCTGCTCTCAGTAACCTTTGTCATGCTCGTGGTGCAGTTTTGTTCTGCTGTCTGCATCCAGTCACTGCAGCATAGAGTCTGTGACTGTGTCTTGATCATGCCTTGTAATCCTGCGTGTTCAAAGGTCTCCTGTGTGAGGAAGACATAAATGAATGTAGCTCCAGTCCATGTTTGAATGGAGCCCACTGTGTGGATGGCAAGAATGGCTACCGTTGCACATGCGCAGAAGGGTTCACAGGTACACGTTGTTCTCTTTAAGTCAGCTTTTGCTCTTTCTGACCAAAAAATGTGTCTTCCTACCCTACCCAAAGTATTTCCATCCCACCACTATATAGCAATATATATCTTACATGTTGATATGCATGTTAGTTATGGATGTTCCTTAGGTCCATCTAGTCTCTCAGACTCTCCGTAGTGTAAATGTGACTTCAGAAGGATTTTCTAAGTGCTGGATCTTCAATTTCTTATTCTGCCATAAGCTTCCTGTATGATGTTAAGGAGCTAATAGCAGCATTTTAATGGGTTCAAAATGTTGTTTTTAATTTTATTTAAAAATAAAAATATTTTAACAGTAGATAAAATGGTCTATATTAAAACTACTCCCCAATCCCATAGTCTGCTTTTACAGATTTCTATAACAAGTACACATATCTGTTGATTATCATGTTGCCAAAAATCTTCACTATAAAATCACATGCAGTTTCAGTGCTTGTGACATAGGGCCTCTTTCACGTCATAAATCACAGAATCACGTTTCTGGCTTTCACATCTCTCCTTAGAGTTAGGGTTTCAGCCAAATGTCTTTTATAGTAGGTTTTCATTAGTTGCTCAGAATAGTTTCTCAGGTGATTTCCTCGTTCACCCCAAATTAGTCACATTTAAATTTGACAGTTTGCTACATGTTATTTCTGTAACTGTTAAGATGGTTCCCATAATTCCTTTGTGTTTACTTAACCTCTGTTAATGGAGTAAATTCCAAACCTGCATGGTTACTCTGATGTTTGCTTTTTCTCAGAAGATCAGCTACATCATTTAAAACAAAGAGATGGGTTAATAATCTTTTTTCTTAGGTTAATTCAATCCAGAGCTGTTACTTTGTTGGCGTCTTTTCCCCCTCAGGTGATCACTGTGAAAGGGAGATGAACGAATGCCTTTCCAACCCATGCCTGAACAGGGCTGTTTGTGAAGATCGAGTTGGAAGTTTCTCCTGCAAATGTCTCCCAGGTTTTACTGGTGTCTTGTGTGAAAGAAACATTGATGAGTGTCTCAGCAGACCCTGTAGGAATGGAGCTACTTGCAGAGATGGTATCAACAGCTTCAGGTGACAAACAGATGATTGATGTAATATAATGTGGAAAGTCAGACATGTTGAGGTGCCTCAGCCTTCTCAGATTTCAACAAGCATATTTTGGCAGCCTGATCCAAAATAAGTGGTCCCTTTATGAAGAAGGAGATCTTAAAAGACAAGAAAATATATCCTAGTGTCTTGACTCTTAAAAATTTCAAGTAAAACAGCAAAGAAAATATGCAGAGTTTGAAATGTAAGCATGGTAGGACTGCATGGTTTTAGTACTGATCTTCCAAAAGATGTCCATTTTTCCAAACTTCAGGGGCGTATCTTGCTTTCCATTGGAATAATACATGATGACCAATTATGTACCTGGTAATACTACATTTCTATAGCTTGAAAAGACAGGGATAGCTGTACATACCGAGCCTATAGAGGTTAAAATACAAACCCCAGTGGAAACTTCCAGCTATTTAATTTTAGGATTTAGGGTAACTCAGATCAGAAGCTACAAATGCCATCAGAAGTGTCATATCCTAGATCACTGTATAGCTAGATGGGCCAGCTATTAACATCTGTGTTTAGTTTAGTCTTTTCCCTCCCAAAAGCCCCAGAAGTTTTAGTGCCTTTCAAGCACCTTGGTTTTCCAAGTATCAGTTTTGGTGTCTTTATACTGGCTTGGTTTTCCCCATATACAAAGGTGACTCTCTGAAAAGTTGCATACCTCTCATCATTAATTTTGTGTATATAAGAGGTATGTTTTACTCGTGGAAGTGTAATGGTTATGTCTCACAATTTCATATAAAAAATGCAGGCTCTTTAAATATTGTCTTGTCCCTGTCTAGATGTGTTATGCAGCTAATAGAGTGCATGCTTAAGAGGAATGACCTCTTAAGCATGCTTATTATGCATGCTTTAGAGGAATGACCAAAATAAAATTCCATTAATTCTGTAGTATATAATCTGTTGAATTTTTTTTTTTAGTATTGTTATATACTGTTCTCATTGGCAGATCTGGCCTCATAGCCAGAACTCTTTGTTATGATGGCTGTCACCTTTGAAGTGTGCTTCTCTTCCTCCATAGGTGTTTGTGTGTGACAGGGTACACAGGACAGAACTGTGAAGTGAACATCAATGACTGTGCCTCCAGTCCCTGCTTAAACCAAGCCACCTGTGTGGATGCCTTGAACTCGTACGTTTGTAAATGTCCCCCTGGCTTTACAGGCAGCAGGTGTGAAACAGGTACACAGGACTAAGTCTCAGAAAAAGGTGGCTTGACTAAGTCTCTGTGCAAGATTTTCACTGGCTGGGCTGATTTCATACAGCTTCCCCAGAAAGTAGCTAGGATGGTGGGACTGTGAGAGGATGAGTGTGTGACTGCAGCATTAATAAGTGTAATTGCAGACAAGTAACAGCATGTGTCTGAGTCATTTCTCTTTTCTAAGGCATGATTCTAGATTTTTAATACCCCGTAGGTCTATTGAGTTTAATTTGTATTTGCTCTGTGTATCTGGGTAGATCTTTCTGTTTCTTGTGTTTTGTGTAGGGCTTTGTATCACAAGGCTGGAGATTAGTAGGGGGTAGTCTTAGCTTCAGAAGTCCTAAAGGCATCGAGTTCCCTACAGACAAAAGAGTATCAAGTTTGCTGTGGACAGGTGGCATGGATCACACCCATAGCACAACTTCCTGGGGGATACTGGAGACCACAAGGCTCAAATCCCTCTCCCTGAAAATTATAAAGTAGCCAGTGAATCTTTCAACAGAAGCCATGCTGATTTCCCAAAGACAGTAGAAGACATTTACACCTGCCATCCTATGTCAGAGTTTAACACCCACCTTTCAGGACAACTCCACTATATAACATTACATGTAGCATCCTTGCAAAGCCTGTCACTGTGCATTGAACAGTAGCCCAGAAGTGCTGTCTTATACCAGCAGTGTATTTCAGTAAGTCCAGAACAGAAAAATCTTGAGTTATTTTGGGTTTTTTCTTCAAAGCTTGATTAAATGGAACCAGGTGATTATACATCCTTATGTTGTTGGATGGTAGATGGATATGTCATTTCAGTGATTCAGTTCATGTTATTGCTAGATATACAGCGTCTCTTCTGGATTTTTGTCTTCAAGCGCTGTATTTTAGCCTTGGAAAGCTCTGTATGCTGGCTGATGTTAGACTACCAAAAGTTCTTTCTATCTCTATTCAAGTTAGTGAATATTTTTTGTGCAGGACTGCAGTCCACTTTATTGCATTTGCTTAGATTTTATTGGATTCTCTTTCCATGTTTGTGTGACTATTGTTCTCAATACCCTTTGTCTTCATTGCAGAACAGTCCTCTGGTTTCAATCTTGATTTCGAAGTCTCTGGTATCTATGGATATGTCATGCTTGATGGCATTTTACCATCTCTTGGTGACATCACCTGTACATTCTGGATGAAATCCACTGACACCACAAACTATGGGACTCCCATTTCTTATGCAGTAGAAAATGGAAGTGATAATGCATTTCTTCTGACTGATTACAATGGGTAAATCACAGTTTTGCTTTTCTATAGCTTACAGATGTCTTGGATTGATAAAGGAAGTGTAGAACAGAAGTTTGAATGTAAGCTTTGCCTACTTTGGAATAGAAAAATCTGCATCCAACTCCCTTGACAGAGTTGTTTCTTTGTTTTGTTTTTCTTCTTGCTTTGTTCCCATCACTTTTTGCTCTATAGAAGAGTAATGACAAGAGAGCTGTGAATTTAGACAACATGATTTTTTTTTCCTGTACTATATTCACATCTTTTCTTAATGGCTCATTGAGACAATTAGTGGAACAAATGGAGCTCAGCAGTCAAAGTACTTCTGGCATGATTCTAAATGCAGAGTATGACTTGCACTTTTGCAAAAGCAATGTGACTTGTGGTGTGACTTCTAGTGTGACTCAACAGAAAAATTTAAGAATCCACTATGCAGTCATGACTTGAGCCTTCATATTTTGTCACAAAAGCATGTCACTCATTTCACCATGCTTTGCATATGATAGCCAACTTCCAAGTCCTCTATGATGATCTTTCAGGAGAGATTTCTCACATGATAGTTATTACATGCCAGTTGTCTTGTTAGTCAAATAACATTTCTTTGAGTCATGGGGGACAGACCATGCTTTTAAGGTAGCTGCATGCAGCTGAGTATGCCTGTGTCTTCCCTGCAGCTGGGTTCTTTATGTGAATGGGAAAGAGAAGATAACAGACTGTCCTTCAGTGAACGATGGTAACTGGCACCACATTGCGGTGACGTGGACATGCAGGGATGGGGCGTGGAAGGTGTACATTGATGGAAAACTGTCCGATGGAGGCAGCGGGCTCTCTGTCGGATCAAAAATCCCTGGTATGATTTATTTGTATTATACCACATTTGGTTGCCTTAATTCTGTTTTTATTGCAGAATATGCAAGAAAATGTTTCGGTGTTTTTAGGATATATGCACATGTTCAGCATTTCTGAAAAGCTTATGTTTGCTGTTCTTATTTTGTGAGGACAGTTCCCCCAGCTCAGCATCACTGAAAACAAAATGCACATTTCTGAGGTATACTGGTAGGTAGCTTGTTTTATGGACATCACAATTTAGTCCACAAAGGAACATGTGCAGGGCTGGTTCTGGAATGGCTTTGTGAGAGTAAGTGTCTCACTCAACAAAAGACAGTTTATCTGGCATTTCCCTTACATATATGTGTTCAGGGTTTATTGACTTAGCCTTTTCCTGTTCTTTTCAGGCATATATTTGAAGTTATGTTTGTATTTTTTTCTAACAAGGTGAGGTTTGCTATTTCATCGTTTCTTGTCATCAGTTATCTATAGCGTAATATCCAAGGGCACAAAAAATAGTATCTTCAGCAATTAAAGAGCTATGAAAAGCTTGGTATCATTTGGCTGCAAAGAGGTTTTGTTTTGGTACTGTTTGCGTACTGCCACCATCCAAATTTGCATAGAATTTCAAAATACTATTTCATTTAAATAAAAAAAAATACAGTATTAAAGCATTTTAGTCCATGACCCTTACATTTGCCCCTGTCTTTCCCACTTAAATTGGAGTTCTCTCCAGAGATAAGACCTAAGTGTGCTGTCTCCATTACTTCTTGACCTTGTCCACATACCCTATGATGTAGAAGATGCATGTTCACATGTTAGTGGACAAGGTGAATAAATTTAATTTGTGAGCCATGTCTCAGAGCATTAACTAAGCATTAAGTATGGAATCATACTCCCACACTGAAGGTAGTTAATGCTCTGAGACATGGCACACAAGGGGGGTATAGAATCACATTTGACCTGTATGAGTTTGTAAGCTTTTGTTTGAAGCAGGAACCGTAAGTTGGTATTGTAAAATGGGCTCCACCTGCTCAAAACTGCATTTTATGTTGCTGTGTGTTATGCTTCAAATACTGAACTATAAGTGATCTCATTGAGCAAATATCATTCCTGAAGCAGCCATAGGTGATTTCTGCTCCCATATGAGTTTGACAGTCACTTCCAAATTGCTATGTTGACGTTTCTCAGTCTAACATAAGTCTTCCAAGAGCTTTTTCTGAGAGAGTTTGAAGGTGGCTGGTCTTCACTGCAAAATCCAAGTAACATAGGGCAGCAAAAATTTTTGTTTTGTTTAGTTTTTAATCTTCTTATGGGATCCCTGCTGTAAGGCTTTGTTTCCTACCCCTCTTCAAATTCTGAGTTTAGGTGGCGGTGCACTTGTGCTGGGTCAAGAACAAGATCAAAAAGGAGAAGGATTCAACCCAGCTGAATCTTTTGTGGGCTCCATCAGCCAGCTCAACATTTGGGACTATGTACTTTCTCCACAGCAGGTAAGTCCTGAGTGCAGTGTTTGAGCAGAGAGCTCTGAACATAGGATGAGCATTTGAGAAGGCACTCTAGGTCAGCATACTGGGGAGACCCCTACTCCCACAGAAGTCAGTGGGACCAGATGGAGTTCTGGCTTAGGGTAATAAGCTTAATGTAGTTAGTAAAGTAGCTTTAAGCAGAACAAAGCCTGGTAAAATCAACGCTGAGTCACCTTCTATTTTGAATGAACCTTTCTGTAGTATGTAGCTTCAAAACAGGAAGGAAATCATGCATAAAAATTTAATGCTAGAAGAGAGAGAATGCTAGAAGAGAGAGAAATCCAGTGAAATAAGTCAAGTGTTTGTTATACAGACTACATACAGTTTCCTCATTCTGCTGTTAAAACTTCAGAGGGGAGACATCACAATCTGAGCTTTATAGTTTCAGAAAAAGTCTGAAAGGGCAGCATAACTTAATATGGAATTACACCTAATCAGGTACCTAAACTAACAGCTTGGCAGCACCAAATTTCCATTGAGTTAAAAAATAATAAAGACTGAAAGATGTCTGCAAGGACAGTAATCCCTCAACTTTTCTGGGAGCCAAGCTTCAGTGCTCAGTTATCCTCAAGTGGAATTTGTTTCTCTATACCTAGTTGGGACCTCCCACTTCCATTTATGACTACTGCTTGTGTCTTCCACCATGCACTGCTGTACAAGCCTGTCTGTACCTGATCATCTCCCAGCACACACAGGGCTGCTGAGAGATGTCCCCATAGCTGCTTCTGCTCTAGGCTGAGCCAAGCTCTCCTCCCAGGGCAAGTGTTCCATCCCATCTCTGAGCTTGCTCCAGCTCGTCAGTGTCTTTCTTGCTGTGAATAACCCAAAATGGAATGTAGTAACTTCATATGTGATCTAATAAGGGCTGAGAAAGAATAATCACTTCCTTGGTTTTCTGATGGTAACCCTATTCACACAGCCAAGGATGCTGTTGGTCCTCAATATTTGCCCAGTCCATAGCTGGCTAATACTCAGCTCACTGCCTGCCAAAGTCCCTAAGTTCTTTTCCACAGAGTTCTTTTCCTGGTCTTGGCTTTCCTCACCTATATTGTTCAGAATTTTTTTCCTTCCCATTTTCCTTGTTGAATTTTTGAAGTCTATCTTTACTCCAGCCTGTCAAAGTGCCCATGCATGCAACTCTGTCCTTGAGCACACTGATTGCTGATATTATCACCAGCCTGATATTATCTGCAAACCTGAGGACAGTGCTCCATCACTGCTTCCTGCTCATTACTATTTCAATACTGAAGGTCAGAAGTGCTAAACTGTTGAAAACACTTGAACAACAAAGACAAATGTTTAAAGTTAGAGAAATTTCTTTGAGGAAGAATCTTTGGATTACAAAGTTTTGCTCTTTTCCTGATTTTTCTTAAATTTGCATCACTAATTGATGGTTTATAGCTGTTTGTTGTCCCTTTACCCAAATAAGAAATAATAGCATGAGTAGGAAAAAAAGTAAAGCAGAATCTTTGCTTCCAGCACCCATATGTCTCCTCCATTTATTTCTCTGTATTTTTACTACTTTGCCTCTCTGACAGGTTTAAAGCTACCCAATTACCTGCTGCAGTTCTTGAATTTTAGGATCACCATCTGTTGCATTGCCAATCACATCTTCAAGTTTTTGTTCACTAGCAGTTTTGAAGCTGATAAGTGTACATGTGATTTTACAGAGCACACTGGTAAAGAGTTTTAAGTACAACTTTCTGAAACTTTCTCAGTAGTTGCTCCTGTTTAATGACAGGTTTGATTGAATTCCCACATGCTTGAGATGCAACAGTTAGGACAAGGAAGAAAATCCTGCTGTTCATTTATAGTATCCATGTTGCTCATCTGAAAAGACAGATGTAACACCAGACAGGAAGCTGAGTCAAGCTTCCTATACAATTTTTACCTCATTCATTTCAGAGCTTGGAATAGTAAAGTGCTATTGTAATCTGTAATCATTAGGTTTGTTCTGGCCAGCTGGAACTATTCATTAAGTCTTAACTTTCTATTCTCAGCCATAAAGGAAAGCAGGGTGACAGAATAGGTTGCTTAGTGAATAAAGGATGGTGGAATCTAGTCTTTAAGATTTTACTCACATGCTTTAGTTGTTTATTCACTTGCACATTAATTTTGTATAGGTAAACTGTCACTCTGGTAGCTTTGTTGTTGAATAGACAGTAACAGAAATATGAGTTGTGTATAGGGAACTGTGAGGTCCTTTCTGGCCCTCTTCTATCCATCATATGCCTTGAAAGGGCTGATTCCCAAACTTATTTTTCCTACATTGAAAATATTTTCATGCAGATTCCTTGCAATTTGTTTGCAGCCTTTGGCCTAAGCATCTTCCATTGGCACAGATTGCTGAAATGAGAACTTTGAAATGGCCTCAGAATAAACAGAGAACGTTGGCTCCTTCTCCAGCTATACTGACTGTATAAAAGTCTAACTGACTGCTAAAAGTCCAGTCAGCCTCAATGGGTTCAGAGTAGGGACAATATGAGAACAGATCACTCCAAAGTTCATGATGTACCTTTCTGTCTCACAAGGACAGACACTGTGGAATATTATTCTTGGTTGAATTTATCTGCTGGAAACTTGACAGAAGGCAATCACCCATCTGAGAAAACTTTTCTATCAGAGACATATGGCCAGATCTTCTTTCAAGATACTAATCTGCTGTTGGTCTAATAGTGTGGTCCTTTGTTTCTCCTGTACTTAGCTGGCCTATATAGTTCCTGTTTCTATACTCCATTACTTATGTCCCCATCCCACTTTGGCTGGGCCTTGCCTAGAGTGTTATACAGAGTCAAGTTAATTCAGTTCACAAAACTCGTGTTCTGGAAACAACTAATTACCTTATTAAGCTTCTCCTTTTTGTGTTTCTGTCCCTTATATGTGGTGCAGGGCTAGCAGTTTTCAGGATACAGATCTTGAACACTAAGTTCTTTTTGGCTTCTATTTGACATTTTCTGCAAATAGATAAGTGTTCTCTTCAGGTTGGAGCCTCATTACTGTCTTTTGGTGTGACGTAGATGTGTTCTTCTTTTACAGTAACAAATGCAATTGTGTCTCAAGAGCTGTGTTCAATACCTTGTTTGTATGTCAAGTAGTCCTTCAGGTAGTGACTCAGCCATATCTAGGTGGCTTATAAGAACAGAATAATAAGTACTTCAGCCAGGAACCTCTTGTGCTAGAAAAGATGAGCATTACTCCCTCAAGGATCTGTTTTAGTGCTGCATACACGCATGAAGGGAATATTTTTTTTAATATTCTTTTCCTACACTGTCCTCAAACATATCTAACCAACTTTTTTAAATCCATAGGTAGAATCTCTGGCTACATCCTGTCCAGAAGAACTGCAAAAAGGAAATGTACTAGCCTGGCCAGATTTCCTGCCAGGAGTTGTTGGAAGAGTGAAGATAGATTACAAGAGTATATTTTGTGCTGGTTAGAGCTTTACTTCCTCGAACCCATTTTTTTCTGAGCAACACTATAAGGCTCTTATATGGGGTCAACTAGCAAACTTGCAGCCTTTGCTCTACTAACCTTGAATAAATTATTTTGATTATTTGACAGTTAGAACATGCAGTCCTTCATTCCTCAAATTCCAGGGTTTTGTAACAAAAGTTCATTGAAATCTATGACAAAAATTTATTGCTTCCTGAATTGAGATGGGAAAAGAGTGAAGATGGTAGTGGACCAGGAAAAAAAAATTCCTGCCTTTTATTCTAATAATTATTGTATGGTATTAAAATACCTGCTGCCTCCTTGCTTCTTTTTCTGTAGATTCCTTTTCTGATTTTATATGTTGATGATTGTCAAAACCCTTTGGACCCATGGGATGTAACGTGCATAACATTTCTGAAAGCTTTTTCCTGAGTAAACTTATACGGGATCAATCACATAACCAGTTTGTTCATTTCAGCATGTAGCTGTACCTCTTACTGAATGCATATATTCTGTTCACAGATTGTCCATCTTTGCAAGGATCCATACCTCATCTGCGGGCCTCTTCTGCTGATTTAAAGCCAGGGTCAAAAGTGAGCCTTTCCTGTGACCCAGGATTCCAGATAGTGGGAAACTCTGTTCAACACTGCCTTAACCTGGGACAGTGGACACGGCCTTTTCCCCGATGTGAAAGTGAGTTGTCTCAGTGAGCTGGCAGGATTAGGAAACCCTGGTGTTTATTTGGATCCTATCACTATTCATGGCCTGGGGTTTTTTTGCAGCTATCATGCTCTTGTATCCATTCATGTTACGGCATAAACATGTATGCTTAAAACTAAGCTCATGTTTTGCTGAGCAGAAACTGTATCATGACCATGTTCTTACATATTTTCAGCCAGTTTCTAACATCCATGGCTGTTAGAGAAATTAGTCCATTTGGATCAGCAGTCTGGTACTTTCCTCCCCAGTGGCATTAGGAGTGTGGAAGATGCACAGGAAATGCTAAAATATCTCTGTGATTTTTGGATGTCACTGAGAATGTCTGGTTTGAAGTAGAAGCCTTGACTTGAGTAAATTATGACCTGATGTCTTTATAGGCTGCATACATTTCTGTTAGGGCTTGGAAGTGCTCCAAGATTTACCGGATTTCTTCAAAGAAACTGAGCTGTATGCATTCAGGCTGCCAAGTTTCTTTTGATTATATGATTCCTGCTCCTGCTTTCCCCTTTCCTTTGGTCCTCCTCTGTTGTGACTGCCCATATGACTGCAGTTGCTTGTGTTGGAGCTGATTACATTTTTCATTTCAGCAGAATAGAAAATTAGCTCCAGAAGCAGATATTGCATAATCCTAGAATTTATATGTAGTTGGGAGGAAATCATCAAATTTGTTAAAAATGCCTTTAAAATAATTTTATCTAAATTTTAATGTCTTCCTCTTTATTCAGTAATTTGTAGCAAAAGTCTCATCTTCTGTATAAATTAGAGCATGCCCATGAGGATTTACCCAAAAGCAAGTCCTGCTGGGCAGAAGGAAAGCTCACTGGCAGAAACAGCTTTGCACTTTCTTGGCGTGTAAGCTGCGATAACCACCAGAATCCTGTTAGTGTTTCTGTTTTCTCTGCATTGGGCCAAGCAATTTTACCTGCTGAGCACAGAACTGAGACAGAAGAGGGCTGACCTGCCACAAACAGGCTGAGTAGATGAAGGCTAGACTTGCCCATTGGCCTTTAAGGTACCTGTTCTACAAGGACCTGATGAATGAAAGTTACTTGAAGATACCTATTTCCTGCATAATGAACTACAGGTTTATACTAATGGTGTAGGCCTGAAAAAGTACTGACTGAATCAGGCTTAGTGTAATCACTGTCTTCACCCACCAGAATCCTTTTCCTCTTCTTGGTGCTAAACACTTCCAAAACCACAGGTGCCTGAGAGCCTGTCTTTGTTACAAACTCTCCAGCTCTATTCCTTCCCAGCAAGTAGTTGGCTTCCATAACTATAGGCTTTAAATTCTTGTTGCATGATCCTTGCATGCAGCTGGGGGACTAGGACTTGCTGTAACCTGTGTATCTACAAAGATGACCTGTGTAGCTGTTGGAATAAGTTTAAGCCTTTTTGATTGAGGTAAAGATGCATAGAAGAAACTCTGCTAGAATAAATAAAAACCTCTGGTAGGCAGGTACAGGGATGATTTCTGCTGTCACAACTGGGATCAGATGGGATTATTTACTATAGTCAATCTAAGGGATGGCCAGGTTTGTATGTGAAGTCAGCTCCAGTCTCTCCATCATTCATGCACTCCCTCATCTCAGGCCAGGACTGTAATTCTTAGCAGTCTCTGTTGGCTACTTTTGCAGTGTTTAAGCACAGCAATCCTGAGCTTGATTTTCAGCAAAGGGAAGTAACAACAAGGCAAACTCACTTTTCTTTTTTCTTTATAACTCACCAAGGATTATTTCTTATCAGAAGTGTTCTGTGACTGAAGGGCATCTGCTCAGATCTCAGCCACAGATGTCTCCTCAGGAGCTAGCAAAATTTTTTTAGCAGAAGCTGGAAAGTCCTCTAAGACTCTTATTGAAAAATGCCCAGAAAACAAGACCCTCCACTAGACCTGGAATTGATTAGCTACTTCAGAAAAGGACTGGGCCCTCTTGCTAATGGGATTGTACAGCTGCAGAGAAAAACATGCAGTAATGGCTCTCATGTGGAATTATTCTGAAGATGATGTGTGTTTGCTCTGCTAATGCCTGTGCCCTCTTTTCACCCATCTTGCAGGAATCAGCTGTGGAGTGCCTCCAACTTTAGAAAATGGATATTATTCAGCTGAGGACTTTTTTGCTGGCAGTACTATTACCTATCACTGTAACAGTGGCTACTATTTGTTGGGTGACTCCAGGATGCTCTGCCTGGACAATGGAAGCTGGAACAGCGTTTCACCATCATGCCTTGGTAAGAAGTGCCATACATTTGGCTGCATGCACTGACAATCTCACAGTTCTCCTGTGCCCTTAGGTTTGAGCAAACATTCATTCTGAAATTGTGGAGGCAAACCACAATCCCACAGTCCAAAATATTCATTTTTCTGAAATAACATGCTCAGCCTTACATGAAACCAAAACTACATTCTATCACCTTTTTCTGTCCATCCTCTTGTGTGCCCCACATCCTGCTTTTATCAAATATATATAAAATTATATAGGCCTGCATTGCACTCCCAACCTTTCTCCTTCCATGTCCTGCAATCCTTGCATTCTGTGCTTCTGACCTGTGCATTTTGTTGCTCTCCAGCATGCTGTCAGTGTCTTATGCTCTCTGACCAGGTTCTTTTAGATATTTCACACATGGACATTGTAGTATTTAATATCAGATTTACTGACCTGAGGACAGTAGATACTGCACAGGATTTCCAATCAAGCCGAGTGATACAAAATGTACTGCATAGCACAAGAGAAACAAATTCAAGTTACTTAATAAAATACAGCAATTGTAATACACAGTTTAGGTATAGTTCCAGTGTGTTGTATTATCAAGCTCGGTAATATGTTCATCCTCATGACCTTGCACATCCCCAGTAGCTGGCAATGAATGTGTGAGTTAAGGCCAGCTCAAGCCCATTGGTACTTGTCTGACATTTATACCTCATGTTGACCATGTGTTCATTTCCACTCCTCTGTGTTGGTCTGGCTAACTCAGAAGACATTCACACTCTTTAAGGAGCTCAAGGAGAAGCATTTACACTGTCGGTTGATCCACTCAACTGTTAGTTGATGTTTACCTGAACAAAAGACCACCTTGCTGTCTCCTTAGTCCCTAACTTGATGGGCAGATCACCTCTGCCAGTGTTCTCTGAACTTTTTTTCTGTTGTGGGGGTTTTTTGCTGAGTCAGATATGCCTGCCAGGAAGCAGCTGCAGCATTGAGAGCCCTGGGAGTACACTTGTGACCGCAGCTCATGCAGTTGCCACACCTTAATTTACTCGCTGGTCAGTTGGGTCTGATGTGCCAGGTGCAGTGGCACAAGCTGGAAGGTGTGAGAGGCTGGCATTGGACTGTGTATCAAGGACTAGGTGTCACTGGCCTTGCAGGGCCATGTCTCCAGCATTCCCCTGCTGAAATCCAGTACCTAGCTGTACTTGGATTGCTGCATCTGGTTGTGCTGGATCATAGCCATGGGAATTGCGCGGTAAAAAAACTGGCAAGATTTGTGTTTGACTCCTAATTCTTTGTAGGTATAGCACATATTTTTTTCAGTCAAGACAAGCAAAAGAAGATACCAAAGTCTTTTAGTTCTGCCAAAATTCTCTTTGGAGTAGGATCCCTCTAGTTTTGTAGTATCTTGTCCAGCAGCACTTCTTCAGAATCTAAAAACATCATCCCAGGTACGTCAAGGCTGTCCAAATAGTTCAACTTCCATGCTGTAGGAGTCACAACGTTCAGAAGGAAAAAGCCTGCACCCCACCTTCCAGCTTGCCTTGTCTCTCCTAAAGCTACGTTATGGGAAAATGAAAACAAGAGTGGATTTGGCACCCTGACCCACCATTTACCTTTCTGACTCATGCTTCAGGGACGTGCTAGCAAATCCTGGCACACCTATGCCCTGAAGCATTCCTTTTGTTCTGTTAGGGTGTGATTCACCGTGTAGTTCCACCCCACTGGAAGTCTCTTGCCTAACAAGACATTACAGAAGAAGCAGTCATTCCAGTTCTGCTGTGGCAGCACTTTGCATTCTCCTGGTACTTGTGTAGTTGGCAACTCTCTGGGTATTACAGTGCAGCTGTCATGCTGCATATCAGAAAGAAGCTCCTTTTCTTTTCAATGTGTCCTCTCATGCTGATCAGACTCATCCAGTAGTGAAGAATAAACCCTCCAATTCAGTAAATTTTCTTGCTTTTTTAACCAGTGATTTTTTACTGGAAATGGGCAAAGAACACAAACTGTGTGTCTGCATGGCATACCTTGATCAACAAGGGTCCTGTAGCAGGGCATTTAGATTAAGAATTGTTCTACCTCTCTCTAACAGTATGAAACAAGCATTTTTATAGAGAAGAATAATCCCTGATGCCAACACTTTTCAATTAGATACTTTGAAATTGATTCTTTGCAATTTTGACTCATTGTTTTCATACCAGGGATGTTTTCTTACTTAATCCTTGTCTAGATTAAAAGATTTATAGTAACTAATATATTTTGAATTATTTTTAACACTTCTGGCAACTGCAGGCTCTTTTTGGGCCTAGTCTAAGATATTAGAGCCTTCATCAAAGATGGGGCTCTAATGTTTTCAGAGTATTTCTCCTCTTGACTAAGTTTTCCTGTCTTATAAGTAGGAAGGTTGAGATCAAGAGGATTTCCCAAGCAAGAGTTTAATGCAAAAATCCTTCCTTAGGGTGTCTACGCAGACTAGTAGTACAATAGTTACAATATCTGTTCTTTTGCAGTTTGGAAACCAGATACTTTGTGTGGAAGTAGTGACTGAAAGTTAGTAACATGTATCTCTGATTTTCTCATGTTGTGCAGTACTGCTGAGTAAATTATAATTAAAATTACAATGCAACTTTACAGTGAGTTATAAATATTTGTTTAAATATTAAGTATTTTTACCAATGGATGAAAAATGTGATTGCAGTAAGTGATTTTTAATTGTACTACTTAAAGTAATTCCTCTTGACAGTAAGACAGAAATTTAAAGCAAATGCTTGCTACAAATAACACACTAGAGACATGGGTTTTGTGGGTTTGCTTTGTTTTGTTTTTTGCAGATGTTGATGAATGCGCTGTTGGATCAGATTGTGATGAGCACGCATCTTGTCTCAATACGAACGGATCCTATGTTTGCACTTGCATCCCTCCTTATACAGGAGATGGCAAAAAATGTGCAGGTATGGGAAAGAAAAACATCCAGCTAGCCTTTCCAAGATTCTATATAGGCCAGTATCCTGCCTTCCAGTTGCGAGACAACAATTGATATCTGGGACAGGCATGCTTTCATCTCCAGGTCGGTTTAGTCTGGATAGGGCTGTGATAGTGTCTCCTTTTGTTTCTTGAAAACTCACCTCTCTGTGAGGATACAGCTGTCACTGGGATGCTGCTCCAAGGCATACACACATGCAAAAACCTAATTGCGTGCTGAGCGCAAGACCTGGGAAGGCCACAGTGTTTCACTTCTCAGAGCAGAGCTGCGCAGTGAAGAAACATTTTAACACAGGCTTCTGAGTAGGGCTAGAACTACCTGTGGAAACATTAAACAAGGTAACTTTGGAAGAAGATAACTAGACAGTGGCATAGGTTGGCATAAAAGGTAGTTGAGCAGTTTTCATTTTCAGGGATGGACATGCTGGAATGGGCTTTCCCTCACAGAGGGAGAAATTACTGTAAGATATGTTTGCTTCTGACAAGGAATGCAAACTCAGTTACAGAGGCTCTTCCACATCTTTAAACTTGGAGATTAGCTTACTTGCATGAGTCTTCAGTCATTTACATATAAAAGAGAAATGGCTGTAAATTTCTTTTGTAAACTACTTTAGTGTTTTCCATATGCTTTGCCTTCTACTCTCAGCAAATTCCCAAGGATATCTCTTGTAATTTATTCACAAAACCTGACACATAAGTATGTTATTTGTAGTTTCCCTCTTTTTCCTCAGAACCTGTGAAATGCCATAATCCAGGAAATCCAGAGCATGGTCATTTACATGGGGATACTTACAGTGTTGGTAGTCAAGTAACATTTTCCTGCAAAGAAGGGTTCCAGCTGACAGGAGTGATGAAACTTACTTGCATGGAGTCTGGAGAGTGGAGCGACCCAACACCCTATTGTGAAGGTTGGTTCCTAGGGGTAATGCATGCTGAAATGTGACTTTAACATTAGGCAGATGGGGGGGGAAAAGTAATAGTGAAGAGCCTTTAGAGACCATGGCAGCTTATGAAACCCTGTCCTAGCAGATCTGGATGTCAGTGTTGAAGTCTTTGTTCTCTTAAGACATAAGCACAGTTGTCATGTCTGTAGTGGTTCTCTCTTACGCAGATTCTCCAGTGCGTCAGAGGTATAGACTCAGTCTAATGGAAGCATTAGAAGTGTTCTTCTAATTCTAATTCTTCTCCACCCAGCTTTCCATTTTCAAGCAATTAATCACTTAAAGACCATTAACTGTCTCAGTGGATTAAAAGCAACCTGAAAGGACAGGCTGATGCATGTACATAGTCATGGTATAATAGCAGAAATTGTTTCTTTAGAAAACCAGAACAAATGAGATGAAGCAACAGGTAAAGTGAAGAGTTGACAAAGAATGTCTGAGGAAGAAAACAACTACTTTGTCCGTAGAGAGAGGTAGATATGGACTCCTCTTGATAATCAAGCATGTGGTTTGTAGCGTGGTCATAACTGCCTACTTCCAATTAGTTCAGTTTCTCAGTAAGGTGAACTCAGATAAAGAGTCCTAAATGTCACTTACAGATTAGTCAAGAACTCATTGTTACCTAGGGCTTTATATTTCTTCAAATCTTTTCAGAGAAAACAAAGCAAATCCTAATCTTGTTCATTTTTGTTTGTGTTATATCAACCTCTCTTGTATTCCTGTCTTTTTAAAGCTATATCCTGTGGTGATCCAGTTATTCCAGAGAACAGTGCCATTTTTGGCTCAAATTTTACATACCATAATAAGGTGGTGTACAGGTAGGAATTCAGTATGTTTGAAGTGCTGTATTAATAACTGATTGACAATCTGGCAGCAAATAAGAGTATGGCTGAATTGAGAGATTGGTTGAAATGAAGGAGAAGAGCAAGATGGGATTAAAATAATGGAAAGACATTTGGTTATAGAGTGGCTGTTCATTAGCAGAGCTGAATGTTTACTCCAGTACTACTTCTCTAGTTCCTGAAAAGAAAGATGGTTTATGCAGGTGTGGATGATGAGAAAAAAGGGATGGCTGATTATGTTGTGCACAAAAGGCCCTGTGTTTGATAGCACTTCTTTTCTTCTAATGCAGATGCAATGATGGATACAACTTGGTGGGTGAAAAGGAAATTCTATGCCTTGCTAGTGGCATTTGGAGTCATGCTCCCCCCTCCTGTGAAATGGTGACGTGCCCTAGCCCACAGGATATCAGCAATGGAAAGTACACGCTCAGTGGCACAGCCTATCTTTCCTCTGTATCATACACCTGTGACAGTGGATACAGGTAAATGCATGAATGTGCCTGAGCCAAATGCAGGTGGCATACTTGTTAGGTCTGACTTATATCTGAAAGAAAAAAGCTGGGATCATTGCTCAGAGTAATAAAATACTAAAACAGAATTGGAAAAGACTTCTTTGTACCTTGAGGGTACTTTTTGTATTTTATCCTGAACTGGAGCAGTTCAGAAAAGTCACTCAGGATTTGCTATGTACATATGTTATGCTTTTCATTTTACCATTAAACTTACAAAAATATTTTGAATATTCAGAAAAATAGTTTTCATTATTTCTGAAAGTTCTCATTTGCCTTTGAAGATCATTATACCTCTACAACTGTAGTTCATATTACTTTTGCTGTTGCTTTTCAGCACCTTTTGTGAAGGAACTTTCTGGAAGTTAACAATTTACTCCTTTAACAATTTGTACTAGTAACTTATTCTAAGTATTTGTTCTGTTTTACATTTGTAAGCAATTATATTGCAAACATATTTTTAACATGCTGCAATTAAAAATTAACACATTAATCCTATATCCAAGGATGTGACTGAACATGCAGGTTTCTGCCTCCCCTCATATCTGCTTGTACTTCTAGCAGATATGCTCTGACATAAATGGTCCCATATGGACCTGTTTAGGGATGACATTTTCCTGCTGCAATCATTTCCTTGTCCAGATGCAGGCAGGTAGATGAAGTGCGTTCATTTGGTGAAACAAGTATTTCTTTTGTGTTCAAAGAGGGGCAAAGCTGCAGCAGAAATTGTGTGTGTCTTCCTTGAGAGCCTTGAGTCTTCACACAAAATCCACCAGCTTGCTCTTCAAAGTGATGTGAAGACCAGCTTTTTTAATAACATCGGGGTGTTTTTCCATGAGCAAAGCGTGAGATTCTGGCCTCTACTAAAGTCAGTGAGAAAGACTCCTTAGTTTCACTGGAGCCAGAAAGCAAAGCAGCTCTTTCACTCTCCATCCCTCACCCAGAATGAAATGATGCCTTAATAATGGTCTTTGTGTCTCAGCCTTCAGGGACCTTCTGTACTTATCTGTGCATCTTCAGGGAGCTGGAACAGCACACCACCAGCTTGCAACATTGTGTCTTGTGGTCCCCCTCCTGCCATCAAAGATGCAGTCATCAAAGGAGATAACTTTACTTTTGGAAACACAGTTTCTTACACCTGTAAGGAAGGGTATGTAGATCAGCACTACTGGATCAGCACTACTGGATCAGGTTGAGTAAAACTGGTGCACTGTTTGACAAGTCCTTTCTAACTGCACACTAATTCATGTTTGCTACTTCTGTCTTAACTTTTTGGAAGTTAAATGCAACGGAGATTTTTTTTGTGGGTGGTCAGGTTAGTATGAGACAGAGATTTATTAAAGTAGTTTCAGGGGAACTGAATACACTCAGGAAGAGAAGAATAGAGAGAGAGGAATCAGGGGGAATGGTAGCACAATTCAATCGGGAACCCTTTTGCTTGGAGTTACTGGAGAACCAGTACTTCTGTGTTAAATTCAAGGCTCTGATCATAGCAAATTCTTTATGTCTCATCAGGATGTAAGAATGCTTTTGATGCAGTTGAACTGTCTGCTATGGTGTTCCAAATTCTATTTCCTTAAAATTAAGACTCATTGTTTATTGAGGTGTATTGTTTTAAATTTGTTTTTATCTACTCTATGTAGAGAAATTTTCATCAAAGTGGAGGCTCAGTTTTGATGACATCAAGCATGAAAGTATAATGCTGGACTCTGATCCTGCAAAAACCTTTGCACACAGTAATCTTTACAGCCTATAAGCAGTTCCATAAAATTTCTTGAAACTGTTCTGTCTAAAAGGCAGAGCAGATAAGCAGAGCTTTTTGCCAGTTTAGGTCCAAAGTGACTGAAGAATTTTCTGCTTTTTCTCAGTGTAAAATGGTAAATGACAAGCCAGCATTTTTCTTATAAATTGTCTTTGCAATGTTAATTGAAACATAATTGACATAAAGCATCCTTATTATGTTTTCTAGACTGTATAGTGATTTTAAAAGCTGCTTCTCTTTCTTGGGCAAGCATTTTAAATGGGGTAGGATAGCAGCATTTAAAGGCTGTCACAGCTGTTTGCCTGTGACAGTGGATTATTTTAAACATTGGCACATAATAGGCTCTTTTTCTGAGGTCCAGTCATGAGGCCTTGAAAACAAATTCTGCAAACAAGACAAAACAGTTTTACAGATGTTGCTTCAAGATCTGAACAGCCTGCAGTTGGAAAGTCAATGGGGACTTTGCAGTAGTTATTGTTTCTTTGCTCTTTGTGAGAGCACACCACAGAGAAAAAAATTTGAGAAAACAGTCACAGGTACTGTGAGTACACTACTGCCTGTTGCATATGTAAGCAGCCGAGGTTTAAGTGGGATGATGAGCTGCATGGATTAATGCCTGTCCCTGCATCCCAGAGACAGACTGGAGAACTACAAGTACACTAACAGTATTAATGTGGTAGAATTTTATTATAAATAATTTCATTTGGTTTTTTCCAGTCAGCATTAATTTTTTTATTGACTTTCTAATATTTTTTAACAGTGAGTTTTTAGGAAGAAATTATTTTAAAATTGCTATATGTGTTATTGGTAAGAGCATCTCTGGGTAACTCACTAAGAAGTTTCACTTTGCTTGCAAGTGTGAAAATAGATTGAAAGGGCTAATACAAAAACCCAAAAGGCCTTTCTAGGTTTTTCATCTCTTTCTTTTCCAATCAGTTTTGGTAAACAGAAACAGTTTCTGAGTGAGATCATTTTCTTGAGGATTGCATGGACCATTACAGCACAATACTAGGTTTACTGTAGTACTTTGAGGCCAAAATGGAAGCTCAGAAATGGTCATTGGACATCTTACCTCTCTCTCAGACAGATGAGAGAGAGGTAAGATGCACAAGGTGTGCTAGGATGCCCACCGTTGTGATACTTCACCCATGGATGTGTAGGCTTTAGGATTTTCCTTTTGAAGTTGATCATAGCTAATTTAAAAGATCCTGTTGTTCTGGGATTCTAGCAACAAGCTCATACTGCAAGGGCTTCAGGAAACCTTAGGTGGAGTTTGACAGTGCTTGTATTTTTGACTCACTGTGTTGTTTCCTTATCCACAGTTACACATTAGTTGGCCCTGAAACCATAGAGTGCTTAGCCAGTGGCAAGTGGAGTGTGAGCCACCAGCAGTGCCTGGCAGTATCCTGTGATGAACCACCCCATGTAGAAAATGCATCACCAGAGAGTGGCCACCGCCTCTTTGGTGATATAGCTTATTACTTCTGTTTGGATGGTTACAGCCTGGCTGATAACTCTCAGCTGCTTTGCAATGCAGAAGGGACATGGGTGCCTCCAGAGGGCAGGGACATGCCCCACTGCATAGCTGATTTCTGTGAAAAGCCTTCCACTGTCTCATACAGCATCCTGGAGTCCATTAGTAAAGCCAAGTTTGCAGCTGGCTCCGTTGTGAGCTTCAAGTGCATGGAAGGCTTCGTTCTGAACACTTCAGCCAAGATTGAATGCCTGCGAGGGGGCCAGTGGAATCCTTCTCCTCTGAGCATCCAGTGCATCCCCATCCGCTGTGGAGAGCCTCCCCACATTAGCAATGGCTACGCCAGCGGGTCCAACTACAGCTTTGGAGCAGTGGTGGCTTACAGCTGCAACAAGGGGTTCTACATCAAGGGAGAGAAGAAGAGGACCTGTGAGGCCACTGGCAACTGGAGTGGCAGTTTGCCCACATGCCACCCAGTGTCCTGCGGAGAGCCACCGCAGCTTGAGAATGGCTTTATTAAGGTACAGAATGTGATTTCTCATCTGCCTGATACCATGGGAAACTGAATGTATCTTCACAACTGTTGCTGTTGGAGTTTTTTCTGTTTTGCTCTTCTGTTAAAACTGAGGAAGTACATGATTGGATAGGATAAAGAAGGGGAAAAGCAGGTGGATTTCCATCAAAATCATATCTGAAAAGCATGACTATTTCCATGGAATTTCCTATCATAAAGTGGCTTATCAGTTAGGAGACATATTCAACTGATTTCCTTAATGTCTTAGTCTTCATTTGTTTGGTTCTTGGGTAGCTTTCAAGTGCCTTCTTAGATATGAAGAACTGATGCCAGTTGACAAACCTTGCTTTTTTCATTGTGATAAAAAAATCTGATATGCAATAGATAAATCACCTTGAGATATTTTTTCTTCTTTTGATGCAAGCACATTTCTTTACTGAAGTCAGAACTTCCCTTTCCTTATCAAATTAAATTGCAACAATGTTGCACATTTGGCGCACAAGGGCAATATTGTGGTAAGGAAGATCAAAACCACTATTATAAAGATTTAACATTGAATTTTTGAAACATTTTTCTTCTGAGCATCCCTCTTCCTTCCTTAAATCCAGGGATTTAAGATACCAGGATACCAGATACCAGGGATACCAGATACCAGAGAATCTGCATTTGCTAAATTTGGAGGGTGGAGGTTGACATTCCAGTTCCCACATGAGTTTCCAGCAGTTTCTGTTCTGACTCCCAGACAGATGCATTTTCTAATTAATGCATATCACTCTGTTTTGTCTTCCTTAGGTAGGATCGCTCCCTCATCTATTCCTTACAGTTAGAGAAAATTTTTATTACCTCAATCAAAGCCCAGACTGCAACTTTTAGTTGCTTCTCAGCTGCCTGCTCAAGGCCATGCAGCTGCATATGTGGCATTTATAAATGTCTCCTAGTTGCAGTAGATTTGAGGGCTCCAAGCTCAGATACACACAGAAGCTAAAGAATCACGACAATAATAGGCCATTTGATGGCAGCTTCCCCTGATCCATTTTTTTCCCATCTTCCTTTCCCCACCTATTTTGGTCTCATGGCTCAGGAGGGGAGAAAGCAGAGGAATTCTTTTCTAGCTTTCACCTTTTAAGGTTTGAATTTTCTGTTTTATTTTGGCCTCAGATTTCCTGAAAAGAAGAGTGCATTATTTGAGGCAAGATATTTTGTGCCAGTTACTTGCCTTCATTCCTTCTGAGACAGCCTTTACTGCTGTCAGGGATTCGGCTAGAAGCTAGACCAGGAGAGCACAAGAAATTAAATCAGTCTCCTGTTGCCAAATCATGCCTCTGCATTTCAGACATGTCTCTCTGTTAACTGTTTTCCAGGACACCACTGGGCACTTCTTTGAAAATCAGGCAAATTATCAGTGTGACTCTGGTTACCAGATGGTTGGGAGCCCAGTGTTTATCTGCCAAGCAAACCGGCAGTGGTACAGTGAATTGCCCCCTTACTGTGCTCCCCTCAGCTGTGGAAAACCACCATCCATCCAGCATGGCTACTCCAAGGGAGAAACTTTTGAAATGGGCTCCAAAGTTGAGTTCTTCTGTGATGAAGGCTATGAGCTGATTGGAGATGTTTCATGGACGTGTCAAAAGTCTGGGAGATGGAGCAAAAAGCAAAGTCCCAAATGTGTGCCAACAAAATGTCCAGAACCACCCCTGGCAGAAAATCAGCTGGTCTTGAGAGAAGTGTCTTACCAAGTTGGTGTTGTACAGTTCTCCTGCAAAGAGGGTTATGTTTTGCATGGCTCCTCTGTACTGAAATGCTTGCCCTCCCAGCAGTGGAATGATTCCTTTCCCTTCTGCAAAGTTGTACAGTGTTCTGCACCTCCCTATATCCCCTTTGGGGACCCCTTGACTTCATCCCTTCATTTTGGAAGCACTGTGAAATACATCTGTGTGGATGGGTTTTTGCTCAAGGGTGAGTCCACCATCAGGTGCCAGGCTGATGGCTCATGGAGCTTGCCTTTGCCAGAATGTATTCCTGTGGAGTGTCCTCAACCAGAAGAAATTCAGAATGGCATAGTTGATGTGCAGGGCCTCACCTTCCTTAGCACAGCCCTCTACACATGTAAACCAGGTTTTGAACTTCTAGGGAACACAACTGTCCTCTGTGGAGAAGATGGACAGTGGCTTGGGGGAAAGCCAGTTTGCAAACCTATTCAATGCCCAAGGCCTAAGAAGATTCTCAATGGCAAATACTCATTCACAAATTTCCATTATGGACAGACAGTTAGGTATTTCTGTGACAGAGGTTTCCAGCTCCAAGGGGAGGAAACACTGCGATGCCTAGAAACAGGAGAGTGGAGTACAGAGGTTCCCTCTTGCAAGGCCATAAATTGCCAGCCCCCTCAACCCATTGAGAATGGCTTTGTGGAGGGTGCAGATTATAGCTATGGGGCCATGGTCATTTACAGCTGTGTGCCAGGCTTCCAGCTGTCAGGCCTTGCCATGCAGACCTGTGAAGAATCTGGGTGGTCTAGCTCTACACCAACCTGCCTTCCGACAGACTGTGGCCTGCCTCCTCACATTGACTTCGGAGAGTATGTGCAGCTGAGACATGGGGAAAGGCGTCCTGACCAGGAGAGTGTTACAGAGAACCCCTCCCTTTCTCATGTGTTGCTGGCTGACAACGTGAAGGACTTCAAAAGTTCTTTGAAGGAAGACAGTGCAATGCAGCTCACCACTTTCTTATTTGGAACTATCATTTTATACACATGTTACTCTGGCTACGAGCTGCTGGGAAACCCTGTTCTAGCTTGCCAAGAAGATGGGGCTTGGAACGGCACTGCCCCTGCCTGTGTTTCAATAGAGTGCGCCTTGCCATCCCCCCCCGAGAATGGTTTTTTGCACGTCACAGAGAACAGGCTTGGCAGTGCAGTGAGGTACACCTGCAGGCCAGGATTCACACTGGTTGGCTCTGACACGCGGCTGTGTTTGCCAAGTCGGCAGTGGAGTCACACTGCTCCTTACTGCAAAGCATTAACGTGCAATTCACCTACCCATCCTTTGAACGGGAAGGTAAGAGGGGAAAACTACACATATGGGAGTGTTGTCTACTATGAATGTGATCCTGGTTACCAGTTAAATGGCCCTGCAGAGAGGAGATGCCAAGAGAGCCAGAAATGGGATGGCAGTGAACCAATCTGCATTCCTGTTTCCTGCGGCCCACCACCAGTTCTGGAGAATGGTCAGGTAACTGGAGAGGACTACACATTCCAGAGACATACAGAGTATAGGTGCAATGAAGGTTTCCTGTTAGATGGGGACAGGAGTAGAGTCTGCCTTGAAAATGGAAGCTGGAGTGGAATCACTCCAGTTTGCAGAGCTGTGATCTGCCCTGTGCCACTGCCTCTTCCCAATGGGAGAACTACTGGCTCAGATTTCAGCTTTAATAAAGAAGTGCACTATCACTGCAATGATGGTTATAGCCTGCAAGGAGCATCGACGCTTACCTGTCAGCGTGACGGTACCTGGGACTCAGAAGCACCACACTGTGAGCCAGTCATTTGTGGACCCCCTGAAGACATCTCCCATGGCTTTCTGAATGGCTCAGCCTTCACTTTTGGGGAATTTGTCCACTATATATGCTTCCCTGGTTATAACCTGCATGGCAATCCCTTACGGCAATGCCTGTCCAATGGGTCCTGGAGTGGGAGCCTTCCGTCTTGCCTACCCTGTGTGTGTCCTACACCACAGATTCGAAATGGGATTGTTCTTGGTACAGATTTCAGCTGTGGGATAAGTGTGCAGTTTCAATGCCTGGAGGGCTTCAAACTGCTGGGACCTCCTGAAGTCACCTGTGAGGCAGCTGGCAAATGGAGTTCTGGGTTTCCTCGCTGCGGACAGATTTCCTGTGGTGCTCCACCCATCATCCCCAACACATTTATCAACGGGAGCAGCTCTGAAGATGAGAACACAATCATCTATACCTGCTTGACAGGTTTTGTCATGAAGGGGGGTCCAAAACTGACTTGTGTGGAGACAGGTGTGTGGAAGAAGCCATACCCAAGCTGTGAGCTCTTAAACTGTGGCCCACCACCATCTATCCCAAATGCAGAGGTTCTTGGGAACATTTACACCTATGGAAGTAAGGTCCAGTACAGGTAAGGATGATACTGCTATTCTGTTTTCATTAAAAGTCTCTGAAGGAAAGAAGATGGAAGGTTCATGTACCTTCAGTTAGTGCAAGTTTCTACATACTCTGATTGACAAAGCCCACATTGCCATGCACTTTATAAAATACTGTTTGGAAAACTCCAGAAAAGCATTTCAGCTTGTTGGGCTGATGCTTCCACTGACTTTAATTTCCCATTTCCATTTGCTTTCTTATTCTTCTCCACTGAAACACTGTTTTCAACATATAGGGTTTTTTATCAAGTGACAGCAACAGTCAGCAGGGTGTGCAGCTTCTCTCCTCTTGGCATTGTATTTATGGTTTCCTTCCGCTTCAGATGCCTCTTGTAATACAAAAGACTTGATATCCCTCTTCTCCCATTATCTGCATTGCAGCGCTGTGCTGTCTGGAGCACTGGAGCAAATTACTCCTTTGATAGATATGAGAAACTGAGGAGTTTTTGTTAATTTCCTGGAGTACTTTTGCTGCCCACTACTAAATCCACTAGTGCAAGCCAGTTGAGTTGTTCTTGGTAAAGCACCATTGAGTCAGCCTTGGGTTTCTAAGCAAGACTAAGGCTTAGTTTGTTCTTGGAAGAAAGTGAGATCATCTTTAGAATTGCTTGGTGCTCACACACTCTACCTCGCCAAAGGCCCTCCTAGCAAAGAGATGGGCAGTGTAGAAATTGCCCTAAAACTTCCAGTACCCTCTGAGTACTGAAGCCACCAACTCATTTTCCATTGTGATGCTACAGCAGCATGAAACAGCTGGAAATGAAGTGTGAAGTCTCCAGCTCTTGCAACAGAATTAATTCAGTTGAGACATACTTCTTACAGGCTTACCTTGAAGTAATAGAAAAATCTCAAGACATATTATTAACAACTAATGCTGAAAAGTTACTGTCCTGACTTTTTAATTTATGGGTTATTCCTAGCTGTGTCTCTCTGGTCAGGTCTTCATGCTGTGTTGCAGATGTCTGGAAGGCTACACAATGGCGACAGAAGTGGATATATGCACTTGCCAGGAAGATGGACAATGGTCCCCTCAGAGTATTTCCTGTTGCCCCCGAAAGTGTCCACTTCCAGGAAATATCACTAATGTAATCGTTCTTGGGAACAACTTCACTGTGAACTCAAGCATCACTTTGTCATGTGTAGAAGGCTACACTCTGGTGGGAGCAAGCACATCTACATGCAAGGTATAGTTTTATTAGCACTGTTATATTCTGCTGGCCTTCTTGAATTCAGGAGTGCTTCTCATATCTTCCTTACCCTTTGGCCCTTAACTGGGCACAACTAAAAATTTCAAAGCATATTCTGCAAAATGTTTTATGTTTAGTTGTTTCCCAATAAGAACAATTGTTTTCTATGTATGGACTTTCAGAACAAAAAATATTTTATTTCTCCTTCCATCAAAAGGCTGTCTTTTAGAAAAGCATTCATTTTATCACATGCCAAGCATTAAATCACTATGTCTGAGATTTAAAAAAAATTATGTCCAAGATTTCTAATATATTTTGAGGATTGCAGGCAGAGATTTATCTCTAGAATAACAGGCAGTTGACATCCACTGTACATCTGTAGAAACTTGAATCCTCGTTAAAGAACAAAGATCTTAATCCACTGTACATCTGTAGAAACTTGAATTCTTGTTAAAGAACAAAGATCTTAATCAGTTCCACTGGTAACCTCCTGTCACATTAGCTGTGGACAGCCTCATCTTGAGTTTGTAAATAGACTTTTAAAGTCACTAGGTACACTTGTATGAGAAAAGCTGACCATGTGTGGGTTTGCAGAGTAAGTCTTTCTTATTAAATGTTTTCCCCTCATTTTGCTGTTTCAAATATCTGTAGGAGTAGTTGTCTTTGACAAGTGTTTCTTCAGGTATCAGACTTCCCTTAGTAAGTCAGAGAAGGCTGCTGAAGCACTTAGTCATGGTGTTAGACATTCAACCAGGAGAGAAATACAAAACATGAAATCAGGCAGATGTAAGTTTTCATTCTTCTGATGTGTTGTTCCCTGAGTGGTTAGGTGACCTTGCCCCAGTGAACTTTCTTTTCCAAGCTTTTTTCCCCCTTTTTTTTTTGTTCCATCTGCCTTTTAAATCTCAAGCTAAGGGTTCCTGCCAAAGATAACACTAGTCTATGTTAACGTCTTGAAAATGTTACTTAAATTACCAAGTTTTATAAAGGTCTGAACAGATAATGTTATATCTGTACGCCCACAGCAACTGGATGCTCCTACCAAGATTTTTCTTTTTCAATTAGATATGATTGCACATATAAAGCAGTGCTGTTACATTTCTAATTACATTTATTTTTCAGGAAAATGGTGTTTGGGTGCCACCATTTTCTGATGACATCTGCAGTCCTGTGTCTTGTGGAACTCCAGAGTCTCCAGAGCATGGATTTGTGGTTGGCACTAAATACAATTTCAAAGATGTGTCTCTTTATAAATGTGACTCTGGCTATGAATTACAAGTAAGCAAGCTCAAATCCCCAACACTCTAAGTTCTCATTTTCTGTTCCTGAGTGATTGCTATGGACTGCCTCATTCATTTTGACACTATGGAAGCTGGGTGTCTGCTGGTTTTTTTATTGTCTGTAGACAGTTCATGCTATGTTTGGGACAGTCTTTGAATGGTTTAAGGGTATAGTTGAAGCAAATATCCTGTTCAGAGGTATGTGTCCAGCAGGTATCTTGCAGTATTTGAGTTTTCTTAACTGAAGTCCTCTGCAAATGCAGCATTACATATGCTTGTGATCATAAGTCGCAGAAGAGTTAATTTCTCATGTTCTTCCTTAGCCAGAGTTAGACTAAGTTTTTTTTTTCTGATTTGTAGTGTCCCAATCATTGTCTGTGTGACAAGAGTTGTGCCTTCCAGACTTAAAGTTCCTCATAAACTCCACTGCCCTCAGTTCTATGACATTGCCAGATGGTATTAAAGTGATAGATCAAAGATATTCCATTTTGTTCAATGACAGCTTTATTCCCTGATGGAGGAGGAATCAAAGTTCTTTCCTGTCCATTGTTTTCATTACAGCTTTTATCCCCACCTGAGCTCTGAAACAGCATTGCTTTCCCAGTATCAGGATTCAGGCTAGCAAGTTCAGAGCTGGCTCAGTGGTGTTTTCAAAAGCTGCAGTGAATTCAGAAATGACAGTAGGTTGCTGAGGCACAGCATGATCTCCACTGTTCCCAGGTGATGAGTGAGACATGAGGTGGTGAGATGTCTCCAGGACAGAGGCTGGCTCTTAATGCCGGTTTTGTGCAGGTCAAGCAGAGTGCAGGATTGCACTTCCTTTGTCCTGTTGTAACATCAGTAACTAATTAAGAACTTCATGCATGTAAAATCACCCAGTCAGAAGTTAATTCACTCAGTCAAGTTAAAATTAGAGTTTGGAGAATGCCTAGGTAACAAAGACTTTAATTTTCATTATGTTGTCAAATAGTGCAAATATGCACTGGAGTTGAAGGTGTTAGTATTTAGACAAAAAGGTAGAGTTGCAGTTTCAAATAATTCTAGTAAGCAGTAAACCAGTGTTGTTTTACAGTAATAAGCTCTTCCAAGCTTCGTAGTCCAGTTTCGCCACCTAGTGTCAAACTGTGTCCCCACTGTAGGAGTCCTCCTTTCTTCCTTTGGGAAGCAAAGTCCATTGGGTGTGATGCCATACAGCAACATGTCAAACATCTACTCTTTATCGATAGGTCTGCTTTGTAATAAAAGTACATTACAGCAAGGGACATAATTAAATATTGTCCTCCATGTCTCTGGAGAATTAAATCCTGGGCTATTGAACTGTCCATAAAACTTGTATGTAAGAAAGAAATAATGTCATTTATAGCAAATATAAAGAATGAGTGTTCAGGATGTGGTTAAATCAGCGCATCATGTTTATCAAACTCCAGCTTGTATAGTTGTTGAAAAAATTCCTAGTTGAATTTCCTATAAGTAAGTCCTGAAAGGAGAAAAATTGTCATCACAACATATTCCTATGAGCAAGAATGATAAAACTGAAAAAAAAAAAGAGGATTCTCCAGAGATAGAAGGACAAGAGAACTAACTGGCCCCACAAACTTTTGATTTATAAAAGACACCCATCATTTTGCAGAAAGTTGTGCCATAAACTCTAAGAGTAGCCTTGGGCTGTAGCACTTCATTTTCTCTTTGGATGGGTGGCACATGGAGAAAAAGCTTCCTCACTTTGCTGGATACTAAAGATGAGGGGAGAAAAGAGTTTATTAAAGCAAAGTTGTTCTTTGAACATTTTCTCTTGTTTCACAGGGTGATGCAGAACGGACTTGCCAAGAAGACAAGCTTTGGAGTGGCAGTGTGCCAGTGTGCAGAAGTATGTTCTACCTGAATCTATCTCTTAATGTTGGTCAAGGGTGATATCACACAACAGAAATCACTAATGCTCATTTTGCTTTATAACCCATACTGTCTGCATTTACCTAAATTTTTTTGGTAAGTACTGCTGGTAACAACCTGGAAGGGCAGAGTTGCTGGTGTGTGCAGGTAGCAGTGTGAAGAAAATCTCTACACCTTTCTGCCTTGCTCCTCTGCAGAGAGCTTCCAGTCTGACACTTGAGGTCATGGGCTCTGCGGTTACTGAGGACCTCTGAGCACATTAGTTGCCAGGAATTACACATATTTAGCATCCTCCAATGTAACTCTGTGGATGTCATTCTCAAAGACACTTCACTTATCTGAGATGTCATTGATTGCAGTGCTGAAATAGGAGTTTCTACACAAATGTTTACATGGACTTCAGCTGTTGGCTGAAGGAGGCAGCAGTTTCCTGAGGCTTCCTGCCAGCACAGTCGCAATAGATTTTTTACTTTTAGCATGAAGTGGAAGCACCAAGTATGATTCTGCTCTGCTACTCAGGGACAAATTCCTGGCAATGACCAGGTAACTGCTGTGTTCTTTCCTGTTTCTCAGAGTAAAACCTGTGGAGGAGCTATGAACAGAACAAGCCATACGCATTTTGTTTGATTGGAAAGTATTGCTTACATTACAGGAATATCATGTGGACCCCCAGATATGATAGAAAATGGATCGGTTCAGGGAGAGGAGTTCCTGTTTGGCAGTGAAGTTTTTTACAGCTGTGACCCTGGCTTTGAGCTACAGGGGCCAAGCAGAAGGATTTGCCACGTTGACAGAAAGTGGAGCCCTTCTGCCCCAACATGCATACGTAAGTAGCATGCAGAGCAATGTGATGTCCAGGAAAGCTAGGGCAGGAGGAGAGTGTTTTGTCTGGCTTCCTCCCTGTCTTTCCCTCCAGCAAAGGGCTGTAAGAGGAGCAGCAAGAGGAAAAGCCAGCAGTACTTCTCTGATCAGAAGCAATCTCCTTTTGGCACATTGAAATGGTATAAACATAGAGAGGGTCATGCTGAAGTCAGTAGGGTAGGAATGTGGCCTACTATATCTGACTTGCCTTGAATTATGATGTGCAGAGCCTTAGACATGTTCACCCCTGCCATGCCAAAGCAAGTATATCTTGGCCACTGAGTATGTCTTGGCCACAGCTGTGCTCCCTAGGATCAAGTCTTGGCTCTCTATCAAGAAAATAACTAATTGAAGGAGCTTAGGAAGAAGGATTTATGACTTATTTCATACAGCTTATAAATAAAATGCAAATATTTATAGTCTTTGCCAATAAATAATTTTCCCTCTTTTCTTGCTGGTGTCATAGTCCTATGCCTTGCATTCTTCTCTCTCACCTTTGATGAGTTTACTTGATCTCCACAGTGTGCGACAGGGGTCAAGATTCTTCTTAAGTACTGCCATTGTTCTGGAGCACATTTTGAGGTCATCTTCCACTGTAGGAGCACAAAAGGGACTGAAAATGCAGCCTCAGGCATGCACAGAAGAAATATTCTGGATCCTCTGTTGGTTTGAGCGCACCTCATATCTTATAACACCACCAAATACAGTTAGATGCACTTTCAGGTGTCTGCAGTGTGAACCCCAGGAGAAAGGGTGGGAAAGGAATTTTATAACTCTTCTCCTTGTAACAGTTCACAGCTTCTTTCCTGCTGTTCCTTCTGTTTATTCAGGAGAACAGAGCTATCAGATGGTGTGTGACTCATAGAAGGAATAGTCTTCATTGTGTATAAAACCCAAAAGTTTTCTTCTCTCTTAGAAATTACTTGTGGGCTTCATCCTTCCATTGAAAAAGCAGAGGCCATTTCTACTGGAAGCACATACAGAAGTAATGTAACCTATGTGTGCAGCTCTGGATACCATCTTGTTGGGCCCCAGAATATCACATGCCTTGCCAATGGGAGCTGGAGTAAGCCCTTGCCGTTGTGTGAAGGTAACTGTTTGGTTTCATGTCCTGGAACATTTCAATATGGGATAAGCAATAGCTCCTCCCTTATGCATGGATATCATATAATCCAGAGACTGAGTTGCTTTTGAAAAATGATTCTGTAATATGGGGTTTCTGGAGAACCTATCAGTGGCAAGAAAGAATGATTTCCATCTTTCTGCCCTACTGGCCCCAGTCTGAAGTCATAAATGTGTCCTCACTTCCCCATTTTGTTGGGGCTTTTCTTCATCACCAGAAGAAGCTTCTGTCCTAGGCTGGCTACATTTCCTTCCCAGGGTTACTGAATCAATGTTCTTCATGATTTATAAGTCTATATTGACTTTTAACATAATGTGTTATTAATTCAGGAAATGTTTGAAGTCCAGGACTAATATCAAGCTGAATTAATAAGACCCCTTCCTTTGCAGAGACCAGATGCAAAATTCCAGTTTCCTTGCTGAATGGGAAAGCAATTTATGAAAACAATACAGTTGGCAGTACAGTAACATATCTCTGTGAGAGGGGATACAGCTTGGAAGGAGAACCAGCAGCAGAGTGCACAAGAGATGGAAGATGGAGTAATCCCTTGCCTCTCTGTAAACGTGTGTGTTTGCTTTGTAATGGAAAAGTTTTTGCAGAGAAACAATAGGGGCAGTTACTGATACAAGTTAAAGCATTAATTTAACTGAGTGTATTTTTGTGACAGTAAGAGAACAAGCTGCCTTCTGAATAGGTCCCTATAGTTGGAAAGATGACATAAAGCACTTGATATATAGTAGAAGCAGGTAAGAGAATCATTTGGAGGAGAAGGGAAAGGGAGACTTCATTGTCATCCGCAACTGACATGTTGACAGGGTGCAAAGGAAAATGCGCTAGATTCTTCTCGGAGTTCAACAGTGGTAGAGGGAAATGCAATGGACACTAGTTGCAATAAAGCAAAGCTCCAGTGAAGTTTTTAAAGAAACTTTTTGCCATCAACAGAGTCAAGTAGAGGAGAAGAAACCCAGAGAGGACATGAGATCTCCATCCACAGTTACCCAAATTTAACTCAAATTTCTGATCAGGTTCCAGAGCAACTTCTAACCTAGCTGGCCATGTTTGGAGAAGAAGGTTGGACTTAATGGCTGTATAAATTCTTCTGCAATTCTGTGAAATAGTGTGTTTTGTACATGTTCACTGCACCCACACACCCACAATAGCCTTTCTTGTTACTGTATGTGTCTGTAACTAATTTTAAGACCTAGTGTAGTCTTAGGATGGTTAATTTAGACATTTAATTTTTGTATTGCAAAGTACTTATTCATATTAGTATCAAGACACTGACATAAATCTCTGCTCTTTATGGAGCCAATATTTTCCACTCTGGTGATGAGATCACCAATAGACCATGCAAAAATAGCCCAGCAAGCTTGCAGCCAGCAGTAAATAAAATTAGAGAGATTCTAAACCCCAATGAATGACACAGTAAGTCTCTAATCAAACATCTGAATTTTTGCTGCTCTTTATTGATCCAGCCCCTCCGAACATGAATTAGGATAGGTCTGGTTCTCTTTTATAGGAAGATTATGGTAAACAGGAAGGACAAGAGAGAATGGTTTCACAGCAACAAGTAGGATATTTCTCACTTAAATCCTTAGTGTGTCCTTAGTATGGCATCAGCAGAACATGGTAGCAAGCCATGAGGCAGCAGTGAATTAGAAATTTTTTAATTACTATTTTATGACCCACATCTCATCATTTCAAATCAAATTACAAATTGGATTCACATCCATTCAGCATCCATTTCTTCTCATGTGTTTTGGGTTTGAAATTTGCAGAAACTATTCTAAACTGGTCTCTCTTCCTTCCGTCTCTTTTTCTTCCCTTCTTTTCCCTCACACCCTTACTTTTAACAGCAAACCCTTGTCCTGTGCCTTTCATAATCCCAGAGAATGCCCTTCTGTCAGAGGTAGATTTTCATGTGGGCCAGAATGTATCCATCAGGTGCAGGGAAGGCTACCAGCTGAAGGGGCAGTCTGTGATCACCTGCAATGCTGATGAGACCTGGACTCCAGCCACAGCTAAGTGTGAAAGTAAGTACAAGACACGCTGTTCCACAGAGATTGGTACTTTCCACAGGGCTCTAAGAAGCTCTAGAGAAGAGCTATGTTTTCTTTCTTTTTAACAGAGGTATTCCTTTTAGAAGGACTCAGAATACATCTGTGTGGGTTGGTGTTTCAACAGTATTCATCCTACTATTTACTACGCCCTTCTCTATATGTATTCTTCATTTACCTTTTGCAAGCCCTGGAGCTGGGTTGGTTGCTGGATACCGTAAATACCCTAAGAATGATTTCTATGAGGTTATGGATGATGAGACAAGAGCTGCAGAAAGATGTGCTGCCTTTTATTTTATTTGTTGATACTCACAGCAGGCAGTATCCTTTAGCAAGCATGTTGGAAAGCCTTTTGACTTCTTGTAAGCGATACTGTTTAGACTCATGGGATCACTGAATGGGTTGGGTTGGAAAGGACGTTGAAGATCATCTAGTTCCAACCCCTCTGCTATGGGTAGGGATGCCATTCATTAAATCAGGCTGCTCAGGGTCCCATCTAGCCTGGCCTTGAACACTTACAGGTATAGGGTATCCACAGCTTCCTTGGGCAACCTGTTCCGGCACTTCATCACTGTCTGGGTAAAGAATTTCTTTCTAATATCTAAACTAAATGTTTTAAACTTCTTTCAGTTTAAAACCATTGCCTCTTGTTCTGTCTCTATCTTCCCATATAAATACTACCTCCTCTTAATAAGACCCTTTAAGGAACAGGAAAGCTGCAATGAGGTCTCCCTGAAGCCTTCTCCTGGATCCATGCTGAATAATCCCAGCTCTTTTTACCTGTCTGGTTAGGAGAGATGCTGCATCCCTCCGCCCTTCTCTGGACCCATTCTTTCTTGTCCTGAGGACCCCAGAGATGGATACAGCACTCCAGATGGGTCTCATAAGGGCAGAATAGAGTGAGATAATCCCCTCTCTCACCCTGCTGGTCTCACTTCTTTTGATGCAGCCCAGGATACCAGTGGCTTTCAGGGCTCTGTCCAAAAATGCAGCTGTTGGTTCATGTTCAGCCTCTCACCATGAAGAACCCCCAAGCCCTTCTCAGAGTTGCTCTCAGTGACTTCTTCTCCCAGTCTGTACTCACATTTGGTATTGCCCTGACCTGAGTGCAGCACTTTGCACTTGGCCTTGTGGAACATCATGGGATTCTCATGAGCCCACTTAAGTTTGTCTGGATCCTTGGACTCCATTGCTGATTGACCATCTGGAAGGTGTCTGTGACACCTCCGCCCCCAACAGCATTGTCTCCAGGGTTAAAATCTGTGTCATGTAGGCTCTGCAGCTCACCAACATCTGGATGGTTTCTTTTGTTTAGAGATATCTTGCGGTCCCCCAGCTCATGTAGAGAATGCTCTGATTCGTGGTAGCTTCTATCAGTATGGAGACATGATCACCTATTCGTGCTACAGTGGGTACATGCTGGAGGGGCCCCTGCGGAGTATTTGCTTGGAAAATGGAACATGGACAACACCACCTGCCTGCAAAGGTAAGTTTTTTTTACTGACAGAATGATAGCTTAACTTGCCATAAACACAGAAGTGTCATCCTAGGTGCAATAAAAATAAAAGTGAAATTTTTGCTAGTTTTAGTGCAGTCATATTTCCACTCAGGGCATTTAATTCCATGTTATTGCTTTATTTCCAGTTTAAAGAGGTAGGCTTCCATAATTTTTTCTTTAGTCCTAGCTAGTCTTAGGGTTTCTTTTGCTACAGTGTTGTATCCCACACCTAGTATCTTTTCTCCTGACATCTTTTGCAAGAAGTGATGACAGAACTAGTTATCTTCCTGACAAGCTGAACTGTTTCAGATAAGCACTGCCAGTCAGTTTTTCACAGTCAAAAACTGAACACTGCAGAAACCAAAATAGAACAAATGGGTTCTTAGTCCCTCACTATGTTTAAAGTGTGGCAGCTCCTGAAATTCAATTTGCAATAAGAGGTAGATTGATATAGCTCACTAAATAATACACACTGAGCCCTCTAGAAAATTCATAGATTTAACAATATACCAGGCTTTCTACACTTGGCAGATCAGCAGGTATTTGTTATTTCTTGGTCTGTTGAGCTAAAATATTCACTTTTTTAAAGCCAAGAGCTAACTCTTCCATTTAGAAGACTCAAATAAATAAAAAGTTTTGAACAGAAAATGGGGGAAACAAAGAATTGAAGAGAATTGAAGAGAAAATAAGCTCAACAATAAAAAGCATATATAAGCATATTCAAATACTAACTTAAAGCCATGGATGAGTCACAGCAAAAGAGTTCAGAGTCACAGGGCTTTGGTGGAAGAGATCTTGTCATCTGCCTTTTCCAAGTCAGAAGCGTGGCTTGCTCTCTGCTGCTGGGCAGCTGTGGAGCAGGGAGTTAGCTGCACCCTGAAGACTTATTTCAGACTGTGGAACAGCCACCATGACAAATTGAGCTTTAGGTATTTTATTGAGAAAACAGAAAACCTTACAACACAGAAGTGGCCAGTCACGAGCAGCCCCATTCCTCTTCACACAGAAGAAGAAAAGTTCAAGGACACTCACCTGGGAGCATTGGAGTCATTATCAGAACTGTCAGGTCAGCCTCTCCTGCAAGTCTCAGCTCCCCATATCAAAATACAAGCAACATTTCTTCCTTCCTCAGAGAGTTTCTGTTTAGGTTAGAAGCCATTTGGAGATAGAGAATTCTATACTGTGCTAAGCTTCACAAATCATGGACCCCTCATCAGTTTTTTTGCATGAATTCTGACAGTAAAATATTATGAATATTAATAGCTAAATAAGTTGAGTTACCCTACTCTATGAAAGCAGGCGCTCCCCTAAATTCCTGTATGTGATAGTTACAATGTCTTGACTAAAAATCATGGATCAGTAGAGCATTTTGAGAAGAACCAGAACCAAAGAAGAGGGTTTGCTACTCCTGAATATTTCAGGAGTAGAGCAGCTTTTCCTGAGAAACAGGTTTGTCTTGGATTTGTGACCATGGCTTGCCACTGGCATGAACAACTACCCATCACGCAGCCAAGTAGAGAAGATTTGAAGGAAAAACAACTGAGTTACTTCAGTTATCATGATGTGAACAAAAGTGCTTTTGGAAATTTGCGCTCCCAAAGCACAAGGCTGTTTCTAAAAAGTTTGTATTTCTAAACTGTAATAGCTACAGAATTCAAGGGATCTCTGCATAATAGCTACTTTACCTAAGCTAGAATTCAATAGCAAAATTATTTGGATAATATCTGTTCCAGTTGTAACACTTTGGATTTTTCAATTGTCCTTTTAATATCACCAGCTTTACTTTTTATTCTTATTTAATATTTATTAGTTACAAAGAACTCCTTTTATGCCAAGGGATGCAATTGTCTGCTAAGAAGGGTCACCAGGGACCAAGAAGGGCTGATCTGCAAAGCACTGTCAAACATTCTGTTTGCAACACTGCAATATCTATTGGGACTGTTCAGAGGAATAAGTATTAAGGAAAAATTATTTCAAAAAATGCAGTGAAGAGGTGGAGACATGATGAAGGTGGAAAACAAAGCAGAATAACCTATGTATTAAGAGAGGGGAATAACAATTTCCCTCCTCTTTTCTAAAAGGGGACTTTATAAGAGCTAAAGATGTTTCTGAGAGGACTGTCCTGCATTTTCATGACATATGTCAAAGTGATCTTTCAAAACTGCTTTATGATTCATGTGAGTGATTTTCCTAACAAAAGTCCTACAGGACCCAAGCCTTTGTGGTCTACATCAGAAACTACATGAAAGCACTCTTTGTAATGACTCATGCTGCATTTCTTGTTTATGGCTGTGTGAGTTGATTATTAATATGTTCTAAGCCTGCTTGAAAAGTTCTGACCCAGCTGAACAGGTTTATTAATGTAAATATTATAATTAAAAAGCAGACTTCTTTGGAAGAGCTCTCACCACAGCCACACTTGCCTGAATCACCACTGGTTAGAGGTTGCTGGCCAGATTCTGATCTGAGTTTCAGGGGTGAGAAGTATTAGCTTGGATCTGCTGATAGTAATTATCTGCAGGACTCATTAGGCTGCTCAGATGCGCACAGCTTACCTGACTCCTTACCTGACTTTCTGAACCGCTCTAAAACTCTTGTCTGTTTGCCCTCTTCACATCTTGTTGATTCTGAGTGGTCCATGTGGAGCTGTCAACAAGAAAGTTTGTACCCCATCAGCAAATAAGAACATTATGAGAGGAAAGCTGGGGCCTGGGGAAATTGTTCACTTGCAACCACAAGGAAGCATTTTGCAAAGCTGAAAACAGATAACAGAATTTATTATTCCCCTTCTGACACATTTGGCTTGCAGCAGAGTAATGCTTTTGTGTCCTGTGTCAATAAATTTACAAGGGGATGTCAAAAGATTTATACCATGGATGTGAGATTTGCTACCATAAACTAAAGTCACATTTGATACTTTCTATTCTCTCCCCAGCACATCAGGACTGCATTCGTGGTTTTTACAATAGACAAAAAAAAATAAATAAGAGATCTCAGCTTAACTTCCAGTCCATTTTCTAGTCTTATCCGTTGATAAGAGTAATCCTCACAGATTCAGACAAGTAGTCTTTGCTTGCCTAAATTGGTGTATAACAACTGCACATCTAGGGATGATACATTCTCATTCAGTTTCACAACCAGGACCTGGGCAGAAACCCAGGAAAAGCCTATCTCTACCTGACATCTGATTACTGAGTAGCAAGGAGTTGCCATCCAGAGCAATTTTTGTAACTCATGAAATAGCTGCATCTTCTACATTAACAGAGAGGAAGAATATTTCAGAGACCTTATTTTGTGGGCTTTGAATTTAATGTAGGATATCATTTATACATGAATATTGTACCTCACATCCCATTATACATTCATGGAATATTGTTTAAGTGGTGTAGATCACACAAAGCTTTAAATGGTTCTTCCATTGCAGAAAAGAAACCTGTTTGGCACACTATTCTGCTTTAGTCAACACCCAGAGACAAGCTGTCTATGTAGTAACAGATATTTTTACAATAAAAATTTTCAAAATCACTGTTAAAATATTGTAAATTATGTTAATCTTTTAGAGATCTCTTCCCATTCTCATTATCAGCTGACACTTGATGGGAAGGCTCTTGAGACTGAAAAATAACATGGCAGAGCCTTGGCCTCATTTCAACAGACTCCAAGCTGTATCTTGCATTTTGGCATGGCTTAGCTACAGGAGTGACTCAAGTTTGTCTCTCTGAGGGAAAGATTTGCATTCTTTCCAATGAGGATTTCAGGTCTGAACAGTGTTTCAGTGTGCCAATCCACTGTTTGTATTGAATGCTAACAAACACTCAAAGCTTAAGTGCATATTTTGCTCACCTAATAACTAACTAACAATAGCAGTTCAGATGCAATTAGGAGTTCAAATTGAGTTTCCTGAGATTACTGTCAATTTTATTACTTATATGTTCTGTCATATTGTCTTGAAGCTGCAATTTTTTATTTTCTCCATATGGTGTGTACACCGACATGAGAAAGATCATGCTTCTTCCAATGATCATTAAGTATAACATGTTTGTGCATAGCTTTCACCTGGTTTTCTAAAGTAGACCTGGTTTCCCTGGATGTGCATGACAAGAGATGGTACAGTGTCATCGAAGTGACAAAGAAGTCCAAAGTCTGTCCAGCCCAGGCACCACATTGGCCCAGCATGACAGACTCCACTCCAAATTCTTCACTTTCATGATCAGATGCATATTAATAGGAACGGAAGCCGAGGAGCCCCAGTCAGTGTGAATGCTTGGCGAGGTTTTTAGTCATACTTTGAGTTCCAGAGGTGAACACTTACTGTGCCACTGCTGCACCCTTTTTGGTCACTTCTCATTATGGTGGATGATAGTGCAGTAAAAATTGCCTGTTCTATCACACAGTTAATCTTACTTTAGACAGTGTATGCCAGATGGCATTATCTTGGTGTTTCATACCAAGATTAGAAGAAAGCTTGATTCTATTCCAGAGTCAATGTAGAAGGCCTGGGTGAAGGGGTGAGGAGGGTAATAGGTTTTTATGGTGTATTATTTGGGTATTTTAATTTTGTATTACAAAAGTTAGTGGGAAAATCATATAAAGAATAGTGTCAGCCTTGAAACAGTATCCAAATAACTTATTCAACTATAAATATGTCTACATTTTCATTCTTTCTGTGGACAGTCTTTTGATTATCTTAATGATTCCACACTCTTGCTTACAGTACCTAATCAAACACATAGAGCCAGAAGATGATGTAGCCCTTGAAATCAAAACCAGGCAATGTTTCTGAACTTCACTGCATTTGTTTGTTCTGCTCTAAGCTTTACTCTGCAAAGGTCTGTGCAAGTTACTACTGAGTTACTAGGCTTCTAATTCAGTGTCCAGAGTTTGTAATGAAATCATGGTGTTTCCAGCTGTCTGCCGCTTCCCGTGCCAGAACGGCGGCGTCTGTGAGCGACCCAATGCCTGCTCCTGTCCCGATGGCTGGATGGGCCGTCTCTGCGAAGAGCGTATGTATGCCATCCCTAACTGTAATCCTAAGGGTTTTGTTGATAAGACAGATGAATTTACTGCAGTGAACCAGAAGAGGCATAAGAGATAAAACCATAAAAATCATTAATATATTCTGCTTGACAAATGTAAGGGAACAGAAAGGTAAGTACTTGGCTTGTTTCTAGAAAAATAACTGTTCCCTTACATCTTCAAAGCAAAATAAACACTTTTTAAATTGATGTGATTTTGTTTCTCAGTACTCTTTCACTGTGGTTGAAGAACACCTTGTTTCAGTTCTCCAAAGTCTGTTTCTAATAGCAATACCTGATAGTTTTGGGAAATGAACAGTGATTAGAACAGAAGAGATGTGAGTGTTCTGCTGGTGGCTACATTAGTTTCTCAGCTTCCATTTTTATCAGTCTGTGGTTATGAACCTCATCAGTTCATGTTCAAATAATGTAATGTGTCACATTTTCCAGGCTGTCCCTCCTGACCTGTGTACTTGTCCCTCACAAGTTCTAGACTGGTTTTTCCTGTCATGAATTTCCAAATTATTAGAGAACTGGATCTGTTGTCACTGAAAAGAGCTAAATCTAACTCTCAAATCAGATTCCCTGGGTGACATTGGGATGCCAGTTTGATCCATGTTTCTCTTCATGGTGGTCTTAGCACAAGGAATTTGGGAGATTTAACCCTTTCAGCCTGGCATAGCTGCTGCATGAGGACCCTTATTACTGTACATATAGTAAGGCATAGCCTATGTGGAGAGAAAAGGAGGTGCCCTTTATTTAGTATTTAGTATTCAGTATGTATTACAGCGACCTGAGAGGGTGTTCAGGGTGAGAGACATGGACGAGAATCTTAGTTCATGATCAGAAGGCTGGATTTATTGATATATGATATATAATAGATTATAATTATACTACAAGAAATAGAGAGATGAGTTGCAGAGGCTTGCTAAGCTAAGAATAGAATAGCAAAGAATGAATAACAAAGTTCTGTGTCCAGCAGAAAGCAAGGACAAACTCTCCCGTGAGTGGTCAGCAAATCCAAACACTCACAGAAGACCAATCACAGATGCTCCTGTTACATTCCACATCAGCAGATAATTATTGTTTATATTTTTCTTCTGGGGCCCCAACTTCCCAGAAAGGACAAATCCCAAAAGAGAGGATTTTATGAAAAAATGTCTGCGACAAGTATGGCCCTGATGTAAGGTTTTAGCATGTCCAAGATCTACAGCAGGGGTGTTGTCACTGTCCCCAAATCTGAGTCACTGCCTCTGACTCTGAATATACATGGAAACCTACAAAAATTGTGCACATTCTCATCTACTTTTTGGAAAAGAATATGGTTCAAGTGTTAAAATGGTCCTCTGAATCTCTACAGCTTTCAAGTCTTCTCTGTGACAGTATCAGTTTCACATGGCAGAAATTAGTAGTAGATACAGAAGGAAAACAAGAGGTTCAGCAAGTTTTATCTTTTTGCATTTATGGAAACTCCAGCTATGTAGTGTATTCACACATCTCCTCTTTTTCTGTCTCTGTGCCTGGCAGTATCACCACAGTCATTTGTGCAACTGAGTCCTGTAAGTCTCACAGTCAGCGTGAGAGGCTTTCGCCCTGTGTCTGAAAAAATTTTGTTTGGTATCCCACAATTGAATTTATTAGTTTCATCAGTAATGACACTTGAAGCATTCTCCAGAACTAGACATTTCATTTATGATCCCAGCCATTTCAGTCATCATCCAATTCAGACTGGCAACTGACCAGGCAGGTCACACTTCATGAAGGTACAGGCACTAGGGGTTTGTTTTGGTTTGGTTTTTATGTTTTGGTTTGTTTTGTTTTACTTTAGTATAGATAGTTAGAAAAGGGGAAAGAATTCTCACAATTGGTCAGTACAACACTAATTTTGCATTGCTTGTCAAATAAGGTGCAGCAGTGAACAGAAAAACAGGTTTAGTCTTTGAAGTTGAGGGCCTGTTCTGGAAGCCCAAGGAATTTTTGAGCACTAGCACTGAGCACTGACTTGTCAGTATCAAGCCACAATAAGCACACTGAGAGAATTTAGTCACCCTGTAGTTCACAGTACCTTTCACAAAAAAGATAGGATTCATGTTTTTGAGAGAGTCCTGACCATTCTAAAGAACTTGCATGGTACTACAAGTTTAATGATTTAGAAAATTATTTCCTGGTGATACAGGTTAGTCCTGTGAGGTTCATGGAAGTTCACAATTATTTTTTTATCCAAGCTGACTGTACCTGCTCAGCTTGATCTCTGCTGTGCAGCAGAAGAGGAACCCCTACCTCAGTCTTATGCAGCCCCCATCCACCATCCCAGTATTAAACTCTACTGGAAATGCCTCTTGAGGGTCCAAATTTGAGACCCAACTCAACTTTTGCTCTTCTTAGAGCAGGTACGCTCAAGTGCTTTGTTCACTTAGCATAGTGGAGATGATAGTTTTGTGAAGATACTTAAAGCATGAACACATGGGAATTTTGCAGATCTGCTCCAAGGAGCAGTGTAGCTCGATTGCTGCTCTGTCCAGAGGTCATCAGCTGATTGGTATGTGCTTTGTTTCTTCCCCAGAGTTTCCAGCCCTAGCCTTTTTCACCCAAAATGCCTTATATCCAAGCTGCTTTTCCCAAGGGGCATATAGTTTCACCTGTCTCAGCATATTTTCACTGGCCTAGACAAAGTGCTTTTCTATGGGCAGGGCACAGATTAACTTGTTTTGGATGCTACATCTGCAAGCCCAGAGAATTCACGAACAATCCAGTTTTTTGTGATTAAAGTATGAACTGGTGTTGTTAGCACCATCACAGAAGTGGCCAATGTCTGTGGATATTACATGTGAGATACAAACAGCCCTGGCTCATTTCCCATGAACACAGAGCCTACAAGCACCTGAAGGACTCCAGCAATTGCTCCAGCCTATCCATTTCTTTGCCACTACTCTTTGTCATATCTGTCTGTCATGTCTGTCAGTTGTATAAGCTGCTCATGCCTGGTGGGTAGGTCCTGCTCAGCTCTGCTAATACTCCATGCAAACAGTTCAAGGGTAAGTAGAGTTTCTAGTTAAACATAAGCTCATGTCTTGCACACTCTATTCTTTGCTTTCATGGGAGATAATTATTTTTTCTGGTTCTCTTCTCCTTAGCAATATGCATTCTGCCATGTCTCAATGGAGGTCGCTGTGTGGCCCCTTACCAATGTGACTGCCCCCTCGGATGGACTGGATCACGCTGCCATACGGGTAAAACTTCTCACCTGCCTTTTTTTTATCACTTTTTGGGACTCTGCTAGCAATAACTAGCACAGTTGTCTAGGGACTCATAAAGCTCCTGAGCTTGTCAGGAAAACCCAGGCCTACAATAAGGTTCCTGGAGGATTTGCTGTTCCCAGCTGTACACTACCTTCAGACTAGTCCCTCCCTGATGAGTCTTTAAAAGTACCAGAAAAGCTTGCTCTCAAAAAGGACAGACAGTATTCACAAAAGTACTCTCTGCAAAAAGCAGTGCAAAGGAGAAAAGGTTTCCAAGGAGAAGAATAAAACTATTTTTCTCAGTTCCAGGTGCATGATTTTCATTTCCATATTCAGGAAATGCAGGTCACCATTAAATTCACAAACAAGCTGCAGGTATTACAGAGGTTTTTCACCACATAGCTGTCTTGTTTGGTGGATGCCCACTGATTTCATGGGTACTGAATCAGGACAGAGAGCACACCAAAGCAACAATTTAAGGGTGATTGAATTCAATAGATTCATTGTACAGAGGTGCCTTACATTAGGTATCATCTAAGTTCTTTGAGCAAATTCAATGTGCACTTCTTTTTACTAGATCTCTTACTTGCACCTAACCAAAGGTGAAAGTCATGGAGCACACAAAAATAGTGAGAGGTAGGAGGGAAGTGATTCTAGTGTCCAGGTTTGTGGCCTAACCAGTCCGTTTATGTGTGATGAGGTTAGCTCTACTTATGGAAAATATTTGAATCTGAGTTTAGAATATGGGATTTCATATGAAGACTGAACAAACACCAGATTTTGAAAGACTTTTCCCTGTGAAAAGACAATAAAACTCAGCAACTGACTGATTACTGAAACATCTTTCAATCATTGTTAAATCTTAAACACTTACAAATATTAGCTATTTTTAAGCATGCATTTCAGTTTCTTCAGTATTTTTATTGTCCAGGTGTACCTTAACTGATTTACAATAGGATCTTAACATGAAAGCCCAGTTTTGCCTTCCTGCAAGACTTTGAAGTAGCTGATGGGGTGAGCTGGGAAGGAATTCATGCCTCTGTTAATGAATGTTCATAGTATTTGTTTAACTGATAAGAATGGTGAATCTGGGGGATAAGCTGTGCAATACACTGCAAACCAAATCCTTCTGCAGAAAATTGAAATACCAGAGAGAACATTTTCACTCTGGACTATTGTATTTTAAAGGGACTCTTACCTAACACATAATGCATCATTTCCTCTCATATTTCACAAGCTTTGCATCTATAATAGGTGCTTGAGGAGGATAGATGGCTTCTTGGCTTTTTGGCCAGCCATTCAAATCTGTACAGGCTTGACTTGCTTTTCAGTAGCTAAAGGGAAAATTATAGTGAACAACTGCATCTGCATCATAAACACTGCTTATGAAGTTTTTTAATCATTTGTTGTTTCAACTACTGATATTGACATTTTGCTGTGATAGAGAAATACTTCAGTGGCAGCTAAAGATGTTTTGGTCATATGCTTCATTCCAAAATCAGAAGTAATTTTCAACATTATGCACTTGGTGCACTTAATTGTATATAGATGGTCTATCACAATAGCCTCCTGCCATTGTTTGTTCTTGTTTGGCCCAGAGGAACTGGAGTAGGTTTTTTGCATTCCTGTGACTACTCATTTCTATTTCCTGTCATTCCATAATAATTAGTGCTCCCTAATGCATATTCCTTGCAAAAATATTACCCAGACTTTGTCCTCACTATGGCATTATCTGCTTTAAAGTATTCACATATTTCCTGCAATATAAATGTTTGTGTTTGAAGGACCTCATTAAGTGTATATCTAAATTGGTTCTATAAACTGTGTGGTCCTTTACCTTTCAATCTCAAAATTGATAGGAGGACTTGAAACTTTGTGTTTGGTTACGTGATACCCTTGGGTTAGACTGTCACAAAAAAGCATGTTCAGCCAGGCTCAGTGTGACCTGTGAGGCAGACAAGGGTGTTTTTTCTAATGCCCTGTTGCAACTAGTCTCACCTCTTAGGGCTATCCAGTGTCTTTCAGGATCTTACTGTCATTCTCTGCTTCCTTTCCTTATCTCCATACGGGTGCCATTCCGTGAAGTCTTCCTCCTTGCTTGCTATTGATCTGCGCATGGCTTTCTCACCTTCAGCTTCCTCTGCTTTTGCTGTCTCTTTCTATACTTTTTTCCCATGTCTGGTGTCTGTTTGTCCTGGCTAGTGTTAAGCTGTCACATACCTTTAAAAAAAAATTTACAGTTTATTCCTGTTCATTTCATGATTCTTCTAATTCTTGCTCCTACTTCTGCTTGCATTCCTTTGTTGTCTTAATTGGAATCAAAGAACAACAGAATTTTTAAGGCAATGTGAAATTACCCACTGGCTGTTTCAGGCAGCTCATACAATGCATCAGACAGCAAGAGTAGTAGAAGGAGTCAAATCACACTTAGCAGACATATGCTTCTCAGGCTGCCCTTCCCATTCTTAACAGAATAAGGCAGGATGGATTTTCAGTGTCCTGCTACTATTCCTCAACAAATCAGCTTGTTGTGGATGTGCTCATTAATGCAAATTTGTGTGTGTTTGTGTGCAGCTGTTTGCCACTTGCCTTGCTTAAATGGTGGGAGGTGCATACGACCAAACCGGTGCTACTGTCCCTCTTCCTGGACTGGACCTGACTGCTCTAGGTAAGTGTCAGTGAGCACTGTCCCAGGGCTAGACTGAATCACATCCTACTGAACTCTAAATCTGAGGAATGAGCAAATAATTTTAACATTTTGAGCATCTCTAGATTCTGTAAATCAGTAACCTTTAGATGCCTCAAGTTTCATAGGCAATATGTAAAGACCTTAGAGGGTACTCTGCAAAATGATTGCCAAACTTGTAGCAAACTCTGAAAATTCTATCTTTACATATAATCAGAGAGGCAAACCCACAATGTTTAGACTGATTTTTTCATTATGTAAATGGAGGTGGAATTTTGACATGTAATACAGAATATTCTTTGGGAAATTTTGGTGGCTTACTCTTTACTAGTGTTCATTTTGAACTGTATACACCTCAGCTAGGTCCATGTTTAAAACTGGGGTTATGCAATGTTTATTATGACTTATGTAAGTCATCTTACACCCAGCATTGAGTGATGTAATCATTTAAAGAGTACAACAAGGTGCCTCTGAGGCAAGTCCAAGTTCAAATCTCCTGGCAGCTCTAGGGCCATGATAGCAAAAAATGTGTATACCTCAACTCACACAGCCTCTTGCTGAACACAGTGGTCATTATTCTGGAGAGTTAAATAAGAACCAGATGAATATTACTATTTTTCTGCAGGGAACAGATGAAGCCTGTGACATTGTAATCTTTTCTGTTCTTTCTGGGCAGAGAGTGACAGACATTTCTTCCTATCCCTCTGATAGACAGTTTATCTTAAAACTATAGAATGCTTGACTGACAAATTACATTGTCCAAAACAAATAGTGTTGAGTTGTCAGCTGTGATTATATGTGCCTTTGTGAAGCAACTTAAATGTATTGCCAACAAGCAGTATCTTTCAGCTTTAGAAAGGTATGCATCTGAAGTCTGGTAGTATATCCATTTAGGACATGAAGTAGAAAAGCCCAAATTCAGCAGGCATAATAGCCAAAAATAGTGGAGCTTATCTCATGATAAAAGTTTCAGGCTATTCCCAAACCAGACTATCCTTGGCTTCTTTTGCTGGGTTTTTTTGTCCAAATCCATAGCTCTGTGCAGCAGAGCACAGAAGGTGGGTCATTAGCCCTGGAGGATTGGGGTCCAGCAGCTTGTTCCTTCTAGAGAGGACATGTGTTTGAGAGGACATTTCCCAAACATAACTGGATGGGTGAAGAAAGAAACAAGCTCTGAGATCTGTTTCACATTTTCTTAAGTTTTGGCCTCAGTTACTTGTGGCTCTTGATGGGATATGATACCTAGGAATTCTAAAAAAATACAGGCAAATAACATGATACCAGAGATTCCCTGCTGCAGTTAACAAGGTGTGGATTTATAAGGGGAAGCTGAAAGGTCCGAAAGTTTTTAGCAGCATGCAGAATAAGACTAGTTCCAAACTACTCTGTGATGAGCCATGACTTAAATTAAATGTCAGATATTTCTATTTCCCATGGCACTCTCTCCACCTCTTTGAGCTGTGGCATTCTAATCCGTGGTATACTTTCAGACACCATCCTCTTGCGCCTCAGTGTTGATCATTTGATATGTTCAGCACACCACTGATTTTACTTTGTTTTTGATGCAGGAAGCGGAAGGCTGGATTCTATCCCTTTTAACATCAGAGCAGCAATTCTGCATTCAGATATCTTTCTTCAGCCTAGGCACCAAGGCTTGGATTCTAATGCATTGTAAATCAAATCCATTGTTTCCCTTCCCCCACCCCATCCCAGCTCCCTTCTTTTGTATTTTATTTTGTGATACATCTTTCAATTTTTAAAGAAATCCTCTGTATTTTTCATTTATAAAAGTATTATCAAATATATGCTGCTACACAGGTGTCATACACATACAAATGTAAAAATTCCTACAATCCACTGAGGAAGTGCTTGTTTAAGGTGAAGTCCCTCCCATTTCTTACATTAATTAAGCTAATTAAACTGTACTATACTGCCAGCTGTGGTTAAACAGAATATGGCAACTCTGCTTAGGAGCTGTCAAAGCATACTACTGTCCAGCAACTCGACAGTAAAGTGTGTTACACAAGGCTGAATGAGCCTCTAAACTCTGCATCGGGCCTGTCTTGGAACTTCAGCTGATAAAAATTATAACTGCATGTGATAAGATCTGCGTTGTAACCACAGTTTCTGGTGAGCATAAGAAGAAGATTCTGTAGTGTAGTTTATGTGACATTAACTTCATTGGAGAGTTACTTAATGGGAGGCATCAGCATGAGTTTTACATGAGATTTCTTAGTAAAAGCGATGAGGGAACACCATCTCGTTCAGAGAAGAATGGATTAAGTCTAGCCAACAAGAGCCTTGAAGCTTTCTGACCTACAGGCTGTTCAGGTGTAGCTCTAAGCTGAATAATCCAGGATCCAGCAGTAGGAAGCAGATGGATCTCTGAAACTCGCACCTTCCATTTGCCATGGGATTCACAACCTGCCTATAACCACCATCCCTTTCCTAGATAAATAAGGTACATCTCTTCATAGGTGAATGGTTTTGATATCTTAGGATTGGGTCCCAATATCTGACTGTCCCTGAGATGGAGAGAGAAGGCACCAGCTAGGTTTATGAGTGAAAGTTTACTATTGCTTGCAAAAATGTTGTGGTTTTGTTATGCAGAATCCTGAAAAAATTGGAAAAGACCTCTCTAAACACACACAGGCAGAAATGCTCAGCTGACTGAGAAATACTGAGGGCATACATCTGAGCAAATATAATCAGATTTCTCATTCTCAGACTGGTGATCCCACTGTGTCTGAGGAAAACACACATGAGTTCCACCATTAAGTCATGCTCTGATGAACTGAAATGTTAAAATTTATTATTAAGTAGAGTGGTGGAATTACAAGACAGAAATCACATGCATTGCACCTTTCAAAGTCACATGTTTGGTAACTGTTAACAGTTAGCAAAAAGTCTGATCTATGAGAAAAGATCTTAGAGTCAGAACAAGAGTCATTGATCAGAAGCTCCATTTTCCCAATAATAACAGAAAAGTGTAATTTGCAGTTATCATTGGGAAAGAAAAAGAGAAATAAATTTTACCTTCTGTAGCTTCCTATTCCTGCTTAGTTACCCTCCAGATTAAGAGTCTGCACAACTGCCCCACCCCTCTTTATGGAAGTACCTTCCTTTTATGCATGAACCCTGATACAGGAAAGTGATAGGACACCAAAACAAGCTCACAGTTGCAGTAACAGGTCTCTAGTAAATACTGACACATAACTGATGGCTGTTAGCCCAAAACCAGAAATGGAGAAGAAAGAAACAAGCAAAGTTGTCAGCCATTAGGAGCTTTCAGCCCATTAAAAGAAAAACAGATAGTAAAAAATAGGAGTCATTAGGGGATCAAATTAATGTGAATGTAGATTCCTTCCCAGTGGGAGCTGCAACCAGCTGAAGAATTGTGGTTTTAGCTCCCACAACCTTCTTTTTCTAATGAACTCTGCTAGCACGTAGCAAAAATCTTTTGTCTCCCAGCTCCACAGCCATCGACGTTTACAGCTTTGACTGAAGTTAGTGTTCAGTAAGTAATGTCCACATTTCAGCACACAGTCACCACCATTTGTAGTCACTTTGTTCCTTGGCTTCCTTGCTGCCTTAACAGCAAATGAAGGAAAGCTGCATTGAGCAACACAGGACTTCTCAAGGGAAAAAGTAGATAGGTGAGAAAAGTAGATCTTTATTTATATGTCATTCTCGTGTTTTTGTCCCTTTTCCAGTGTGCTTCTCTGGTGTGTCCTCTGACTCTGTCCTGGTCGTGTCCAGAGCAGAACAGCAGTGGTGAGGAGAGTGCTTAGATCTGGCAGGACATTGCTGGACAGTTCAGGGCTGGAGAATAGCTTTTAGCACCCCAGCTTCACACTAGTGACTTGTACATGGAGTCCTGGGATCAACCCAGTCAACATGTTTTTTAAGGAGATATGGTGTTAGGACAGAATAGCTGAAACTAGAGGCTGTCATATTAATGCTATTGATGATGTTTTGATACTTGCTGGAATATTTTCCCCACCCTACCCAGTACTGTATTGTCATTTATGTCACTGCTTGTTGTGTGTTTTAAACGACTTCCATGTGATGCACTTTACACTGTAAATAAAGTTGCACCCTGTTTAGTACCTATATAGAGGCAACATTGTATTCTTTTTGTAAACCCTCACAACAATTATATTAAGCTATTAATCTTTAGGATCTGATGGCAAAGACTACAAAAATAGACATCCACTTAAGCAAAAAGACAAAACAATTGCCAGCAAACTTAACAGGTTGTAATGGATTAGTCCAGATTTGGACTTGCAGATAAAAAAGCAGTTAGCACCTCATTTTTCAAATCCTTTGCTCTGCTAGGGCAAACCTGTAAAGGCCAAATTTACCACTAGCGTGAAGAGGCAGATCAAAACCTGCTTCTCTCACTACTGAAGGAGATACTACTTGTTTTATTCAGCATCAGTACTGGAATTTTTAAAGTTATGGAAATGCCCATATTCCTGGACAAATGAGGTAAAGAATCACTGTAACAGGAAGAAATTTTTTTAACTCAAACACGACTCCTCTAAACAAATAGCATATATTACATAACAGGTAAAAAATTTAGAATGTGAAGTTTTTGGAGATAATGTTGTAAACCTGACAATGTTTGGATACATAGGCGTAAGTGGAGACTTGGAAGTGCAAAATGTGGTCAATGTTTGAAACCTTCCCCTGAGCCTGCAACTCAAAAGGTGGTGTGAGGTAACTGATAGTGTTAATGAAGCCCTGAAATTTAATGTGTATCTTATGAAAATATAGAAATTTGCAGTACTTGAAATATGGGTAAAAATCCTGAGTGGGAACAGCTGGGATGCCTGTGCACATGGGCTTAGATCTTGTGCATGCTCTGGAAACACTGAGAACTGCCTTATTTAAAGAGTGTGGTAAGAACAGGCTCTTTCCCTGCCCCTGTTCCCTTTGTTGCGACCATTAAACAAGCTAAAACTCTTAAAAGAGTCTACTGACACCTATGTCTCGCTGCTTGGAAGTACACTGGGAAATGTTTGTGTTGACTCAGATCTTGGGGGGGCACTGGACAGGGTTAGTGTGTGCTAACACTTGTTAACTTGAGGAGTCACCCTTACACTTTAACAGTCTGACCAGAGATCTCTTTTGCATCTCAGAGCAGGAACAGTTTGTGCACCTCTGAAATGTCTTAGAGCAGTTTGGATCCTCACTGCAGAAAGGATCCCTACTGCTTTTACCGCACTGCAGATTGTTTTCTGGGAGAACACACCCTGACCACACATTACCAGCACCAAGAGACAGGAATTGCAGTCCCCAGAGGCAAGCCAGGTGGAATATACATTATTGGTCTGTTTCTCTAAGGTTATTTCCATTCATGCACATGATGCAGAATATTTCTTCACATCTCCATCCCATTTACAGAGAGCTCCTCTCCCAGGAGTAGGGCTGCTCTTCCATTATCCTTGCTTTCTAGACTGACATGTTGCTATTGCCTGCCAGTGTCAAGCTCTGCAGGCTTGCCACCTCTCCCTGCTGAGCTTGGAGCACTACAAAAGCTGGTGCTCTTCACAAGCTAATGACATTGTTCTTAGCATAGGTTTGTCCTTCATGCCAGATGTCCCTCCTGTAGATGGACCAGCGTGACCACATACTTGTTTGTGCTGTTAAAAGTATCATGCATGGCCTGATGAAGAGGGCATTTGAGTTTCTCCCAGCCAGTGGCAGACTGTACCACCACAAGAAAGTCACTTCAAATCTTCCCATTTTATGTATGGGTCAGATGAGCCCCACCTTCTCCCCCAAGGTGCTGCAGTTTTAAAATGACAGATGAGATTTAAGCATCATTATCATCTTTACTAATGACAGCCCTTCTGCAGATGTCATCTGCACACCTCATTGCTAGCTCAGTGGACCAGCACTAACCTTAATCTTTTCAGTCTTATATCTTTGCTGAATGTAAATCTTCCTCCTTCAAATTTTCATTTGCAACCAACATCTGCTGAACAGATTGTCCTGAAAACTCAAGTTCTTTCTCTGTCTCCTGAAGCTTTGACAATGTCATTGAGTCCAGACTGGCACCAGTTCTGTTTGGACCCAGAGCCTGCATACATGGCAAAGGCCAGAAAAGGAGGTTTATGGACAGGGACAGATTGTCACTGTGGTGCTGCTGGCCTGCACCACATAGCAATCCAAGAGCACGGTGAGGACTGATCCTGGATCTCGACTGAAGGCTCTTCTCTCCTGGATGACAATTTTGCCATGCTGTATCCCAGCAGCCTCAGGAAATCAGTCTGTCGTTATGCAACCAAGTGGCAAAGAACAATCACAGCAGTCACCAATCCCAGCTCACCTATACCCCGCAAACAAATCCAGGACTTTCCTAGCTGCCTCTTAGTCATGCCTTCCATTCCTATCTCCTCCTAGCTGCTTCCTCAGTACATTTATTCCACTTCGTTTTCAATAGTCTGGCTGTAGTACTTCCTTCTCGGTTGGGAGTGGCATGATTTTTTGCAGCGAACTCAGAAGTCACCAGGATTCATTGGATGTGAAACCAACAGCCTCACTGGCTAGGAGGGAGGCGCAGTGTGAAGAGTGATGAAGCTCTGCAATTGCCAGTGCAGGGCTGCCTCTGCAATACACAGTGGCAGCCCTACAGAGCTGAGCACTCCTTCATCTGCTGCTGCCTCGCCTTGCCTTGCCATCCCTTCCTTTTGCACTCCTTGGCCATGCTTTTAGTTTTACAGTTACAGGTTATACTTGCAGCTGCTGGGGGGGGTGTCTGCATTTTCCAGCCAGACACCAAAGGCACAGCAGAGGCACATCCACATCAGCTTGCAATACCTGGGGAGAAGATGCTGTTGCCTTCTCTGACTGCACTGCAGCAGCCTAGGTTTGCCCTTTTCCCTGACATCTGCTCCACTGTTGTGGGGAAATCACAACTAATTTCTGCTTCTGTCCTTGTGCAGCTCTGTCCAGGAAGCTACAATTTCATAGGTGAGGTTGTGAGCAGGGTCCTAGGCTGGTGCACAGGACACAGGAGTCCAGCAATATGCAGAGACCCCATCTACCTCGTGTACATACATCATGAGATAGCGTAAGCAGGTCCCAAACATTGTTCACTGCCAAAGGAGTTATTAAGGAATTACTGCTCTCAGCTGCTTCTGGAGGGTGCAATATCAACTGATAGCCTCCAAGCCACCCAGAGCACCAAAGCCAGGCTGCATGCCCGTCCCTGGCTTAGCTGGGGAGGCAGAAAACTCTTCAAGGAAAAGGTAGGTTCACAACACTCTGCAAAAACCAAAGCCTCAGAGTTGGACCTTGTCCTGGCCCCAGACAGGGAGAGGGTAGAGCTAGGCAGTAACACCAGGAAACAGACATGAGAGCCCAGGAAGTTCCACAGTCCATCCCTGGCAAGTAGGATGGGGGCAGGAATGCCTGCAGTGGTTACTGGTCATGCTGAACAGGGATCATCTTACAGCTGTGCCCTGGAAGAACCTGGACACAACTCCAGACCCATCTCACCTAGCATGCGGCATTTGGGGAATTCCCAAAGGTGAAGGGAGGTTTCTCCATGCTGGAAAAGAGGGGGTGGCAAAATGGGAGGCTCTGTGGTATGACAAGAATGGAAACCTCAAGAAAGCTGCAGTTTAGAAAGCACTTAAGTACATGGTCATGTCGTACAACCATTAAGGGTACTTAATTGCACCTATGCAGTTAAAAACATGTTTAAGCATTCTTCTGGGCTGCAACCCTTAGTCAGTGCAAGATTATAAGAAATATGAAAAATTGTGTCAGCCCTGTAGACACTCCTGAGATGGCTGCTAAGTGCCTGGCACTGAATATCTGCCATCAGCTGAATGTAGAAAGTTGATAAAAGAGGTGGCTGCCCAGTCAGGTATTGCTAGGCCAGATGTCTGGTATGATTTTATTAAATAGCTTGGTTAACAATGTAGGGTAAGGGATAAACAACTCATTAGTTAATCTTGTTTATTGCAGGAAAGTGCTATAAGCGCCTGTGAGAATAAATTACATGAAGGAAGGATAATCATAATAAAGGGAAATGATGTGAAATTAACATTAGAAATGACAAGTCAGTGCTTCCTGAGGAAAAAAAAAATTAAAAAAGAATGTGCTCCTGGGGAGAGAGGGAAGTGTGAAGGCAGGCTGATGACCTGGCTATTCCCACCCCCACTTTCTTTGGATTTCATGCTTGGGAACAAGCAACACTGGCAGAGTCCTAGGCAGATGAGAGGAGAGCAAAACCAAGACGAGCCTATGGCACTGGGGAGATGCAGCAACAGAGCTTGTAAGAATTTTAATTTGTCTTAGTTTCAGTAGTATGACTTCTCTCTGGCCAGCACCAGTGAAATAATGTTCCTGCCATTCCTGTGTGTGCTGGCAGCTGGTATCCACATGGGAGGAGGAGGAGTATCACAAAATCTTGAGTCGCAACACTCTGAAATGGCAGGTAAATAAGGGAAGATAGACACAGCTAGCCAGGGGCAGGGGGCAAGCAGACCCTGTTCATGCCACCAAGGATCACACTGCACAGCACCTGTCCAGAGTGTGATTTTGCAGCCTAAATGTTCCAGAAGCATGGGGCTCTTCTGATTTCATCCCTGGTAGGATTACATAAACCAGATATGAGTGGCTGCCATGTATAAATACTGCTTTTGAGGACACTTCAGGCAGGAGTCACTAATGGTAGATAAAACAAAGGATTGAATGTAAGTGGAACTGATATCCCACTGCACCAAGAAGCATATGAGTTTTCTGGGTTATCTGTGGGGCTCTAAGGAAGCACTGGACTTGATGAGGTGAGTTAGTGTAAATCACGGCATGATACAGCATGATAAGCACACTGTACAGTCAGAGAGCTAAATCCAGAAGGTTTCTTATGTTTCTGCTTTCAAGAAGCTACTGGGGGTATTTGAGACTTTCAGGTTATTCATGAAAAGATGCAAAAGTAGTATAGAATGAAGTTTGGCTGGGCATAAATTACTTGGTACACAGACACCAGCACTCTGAAAACCATCAAGAATTTAATGACCAAGAGTTAGAAAAGGGAGCACTGTCTATCCATTTACATTTCCCAGAAGATCTGTAATTGAGCCTTAGGGCAATAGAGGTAAAAGCTATGCAGCAAAAGTGTACCACAGAATCATAGAATTGTTAAGATTGGAAAATAGCTTTAATAACATTGAGTCCAGCTGTTAACTTTGCACTACCAAGACCACCACTAAACCAAGTACCACATTTACATGTCTTTTAAATGCCTCCAAGGGTGGTGACTTCTGGGCAGCCATTTTCAATGCTTAGCAACCCTTTCAGTGAAAAAAAAAATACTACCATCCAATCTGAACCTCCCTGGTGCAACTTGCTTCCACTTGTCCTGTTACTTGTTATCTGGGATCAGAGAATGACCCTCACCTGGCTACAACCTCCTTTCAGGTAGTTTCCTTTTCTCCAGAATAAACATACCAGCTCCCTTATGAGTCTCCTCATGAGACTTATGCTCCAGAACCCTCCCCAGCTCCATTGCTTTCTGGACATGCTCCAGCACATCAATGTCTTTCTTACATTAGGTGTGCAATGTCAGGTGTACCAGTCTGGGCACAGCATTCAAGGTGGGGCCTCACCAGTGTCCAGTACAAGGGGACAGTCATGTCTCACAGCCCTAGTCCAAAACTATTGCTGATATAGGCTAGGATTCCATTGTCCTTCTTGGCCACCTGAGCTTCCTGCTGGCTCATGTTTAGCCAGATGTTGACCTGTACCTCATGGTCCTTTTCTGCTGGGTAGCTTTCCAGCCACTCCTCCCTTCATTGTGTGATGTTCTTGTGACCCAAGTGCATCATCTGGCACTTATCCTTGTTGAAACTCATACAATTGGCCTCAGCCCACCATTCCTGACTGTCCAGATCCCTCTGCAATCCCTTCCAGCAGATCAACACTCCCACCCAGCTTGGTGTCATTTGCAAACTGACTCCAGGTGCAGTCAATCCCTTCATCCAAATCATCAGTAAAGATTTTAAACAGAACTGACACCAACACTGAGCCCTGGGATACACCAGTAGGAACCATTTCCCTGGGAATTGTAGGGGCTTTATTCTACTCCATATCCCTGCCTTTCAGCTCAAGTACCCTGAGGACAACCAATCTTAGTATTACAGACTGAAGCAAAGAACAGATGAAGTAGGCTTGCAAAAGAACTTGCCTTCACTGATGCCAGGTTCCCTGTCAGACCCAAGAAGGCTCAAGACCCTGTCACATTTGATACATTGTTGGGTGCATTGTCTCTCTGCCTTGTCCTTATCACCAGTGATTTTTTTTTAAATAAAAAGCAGGGGCAAATATCCCCAGCAATCATTACTAGGCAACAGCCCTTGTAGTTCAGTGAAATTCAAATCAAGTCAAGGATCAGGATCTCTATGAGGAATCAGTGGGCTAACGCAGGAAGTAACAGCCAGGGTAACCACCTGTAAAAGGACAAGAGGACCGCAGCTGGATCTTCCACATTGTCCAACACACCCAAAAATTCCATTGGGAAATAATGTGACATCACTCAATCCAGACAATCTCTGCTATCAGAAAACCTTCATATTGCCAATATTCCCCAACAGATGAGTTATTTCTATACCTCCCTCATACACACACATGTGCACAGGGGAGCCACTTTCTGTTACTTGAGAGGAAGTAACTGGCCTCTTGTGCCAGCTCCACATGTCCCTAGGCATGGATGGAGAATGAGCTGCAGATCAGCTGCCCATGGTTAAAATGACTTCCCCTAATTTAAAAACATCAAAAGCCTATTGGTGGGAGATTTAGTTGTGCCCTGTCTAGGCAGGCAGAGAGGCATCTTCAGGACTACAAAGCAGTGAGCCAGATGCACAGCAGCCAGTGCCCTGCAGCCTGGCACAGTCTTTCAGGGGCAGCACTGCTCCACACAGCAGCCACATGGAGAAGCAACGCCCAGCATGTTGTCTCAGCTGCCTTGGGTGCTGAGTGCTGCACAGTGCTCAGGTGCAATTAGCCCTGCAGCAGGGTGGTTTAAGGTCAAAAGTGAGTGTCACATGTCCTGCAGGAAGCAGGGTGCCTTCACCCAGCGGGGAGCAGGGCAAATGGGACCCTGAGCAGATAACATCAGGGGAGGGGTGGGGGGGAAGGTCTTGTGAGGGAAAGTCAGTCTCCAGGGCAACAAAGCTGTTGTCCCTCTGGCAGAAGGCAGACTGGCAGGAAGCTGCTCTGGTCGCACTGGTCCCTATATCTTGAACTATGCAGCTGTGACGTCAAAATCCAGGCTTGGCCTCCAAGAGGAATGTCATATCCGGTAGGGCATCCTGCTATACTGTAACAGGGCTACAGAAACTCCTTGCTACCCTGCCCGCAAAGGCAGACCTGGCTGCCAGGGCAGCACACCATGCTTTTACATAAGGGTGCCAGAAGCTCAGGCTCCTCTGCCATCCCTGCCTAGATATGATGAGTTGATGGGATGGATGCTGCTGCCATCCTCAGTTTCTACCTGCACCCATGCATTGCTGCAGCTGTGTTGGTTTCCCACTCTTCTTTGACAAGATGAGGTGTGGATGTCACTAGGTGTGATGCCAGGCTGGTGTTCTGAGTGTCACAGGGCAGATCCTCTGCAGAGATGGGTGTGAGCCTGGCCAGTTTTCAGACCACAGCCACATGTAATTAATTTCCATAGCAAGACTTGCAGGTATTGATGTCATCTATGAAGATGGGGAAACTAAAGTACAGGCAGCAGATAATCTGTCCAGCCATGCACTGGAGATGGAGAGATGCAGTCTGGGTTGGAGCAGGGACATCTCAGTTCCTCCCTTAGGCTGTACTGCTGCCAGCCCGTCTCCAAGCTTGTAGTCAGTGGCTGCTGGGGGCTCTCAGAGATGTGGTGGGGTGTCTGAGGATGCAGGAAGAAAAGTGCCACATGTCACCACTGACAGGGTGCCTCAAAGGCAGACAGAGGAGTATTCAAGAAACCTTGGGAGAGACACATGTCCAATCACACAGTAGATCATCAGGATCATAAAAGCAGCAAATAACTGGAAGCACTGAGAAATAAAAAAATAACTGAGTGGGCAAAAAGCTGAGTCTTAGCATGCAATGGGTTTGGGCCTTCAGGCTTACCATTACCTCTCTGCAAGAGTGTGCAAAACCTTGCCTGCTGTAGCTCTCCAGGGCCCTGGGCTGCTTAGTCCTCAGAAAATTTCTCTAGAAAATGGCAGGATTTCAGTTTCCCTCAGGTTCTAGCCACTACATCATCAGCACTGCCTACCAGATTAGTTTACAAGACTGACGCAACCAGAATTGAAGTACTGCAACTGCATATTCTCTGCTGAAAGTGCCTGTTAGAATACAGGAACAAAAAAAGAGAGAAAATCAAAGAAAACCAGACATGTTGTTTCATGGTGTTCAGTCTTGTCTGGAAGGATTCAGGTCAGACCTGGTGTATCCCTGCTTCTAGGAGGAAGCAGCGGGTAGCAGTCACCATCACCTCCAACACTCTTGCCCAGGACAGAAACAGTGAAAGAAAGGCTGAGAACAGGCTTTTAGCCCTGCTGATACTTCCCATAGCTACACAACCCCAAATCTCTCTATCTGAAGTTCCAGTAGCCTGTATTTTGACTGCAGACATAGCTTCTGACTCAAACCATCCTGGCAACCTCCCAAGAGAGGGTCCTCACACTGGGATTTTTGTTGGGGCATTGGATCCTACATCTGAGTAATGTGCAGCTCCCACACCAGTGTAGAAAAGAGGTCTACATTGCACCATAATGAGAAGCTCTTTTACCTTCTCCCTGAAATGATGCTTGCACCTTGGTACCTGAAAATCTTTGCTACCATTGGTAAAACAGTCCTGGAGAGTCCTTTTCTAAAGGAATTTTGCTCTGTTCTTGATGAAAACCAACATTTAGCTGCTGTCTTTGTCCTAAAACAGGCTGTTTTCATTGGTCTTCCTCCAAAGCATCTTTAAGAGGAAGTACTGCCCTTACCATATGAGCAAAGCAAGTACATACTGCTCCAGATTGGCAAAAACAAAAAAGGTCAGATGAAGATGACTGTATCCCTGCCAGCCCTCAGATGTTTCAGCCAGGATTTGATGGAGTCTGATTGATATGTCCAAATAAAATTCTCATATGAGCTGGCCACATTCCTGAACTCTAGCTTAAATCTCATAATAGGATAGTTAATCTCCTGCAAGTCTGAAACAGCTGCCTGTGCCCTGCCACTTTCTGCAGAAACCTTTTTGCCCCTACACCTTCCCAGTATCTCCATTCCAGAGTTGAACTGCCAGCCATAGAGTGATTGCCCAAGACACAGTTTCACTTTCTCTGTGCTCTGTGTAACTACAGCTGTATCTTTCTCCCATCTCTGTAACATCTCACACAGCTTTTTTGTCTTTTTTCCCCTACCTTTACCTGTTTGTGTTTTTCTTTCCCTTGGAGATGCAGCAACCATATCCAGCCAGAGCCTTTTGCCTTCATACATATGGTATCAGCAGTTGTGTACCCCCACCAAGTGCTTCAGCAACCTCTGTTCAAAGCAGTGATGCAATCCAATGAGCCAGGCCAGGGCTCCTGCCAGTCCTGCTGTGAGCTCATGGTGTGCTCCCAAACAAACCACTCACCCCCATCAATTGCCTTGCACACCTTGGACACGAGCTGCCTTTCCTGGGCAGGCACAGACAAGCCCATATCCAAGTACGAGTTGCACAAGGAGACTTGCACTGGGGAAAAAGCCTTTTCCAGCTCCAGGAATGGGCTGAATGCCAGCCTGCAGCTCCATCCCTCCCATCATCACAGTGAGTTGACTGCAATGCTGGAGTGTCTCCATGGCTGCCATGCCCATAGCCCACCAGGCCTTGTTTGGACATAGATCCTGTTCTTAAAAGTGTCTGTAAACACACTTTTCCACTTTCTACTGATTTTGTTTTGGTTTTTGTTTTTTCTGCAGCACCCAGAAGCTGGTTATTTAAACTGCAGAATACAGTGGGAAGTACTGTACATGGGGCTATCCCTGATCCCATGTTCCCCTCCAGTGCATTGGTCTCTGTGTAAAGGAAGGTGGCAGAAAACCCACACCTTCTAAAATAATCTGTATTTGTTACATCCTTTATCACAGCTGCTCATGGTCCCCCAGGGTGTTTTGGTTCCTGTTTGTCCTAATTTTATTTGTATAAAACAAGGTGCAAGGAAGGATGAGGGAGAGGTAAGGAGACAGGGAGAAGAGAATAATCTGTTCTTACCCTCCACAGTGCATGCTTCCAAGTCCAAGCATCTCCAAGGCCATCTCTCCATGGACAGATGGCCTCAGGGCCACCTAGCACCCAATGACTCAACATCCAAAGGTGTTCTTGTGTTTACCCTTTTCATGGATGAGGACTCCCAACAGGCACCCTCATGAAGCACCCCCTGCCTCAGCCATCTCCCAGACATCTCTGATCAGCATGCATGAGCAGTATTTGATAACATCTTTCATGCCTTGTGCTGATGATATAGGCATTTATATTTCTCCTTTTCTATTCTGTGTCCAAAAGCAGCTTGCCAGCTATCTGAAGGGGAAGAATTTTCCCAGACATACTGCAGGGATGCAAACAAGTTGTTTGCACAAACAAGTGTTTGCGCCTGTCCTTTTTCAGAATAATTCCTTTTATTAACCAAATCACTTTTCCAGTTTGCCAAGATCATTATCATTATTCCAGTGCTTCAGGGCAGTGCATCTCCTGAGTTAATCATTATCTGTAGATGTCAGAAGCACATGCCACAGTCCAGCATTCAGGTCAACAATAAAAACAGTAATTGGGACCAGACTGAGAAAAAAAAAAATCATAATAAATCAAGAACTTTTGGAGCTTGCCTGAAGTACCTCATCTGTGTGCCCAGAAGTGATTGTCGCCTGATGCATTTGTCCAGCAAAATCTGTACCCACCTTCTTGTAATCTCATTTAAACCATGCTCTGGAAAGCCTCACAGGAGAAGGTATAAAAAGCCTAAGAAGTGCCAAGAGATGTGCCAGATGTCCTGCTCCTGCACGTCAGCATCACCTCTTACCTCCCTTCAGGGGAAATCAGGTTTTTATAGGACAATCTGCTGTGCAGGTGTCATGATGCACATTTTGAGTCTTCTGTTATATTTTCTGCCTTCATCAAATTTTCAGTGGTAATTACAAATAGTTCTGGGACTGACTGAGCCAAGTCTTGCATTGTTTGAAGATTAATTTTGTCAGGTCATGACAACCTGTCAGTGTCTCACAGCTGTGGGTTCCTTTCCCTCCTTGGCTGAAATCTCATTGGTTGCTCTTACAGTTTAACAACTAGCACAAAATGAAGCCTGCACCTCAAAATTAAGACTGATGCAAATACAGAATTAACTATTTTAGCCCTTCCAGTGCCAAAAGTTCCTGCCTGGTCTTCCACTTTGAGTCTCACAGGCAGCTACCACTATAAATATTTACTGGGACAGGTGATAAAATTAAAAAATTAACTCTGTGCCTCATTTACAAAGTCTTTATCCAATGAAACTGCATTTTTTTGAGCCACTTATCTTTCAAAGGAAGTGGTTTGAAAACAGAAGGTAAATTCACATCCTGGACTGTCTGGGGCCCCACTTTAAGCCAGATGTTTGGGCTGATTGTGACCCTTGGGCACTGGTGAAGTCTACCTAAAAACACTTCCTGCATTTGGAGAGATGCTGCACAATCAAGACCATCCACTTGAGAAATCAGCAGCCTTGTTTCTTTTAAAACATTTAGAGCATTGTCTCCAGACTGTCCATCCACTTGCTTCCTCTTGGAGTAGTGAGGGGCTTCTGGGAAGGCAGGACTCTCTCCCAACGCCCCTTTCAGGGTGCACCCCACATTCTTCTGAGATGCCAGCCAGCAACTCCCTATCATCCAGATCAACTACACAGTGTTGTTTAACTCCAGCAACCAGGATTTAACCCAAGGATTTAGCTTACACAATGCAGGGGGATGTGGTCTCAGCTGACCATTTTCCTGAAAACTTCTCTCTGGGACTTACAATTCTATAAACAACTCTTCCAGAAAAAATGGTTTTACTTATACAAGGCACTGTTTTGTTACCTCATGACTGTACAAGTAGGATAAGAAGCTTTACAAGGAATATGTCATTGTAGGATAAAGACCTGTTGCTGCATTGGGCAAACATATTCAGACAACTACATGAAAACATTAAGATGGTGTAACCATGGGTGATGGCAGCCATCTCTTGCACCATTAGCATGAAGTGGGGTTTGTAAAAGAGAAGTGGAAGGGATTTGCCTTCCTTAATTTTTTTTGTGACAAATACAATACAAATTATACAAATACAGGTGAACATGGATCAGAGAAGGGAGATGATAAACGTTCTCACCTTGACTTTAACTTGGGAGTTCTTACTGAGTAAAAGGGAATGATAATGAAAAGCATCCCAAACAGTGATTTTCACCTATTCTTTCAGTTGTGTGCCTTGTTTACCCAATGTCCAGTTTTGTACACTGCACAGGTTTTCTGGCTCTATCATGAAGAAGGTTTTTTTGATTTCCAATTTTCATCATGGGTGGCACCTGCACCTCTCCTTCTCATTCAACAGGGCTAGCTAGCCCTGTCCCCTTAAACATAGAATGCCACGAAGGATATTTAATTTCTACCAGAAGCAAAGGTGCTGGGTACTTCCAGTCGGACCCCACCAACAGGCCCAGCACTACAGGGAACTCCAGCACCACTCTGGCACTCATTCCTGGCTGACCACTGTTCCACTGACACAAGTAGATGGGATCATCTACAAGGACCAGTCCTGGCCCTGTTCTCCTTCCCTAATGCATAAGGCCATGGAGACTCAGCATCTGGCCCAAAGGCAATGAAAAAGTTGTCCTTTATTGGCATCATCTGCCTTTGGCAGGTACAAAAACATTAAGCATAGTTTAAAAAATGAGAAAGAAGTTGGCCTCAGGTGTCATCAGCTGCTGAGATGCCACTCCAAGTAAGGGGGCACTCACCTTTCAAACCTCTTGCACAAAAGCTCCTACAGAAGACAGGGCTCCTCTCCATGCAGCAGAGCAGCTTTATGTTTCCTAAAACGAAGCTGCAGTCCAAGATGTGCATTTGGGTTGACTTATTTTGCCCCAGCCCAGGCAGTGGGAGAACCAATGGGAGGAGAGTGGTGTGCAGCCACCTCCAGCAGCACAAGGATTAGAGCCTTCACTTTTGCTGCCAAAGTCAGAGGGGCTCAGCTTATCCATCAGTTAGATGAATTCCTTCTCTCTTGTAGTTAATTTCTTGTTTTCTTGCGGGTATTTGTTTGTCATGGATTTTACCATTCTGCTATAGGGTTTTCAGATGTCCAGAATGAAGTGAATTTCAGCTGGGAGGTCAACAGCAGGATTTCCTCCTGCAGACCCAGGCAGACCCACGCCTGCTGGATTATCAGGGCTTGGAGCTATAAATTAGCTTTCATCTAAAACCTTTGGTGTTGCAGCTGTGTGGTAAGGGGAAAGCCGGACAGGTGTATGGCTGCTGCAGCAAACTCATCTCATGCTGTACTTGGAGGACTTAACTTAGACTGATTTTTCATCTGCCTCTGCACCTCAGTGGCAGGGACAGGTCCCTGGGTGTGATTCATACTGCAGGTGGCTAGGGAGTACCAGGAATCTAGCCTTTTCCTGGGCAACAGCTGAAGCATCAATGGCTAAGCTAGTAATGAAAAATTTATTTCCACAGCTGCCTCTTCATTGCAACAGCAGCCCCAAGGTTCCATACAAACCCAAAGAATTACGTGTAATTGCAAAGGCACACCTGGCTCTAGCACCAGCGCAGTCCTGCTCTGACCTGCTGAGGCATCACTGCATGTGCCCTGTCTGCAACCACACCTGGGCACCACTGGCAACAAAAAGACCTCAAGGTAGCTGGACCTCTGATCTGGCTCAGTTTGGCCCTTTCTGTGCTCCTGTCTCAGGTAAAAGATTACTGCAGACTCCTATGGCTCCCTTTGAAACCTCCCCATTTTTCAGAACTCCTGGGGTTGAAGAAGCTACACATAGTTTTCTAGTAAAACTAATATGCCTGTTCCCTGTTTGCTTTTAGTATTCCTATTTAATACCCTCAATGCATGACAACATGAAAATACCTGTTTCCTACTGAAGAACACATCAAAGACCTAAGTAAAACCAAAAATATTAACTGATAACCTCCATCTTCTGAAGTCAGAGTTAGTAACTTTCCATCCTTGAGCTCTTTTCCGCTCACACCATGTGATTTTTCGTTTAAGGAGCCTTTCTCATTGTTGTATTCTGCTTGCCAGAGATTATGATCGCACATTCAAGAGCCTTAATCAAGGAGCAAGCCTGCCTAACTTGAGCTCTGCACTGGTTGCTAATGAAACCAGCTTTCCATTTGACTTGTACTGGATTCAGTTTGCAAATGCCATTTTCCTTCTGTTTCACAATAAAATTGGATTTTCAGGTGAGGAAACCACCTTGCTCTGATGCAGTGCTAGAGGAGATAAGCCCAAAAAGCCCTTTATGGCCTCTCTCCAGCCAGTACCATGCTCAGTTTTACATTTCCCCTCATGTGAAGTTGATTACACATATGCACCCACACATACGTATGCGTATGCACACACACACACACACAGACACGTAGGCGTGATCCGATGAGGAGGTGGACAGATCCTCAGCTGAGGAGGTACAGTTTTTCTAAGCCTGAAACTTGGCAGGAAGACCTGAAGACATCACAGCCCCGTGTCCCAGGCCTGTTGGGGGTTATCCAAAGAACCTGGTGGGGTTTATTGGGAGTACATCTCGCTGTGGTGCAAATGAAAACACATGACCCAGAAACACTGATATCGAAGCCCCAGAGGCTCTCTGGGGACGTCCCTCTTGTTGTTCCAAGGACTCTAGGGAAAAATGTCCATCCAACAGACCCAGGGCTTTTTCTGCCAAACCCCAGCTGCAGCCAGCTCCCAGCAGATGGAGCAGGCTGCTCCCCAGTCTGAGCCCTGTCCCCTGAATCAGAGTGACTGAAGGATGCCCTGGTTGACATGTGTGTCAGCACGACAAACACTTTACCCTAAAACCCTCAGGAAAGGGCTTCTTTAATACCTGAGCTGACTTCTCAGACTGTCAGTCACAAAAGATTTCAGTGTTGTTAAAGCAAACAAAATGAGAGTAAGGGGAAGAAATCAACCTTACTTCCCTTCAGGTCTGTGCTTTCCCGTGATTGATGCAGAATTCTCTGGTACCTCATCACAATTTTATTTCACCTGACTTCCATGTCAGATGGGGCAAAATGTAAAAAGAATCTGAATTATTTATTTTTGACCTAACAGGGGAAGAAGAAAATAATGAACAAATTATTATCAAGGAGTTTTTAAAGGAAAATGAAATGTTTCACTGCAGATTAGAAATTCTTTCTGCTGGTAAATGAAAGCCAGCTGTGACCAGTGACAAAAACCTTGTTCTCTCCACTGTCCCAGCTCTGAGGTTTTCCTACAGTGCTGGTACAATGGTATGTGTGGCACACACCACCACACACTGGAAAACCCATGTGTGCAGACAGCCACGCGTGCAGGTACACCTATGCACAGGGAATGTGCTGCTGAGCCAAGGAGGTTCCATGCTCCACAAAAACCCTGTGTCAGGTCTTGTTGTCAAACTGGGACTCCATTTTTGATGTCAACACCTGGACAAAGTGCCTTGCCTGCAACAGGAGTTTTCCTGAGCATTACCATCAGGATGGGCAGAACGGAGTCCACATTAAAGAAAACATCCCTCAGAAGTTCGCTAAATAAGAAAAAAAAATGTTGAACTGGACCCGTTTTGCTGAGTCAGGATGAAGTAAAGGTGCTTCAGAGGAATAAGCGCTCCCACTTCTGAGTCATCTGATAAAATCACACCCTTTGACTATCTCTTAACTCTGCTGATATGAATGACTTATATGGAAAATAACTCAGTAGTTTGCAGATTGCCAAATTCAAGAAAGCTCTTGGGAATACACAGACTACCTAGTGGATAGGTGTGTGCTGCACCCTGGTTCTGTGGATTTACTCAAGCTCTCCTTCTGATTTCATTCGTTGACAAAGGAGGAGTGCCACAGCACTGAGAATAAAGCTGAGCTAGTATAAAAATGGTGTATGAACAAAGCCAGACGCCTCAGATTTTGCAAAGTCCAGATAAAAGAAAAGATTTTCTACCAGGACACCTTTTTCAGATCTGAGGCATTTCCGTAGTGATCTGTTACTTCTTGGATGAGCAAACTTGGCCTACAAATACAGCAAGTCCCTAAGAGCCAAGGTATAGGCTAGCAAAACTCTTGGGTTAGCAGAGTGGAGAGCAGGTAGAGGCTGGGGAGCCATCCTGCATGCTCTCAGCCAGTGCCCAAGAGGCTCCTTTGCCCCTCAAAGGTGCAAGGGTGACATTGTCACCTCAAAAGAAATCATTAGCAAAGCATTGCCTGTGGCAACTGCATCTGCCCTGGCAGGGTTTGTGGATTTGTCTATTCGAGTATAGAAAGGGAGAGGGATGAGGGAGGATGTCTGTGTCACTAACTGCGTTCTATTCACTTTTTCCCAGACTACTCTTTTGTTCATCTAGTGTGAATTTGACAGCCATTTTAAGCTGAAAAGCTACACTGGCTTTTAGCATCCTTTTTGTTCCACAGGGAGTGCTCATTACCCAGTGAACAAGAAGGTTTCTGGGTCAGAATGACCTGCTGGCTTGTATCTTAGGATCAGGCATCTTAACTAGACTGGGAGGCACCCAGCTGAGCATCTCCTTGGGCTCTGAGAGAGCAGAGACCCTTGACCCCTCATTCTCAGGCCATTAGCCAGAAACTGGTCTTGCTGCTTAGGATGAAAGTGAAGCAGAATCCCAGCTCTTGGGACTTAATAACCACCTACAATAAAAACAAGTAATGCTACAAAATAGTAAAACAATCATCAGTTAGACGAAAATGTCATTAATGGATATTTTTCCAGCCCTGCTTCAAAGCACAATGATGGGCTTTCAACAGAGTGATTAGAACAATGCCTAGAGTGGAAATATCTCATATGAACCAAGTCCTTCTGGATGCTTTGGCTGCAAATTTTCCTCATGCTTAAGGTTCAAAGGATGTGAACAGGGTTCAAAAATTTGGGGAAGGGGGATGATGCACATTTTCAAAAATAACCTCTGGCTCTTCTTAAGAGAGACAACTCAGGAAATACGGTGCTATGGCATGCTAGAGAGGTGACCTTACCTAAAATTGGCTGTCCGAAGGAAACAGACAAAACTGTTTCATCCTTGTCTCTCTGTCCCTCCATATTGCTGTGCTGTTCTACAGCCCCATGAAAAAGAAGGCTGCCCTTCAAGCATCCCCACAGCTAAGGGAGGCTTGGGGCCTGCACACATTGCAGGAGGTGGAGGGAACTGATGGGACAACCCATACCCCTGGGAGCACCTTGTGGTGCTAGTGTGCTGTGCTGCACTGTGCCCTGGTGCTGCCTCAGAATCAGGCAGAGACCTGCTAATGCACAGTAAGCACACAAAAGTTGGGATCAGGGGGCGGGAGCAACACTGTACTGCAATGCTGATCCCTCAGCTGGGGGACCCTGAAGTAGTGTTCTTGATTCTGGCAGAGGCAACCATGGTTATTGCTCATGGTGACAGCTGAGCAAGCCTCCCCAGTGCAGGTCAGCCCTCAGCACACTGTAGGTCCCACTCATAGGCAGCTGCTCTGATCCTGAAACAAACCCCAAACCCTGAGCACTCAGCTCAAGCCATGCCATCTCTGGGGCTACAAAATCAGATAAACAGAATTGCAGGGTGAAAAGCAGCGTCTGAATTTAGGAGCAAATTCTGAAGTTCCTCAACGCTTGGGAAGATTTGGTACAAGATACTTTGCCCGGCTTTCTTCTCTTTTCACCAGTAATCTCTCCCCCACCCAAAAGCAGGCCAAGCATTTGTATGGATTCAGGTGTAATGTTCACAAAAAAAACTCCTTACTGGCAGTGCAATAGACCTGCAAGGATCCTCTGTCTTTAGCAAGCACAGTGGAAACCTAAAGAAGCTTCCTGACTCTGCCTCAGTAACTTGCTTCAGCAATAAACTGCTGCAATCATATCTCTTCTGGGGAGGAAATAAGGTTCACCTCCCAGTTTAGAAGGAATCAAGAAAATGCATTTCAAAGGAGTGACTCTTTGTAAGTTTGTAACTGCTGTGGTTTGTAAATGCTGTTGTTTAATTGCAGAAGAGCAGCCTGTCCAAATGTATCAACATTCAAGGACATTCTGAAGCTCCTCTCTGCCCATGAGTGCACATACTGAAGACAGCACACTCAGGTAAAATAGCACAGCCTCTGTGCTGCAAGTTCTGAAAAGTGCTGGGCTTGTTACTTGTCATGGTGGCAAGTTCCTTTATTCTACCTACTCCAAAAGGAATGAGCAACGTAATGTTTTCTAATTTTGAAGTCAGTCTGATATTGGTTAAGGGCTGTAAAACAAAGACTGAGTCACCTCTATTTACAAAGACCCATAGTCAACATTACGTCTTGAGCACAAAATCCAAACTACTAAGACCCCCTGCCCAGACTGCAAGAATTTAAAACACCACCAACTCATATAAGTAAGGCAGTACTGCTGACGGCAAGAGGCTGCCTTTTCAAGGGTCGGACCAGTAAGTAAACTAATATTTGCATGTAATATTTGGCAGCTTGGGTACAAAGGAGATGTAAGGCATGGAAAAGATAGACACTTCCCCTTCCTAAAGTCTCTTGTGTGTACTCCAGCAACTAAGCTTTGCTATAAAATGAGAAAGGAATCAAACTGCTCCTGGATTTAATTCTTGCACAACCAAAGCCTCAGGTACATTGGAATATGAGTCCAGCACAAAACACCCCAAAATATCCACTTATTCAGGATTGTTGGAAATATATACCAGGCATCTAATGCAGTTTCACATGACGGAAGTCACATCAGGTTAGGTCCTACTCAGTAGAGATCTTCCCCAGTAGAGATATGCATGAGAAAGGGAGTTCCAATATATATTTCTACTATTTTTGCCAATCTTTGCCCACTTTACTTAGTGCTAACAGAGTATACAGCAGCTAAACAGGTTATATTAACATATCAAATATAAAAATATGCCTTTTCCTTTGGTTTTCCTGAAAGGATTCTTAGTTTCTGGAAACAATCCTGTTCTACTCAAGCTACCAGATCCATGCCAGCTGATAAAGAGGGATAAGCCAATCCAAATCAAATACAGACAAATAAAACATCATGTTTTATTGCTGAAAATAGGAGAGGGTTTCTGGCCATCTGCCAGGAAGATAAAGAAGGATTAGCTGGACATTTCTTATTTCAAAATCCTGACCTTTTATCACTGTTCAAATTTCCACCTTGGTATACAATTTGGAGAGGTAGCCATTTCTTATCATGAGCAAATCTATTAATTGCAACAAATACTTAAGAAAAAAATGAGGAAGAAGAAATCAGGGAAAACCAAATCTGCTCCTGAATGGGGAGAAGCAGACTTTGTAGGACAAAATGCAAACGCATCTTGAACTGCAGGAAAGTGATATGTTTTCTCAAAAATATTCTTCATAGCAACCCTCCATGGCCACTGTATTTAGTGGCCACTTATTTTTATCTGTGTCAATAAATAACTGGAGCCTCAACTTCTCCAGACCTGGACCTGGCTCTCTTGGGAAAAAACTGCATGCAACTCAAACACTGTTCTTTTTATTCTACTTCAGTCCTAAGGGGCCAGCACAGACAGGCCATGATGACAAAGGGCAGGTGCATTTTGAGTGAAATGGGAACTAGAAACTCAAAGTTTATACTGTCATGAGTGAATGGTTTAGGTCATTTAACAAATCACCATCAGCAAAAGCAGGTTTAATATAAATTTGTAAAAGCACAATAAAGTTCAATAGCAGGGTCTACTCTAGCACTTACTACCTAGATGAAGCACAAATGAAAATTGTTAGAATCACTTTAGAATTAATTATACAGAGGCTGGGGACAAAAAAGGGTAAGAGGGAGACTCTCCCATTGCATAACAAGGTTCAATGAAGACTCCCTTTCTTTTTAAACTCTTGATGAAGCCTAGATGTGGCTGTGCCAAAACTTATAACAGTTTACAGCTAAAGGATATAATATCCCTTAGTCATTCGCTAATTTAATACTTACAAAATTATTCAATAGGGTGTACTGTAACCATAGCAGTAAAATTGAGATGGCAACATTCAATCTACACCTGCTTTAGTCTGTACTCACATCTGCACACACAGACACATGGAAGTATGTACAAAGTTATATACACCTGTTTAAAAAAAAACCCTCAAGTTCAGTGAAATATGTCAGATGCCTTTGCATTTCTCAATGGGCAAAGAATTGACCTTCCAGGAGGATGGGGTATCAGCCCAGTCCCATGGGAACTTTTGACAACAGTTCCCAGAGTCCCACGTGTGAGAGCTGGTAAGCTCCAAGAGGCATCCCACTCAGAGAGTGTGGTGAGTTGACCCTGGCTGGACACCAGGTGCCCACCAAAGCCACTCCATTACTCCCCTCCTCAAATGAACCAGGGAGAAAGCTGCCTCAGTCAAGAAAAAGACAGGAAGAGATCAGTTAGTGCCACAGGCAAAACAAATTTGACTTAGGGAGATTAGCTGAATATATTACTAATAAAAATCAGAGTAGGAGAATCAGAAGTAAAAATAATCTTAAAAACAGCTTGCCCGCACCCCTGCCTCCTTCCCAGACTTAACTTTATTCCTGAATCTCTATCTCCTACCCCACATTGGTGCAGGGAGACTGGGAATGGTCAGTTCATCACTTACTGTTTCTGCCACTGCTTCCTCCTCAGGGAGAGGAGCCCTTCCCCTGCTGCACAGTGGCATCCCTCCCACAGGAGAAGTCCTCCATTAGCTACTCCAGTGTGAGACCTTCCCATGGGCTGCAGATCCTCGTGAACTGCTCCACCAGTGGCTCCCTCATGGAGTCACAAGTTCTGCCAGCAAACCTGTTCCAGCATTGGCTCCTCCCTTCATGGGTCTGCAGGTCCCTGACAGGAACCTTCTTCAGAGTAGGTTTCCTACCATGGGCCTTTGGATGGTGTATTTTCAGCATCCACCTTTTCCAGCATGGCGTCCTCCATGGGCTGCAAGTGGATTGCTGCTCCTCAGCAGCCCTCCATGGGCTGCAGGAGAACATCCTGCCTCATCATGGTTTGTACCACAGGCTGCAGGGGAACCTCGGCTCTGGTGCCTAGAACACCTCCTGGCCCTCCTTCTCCACTCACCTTGGTGCATTCCTCTTACATATTCTCACTCTACTCTTCTTTGGCTACAATTGTTCCTGTACAATTGTTCAAGAATCTTTGAATTAGTGAAACTGGTTGGCAATGGTACCAACAAAGAGCAGTTTTTCTTCTAGTCAGAGAAGAGGAGGAAGAGAGGACATGTGAAAGAAAACAGCATGGCGACACCAAGGTCAGTGGGAAAGGAAGAAAGGGAGGAGGTGCTTCAAGCGTTGGAGCTGAGATTCCTCTGCAACCCATGGTGAGGACTGTGAAAAAACAAACTGTCATCCTGTAATGCATGAAGTCCACATGCTGCAGAGATTCACTCACAAGCCTGTGGGAAAAGTGCTCACGCTGGAGCAGGGGGATGCCAGAGAAAGCTGTGGTCTAATGGGAGACCTAAACAGAGAGAGAGGCCCTACTTCCAGAGATAGAGAGAGTCTTGCTTCCAAACTAGAAAAGCCCATCCTTGAAAGACTGCACCTCATGGATGAGTGACCCATGCCACAACAGTTTTGGGAAGATGGTTTGCCTGTGGGAGGGACCCCATGGCATAGCAGAAAAAAACTCCTCTCCCTGAGGAGAGGAGAGATTTTGAGTAACAAACTGACCATAGCCCCATGCCCTGTCTTCCTGCACTGCCAGTGGGAAGGAAAGAGGGGCTGGGAGGACAAAAAGTGTTTTAAAGGCTTATTTTCACGTCTTGTTGTCCTCCTCTGATTCTAAAGTAAATAACAAATTTACTTTATACCTTTAAATTTGAACCTGTTTTGCCCGTGGAGTGTTTTTTTCTCCCAATCCTTATCTCAATTCATGAGCCCTTTGTTAATCTTTTTCCCTCCCCTCTACCCAACTCTATCAAGCGAGGGTGAATGAATGACTCTTTTGAGTGCCTGGCATTTGGCCAGTGTCAAACCATGAAACGGGAGACAAAAGCAATGTGAACCAGCTACAATAAAAGAGATACACACACAAAAAAAGGCAAGGTACATGCAGTTCAGAAGCCTTTTCTTCTGCTCTGAGCAAAAACACCCAAAAGGCCAGTGCCCAGTAAATGTAAATTAAGACAGAGGTCCTCTTGGAAACACCATCTTTGTTTGGAGTTAAGAAACAATAGTGATTGGTGTCAACTGACATTGAGTAGGGGGTGTGGTCCAAACACAAAGGCTAGAAATAACTCCCAGGTATAGCAGCTGTCAGTAACAGCCCAGCCCAGAGTTTCTTCACAGTCTTGTCCTCTCCATTTCACTTGCCTTAACAAACTTCCTTTGACTTCCCTCAGACAGCCAATCACGGGCCTCACTCTTAAGAGAAGGAAGCCTAGGCTGGGCCCAGACCAAAACCCGGTAGCCAAACTCTGGTTTTCTGTTCGCTCCCCCTCCTGGCCACCAGCTGCCAAATGAAGTGTGTTAGCAGCGACCAGTTTCAGCACTTTGCTGAATTGCAGCCTAAAATCAGTGTCTCAAACCTCTTGGTGCAAGCTGGCTCTCAGAGAGGCACAAGGCTATAGAAACCTGGTTACTGTCTCCCTATGACTTTATTTTCATTAGATCAGGAGCAAAGCTTTCAAGTAACAGCACTTGGGAGTGGGTTCGAGGCTTCTCACTGGAACATTTTCTTTTTGCACACAACCCTTCCCCCAAAATAAACCAGTTTGTTGCAACGGCAGCATGCTTTCTCTAAGAGTCTGTTGACAAAATCTGGGCCTTTATTCCAATACTGAAAGGAGAAATGAGTCAAGGGAGACCTTTATCTTGTTAAGAGCTCAGAGGACTCTGAAACATTAATTGGCCGGTCTGGACCAGCTCTGTGTCTGGACGCTGTTATTGTAGCCTCTATCACAACTATTGAAATCTGAACTTGGGACCACACACACACACACACACACACACACACACAAAATTTGATTTCTTTTCTTTACATTGTATATCCTATGTCCTGCTTGATGGCTCTTTTCTTTTAGTTCTTAACAAAAAACAACATACTTCTCCATTTTAATTGTTTTTTGTATTACTAAGTTTCTGTGCTTTGTAGCTGCTGGGAAGAGAAGCTAGGGCTGTAATTGCTTTAGAAGGAAAATACATGAATATGATGCTAAAGAGCAAACTTAGGACTGAAAGTGCTTGTCTGGCATAGACATCATTGTGCAACACAACTTCAAGGGAAGGGTCCTGCAACACATCAGAGTTCAAGTTTACACCTCAAATTTAAGGGGAACTCTATCTGGAGGAGAGGATGCCTCATCTATCCCTGTACAGTGGTGCTAGCCTGGCGCAGTGCTCCAACACTGGTGGGAAAAGCCAGCTTTATCAGAAAGAATATGGCAAAGAAGAAGACCTCCAGCCCATGTGGACTCTCCAGGTGCCCCCCTGCAGAAATCCCCACTGCTCCAACACCACCTACAGACCCCAAACACAGGGTAGTCAGAAGAAATTGATGTCTGTCATTGCAGCAGGGCACCTGCACCCAGGTACAGGTGTCCACACCATTTGTCTCCAGTGGCAGGCAGCAGTAGGACACGCATGCAGAAGCATCTTTCATGAGGACAGGGGTGCCCCAAGGCTGTTAATGACTATCACACTTCTCAGAAATGTCTCATAAGTCATTCTGGAGTTGCCATGAGAGGAAATTGCATGGTAATAAAGCAGAATTACTTGGTTCCTGTTAATTAACCAGAAAGGTGGTAAACATTAACTATCTTGGAGAATCATTTGATGCATAGAGATGTTCAGATTCCTCTCTCAGCTCAACACTGATTTGTTTTTTTCCATTTGGAGGTTTCTGGAGGTGGGCTGTCTCCAAGATCTTGTAGGATATGATGGCACGCTGAGAGGGAGTTTAATGTCCAGCACAGGAAGGAAAAGCAGCAGCTATGCCTCCCTGCATCATTAATCACTGTCATATCCTTTGTCCTACAGCAGTTCAGGGACTTGGTATGACAGCACTGGCTACAGCAGCATTCACCTTTCCAGCAGAGCATGAAAATGAAAGGAAGATCCACACATTCCCCTGCATCTTCACTAGGCATATGACTACAGCTTCACTGGGAGGGCCATGGTCCGTGTGTGGCATGGCCAAGTAACTTGCAAACCTCTTCTGGTTGGAGAGCAGAGGTTCAGCCTGGCTGTAGAGAGGGTGGAAAGGGACCCGTTGCTCTTCGGTAGCACACAGAAAAGCCAAGGCCAGGTCTTTTCCTTATGCCCTGCTGGTGACTAGAAAAAGGTTCCCTTGTAGTCCTCTGCTCCAATGGACAAAACTGGTGTTGACAGATGCCTGAAATGTGTCACTGGCACTCACGTGACTTGTAGCCAGTCACATGAGGTACAACCACCTGTCAGTGGTCACCCTGGTCATACGGAGAGACCCACAAACCACGCATACATGTTGGCCAAACAGCTGTGAAGTCCTTACGAAACAGATGACACCTGCCACCAGCATGGATGTGATATTCACAGCATTGCTTCTGCCTGAATGTTGCAGTGGCTTGAGATGTCTGATGGATAAGTCTAAGACTAGAAGGCTCCTCTGTCCTGGGGCTCTGACTGTATGGTTCTTCAAGCCTTGCTGTCATTGCATGAATCACAGCCACCTCCAAGCTTGTGGAAGGGGCAAGAATACATGTCTCATGAGATAGCCAGCTAGTTTTGTTTCTTCCTGTTTGCCCCAGGGCATCTCATCCCTGTTGTTCAAATGCTTTATTAGAGATGTCTTCAAGGATCCTAAGTTTTTTCTGCGATGTGGTGACCATCTTCCTACTCATCCCTGCATATTTGCACATCCAAAAATATAATTGCTTTGAAAAATGTGAGCTGGACAACTTCCTCAGTGTAAACATGGGTTCTTCAGCACTATTTGTTTGGGCACAGAAATGCAATTGTATGTGCACTTTCGGAAACTGAAGCTTGGGTACATCTCTCTCCAGTGGACATCATGGTTCTGTTAAACAAGTATCTAGGAAATCACAGATTACATGTTTTTTAAACTTGACTCCATACCCACACACAACCATCCCCTAACCTGAGCCAACAATAAGAGATGCAGTGCTGCTGGTTTTGGGTAAGAAAATGAGACACTGATGGTTTATGAATGCACTGCATTTGCAAGGCAAGCTTCTCATGGTGGTGGGGGGGGAGGGCTGGGGGGCAGTCTACAGGGGTGGCTTCTATGACAACCTTCTAGAAGCTTCCCCCATGTCCAATGGAGCCACTGCCAGTCAAGGCCAAGCCCATCAGCAGTGGAGGAAGCTCCTCTGGAGTAATAGAAGGGGAAGAAGTTGCTGTGTAGGAGAGGAGAGCCAGGAAGAGGAGTGAGAATATGTGAGAGAAGCAACTTTGCAGACACTAAGGTCAGTGACGAAAGATAAGGAAGAGATGTTCCAGGTGCCTGGGGTGAAGACCAT